>NC_133127.1:197341003-198541003 GCF_048418815.1 Hemitrygon akajei | reverse complement strand
GTGTACAAGTGTTCGTGTCTGTCTGCTTGCCCCTCCTGCTGTTGCCTCCATCTCAGTCATCAATGTTATGTGGCTTAGTTGCTACTTGCTGTGGAGTATCAAGTGATATATTTGTGTCAAAGTCTAGTTTACTGTATGCAAGGGCGTATAAGACCATAGGAGCAGAATTAGACTATTTGGCTCATCAAGTTTGCTACGCCATTTCATCATAGCTGGTCCATTATTCCTCTCGATGCCATTCTCCTGCCTTTTCCCTGTAACCTTTGATGCTCTGACTGGTCATGAACCTATCAACCTCTGCTCTAAACACGTCAGTGACTTGGCCTCCATAGCCATCTGTGACAATGAATTCCACAGATTCACTGTCCTTTGATTGAAGAAGTTTTCCTCATTTCTGTTCCAAATGTATGTTCCTGTATTCTGAGGCTGTGCCCTCTGATCCTAGACACTTCCTCTATAGGAAACATCCACTCCACATCCTGCCTAATTTGGTCTTTCAATATTTGATAGGTTTCAATGAGATCCCCCTCATTCTTCTCATCTCTGAGTACAGGCCCTGTGCCATCAAATGCTCCTCATATGTTAACCCTTTCATTCCTGGGATAATTCTTGTGAACCTCCTCTGGGGCCCAAAATTGCTCACAATACTCCTTTCTGTATGACCAATGTCTTCTAAATCCTCAGAATTACATCCTAGCTTTTGTATTCTAGTCCTCGGGTGTAAAGAAGTACACATGCAGCAGCATCACAGGTACACAGCATCTTGTATCTTCTGACTCGCAGACACCTCTAACTTACGGGTCTCTGTAAAACCAGAAACTATTCATTATCAGAACTACCTGTAGCTTTATCCGGCTCCTTTGGATTGACTGAAGAACGGCCATTTTGTTTCATCTGACTAAATCTCTGTGCCTGGATACCTGTGGACACCTTGCCTCCAGATGGGGAAGGAGTGATTGGAGCTGCAGAGGTGGCTCTGAAGGAGAAGGGGAGTGGTTGCTGTTCACTCCAGTCGAGGAACTGCTAACGAATTGTTTTAAACACAGGTTATGGTTCGGTGTATTTCCCCGGGATGGTGAATCTGACGAACATGGACCTTGATGAGACTGTGCACATCCGCAGGAAAGAGGTGACCGTTTACCTGGATGATGACAAAAGGCCTCCCATAGGGGAGGGGCTCAACAGGTAAATGCCAGGATGAGGCTACCTCCCAGTCAAAGCAGGCTTTCTGTGTGAGTCATAGTCATGAAGCACAAAAGCAAGTCCTTCGGCACAGCAGTTTTGCGGTTAGAAGATGTACTACATTGCTTGCTGTCAGATTGGGTTTCAATTCCCACTGCTGTCTGTAAGGAGTTTGTACGTTTTCCCCATGATGTGTGCGTTTCCTCCTGGTGCTCCAGTTTCCTCCCACGTTCCAAAGGTTAGGGTTAATAAGTTGTGGGCATGTTGTGTTGCCGGAAGCACAGCAACGCTTGTGAGCTGCCCCAGCATGTCTTTCCAATTGTGTTGGTCATTTACACAGACAACGCATTCCACTGCATCTTTCCAAGTACATGTGACAAATAAAGCTCATCTTATCACAGGAGAGTTTAGAAAGACCAATTAACCTCCTAGCCTGTGTCTTGGGACTGCGGGAGGAAACTGGAGCAGTTGGGGAAAACACACATGCACACGGGAAAAACGTACAAATTTTCTTCTGAGGACGCTGGAATTGAACTCTGAACTCTAACTCCCTGAGCTGTAACACCATTGTGTGGGCTAATTGTTGGCTTAATTACATTCACATGGGTGTTACTGGCTGCTGCATGCTCATTAGACCAGAAGGACCTGGTACCATGCTGTATCTCTAAATAAAAATTATTTGGGAAGAGTAGTATGAAATTCTGATTTCGGTAACCAGATGTTCTAGAACTAGAAGTCATGGATTAAGGGTGAAAGGTGAAAAGGGGAACCGGAGGGGAAAGTTCATTCAGAGGGTGGTGAGAGTGTGGAAAGAGCTGCCAGAAGAAGTGGTGGATGCGGGTTCGATTTCAGTATTTATGAGAAATTTGTACAAGTACATGGCTGGGAGGGGTATGGAGGGCGATAGGAGTAGACAGGTAAATTGTTTAGCATGGCTAGATGGGCCGAAGGGCCTGTTTCTGTGTTGTAGTGTTCTGACTCCTTGACTTTATTTTCATTTTGTGTAAGATATTTGATAACAGCGTCAGATTATGTTGATCTTTTCTGTTACTGGTGTTCAACCTAAGCTGGGAGGCAACAGGACCTCAGTGGAGATGTCTTGTCTCTTCCTCACTTTCTTGCCTTTTCCCTTGTGAGACAGACGTGCTGAGGTAACCCTGGATGGGATCTGGCCCACGGACAAAACCACACGCAGTCTGATCAAGAGCCCGGAGCGCCTGATGGAGATGGGCTTCGAAGAGAGGCTGGAGAACTCATCGCGGAAGCAGGGTGCCCGCTTCCTGGAGTACCGGTGTGAGACGGGCTCTTGGGTCTTTGAGGTAGGGATGAATCTGCTTAAATTTTACTTGCTGGAATGAAAGGGTTAACGTATGAGGAAGGTTCGATGCCTGTACTCGCTGGAATTCAGAAGAATGAAGGAGGAATTTAGTTGAAACCTATTGAATATTGAAAGGCCTTTATAGAATGGGTGTCACACCCTCAGAATAGAGGGACATCCATTTAGAACAGAGATAGGAATTTCTTTAGCCAGAGGGTGGTGAATCTGTGGAATTAATTGCCAGACATGGCTGTGGAGACTGAGTCATTGGCATTGGCTATGTTTAGAGTGGAGGTTGATATGTTTGTGATTAGTTAGGGTGTCAGAGGATACAGGGAGAAGGCAGGAGAATGGGGTTAAGAGGAATAATAAATTATCTAGGATGGAATGGCATGGGCTTGGGTTGAATGGGCTAATTCTGCTCCTACGTCTTGTGGTCATCCTGCTGTCTAGACTGCCAGTAGGTCTCGCACATCACTCTATACCCACGGCACAGAGCCAGCAGTAACACCTCTCCACTGACCCGTGAACTAATTGTTAGTGCTGTAAGCCGTCACAACATCAGCTCTTGGCTTTCTTTGATAGAGGTTTATAAGATTGAGAGGCATAGATAGAGCAGCCAGACAGCATCTTTCCTAGGGTGGAATGTAATTCAAAGGGCATGCATTTAAGGTGGGAGGGGGGTAAGTTAAAAGGGAGATGTGAGTGGCATTTTTTTTACACAGGAACGTGGGTGCCTGGAAAGCGCTATTTGGGCTGGTGGTGGAGGCAGATACAACAGAGGCCATTGAGAGGATCTTAAATAGCCACATGAATGTGCAGGATATGAACATTGTATAGGCAGGAGGGATTAGGAGGGTGACGTTAACTCCAAGAACCACGTGTTACAACAGTGCTGTGCAAAAGAGCATCTTTGAACACAGCACATCGAACCTGGAAGTTCGGGGTGGGTGAGCTACAACAGCGGAAGACCACACTGGGTTCCACTCTTGTTCCTAATGAAGTGGCCACTGAGTGTGTGCCACCAAATTTGTTGTTTTGCAACAAATTTCAGTACAGTGTAATACGTAAATAAGCAGCACAAAGAGAGAGAGAAAAATATTGAGATACTGTTCATGAGATGATCTGTTCAGAAATCTGATGAAGAGGAAGAAGGTACTCTTAAAACATTGAGTGTGTGTCTTCAGTCTCCTGTACCTCTACTTGATGGTAGCAATGAGAAGAGGACATGTCCTGGGTGATGGGGGCCTGTCTTTTTGAGGCATCACCTTTTGAAGGTGTCCTTGATGCTGGGGAGGCTAGTTCCCATGATGGACCGGGCTGAGTTGACAAAACTGCAGCCTTTGATGCTCCTGGTAATTGGAGCCAAGCTTTGACCCATGGAACTGCTGCAGGTTTTGGGGTAGTACCGTGGTTTACAATGCTGCTGTTTGTAGTTCTCCCCGTGACCCCATGGGTTTCCTCCCACAGGTTAGGCTGAGTTGGTGCTGGAAGTGTGGCAACATTTGTGGGCTGTTTTTGGCACATCCTCGTGTTGGTCATTGATGCAAATAACATGTTCCATTGTACATGTGACAAAGCTAATATTTTCTAATCTTTAAGGTGGATCATTTCTCCAAGTACGGGCTGCGGGATTCTGACGAGGAGGATATTGAGCCCTCGAAGGCAGAGACCAAGAAGATGAAAACTGCGGCACTTCCAGGCAAACAGCCGGAGCAGATCTGCAGGTCTACCCTGATCCAACAGGTATCGTGCGGGAAAGGGCACTATCACCCTGGTGTACAGCCAGAACCCCACACAGTGATTTCCCCAGATTACTCTCCTCTTTCCCCCACCACTCCTCCCTCTGACTCCCACCCGGTAAAATGTCAGGGAGCCAGACTTTGAGCTGTGGAACTCCGCTGCAGGTATTGAACCGGCAGTGATTAGTGCCAAGCTTTATAGCAACAGCTGGAAGATCAGGGTTCAATTGCTTATGTGGAATTTGTACGTACTCCTGTGGCCTTCCTCAGAGTACTCCCATTTTCTTCCTACTCTCCAAGAACGTACGGTTAGAGTTACTGAATTGTGCACATGCAGTGTTGGTGCCAGAAGCCAACATTGTATATACAGTACTTATTATTTTGTGTGTACACATATATACACAAAATAATTAAATAAGTAGTGCAAAAAGAGGAAAAATAGTGAGGTAAAAGTAGTGAACTATAAATTGCAATAAGAATCTGGTGGAGGAGAAAAACCTGTAAATTGAGTCCTTCAGTCCTGTACCACCACCTTGTGGGAGCGATGAGAAGAGGGCAAGTCCCGGGTGATTTGTTATAAATGTCACATTTCACTATGTTTGGATGTACATGTGACAAAGTGATCTTTAATATTTCTAATGCCTCCAAACTGGTTCCATCTTATGGGTGTGGGTCCCAGCTGGGGCCATGATCCAGGCTGACACTGGTACTACATAAGCATGCTGTCTTTCAGCTGACTCATCAGTGCCAAAGTCAGATTTAATATCACCAGCATATGCTATGAATTTGGTAAAATTACAGTATAACATGTAATTTTACTATAAAATTACAAATAGGAAATATATATATTATGTTTTCTCCAAGTGCTCCGGTTTCCTCCCGCAGTTAGTAGGTTAATTGGTCATTGTAAATTCTCTTATGATTAGACTAGGATTAAATAGTGGTTTGCTGGGTGGCACAGCTTGTTGGGCCAGAACAGCCTGTTCCACATCATATCTCTAAATAAATCAAAAACAATCACAGCAGTACTACACAGTATCTTAATGGTTATGAATTACATTGGGTACACTAGGGTTACAGGGCATCCCATATTACTGACAGGTTACGCGAACCCTTAACAAAATTTGATAATTTATTCTTTTCTCACATACATAATTCTGATAGACAAAATTTGTTTGCTGTGTCTAGGACAAAGCACTCTGGAGACGGTCACTCCTGGGTTTGAAGGCCTGTGCCTGTCTGTTCAGTAAGGGACTTGTTGCTTGTGTTCTATTGAACATTGTGGGCAAGCTACGTTGGCACCAGGATATGTGGCAACACTTGCGGGCTGCCCCCAGCTCATCAGTGGGTTGTTTTTGAATGTTACTGCAAATGACACATTTCTCTCTCTCTCTCTCTCTCTCTCTCTCTCTCTCTCCTTCTCCTCTCTCTCTCTCTCTCTCTCTCTCATCTCTCTCCTCTCCTCTCTCTCTCTCTCTCCTCTCTCTCTCTCTCTCCCCCCCCCCCCCCCCTCTCCCTCTCTCTCCCTCTCTCCCTCTCTCCCTCTCTCCCTCTCTCCCTCTCTCCCTCTCTCCCTCCTCTCCCTCTCTCCCCTCTCTCCCTCTCTCCCTCTCTCCCTCTCTCTCTCTCTATCCATCCCATAGGATGATGATGGTTCCTTTCAGTCAGTTAGTGGGGTTTGATATGTGCGTCCTGAGTGGCTACACAGGCCCATCCTTGACAGGCACTGCTTGCCACATACTTGGCAGGTGAGGCTGTAGGGGCAGCAGGGGCAGAAACTCTGTTGTGGCGCTTCCTGTGCCTTTCCTCTGTTGCCTCTATGAGCTTGTTCTCAGCAGTGTCCACACCTTTTCAGATGGCGTCCCTCCACTGTGAGTGATCTTGAGCCAGATCCTCCCATGCTGATGGGGCAATGTCAGCTTTCTTGAGGCTCCTGTGCAGAACATCGTTGTACTGTAGTTGCAGGCCTCCTCGTTTTCGGGTACCACTGGACAGTTGACCGTACAAGATGTTCTTGGGCAATCTTCCGTCGGGCATTCTGACAACATGTCCTGCCCATTGCAGTTGGGCTGACATCACCAAGGTTGAAACGGCTGGCATTCCCGGCTCGAAAGAGGACCTCGGTATTGGAGACCTTGTCTCAGCAGGTGATCTTCATCAGAGAACGTAGGTGACGCTGCTGCAGTTGGTCAAGCTGGCGTAAGTGTCTCTGATATGGGCACCACGTCTCACATCTGTACAGCAAGGCTGATATGACAATGGCCCTGTATACCTTGCACTTGGTGGCCAACCTGATGTTCTGTGACCAACCTCGATCTTTCAGCTGACCAAAGGCAAAGCAGGCCTTTCTGGTTCTTGACTCAATCTCTATATCCAGAGGAGTTGAGGATGTTATTATGCTGCCCAGGTAGCAAAACTTGTTGACAGCATTGAGATGAGCCTCATCAATGAGGACATCGGCTCCTGGCTCATCGTTGCTTGAATCAGGAGCCGGTTGGTACAAAACTTCTGTCTTTTTCAAGCTGATTGTCAGTCCAAAGCTATTGGCTGTATTGACAAAGCAACTGGTGATCTCCTGTAAGTCTTCGAGAGTGGGCAGTCAGTGCCCAGTCATCAGCAAACTGTAGCTCGTGCGCCACAATGTCTCTGACTTCTGTTTTGCTTTCAGTCTTGCGAGGTTGAGAAGCCGCCATCAACCCCACGTTTGTAGGAAGACCCCTGACTTCAGGTCTGATGTGGCATCCTGAAGAACAGCAGCGAAGAATAGTCCAAACAGAGTAGGAGCCAAAACACAACCCTGTTTTACGCCGTTGCTGATGGGAAATGGGTCTGACAACTCACCAGACATGTTGATGCGGCCTTCCATGCATTCGTGGGAACTGATAGATGATGTTGGCTATGTGTGGGGGAGCAACCAAATTTTGGTAGGAGCTTCCAGAGGCCATCTCTACCAACAGTGTAAAATGCTTTGGTTAGATCAACAAATGTGACGTAGAGACTTTTCTACTGCTCAACCACATTTCTCTTGGAGCTGTCTCGGTGAGAAGATCATGTCCACTGTACTACGGCCTGTTGGAAAACCACACTGGCTTTCTGGAAGGATGTTGTCACTGATTTTGGGTACCAAGCGTCTCCACTGTGTGTAATCATGAATTTCCATTACCCAAATTGCCATTATACAAAGGTTCTCCTTTGTGAGTCAGGAGCTTAACCTCTGAGTGTCACCTTCATTTCCATACCCCCCTCTCTGGCTTAGATGTCAGCTGTACTTTAAGATGAGGTGAGGGGGAGGAGTTAAAGCTGGCAGGTGATAGGTGAAACCAGGTGAGGGGGTAGTAACCTGATCCATAGGGCTACTGCTGGAAACTGTGCCTTTTTTTTCCCCTCAGAGCCCCTTGATGCAACAGATCGGCAGAGTGACTGAGCTCGACAGTGACATGGCCGACATCACCCAGGAGCCCATTCCTGGACAGTTCCCTGGATGAGGACATCTCAGACGAGCAGGAACCAGTGTCTGCCTCCAGCAACATTGCATCCATTTTGGGAGTCGACCCCCCACACTCTCCAGGTAACATCCTGTCCATGCAGTGGAGCTGCAGCTGGGCCTGCCTACAGCTGATAAATGCTGTCTGCATGACTGAAGAAAAGGGGCTATAGCAATCTGAGCTTCCCCCCACCCCCACCATGCACTAACTGAGCAATTAGCATCTAAATTCCAGTAATTTCTCCCCTTTTCCTTTTCCATTCCCTCTTGCCTCTTGCATTAGGATTAGGAGGCTGCACATCAGCTCCCTCTGCTTCCCATCCTTCCCTTTCTCCCATGGTCCCCTGTTCCCTCCTATCAGATTCCTTCTCCTCCAGTCCTTTACCTCTTCTATCCCCTCCCAGCTTCTTGCTTCATATCCCTTCCCCCCCACTCACCTACGTTTCCCTCACCTGGTCTCGCTGATCATCTGTCAGCTTGTTGTCCTTCTACTCTCCTCACCATATTCTGGTTTCTTTCCCCGTCCTTTCCAGTCCTGATGAAGGATATCAGTCTGATTGTTTATTCCTCTTCATGGATGCTGCCTCATCTGACTTTTGCAGCATTTTAGATCATAAGAAATAGGAGCAGAATTAGACCATTCAGTTCATGGAGTCCAGTCCACCTTTCTGTTATGGCTGTTTTAATATCCCTCTCAATCCCATTCTCCTGCCTTCTCCCCATAACCTTTGACACTCTTACTAATCAAGAACCTATCGACCTCCAGTTCAAATATACCCAATGGCTTTGCCTCCTCACCCATCTGTGGCAATGGATTCCACAGATTCATTACCCTCTGGCTAAAGAAATTCCTCCTCATCTAAAGGGACATCCCTTATTCTGAGACTGTGCCCTTTGGTCCTAGACTCGCCACTATAGGAAACATCCTCTCTACGTCCACTACTTCTAAGCCTTACTATATTCAATAGGTTTCAATTAAATCCTCTATCATTCTTCTAAACTCCACTGAATACTGCCCTGGAGCCATCAAACGCTCCTCCTACATTAACCTGTGTGTGTGTTACTCTGGATTTTCAGCATCTGCAGAATCTCTTGTATCTAAAATTCAAGGGTGTTTTTTCCCCTTATCACAGGTGATGAAAATTTCTCTGTTTGGTGAAGATGATGAAATGGACAGTGTCCCGGACCTCGCACGGTGCCCATTATTCAGCTAAAGATGATTGTATGAGGCAGAGGTCAAAGAGCTCTGGTAAGTGCTGTTCTCATTGTGAAACGTTGACTCTGGGGTGCCATGGTAGCATAGCGGTTAAGCCCGATGCTATTACAGCTTGGGGAGTTGGAGTCCGGAGTTCAACTCTGTCCGCTAGAAAGATTGTACATTCTTCCTGTGTGCATGTGGGTTTCCTCCAGGTGCTCCGGTTTCCTTCCACAGTCCAAAGATGTCCTGGCTGGTAGGTTAATCGGTTGTTGTAAATTGTCCTGTGGTTAGGCTAAGGTTAAACAGGTGGGTTGCTGGGTGGTGTGATTTGTTGGGTCAGAAGGGCCTGTTCCACGCTGTCCGTCTGCGTAGAGAGGGAATGAACTCTGTGCTGGCATAGACTTAAGGGGTTTTGAGCTTCTGAGATTCTTGCTTACTCAGCCAGGGCTGTCTAGAGGGTGGGACTGTGTATCCAGGTGTTGTTCCTCACTACAATGTAGAGGGAAACTTTATTCTGTCTCTGGGGTTTTTGTGTGATGGAACGGAGTTGAGGGTTGAGAGGATAATAAATCAGCCATGATGGAATGGTGGAGTAGACTCGAAGGGCTGAATGGCCTCATTCTGCTCCTGTGTCTTGTGCTTTTCTATAGCTAGCTTACACGTTCCCAGCGTAGTGGGAACTTTTGTGTCTAACCTGTCTCTACACTAGGAGTTCTTGAAAGGAGAATGTGGAGAGAGCTTTGTATCTAATCTGTCTGTACCCTGGGAGTGTATGACGAGTTAGTACAGAGGAGGTTTTAATCTGTATCTAATCTGTCTGTGCCCTGGGAGTGTATGACGAGTTAGTACAGAGGAGGTTTTAATCTGTATCTAATCTGTCTCTGCCCTGGGAATGTATGAGAGATGTACAAGGAGCTTTACTTGGTATCTGCCCCTGGAAGAGTGTAAGGAGAGCTTTGCTTGGTTTATAATCTGTGCTGTACTGTCCTGCTAGTGTGTGATGGATCAGTATAAATTTAACCTGCTATCTAACCCAGCTCTACCCTGGAAATGAGTGATGGGTAAGTATAGAGGGAACCTTACTCTGTATCTAACCTGCCCTGTAGCTACCCTGAGAGTGTGTGGTGAGTGAACGTAGAGAGAATTTTGCATTGTGGCCAGTGGTGTCTATTGTGGGTGTGTGGTCGGCACCTGTAACAGTTCTGCCATTCCACCAAGTTGTAACATTGCTGAAATCAGTTGCATTTCTTGTGGTGATGCAGTTTAGTCTTGCTGTGTCTGAGAGTGTGTCACCCTCCTCATCAACCTGTTTCAGGTGGGAGGTTGCTGAACTCGAACATGAGGAAGATGTGGTCGTCCCTCGGCAGGCAGCCGGAGAAGAGTTCCTGGTCTTCAGCCGAGGTGGAGGCTCTTCGTTCACCATTGCTTCAGCCCCTCCCTGTGGCGGGGCAACTGCCCTCCAGCTTTGCCCTGCCCAGCCAGCAGCCAGAGGTGCAGCTGAAGACGGTGGGTGTTCGCCGACGGCAGCGGCTGGTGCCGATGGAGCAGTCGGTGACCAAGGGCAAAGGCAAGCTGCTGATGGACATGGCCCTCTTCGTAGGTCGCTCCTTCCGGGTGGGCTGGGCACCAAACTGCGTCCTCTGTCACAGTGGGAAGCCGCTGAGCTCATCTCTACCAGACCCAGACCCCGAAGCCCTGGAGTACAACTATTTTCCAAAGCCAAGCAAGATCAAACCGTAAGTAACAGAGAATAGTACAGCATAATACAGGCCCTTCAGCCCACAATGTTGTGCCGACCTATTAAACTAGACCAAGTTCAATGTAACCCTCCTCCATTTTTCTATCATCCGTGAGCCTGTCTAAGAGTCTCTTCAATGCTCCTAATGTATCTGTCTCACCACCAGTCCTGGCAGGATGTTCTACACACCCATCACTCTGTTTTTAAAAAGAAAATTACCTCTGGCATCTCCCCTATAATTTCCTCCAGTAACCTTAAAATATTAGTCATTTCCATCCTGGGGAGACGGTCTCTGGCTGTCCACTTGATCTGTGCCTCTCATCACCTCTTTCAAGTCATCTCTCATCCTCCTTTGCTTCCAAGAGAAAAGCCCTGGCTTATTCAGCCTGTCCTTGATGTGCTCGCCGGTCCATGTAGGAGCCTGGGGGTCCATGGACCCCAGGATGGAAACCCCTGTTATGGACAGAGTAAGTAGAGAGAGGTGATTCCCATTGTGGGGGGGGGGGGGTGCAGATCAACTGCTAGGGACAGAGTGAGTAAAGATTTTTCTTTATCACTTTTGATCTTTATGTCAATTTCAGTGTGTAACACAAAATGCTGGAGGAACTCAGCAAGTCAGACAGCATCTCTGGAGACAAATAAACAGTCAACATTTTGGGCCAAGACCCTTCATCAGAACTGGAAAGGAAGGGGCAATTGCCAAAATAAGAAGGGTATGAGGGGGAGGAGTACAAGCTGGCAGGTGATAGGTGAGCCAGGTCTGGGTGGAGATGAACAGAAGGTGGGAGGTAATGGGCCGAACAAGGAATCTGATAGAAGAGGAGAGTGGATCATGGAAGAAAGGGAAGGAGGAGGGGAACCAGAGGGAGTTGACAGACAGGTGAGAAGAAAAGGAGTGAGAGAGGGCCCAGAATTTCCCAGTAACTACCAGGTGAATGGTGAGCACTTAGAGAAATCTATGCATTCATGAAGAGAACAGACAAACTCATTAAAGACAAGCGGGAATTGAAGCCCCATCACTGGCACTATACAGTACACTATTCTACTGCAGGGATACTGTGACCACTGTGCTAACATGCTGCTCAAGCCCCTCGTAAGTGTCCACTTACCCTCTCTCTCCTTTGACATAGACTGGCAGTGTGCTGGGTAAATATCCAGTCTACCCTACACGAGACTTTGCTTCCACACTGGCTGGTTCATCCTGCCACTTCCTCGATGTGAGTTCACTTTACACACTGTAGCCAGACCAGGGTGCATTAATGAGCTGGCTGCCCATAAGCTCACTACCCCGTTCTTTCAGGACCAGATGAATGAGTACAGGTGTTCTCCCCCCCCCCCCTTTACAAAGGTAGAGAGTTGCTATGAAACCTGTCTTAAGCTGAAATGGTGTAAAGTGAAAAAACATTTATTTATCTGGGAAAAATTTTTGTAAAAGCAAAAATTCTCTTTGTAATGTGAAGACAGGTTACTAATGTAGGTCTTTTGTAAAAGCGAAGTGACGTAAAGCGAACATTCGTAAAGAGGGGGACACCTGTATATGGTTCCTGCACACTATTTGAATTCCATCTGTGTTTGGACCTTCCCAGGGCTGCTGAGGTACCGTTTAAGGTCCACCTGGAGAAAGTAACACTGAAGGAAGAGCAGGTGAGGCGGAATGTGTCGCTGTACAAGGAGCCACTGGATATCGCGCTACAACACAGCATTGTGGAGACCGAGGATCTGTGCCCCCAGATTGTGCCCCGAAAGGGTGTGGAGGCTCTCCACAAATACGCAGACTGGGTCCGGGAGACTGTGGACAAGTCTGAGGGGGTAGAAGGTAAGAAGAGAAGGAACGTTTTTAATACATCCATGCTGTCTTCACATCCTTCCACAGCCTTGCCCTTTCCAAACTTTCTCTGGCACCTCTGCACTTTCGTCTCTGGTTAATGAACCTTAATCTCTCATAGAACATTGAACTGTGCAGGCCCTTTAACCCATGATGTCGTGCCAAGCTTTTAAACTGCTCAAGATCAATCTAACCTTTCCCTCCCACATTATCTAAGAGTCTCAACTTTTTTTTTTGTAGAGGTTGTGAAGAACTGGTCTCTAGCATGGACATTGTGCGAGGCAATCTGGGGCAATCTGAAGGAGCTGGACGCCAGCCTCTCTGAGCCAACCCAGTACGTTCACCAGCTGGAGCGCAGGAAGGCCTTCTCCCGCTGGCTCTCGCGGACGGCAGAGGAGAAGATCGAGGAGGAGGTGGCCCTCTCCCACCACAAGAGCCACGTGGATGCTGTCTTCAGTTACCTGACTGGCAAGAGGATCAGCGAGGCTTGCAAACTCGCACAGCGTTCAGGCAAGGCCAGCTCAGGCATTGACAAAATCAGGTTTAATATCACTGGCATGGGTTGTGAAATCCACTGTTTTGTGGCAGCAGTACATTGCAATACATAGTAATAAAAATTATAAATTACCATAGGAAGTATATATTCAATAAGGAGAGCAAAAAAGGGGAGAGGGGGAAATGAGGTAATTTTTCATGAGTTCATTGTCCATTCAGAAATCAGATGGCAGAGGGGACAAGCTGTTCCTAAAATGTTGAGTGTGTCTTCAGGCTCCTGTACCTCCTGTCTGGTAGCAATGAGAAGAGTTCATGTGGATGGTGAGGGTCCTTAATGATGGACACTGCCACCTAAAGGCCCCTCCTTCTGAAGATGTTCTTGTTAGTAAGGAGGACAATTGGACAGGTACATGGATAGGAAAGGTTCAGTCAAACACAGGAAAATGAAACTGGTTCGGCTGGGCATCTTGGTTGGCATCGTCTGTTTTCCCTGCTGTGTTCAACATTGTTTAGGGGAGGGAAATTCAAGGGGGATATTAGAGGAAGGTTTTTCACTCAGAGTGGTTGGTGCGTGGAATGCACTGCCTGAGTCAGTGGTGGAGGCAGACACACTCGTGAAGTTTAAGAGACTACTAGACAAGTATATGGAGGAATTTAAGGTGGGGGGTTATATGTGAGGCAGGGTTTGAGGGTCAGCACAGCATTGTGGGCCGAAGGGCCTGTAATGTGCTGTACTATTCTACGTTTTATATGTTCTATGTTTAAAGTTCAACATTGTTTAATGTCATTTCCAGTACGCCAGTGTAAAGCGAGCAAAATAATTGTTTTCCCTGACATGACCCTCTAGCTGTGCATGTCGCTGCGCCTGCTGCTGGTTAGATGACTAATATGCCTCTGTGTGTGTGTGTGTGTGTGTGTGTGTATCTATTGCAGGGGATCACCGAATGGCCTTACTACTAGCCCAGGCAAGTGGGGCCCCCCCAGTGAGGGAGCTGCTCAGCAGACAGCTTGCTGACTGGCACCAATTGTCGGCTGATACTTTCATGCAAGAGGAGCGGCTGAAGATCTTTGCCCTGCTTGCAGGCAGAGCCGTGAGTATTTTCAACGCAGCAAGGATTTTGGCAGGTTGGAGTTCTGGGTGGTTGGAAAGGGGTAGTTCTGAGTTCCTACTAAAAGGAAATGTACGGTCTGGATTCTGATGTGGACAGTGGTGTAGCACGGCCACGGGGATTCACAGTAGTGTAGCAGTTAGCACAGTGAAGGCAGGAACGGGGTACTGATTGTAGATGATCAGCCATGATCACAGTGAATGGCGGTGCTGGCTAGAAGGGCTGAATGGCCTACTCCTGCACCTATTGTCTATTGTGATATTATAGCTTGGCGATTCAGAATTTAGGGTTCATTTCCAGCCTCCTATGTAAGATGTGTGTACATCCTTTCCGTGAACCACTTGGGTTTCCTCTGGGTGCTCCAGTTTCCTCCCACAGTCTAAAGGTGTACCAGTTAGTAAGTTAATTGGTCATTGCAAATTGTCCTGTTATTAGGCTAGGGGTTAAATTGGTAGGTTGCTGAGCTGGACCCTCTAAATCAAAAAAAAACTTTGGGCAGGGAGGCAGTGAGATATTTCACTTGGATGGGTTGGATAATGTAAATGGAAGGATGGTGGTTGGTAGGAGCTGGGGGAGAGGTATGATTGAATCAGCGTTAGGTGAGTGTGGGATTGGGGGCAAGCTTGGTGGAAGGTGGCAGTGATTGGAGGATTGGGGGTAAGTTCTAATGGGGAATTGGAGAGAAGGTTGGATGGGATAGGGCTGGGGAGGGTTGGGACTTGGAAGTGGCAGGGTATGGTTGGGTGGTGTGATTTGGTGGTGGCGGGGTGGGCGAGGTTGGATGGTGTGGGATTTGGTGGGGTGGGTGAGTTTGGGTGGTGGAACTTGGAGATGGCGGGCGGACGAGGTTGGCTGACATGGGATTTGGAATCTCACACGGGCTTGCCTCTGGGTGGGTGTGTACAAAGCTTCAGCTGGAGGGTACGAGCTGTGCTAGGCTCCCCTAAGGGCAGTGTTGGTCAGGGAGTGGGCAGTGGCGATCCCAGTATGGTCTGTGTGTCTGACTGGTTTCTTGTCGTCTAGGTGTGGAAATCATCAGATGAGTACATCAACATCTGCGCACAGCTGGACTGGAAGCGTTGCCTTGCCGTTCACCTCTGGTACATGTTGCCTCCCAGTGCCTCCATCGCTGATGCGCTCAAAATGTACACCGAGGCCTTTCAGGTATCATTGACAGATTGAGGGCACCAGGGGACACAAAGTATTTGCCAACTGTGTGACTGTGCTCAGTTCCCTGTGGTTGCTAGCTGCTGCTCATGTCGCACTCCAGAGCAGAGTGTGCTCTGCATTTTGTCACTGTCCTGATCTCGCAGGGCAGTCATAGAACAGTACAGCACAGTACCGACCCTTTTGTGTCGACCTTTTCACCTGCTCCAATGGTGAAATGGTGAATCTGGAATTCATTACCGCAGACAGCTGTGCAGGCCAGGACATTGGGTATATTTAAAGCGGAGATTGATGGGTTCTTGATTAGTAAGGGTTGTCAAAGGTTATAGGAAGAAGGCAGTAGAATGGGGTTGAGAGGAATAATAAATCGACCATGATGGAGTGTGGAGTAGATGCTATGGGCCAAATGGCCTAATTCTGTTTCCATGTCTTATTGTCTAAGATCAGTGTAACTCTTCCTTCCCACATAGCCCTCTGTTTTTCTCTCATTCATGTGTCTTATCTAAGAGTCTTTTAAGTCTCCTTAATGTATCTGCCTCGAATGCCTCTACCACCACCCTGGCAGTACGTACCACACCCCCACCACTCGCATGAGGAACTTGGCTCTGACATCCCCCCATACTTTCCTCCCATCACTTTAAAACTATTACCCCTCATATTAGCCATTTCTGCCCTGGAAGAAAAACCTCTGGGTGCCCACTCATCACTCGTGCCTCTTATCTTTACAACACTCTCTACATGTGACACTACTTTTAAGGAATTACGGATCTGTATTCCTAGATCCCTTTGTTCTACCACACTCATTGTACCACCATTCTCTGTGTAAGCCCCGTTCTGGTTTGTCCTCCCAGGGTGCAACACTTCACACTTGTCTATGTTGAATTCTATCTGCCATTTTCAGCCCATTTTTCCAGCTCTCTGTCATTGCAGGTTTATTGACTAAACCTTCATCTAGGTCGTGTGTATAATTATAATCAACCCAGTAAAACATTGAGGCTGTTGGTTTAGCAACTTGTACTTTTGGGGCATTTTCCTCCCTGGATATAATGTGTTCGGGTGAGTAGGCGAATCAGGTCAGTGGGAGACTTGTGAATGATAATTCCTGTCTAACCTTCTGGCTGAACTTGCAGGGCAGTGAGGATGTCGAACGATATGCACGCTACCCACTCCCACCTTACCTGGAAAGCACAAATGTGGATCTGATTGAAGATGGCAGTGTCCCTCATCAGGACATCTGTTACCACTTACTGAAACTCCACAGCGACAGGTACGTGAACCCTAATCTCTCCCTTCAGTTTCTGCTTTGACACTCGGTGTTTGTGCGATTCTGATGTTTTTCATCCAAGGTCCTTTCAGAAATCATGAAAGAGGCGCAGCGCTTGTTTCATGATCGTTTTATTAGCGTTAATAGAACAAAACCTTCAGGTTCAGGGGTTCAGCTCAGGCCAAACAACCCTGACTGGTAAAACAAAGTAGTTAGGGGGACAGAAATGAAGAATCCTTCTACACCTGAGTGCGGTGGTGTTCCTGAGTCTCCACCAGGACTTGAATGACTGACAGTAGTGAAATCTGAGAGGAAGCTACAGACATGATGAAGGAAGCCCTGAACACCGCCAGAGATGGAGGACCTTCATTGCTGCCCTAAATACCAGTGGCATAACGGGAAGTAAGTGAGAACAAATCAGTCTAAAACAGATTGATAGAGGGCTTGAGAGAGAAGGGCAAAATGGAGATGGTGCAGCCTTGTGGTCAGCTTTTTGTATTCCAAAGATAAGAAACATTTCTTTCGAATTTGCACATAAGAGTTAACCAATCAAATAGGTCCAATTCAAATAATGCAGCACCAGAGAAGCTCCCAGAGATTTCCAGAATCAAGCAAGTATAACCACCAGGGGACACACTAAGCACACTCTAAGCACACTAAACAGTTACATGTATATAAAATATAAGCAGACAATTAGTTAAGCTATAAAAATATAACAATTAAACAGTGTAATCTAAGAATAAAACTGTCTAATCCAACAGTGCTGTTAATGTGTATTCCACTTGTAAAACGGTTTGAGCCAACAACAACAGCGTATTATGGTAGTGAAGTTGTTACTATAAAGCTTTACAGTGCCAGTGACCCCAGTTCATTTCCTGCCACTGTCTGTAAGGAGTTCATATGTTCTCCATCTGATCACGTAGGTTTCTTCCTGATGAGAACATAGAACAGTACAGCACAGGAACAGGCCCTTCAGCCCACAGTGTAGTGCTGAATCAAATTAAATTAGTAATCCAATGGCCAACTGATCTTTTCAGTCTAAACAATATCTATATCCATTTTCCTCACATTCATATGCCTACCTAAATATCATTGAAAAATCCCTAATGTCTGTGTCTCCGTCACCACCGCAGACAGCACATTTCAGGCACCCACCACTCTGTAAAGAAAATAAAATTGCCCCCCCCCCCACCTTAAAAAGGTGCTCTAGTTTCCTCCCACATTCCAAAGACTTAAATTGGTAAGCCGTGGGCATGCTATGTGGTGACACTGTGAGCTGCCGCTCAGCCCGTTCTCAGACTGTATAGGTTGTTGGTGCACGCAGTGCATTTTGACATACAGTATGTTTCAATGTTACATATGACAAATAATGTTTATCTTTGGCACAGGAACAAACTTCTTGGGTCACAATGTCTTTGCCAACCAGGGTGTCTGCCTATGCATTGTCTATATCCCTCCATTCTCTACTTCTATATCTTATCTCAGATCCCCTAAAAGTTCAGATCCTGTCCCATGTGTGAGCACTCTGGTTTAGCCTGAGTTTTAATTGAATGATAGAGTAGTATGTCCATATGTCTGTAGTGAACTAAGCCATCCCTGACCAACCAAAAGGATCGGGTTTATTATCACTCATATGTTGTGAAATTTCACACAGAGTATGCAGCACAGGAACAGGCCTTTCGGTCCATTTAGTCCATGTCAAACTATTAAGCTGTCTGGTCCCATCGATGCACGCCTACATCATAACCCTCCTTACTTCTCCCATCAATGTGCCTATCGAAACTTCTCTGAAATGAACTCTGAATCTGATGTTAAAACTTCTCATGCTTTCCACTGCTGACCCCTTGATTAGGACTGGTGTGTATTCTCTAGACTTAACCTTTCTGAAGTCAGCTATTAATTCTAGGGCACATAGCCCTCCCCCCCCTCCCCCCCTGTTCAGCACATCTTCAAGGAGCAGTACTACAGGAAAGAAGCACTCGTTGTCAGTGGCCTCCACCGTCCAGACCGTGCTCTCGCTGTTGCCATCAGGAGCGAGGTACAAGAGCAGTTATTGCCCCTCAACCATCAGGCTCTTCAACCGGAAGGGATAATTCAACTTCACTCGCCTCCACACTGAACAGTTCCCACAATCTCTGGACTCACTTTCAAAGACTCTTCATCTCGTGTTCTCGATATTCACTTACTGAATGCTTATTTATTATTATTATTATTTTGTACTTATGCAGTTTGCTGTCTTTTGCACATCTTGTGTGTGGTTTTTCATTTTGTGGTGTTTCTTCGTATCTACTGTGAATGCCTGCAAGAAAATAAATCTCAGGGTTGTATATGGTGACGTATGTGTACTTAAATTTACTTTGAATATGAACTTTAGAAGTCCACAGTCAATTACTTGTCCTTAAGGCTGACCCCTCGAGGACTAGTGTCTCTTCTCTGTTTGTCGACAGGCAGTTCCTGTTTTTTTTTCTGATCTGATTTAATTCAATGGTTTACTCTTTCCTCAGGCACCATGAGCTCCATCCACTCCTCAACCCCAGGACGGTGACGCCTGACCACTTGGACTTTCGGCTGAGTTGGCACCTCTGGGCAGTGCTTCAGGCTCTGAACTATAGCCACTTGTCGGAGAAACACCAGGCGATGGTGCACACCAGCTATGCTGCCCAGCTGGAGGCAGCCGGACTCTGGGAGTGGGCTGTCTTTGTGCTGTTACACATCCCCAACCTGGAGTGAGTTTGCCCCAGGGGCCATGTTGTACAGATTGGATTATGCTGGGGGGGGGGGGTACTTTTTACAGGATTGTGAAATAAATTATGGGGGGTAAGGCAGGTGTTCAACACTGGGTATAATTGGTGAAAGAGGGGAGAGTCATGGAGTTACACAATATCAAAACTAGCCCTCCAGCCCACCATGTCGATACTAACCATAGTGCCTGTCTGTGCTAATCCCACAGGCCTCCAAAAGCTCATCGCCCTTGTGAGGGGCAAAAAAAATTAACTTTCACTATTTTTAAGCAGATGACTGCAGATGCTGGAAATCTAGAACAAAATTGTCACGTTGAGGCTTTAATAGGGTATTAGTCAGGCCACATGGAGTATTGTGTGCAGTTTTGGGCCCTCTATCAAAGAAAGGATGAGTTGGCATTGGAGAGAGTCCATAGGATGTTCACAAGAGTGATTCCAGGAATGAAAGGGTTAATGTATGAGGAGTGTTTGGTTCTAGGCCTGTCCGCACTGGAGTTCAGAAGAATGAAGGGGGATCTCATTGACGCTTATCCACATCCACTAAGAGTTTCAATGTTTGGTAGGATGTCTCCAATACTGGTGTTGTCTAGGACCAGGCTCAATAGAAGGGGAGGAATTCCTTTAGCTAAGGGGTAATGAATCTATGGAGTTCATTGCTACAGGTGGCTGTGGAGGTCAAGTCATTGGGTATATTTAAAGCAGATGTTGATGTGCTTGATTAGTCAGGGTGTCAAAGGATGCGGGGCGGTGACAGGAGAATGGGCTTGGGAGGGGTAATAAATCAGTCATGCTGGAATGGTTGAATGGACTTGATGGGCTGAGTGGCCCAATTCTGCCCGTATGTTTTATGGTCTTACTAGTCTCCCCCTTATAGCTAATATCCAATCCAGGCAGCATCTTGGGGACCTTTCCAAAGCCTCCACATCCGTCCTGTAATGGAGAACAAGAACTGCGTTCAGTAATGCAACCTTGACGTAACCTGAGTGTTTCTGTTGGCTCCGAATAGTTTCATGGGAGGAGAGTGATGAGGACTCCCTCTGGTGAGGGTGGTGGTCTTCCTACTTCGTGGTGTGTGTTCCTATACTGAGGGCACCACTGTAGTGTAGAGGTTAGCGCAGCTCTATTGCAGCTTGTGGCATCAGAGTTCAATTCCGGCATCCTCTATAAGGAGTTTATACATCTTCCCCGTGTGCGTGTGGATAACCTCCAGGTGCTCCAGGTTCCATTCACAGTCCCAAGACATTGCAGTTAGTAAGTTAGTCATTGTAAATAGTCTTGTGATTAGGCTGGGGTTAAATGGTGGGTTGCTGGGTGGTGCGAATGGTTGGGCACTTGTATCTCTAAATAAACATGAAGATGGATGCCCACTGAGGAGCTGTGTTCTGGTAAGGGTGGTGGGCTTGCTACTTTATGGTGACTGTCCCTAGGATATGCTGTTGCCCTGTAGTGGAGAGATGCCCACTGAAGAGCTGTGTTCTGGTAAGGGTGGTGGGCTTGCTACTTTATGGTGACTGTCCCTAGGATATGCTGTTGCCCTGTAGTGGAGAGATGCCCACTGAGAAGCTGTGTTCCAACAGGCAGCGAGTGACCGCGGTCCGGGAGCAGTTGAACAGGCACTGCACACTGGAGGAGACAGACGAGTTGAAGGAGAAGGAGCAGTTCCTGCAGCAGCAGCTCGGCATCCCATCGCAGTGGATCCACAATGCCAAGAGCTTGCGTGCTCACCGTAACGGCGACCTCCACAAAGAGGCCCTGCACCTGATTGAGGCCGGCCACTGGAACGACTGTCACCAGCTGGTGGTTCGGCACCTGGCTTCAGGTACGTGGCACCGATCGAGTCCCTTGGGTGTGTATAGTGCTCCCTTCCCCTGGTGCTTTGAACACAATGCCATAAAGCTTTGCCAGGGAAGGAGCTAAACTCCCATCTCAACTACAAGTGGTTTATTATTCCACAGGTGCCAAGATAGCATAGTGGTTCACACAGCGCTATTGCAGCTTAGGGCACGGAGTTCAGAGTTCAGTTCTGGCATCCTTTGTAAGAAAGTTTGTATGTTCCTTCCTGTGTGTGCGTGGGTTTCCTCTGGGTGCTCCTGTTTCTTCCCACAGTCCACAGGAGTTGCAGTTAGTCGGTTAATTGCTCGTTGTAAATTGTCCCGTGACTGGGCTGGTGTTAAATTGGTGGATTGCTGAGTGGTGCAGCTCAGTGGGCTGGAAGACCCTGTTCAGTATTTGTAAAGTTATAAATAAATCATAACATTTATTATGAAAGTACATATTCAGTGGTCACTTTATTAAGTACATTAAATCAAATATCTAATTGTCCAATCATGTGGCAGCAACTCTGTGCATAAAAGCATCCGGACATGGCGAAGAGGTTCACTTGTTCAGGCCAAGCATCGGAATGGGGAAGAACTGTGATCTAAGTGACTTTGACCATGAACTGATTGTCGGTGCCAGACAGAGAGGTTTGAGCATCTCAGGAACTGCTGATCTCCTGGGATGTTCATGCACAATAGTCTCTAAAATTTACAGAGAATGGTGTGAAAAACAATAAAAACATCCATTTAGCGGCGATTCTGAGATTGAAAACACTGTTAATGAGAGGTTCGAGGGGAATGGCCAGGCTGGTTCCAGCTGACGGACGGGAAGGTAGCAGGAACTCAGATTGTCATGTGTCACAATGCATGGTCTTATCTATAAACGGCATGCAGGACAAACTTTTCACTCTACTGACAATAAACCAAAATAAAAAACAAGCAAACTTGGCCCTGCTGCGTATGTTGGGGGTGGGGGGTGTGTTTGTTTTAGTGAGTGATACACAGGTGAAATGGTCACACTGATGAAATCTCACCCACTGTTGTTCTTCCCTGACCACCAGATGCCATCATCAATGAGAATTACAGCTACCTGAAGTTCTTCCTGGGCAAGCTGGCCCTGCCCGAGTGCATTGTCCATATCCAGGACTGGGACACGGCTGGAGCTGTCTTCCACGATTACATCCGAGTCCTGGAGATGGTACGGGGACTTGCTGAGGTGAGCAGAACAGATGAAAAGACCCTAAACACGTTATGGTCTCGAGCTCTGTCGGTAAGCAGAACCTCCAGACCAGGCTGGCCAAGGGGCCTATATCTCTGCTACAGTGCTCGGGCTTTGATAGAAACTTCAGCAAAAAGCAATGTTGGAGGAACTCAGCAGTTCTGGCCCCCTCATTACAGGAAAGACATGGAAGTTTTGAAGAGGGTGCTGAAGAGTTTTACGAGGAAGCTGTATGCATGAGAGAGCATGTCTTATGAGGAAAGGTTGAGTGAGTTGGGGCTTTTCTCTGGAGCAAAGGATGATCAGATGGGTGTGTAAGATGATGAGTGGCATAGATCAAGCAGACAGCCAGAGACTTTCCCAGAGGAAAATGGCTAATGCAAGAGGCATTATTTTGTGATTAGAGGAAATTATCGGGGTTGGGGTGGATCTCGGGTAGGTTTTCCCTTGTGCCGAGTGGTGGGTGGGTGGAACACATTGCCTATGATTGGTGCTAAAGACCATAAGATGTAGGAGTAGAATTAGGCCAATCGGCCTATCGAGTCTACTCCACCATTTCATTGTGTTCAATCCAGTTTTCCTCTCAGCACCAATCTCCTGCTTTCTACCCGCATCCCTTTGTTCTCTGACCAAACAAGAATCTATCAACCTCTGGCGTAAATGTACTGTAGATCATGACTTGGCCTCCACAGCTGCCTGTTGCAAAGAATTCCACAGATCCACCACTCTCTGGCCAAAGGAATTTCTCCTCATCTCTGTTCTAAAAGGACACCCCTCTATTCTGAGGCTGTGTCCTCTGGTCTTAGACTCTCCCACCACAGGAAACATCCTCTCCACATCCACTCTATCAAGGCCTTTCACCATTTGATGTTACCATGAAGTCACCCCTCATTCTTCTGAATTCCAGTGAATACAGCCCCAGAGCTCTTCATATTACAGGCCGTCCAATCTTGGAATAATTTTCGCGAACCTCCTTGGAACCCCCTCCAGTTTCAGCACATCCTTTCTTAGATAAGGTGCCCAAAACTGCTCACAATACTCCCAAGTGAGGCCCCACCAGTGCTTTATAAAGTCTCAACATTACATCCTTGCTTTTATATTGTTGTCCTCTTGGGAAATGAATGCTAACATTGCATTTGCCTTCCTCAACACAAACTCCACCTACAAATTAACCATTAGGGAATCCTGCACAAGGACTCCCAAGCCCCTTTGCCCCTCAATTTTTTTGTATTTTCTCTCTATTTGGAAAATAACCAACCCTTTCATTTCTTCTACCGACTTGTATGACCATTCAGTTAACACTATTCCATCTTCCATATTCTTTGCCCATTCTCCTAATCTAAGTTCTACCGTAGCCTCCCTACTTCCTCAATTACTTGCCCCTCCACCTATCTTGTCTGGAAACTTTGCAATAAAGCCTTTTCAAAGGTGTTCTGAAGATCCAAGTACACAGCATCAACTGATTCTCCTTTGTCTATCTTGCTTGTTTCTACTTGAAAGAATTCCAACAGGTTTGTCAGGCAAGAATTTCCTTTGAGGAACCATGCTGACTATGGCCTGTTTTATCATGTGCCTCCAAGTACCCTGAAACCTCATCCTTAATAATCTTTAACATCTTCCCAACTGCTGAGCTCAGACTAACTGTTCTACAGTCTCATTTCTTCTGCCTCTCTCCCTTTTTTAAGTCTGGAGTGGCATTTTCAATTTTCTAGTCTTCTAGAACCTTTCCAGGATCTAATGATTCTTGAAAGATCATTACTACCGTAGATTCCGGACTACAGAGCGCACCTGATTTTAAGCCGCTGGCTCTAATTTTAGAAATAAAATCATTTTTTTTAAATGTAAAGGCCGCACCGGATTTTAGGCCGCAGGTGTCCCACGTTGTAATATGAGATATTTACACAGAAAGATATTACACGTGAGGATTTTTTTAACTTTTAATTAAATCCATATGGTAACAAAAACAAATACATATTGCAAATGCTTTTTTTCGAACCGTGCCCGTACGCGGCTACTTTTAAATATACGTTGCGTATACTTCTTTACTGAACAACATTCCAATATCTCCTAACGACTGGTAAAAAATATATATACTGCAGCCTACCAGGAAAAGTTATTGATACCTTTAACTTAAAAGCAGAGTTCGCTCAGATCCAAAGCCGCTCGCGTAATGCGCTCCCCCCTCCTTTCCGTTTCATCGCAAACGGCATTTAAAAGCAGATTTCGCTCGGATCCAAAGCCGCTCGCGTAATGCGCTCCCCCCCTCCTTTCCGTTTCATCGCAAACGGCATTTAAAAGCAGAGTTCGCTCGGATCCAAAGCCGCTCGCGTAATGCGCTCCCCCCCTCCTTTCCGTTTCATCGCAAACGGCATTTAAAAGCAGAGTTCGCTCGGATCCAAAGCCGCTCGCGTAATGCGCTCCCCCCCTCCTTTCCGTTTCATCGCAAACGGCATTTAAAAGCAGATTTCGCTCGGATCCAAAGCCGCTCGCGTAATGCGCTCCCCCCGCCGTCCCGTTTCATCGCAAACGGCATTTTCCCACAAGACACCGCGAAACCGGGTGTGTCGTCATAGCATCCCGCGATGTAGTACAGAAAACAAATATAGTTTAAACTAAGTAGGGTAGGTAGCACAATGCTTCGAGTGTTTTCCATGTTGATGAGGGTGAGTACAAATGACTGATTTACAATAATTTAATTGTGAAAGTGCGCTTGATTTATCGTACAATTTCATTGGACCTCTGTGAACTACTCATCAATTTTATTGGTCTACTGTTACGAGGCAAAATGTTTACGAGGCGGCATGAAAAAAACCATGCATTAGCCGCTTCGGATTATTGGCCGCAAAGTTCAAAGCTGTTCAAAATGTGGGAAAAAAGTAGCGGCTTAAAATCCGGAATCTACGGTAATACCTCCATGATCTCTTCAGCCACCTCTTTCAAAGTTCTGGGGTGTGCATCATTTAGTCTAGGTGATTTATCTACCTTCAGACCTTTCAGTTTCCCAAGAAACTTTTCCCTAGTAATGGCAACTTCACACACATCATGACCCCTGACATTTGGAACTTCCATCATACTGCTAGTGTCTACCACAGTGAAGACTGATGCAAAATTCAGTTCTTCCACTATTTCCTTCTCCCCTATAACTACCTCTCCAGCATCCATTAAATCATAAAACCCAGGAGCAGAATTAGGCCATTCAGCCCATCGAGTTTGCTCCACCATTCCATCATGGCTGAATCCCGGATCCCACACAACCCCATAAACCTGCCTTCTTGCCATATCCTTTGAGGCCCTGACCAATCAGGAAACTATCAACTTCTGCCCCAAATATACCCATGGGCTTAGCCTCCACTGTAGTCTGTGGAAGAGTGTTCCATGGGTTTACTACACACTGCCAAAAAAAATTCCTCCTTGCCTCTATTCTGAAGTGTCGCTGCTCAATTTTGGTAGGTTTCAATGAGATCCCCCCCGCATTCCAGTGAGTGCAGGCCCAAAGCTGCCAAACGTCCCATATATGTTAACCCCTTCATTCCTGGAATCATCCTTGTGACCTCCTCCTGCACTAACTCCTCCTCATGAAATATAACTGTGGTGTGCCTCCTTCATAATTGCATCAGTGTTCAGCCCAGATAGATCTTCAGACGTATTGGTGCCCAGGAACTTGAAGTTGCTTGCACTTTCCAATGTGGACACCCTCTGAGAACTGGTGTGTGTTCTCAATGAATATGCAGGCAATGGAGGAATGGGCTTGTGTACAGACAGAAAGGACTAGTTTAATTTGGGATCAAGTTTGGCACAGACATTGAGGACTGAAGGGCCTTGTCCTGCTTTATGTAAGTGGCCAGTCCTCTGTGCCATGTCTCTGTGGCACTGTGCAGAGAATTCCAGAGTCCCCTGTCCTCTTCTTAATTCCAACTGTCAATCGTGCTGAGGCTGTGCTGACCATGGCCCTCCCTCCCTCACACAGCCTGGGGTGGCATCAGCAGTGGCTGTGCTGACCATGGCCCTCCCTCCCTCCCTCACACAGCCTGGGGTGGCATCAGCAGTGGCTGTGCTGACCATGGCCCTCCCTCCCTCCCTCCCTCACACAGCCTGGGGTGGCATCAGCAGTGGCTGTGCTGACCATGGCCCTCCCTCCCTCCCTCCCTCACACAGCCTGGGGTGGCATCAGCAGTGGCTGTGCTGACCATGGCCCTCCCTCCCTCCCTCACACAGCCTGGGGTGGCATCAGCAGTGGCTGTGCTGACCATGGCCCTCCCTCCCTCCCTCCCTCACACAGCCTGGGGTGGCATCAGCAGTGGCTGTGCTGACCATGGCCCTCCCTCCCTCACACAGCCTGGGGTGGCATCAGCAGTGGCTGTGCTGACCATGGCCCTCCCTCCCTCCCTCACACAGCCTGGGGTGGCATCAGCAGTGGCTGTGCTGACCATGGCCCTCCCTCCCTCCCTCCCTCACACAGCCTGGGGTGGCATCAGCAGTGGCTGTGCTGACCATGGCCCTCCCTCCCTCCCTCACACAGCCTGGGGTGGCATCAGCAGTGGCTGTGCTAACCATGGCCCTCCCTCCCTCCCTCACACAGCCTGGGGTGGCATCAGCAGTGGCTGTGCTGACCATGGCCCTCCCTCCCTCCCTCACACAGCCTGGGGTGGCATCAGCAGTGGCTGTGCTGACCATGGCCCTCCCTCCCTCCCTCACACAGCCTGGGGTGGCATCAGCAGTGGCTGTGCTGACCATGGCCCTCCCTCCCTCCCTCCCTCACACAGCCTGGGGTGGCATCAGCAGTGGCTGTGCTGACCATGGCCCTCCCTCCCTCCCTCACACAGCCTGGGGTGGCATCAGCAGTGGCTGTGCTAACCATGGCCCTCCCTCCCTCCCTCCCTCACACAGCCTGGGGTGGCATCAGCAGTGGCTGTGCTGACCATGGCCCTCCCTCCCTCCCTCACACAGCCTGGGGTGGCATCAGCAGTGGCTGTGCTGACCATGGCCCTCCCTCCCTCCCTCACACAGCCTGGGGTGGCATCAGCAGTGGCTGTGCTGACCATGGCCCTCCCTCCCTCCCTCCCTCACACAGCCTGGGGTGGCATCAGCAGTGGCTGTGCTGACCATGGCCCTCCCTCCCTCCCTCACACAGCCTGGGGTGGCATCAGCAGTGGCTGTGCTGACCATGGCCCTCCCTCCCTCCCTCACACAGCCTGGGGTGGCATCAGCAGTGGCTGTGCTGTCCATGGCCCTCCCTCCCTCCCTCCCTCACACAGCCTGGGGTGGCATCAGCAGTGGCTGTGCTGACCATGGCCCTCCCTTGCATAACCCCAGTTAGGGTAAGCAATGGTCTGTGTGGGGAGGCTGCCCTGTCGGGAGTATTAACTGCCTCGTATGTTCTGCAGGTGGAGGATCCAACCTACGAACTGGAGAAGATTCACTCCGAGGTGATGTCTCTCTGCAGTCGAATCGAGCTGATTGAGTGTCTCACTGCTAAAGACCGCCTGGCCCAGTCTGGTATGTATTTCATGTTTATTTTGCATTCCTTTAGCATCATTCCCAACCTCAGTGCCCCTCTAGATCAGGGTTCCCAACCATTTTCATGCCATGACCGAGGGGTCCACAGACCCCGGGTTGGGAACCCCTCTTCTAGATAGTGGCAGGATGTATGAAGTGTGTTCGGCATGGGTTGTGTTTACACAGCGCTCTGGACTGAGGCCTGCCTGCCAAGGGGGAAGAGGACAGTGGCCCAGCAATGAAACTTCAGAAGCACGAGAAAGAAGTTAACGAAAGTTGGTTGGAAGGGGACACTAGCAAGAATGACAGCAGAATAGCAATGGCTGGAGTTTCTGGTAGCAATTCAGAAGGCGCACGCTAAATACATCCCTATTCTGGAGAGAGGATGAGGCATCCACAGCTGCCAGGGAGCTCAGATATCAGAATGCTGGAGAGGTAGTAATGGGGAAACAGAAAAATGGTAGACTAACTTTGTATTAGTCCACTATGGGAGACATCAGAAGTATGCCAGAAATGCAAGATTGTATGAGACAAGTGTGTGTCATTGCTATTACTTGGGAAGTTGAAAAGTCTGAAGATAGATCTTACTTGGACCAATGGTGTACGCCCCAGGGCTCTGAAAGAGGTGGCTGAAGAGATCATGCAGGCACTAGTAATGATCTTTCAAGATCACTGGATCCTGGAATGGTTCCTGAGAATGGGAAAATTGCAAATGTCACTCCACTCTAAGAAGAGAGGCAGAAGAAATTAAATAATAGGCCAGTTAGTCTGACCTCAATGGTTGGGAAGATTTTGGAGTCGATTGAGTTCTTTGAGGGGAAATCCAGCCTGACAAACCTGTTGGAATTCTTTAAAGAAATAACAAGCAGCATAGCGAAAGGAGAGTCGGTGGATATCTAATAAAGAATGTGCTTGCATTGGAGAGGGTCCAGAGAAGATCATGAGAATGATCTTGGGAATGAAAGGGTTAACATATGAGGAGCTCTGGGTGTCTACACTCTGGAATTTAGAAGAATGGGGTGGGGAGTGGTTTCCTCATTGACACCATTGAATATTGAAAGATCTGGATAGAGTAGATGGGGAGGGGATGTTTCTGAAAGTGGGGGAGTCTAGAACCAGAGGACACAGCCTCAGAAAAGAGGGACCATCCAGTTAGAACAGAGATGTGAAGGAATTTCTTCAGCCAGGTATCAAGATTGTTTAATGTAATTTCCAGTGCACAAGTGTAAACGAAAATGAATTGTTACTCTGGATCTGAGGCAGCACACAAAACGCAATAGTGGGGAAAAAAACACAGTTCTATAAATATGTAAGATACATGTACAAATTGATTGTGTCAAAGGCAGGGGAATAGGTTTCAGAGGGATAATAAATCGGCCACGATGGAATGGCGGAGCAGACTCGATGGTCTGAATGGCCTAATTCTGCTCCTATGTCTTGTGTTAAGGGATGTGGATCTGAGGAGAAACTTTCTCACCAGGGAATGGTGAGAAACTGGAGCCCACTGTAGAGTGGTGGAAAGAGTCACGAAGTATTGTCAACAGTTTTGGGCCCCATATCTCAGAAAGGATGTGTAGTTATTGGAGGAAGTCCAGACAAGGCTCATGAGGATGATAACCAGGAATGAAGCGGTTAACATACGAGGAGCGTTTAGCAGTTTTGGGCCTGTACTCACTGGAATTTAGAAAAATGCAGGGGGGATCTCATTGAAACGTACCAAATGTTGAAAAGACTAAATAGGGTTGATGTAGAGATGATGGTTTTAATGGTGGAGGTATCCAGAACGAGAGGGCACAACATCAAAGCTGGGGGGGCAACCTAATAAAATGGAGGTGAGGAGGATTTTCTTTTTATAGATATAGCCAGAGTGGTGAATCTGTGGACTGCAGTGGAGGCCAGGTCTGTTGGTCTATTTAAGGTGGAAGTTGATAGCTCCTGATTGGTCAGGCCATCAAAAGATATAATGAGAAGGCAGGTATATGGGGTTGAGTGGAATCTGGGATCAGCCATGATGGAATGGTGGAGCAAACTAGAGGGACTTAATGGCCTAATTCTGCTTCTGTGTCTTGTGGTTTTGTGGTCTTGTCTCTCTGCTCAGCATGGACTTGATGGGCCAGATGTTCCGCTTTCCATGAGTCTCAGAGACCATCAATATTTGAATCTCGCCCTGCTGTCCTACCTAGGGCCCAGCTCCGTTAAACTTGCAAGCAGAGATGGGCATTGTATAGGTGAGGCTGGAGCTTCTGCCAATGCTAGAAATCCAGAGTAATGCACACAAAATGTTGAAGGAACTCAGTAGGCCAAGCAGCAGCTATGGAAATGAATAAATTGTCGACATTTCTGATAAAAGTTATCCGCCAGAAACATTTACTGTTTATTCCTCTAGCATGAGTAGAGGGCATCCTAACCACTGTGTCACTGCCTGGTACAGAAACTGCACTGTGGCAGACAGGAGTCCTCCGCAACCGGTAGTCAAAACTGCCAATGCATCACTGACAACAGCCCACCCGCAATCAAGGAAATATATACAGTAATGTGCCTGAAAAGCGCCAGTAACATCATGAAGGGTCCTACACCATCAACGTGTGCACTGTTTGTTCCACTCCCATCAGGGAGGAGACTATGTAGCATCCACACCAGGACCAACAGACGGTTACTTTCCCCAAGCAGTAAGGCTGAACAAAACCACCACCCACTAACCCACCCCTCCACACCCCCAACCAGCACTAATTTATCATTTCCTGTCAGAGTCATCTTATGTACAGACACTCCTGTGCCTAGTGTCACTTTATGGACATACAATCAATCAGTGTATATAAGCCATCTTGTGTATTTATATTTACTGTATTGTGTTTTTTATTGTTCTGTGGTGACCCACTTTCTGCGCAGGCGAACCGGCTCACAAATAGCCAGCACACGGGGGGAGACTTTGGTAATGCACCTCTGACGTCATTTCCGCCCGGAGAGGGCGGGCGCTAGGGATTAAATGCCAGCGCCGCGAAGTTTGAATAAACTAGTCTCTAAACGACTTACCGACTGCGTGTTGTTATTTCAGCGCTGTGTGTAGCACATCGCTACATTGGTGACCCCGACGGTCCAAACGGGATTTGGACCAAAGATGACCGACTCTTCATCTGTTCACGCAGTTTCGCTAAAACTGCCGACTTTCTGGACGCTGTGACCACGCGTGTGGTTTAGCCAAGCAGAAGCCCAGTTCCAGATTTGGCAGATATCCTCTGATTCCACACGTTACTACCACGTGGTGAGTGCCCTTGACCAGGAGACGGCCACCCAGGTTGCAGATTTCATACAGTTGCCCCCGGAAGAAGGCAAATGAAGCATTCAAAGCGCTGCTCATTGGGACCTTTGGCCTCTCGTGGCGTGAGCGAGGTGCCCGCCTGCTTCACCTGGACGGTTTGGGAGACAGACTTGATAAACGTTTATCAGCATTGATAAACGAGATGCTGTCCCTGGCTGACGGACACAAGCCCTGCCTCATGTTCGAGCAAGTGTTCCTAGAGCGACTGCCCGAGGACATACATCTGCTGCTAGCCGATGCAGGTTTCAGCGACCCCCGGAAGGTGGCGGCCCGGGCAGACATGCTGTGGAAAGCCAAGAGGGAGAGCGTGGCGTCTGTCGGTCAGATTACCAGGCCACGTGCCCAACAGCAGACCAGACCAGGCCCGGCAGGGGGGCACACACAACACAGAGGCAGGAGTGAGGAGGCCAGTGAACAGTGGTGTTTCTACCACCAGCGGTGGGGCACAAAAGCCCGCCGTTGTCACCCACCCTGCAAGGGCCAGGACCAGCTGCCACTAATGACTATGGCGGCTGGCCACCAGGACAACCTCTTGTACGTCTGGGACAAACAGTCGGGACGCCGCTTCTTGGTCGACACCGGAGCGGAGATCAGTGTCTTGTCCCCGACGGGGTACGACACCCGCAACAGGAAGCCAGGACCCACCCTGAGGGCCACAAATGGCAGCACGATACGGACCTACGGCACCTGCACAGTGCAGCTGCAGTTCGGCGCCAGCTGGTTCATGTGGGACTTCACACTGGCCACCGTGGCCCAACCACTCCTGGGGGCGGACTTCTTGCGAGCTCACAGCTTGCTGGTCGACTTGCAAGGGAAAAGACTGGTACATGCCGAGACTTTCCAGACGTTCTCCCTGGGCGAAGCCAAGTTGCCGGCCCCACACCTGGACTCCATCACGCTGTCGGACAACGAATTCACCAGAATCCTGGCGGACTTCCCATCGATTCTGGCACTGCAGTTCACGGCAGCCATGCCCAGACACGGGGTACAGCACCACATTCCGACCCAGGGACCACCCCTCCACGCCCGCGCACGAAGGCTCTCTCCGGAAAAGCTCTGCCTGGTGAAGGAGGAGTTCAAGAGGATGGAGGAATTGGGGATTGTACGGAGGTCTAACAGCCCATGGGCCTCCCCCCTGCACATGGTGCCCAAAGCAGCCGGGGGTTGGAGACCCTGCAGCGACTACCGCAGACTGAACGAGGCTACCACTCCGGACCCCTACCCCGTGCCGCACATACAGAACTTTGCAGCAAATCTGCACGGGGCAAGAATCTTTTCCAAAGTAGACCTTGTCCGGGGATACCATCAAATCCCGGTGCACCCTGAAGACATCCCCAAAACAGCACTCATCACCCCGTTCAGCCTGTTCCAGTTCCTCCGAATGCCGTTCGGCCTGAAGAATGCCGCACAGACGTTCCAGCGGCTAATGGACGCAGTGGGACGCAACCTGGACTTTGCGTTCATCTATTTGGACGACATACTTATAGCCAGCGGTTGTCGTCAGGAGCATCTGTCCCACCTCCACCAGCTCTACTCCCGCCTGAGTGATTTCAGCCTCATGATCAACCCGGCCAAATGCCAGTTCGGTCTCGATACCATCGACTTCCTGGGCCACAGGATTACCAAAGACGGGGCAACACCTCTGCCCGCCAAGGTAGACGCGATCCGTCACTTTGCCCGGCCCAACACGGTCAAAGGCCTGCAGGAGTTCGTTGGTATGGTGAACTTCTACCACCGTTTCCTCCCCTCAGCAGCCCGTATCATGAGCCCTTTGTACACCCTGATGTCGGGTAAAGGCAAGGATGTTACTTGGGACGAGGAGGCCAAGGAAGCCTTGGCAGATGCTGCGATGCTGGTGCACCCCAAAACGGACGTTCTGACTGCACTCATAGTGGACACATCCGACACAGCAGTCGGTGGGGTGCTGGAGCAGCTCGAGGGGCACTGGCAACCCCTGGCGTTCTTCAGCAAGCACCTACGACCACCCAAACTCAAGTACAGTGCTTTTGACTGGGAGCTGTTGGCACTGTATCTGGCAATCTGGCATTTCAGGTATTTCTTAGAAGGCAGGCCGTTCACCGCGTTCACGGACCACAAACCATTGACCTTCGCATTCACGAAGTTGTCTGATCCCTAGTCGGCTCGCCAGCAGCGACATCTGTCCTACATCTCCGAGTACATGACGGACATCCAGCATGTCTTGGGAAAGGACAGCGTTGTGGCGGACGCACTCTCCAGACCAGCTGTCCAGGCCCTATCCCTGGGGGTGGACTATGCAGCACTGGTGGAGGCGCAGAAGGCAGACAACGAGATGCCCAGCTACAGGACCGCAGTCTCAGGTTTGCAGCTGCAGGACTTTCTCGTAGGCCCAGGTGAGAGGACCCTCCTGTGCGACGTGGCTACTGGCCAACCTCGCCCCATCGTCCCGGCAGCCTGGAGGCGGCAAGTTTTCAACTCCATACAGGGTTTGGCGCACCCATCTATCAGGACAACCATCCGGCTGGTCTCCAGCAAGTTCGCGTGGCACGGACTTTGGAAGCAGGTCAGTGAATGGGCCAGAACGTGTGCGCAGTGCCAAACAGCCAAGGTGCAGCGGCACACTAAAGCCCCGCCACAGCAGTTCGAACCCACCCACCGGAGGTTCGACCACGTTCGTGTGGATATCGTGGGCCCCCTACCAGTGTCCCGAGGAGCGCGGTACCTCCTAACTATGGTAGACCGGTTCACGAGGTGGCCAGAGGCGGTCCCGCTCACCACCACATCTACTGATTCCTGCGCCCGAGCACTGATCGCAACCTGGGTAGCACGCTTCGGGGTACCGGCCCACATTACCTCCGACAGAGGCGCCCAGTCCACCTCCAGCCTGTGGTCGGCTGTGGCCAGCCTTTTGGGAACGCAGCTACACCACACTACTGCCTACCACCCACAGTCGAATGGACTGGTGGAACGCTTCCACCGTCACTTGAAGTCGGCTCTCATGGCCCGCCTGAGAGGACCTACCTGAGTAGACAAGCTTCCCTGGGTCCTGCTTGGAATTGGCACAGCGCCCAAAGAGGATCTGCACGCCTCATTGGCCGAGTTGGTGTACGGCGCACCCCTGGCCGTCCCAGGAGAGTTCATACCAACCCCAAGGGGGCAAGAGGAAGAACCTGCAGCAGTCCTGGACAGACTACGCGAGATGCTTGGCAACCTGGCCCCCGCACCGACTTCACAGCACGGATGGACCCCAACCCATGTACCCAAAGACCTGCAGAACTGTAAGTTTGTGTTTGTACGAAGGGACGATCACCGGGCACTGCTACAGCGGCCGTACGAGGGGCCATTCAAGGTGATCAACAACAACGGGTCCACGTACGTTCTGGACATTGGGGGGAAAGAGGAGGTTTTCACGGTGGACTGACTCAAACCAGCCCATGTGGACTTGGCGCAGCCGGTCGAGGTTCAGGCACTGCGGTGCAGAGGCAGACCTCCCAAACAGAGGCTGATCCAGACTGTGGACATTGGGGGGTGTATCGCCGGTTCTGGGGGGGGGGGCTGGTTATGTGGCGACCCACTTTCTGCGCAGGCAAACCGGCTCACAAATAGCCAGTGCACGGGGAGAGACTTTGGTAATGCACCTCTGATGTCATTTCCGCCCGGTGAGGGCGGGCACTAGGGATTAAATGCCAGCGCCGCGAAGTTTGAATAAACTAGTCTCAAAACAACTTACCGACTGTGTGTCGTCATTTCAGCGCTGTGTGTAGCACATCGCTACAGTTCTGTGTTCACACTATTGCATTTTTTCTGCTGCATCAGATCCAGAGTAACAATTATTTAATTCTCCTTTACACTTGTGTACTAGAAATGACATTAAATAATCTTGAATCCATAGATGCTGCCTGACCTGCTGAGTTCCTCCAGCATTTTGACTTGCCAAGGGACACGTTTTCCCGCCTCCCCCCCCAATCCATCCATCCAACAATCTCTGACCCCCACCATCAGTCAGAGGTACTGTAGCATTGGGACAAGGACTGTTAGGATGGGAAACAACCTCTTCCCCCAGGCAGTAAGACCACTGATCTCCCTGACACCACCCAGGTCTCATCACATGTGAAGTGTCAGAAATGTTATTCTATTTACTTGAGTCGCAAATGAAACAACATTCCTCTGGGACAAGATTCTCAATAGTACATACAACTGACACACATAACTCTAATATTCAGCATCTTTCCATGACCATGGTTATTCTTGGCAAATTCTTCTACAGAAGTGGATCGCCATTGTTGTCTTTGGGCAGAAATTTGTTAATTAAATTTATTAATTTACAGGCAAATCATTTCCATATTTTTTGGGACTGCCCTAAATTAAGTTTGCATTGGAAATATATTCACAGAACATTAGTTAAAGTATTTAAGATTCAGATACCTCTGAACTTGGAGACTCTCTATTTGGGGCATGTTTTGTTTTTGGAACCGAAGAAAGATATAAAGCTGCCCTTTTAGTGGCAAGTAAGAAATCAATCACCGGAAAGTGGCTAAATCCAACTTCACATACATTAGAAGATTGGCATGAAATTATTTTGGAAATACTTAAAATGGAAAAGATGACTTATTCCCTGAGAATTCAAAAAGAAAATTTTCTATCAAATTTGGAATAAATGGATTGAATTTATAACCCCAATGCGAGCAAACTTTAGATGACTCTCCTAATGGTTCATACCACTTTCCTCATCAGTATGGTAATAGTGTTAACGTAAGCTCCCTTGGTTCGAATGTTCACTGTTCTATTTCTGGAAAATGTGGAATTAACACAAGTAAAGAAAAAGATATGGGGAAAAAATGATAAAATGAAGTAAATAAGTGAACAGGGATGGGATAAGTACGTCTGTGGGTAGGAGCAAACCTGAATGTGTTAGGATACAAACACCTACGATGGAAGTTACAAAATATTCCACACAGTATTTTGGGCTAGAAAGAAATGGACCAGAAGAGATGCATGGAAATTATTATTCAACCACTATTACTACAGTTTTTTTTGAATAACTTATTATTTAGTTTAATAGTGTGGAATTATAATTGCACATAAATATCTATTTAAGTGCCTAATTATATAATTATATATTATTTTTATTCCCACTATGTTACCTATTTTGTTATGCCCCCTTTATTATTTTTTTAAAATATCTTAGTGTGTACATGTGCATGTATAAATATATAGATTTATACCTATATAAAAAATGGAAAAGGTTTTATATGTAAAGAAAGTTTGTGTAATACTTGCCAATACCTTATCCAAATAAAAATAAAGTAATAAATTTAACAGTGATAATATTACTTCATGGGTGGTGGGCCTGCAGATCACTCTTGGGCATTATGATATGGCACATAATGATGAATATTACTTTGTGTTTTGTATGGTATACACAGTGTTGTGCAGCTTGTTCCACGAGAACATTGTTTCATTTGGCTGTATGCACATATGGTTGAATGACAATAATCTGAATTTGGCTCTCTGTCCCTCCCATCCAGACATGGCCAAGCAGGTCGCCAACATGCTGCGCACTGTGCTTGGTCTGCAGCACAGCGTGGAGCAGCCCGGAGAGCCGACTCCCACCTTCCAGCACATCCCCCTTCGCCTGCTTGTCCCCTGCATCCGTCAACTACCCATGCCCGAGGACTACGCCCTGGAGGAGTTGCGGAGCCTGACCCGGTCCTACCTGCAGGAGCTGATCGTCGGGCCATAGACGTGTCTCCTGTCTGTCAGCCTGCCAGTCCACTGCTGCCTCTTCCACCGATTGACCGTCCGTGGGGCTGGACAGAAACCGGTGTGATCCTGAACCTCAGTAACTGATTCAGCAGAGTCGCTCAGATACTTCTACACAGTCGGCATCCCCGGAGCTGTGGGCAGGATTGCCGTTTCCCAGTGACAGGGCTGAATGGCCTGGTGGGACTTCTTTTAAAATTTATAACTTGTTTTCTAAGCCGAGGACAACTCAGCAGTGAACCCCTCCCGCTTTCCAGGGCTGTTAAAAACCCAATTAAGTGTGGTGTTGCTAGCAAGGGGTCAGACTGACAATAAACTTTTTTAGCTGTTGTATACAGATGCTGGAACTGCCTGTGTTCATATCAGTGTGCGAGGCTCAGCACGTGTGTGCGCTCTGCGTGTTGGAAGTCTAACCCCATCCCTACAGGAGACGAGGCCCCTCAGCCCCAGGGGGTGAGGAGAAGTGTTGCTTTCTAACTGGGCTCATGGCCGTGACGTGCGGCAGCTCAGCGATGGCCCGGGACTGCTCCATCCAGAAAACGCATCCATGCTAGGAAACCGGAGACCTGCTGAGTGAGTGAGCGAGTGCCAATCTGTTCCTCAGTGACATTTGTGTTTGCTGGAATCTGCGTCGTTCCTTTCTGGGCTGTTCCCTCCTGCACACAATGAGGGGAAGGTCCTCGCTTGCCCCAGGCACTCACTAGGGTGCTTCCTTCAGCCACTTTATTCCCCGAAAATCACAGACGTCAACCCATCCGTGTGCTTATCTCAGAACCCAGGGGCCTGCACCCCTTGTCCCTTGTCCCCGTCCCCTCTTTGGGAAAGGATCATGGGTTTGGAGAGAGGGTAGAAGCCCAGCAACTTGCTAACAGACCAAGACCTCCACCAGCAGTTCAGCAACGGCTTCAGATATGGGTCTTCCCCAAACCCAAGGAGTCGTCCTGAATCAGAACATGTTCGGGCTGGTGGAGAGTCGAAAAATACACGGTCACTGCCAGCCAGCTTACTGCTGCGGCTAAGTCGAGGCATTTCTATTTAGGACTAATGATCAGCAGTAGATATTTCCCTCTGGAAACAGTGTGGACTCCCTAGTTGGTGGGAACTGTTGCTGAACTGTAAATACAGGCTGCATTTAAATCACTGATGCAGGATGTCTGGGAGTGAAGCCCCCCCCCAGTAAACTGTGATCGACCCAAAGCAGGTAAACAGGTGGTTGGGGGGGGACACGGACTGTGCGACCATGCGGGGAGTGCAAGGGCAGGGGGAGGAGTTAATTTTGAAGCCTTGGTGGGTCATTGGAGTTGGGCCTGAAACCAGCATGAATAGAGGAAGCACTCTGGATGAGAACTCTGCTGTCAATGCAGACACAGTACAGCTCTACTCCCTGGAGACTCTCTGCTGATTTACCAAATCATCAGTTCCTGGCTAGCCTTTTGGGGCTGGGGGGTAGGGGGAGGTTGGAGGGGAGATAGGGTCATGTCAGCCTGGGGGGGTGGGGGGTGCCCTCCAGCTGAGGACTTGCCCAAATACCTGAGTAGCAAGGAGGATAGTCAGAGCATCAGCTAACATCCCTACCCCTGCATCGTGTGGGTTCGCTTCTAGCACCAGCATGCATCTGCTCCTCTCTCCTGGCTCTCCGGTTTCGGGGATGTGTATCAAAAGTTTTTAAAATGATTTGTGAATAAAGTGAGTTCTCAGATTGTTAGCTTTTGTTTTGAATTGTTTGTGGAGTGGGAGTGACATTACTTGTATTTATTAGCGATACAATGCAGAACAAGCCATGCCACCCAGTAACCCACCAATTTAACCCTAGCCTAATCACGGGACAGTTTACAATGACCAGTTAACCTTATGACTGTGGGAAGAAGCCCACACATTCCACCGGTGCATCTGAATTCCGCCCTGAGCTGTAATAACATCACACTAACTGCTCTGCTACTGTGGCACCCCACTGGTTGTGACTGCAGTGGTATAAATACAATGCTCCAATCAAACATGCTGATGAATCTCTCTGCACTCTCTCTACACACAATACAGGCGGCACTGCAGCGTAACCGTTTACCTTGCCAGCAATCAGGGTTCGATTCCCACCCACGACTGTAAGAACTTTGTACAGTCTCCCCATGACACTGTGGGTTTCCTCCGGATGTTCAGGTTTCCTCCCACAGTCCAAAGATGTACCAGTTAGCCGTAGTAAGTTGTGAGCATGCTATGTTGGCGATACATGCAGGCTGCCCCCTAGGACTGTATTGGTCATTGACATAAACAATGCATATACCATGTCTGTAAAAAGTATTCACCTCCTTTGGAGCTTTTCATGTTTTACATCACTGAATCACAGTGGATTTAATTTGGGTGTTCTTACTCTTCTGTGTCAAAGTGAAAACAAAATTTCTGCAAATTGGTCTAAATTTATTACAATTATTAAACACAAAATAATTGATTGCCCTTTCAGTTAGTATTTAGTAGATATATCAATTACAGCCTTGAGTCTCTGTGGATAGGTCTCTAATCAGCTTTGCATATCTGGACACTGCAAATTGCCCCCATTCTTTACAAAACTGCTCAAGCTCTGTCAGATTGCAAGGGGATTGTGCGTGAACAGTCCTTTTCAAGTCCAGCCACAAATTTTCAGTTGGATTGAGTTCTGGACTCTAGCCACTTCAGGACATTAACTTTGTTTTTTTAAGTTTTTCCTGTGTAGCTTGGGGTCATTGTTTTGCTGGTAAATAGATCTCCCATGTTGCAGTTCTCTTGCAGACTGCATCAGGTTTTCCTCCAGGGTTTCCCTGTATTTTGCTGCATTCATTTTACCCTCTCCCTTCACAAGTGTTCCAGAGCCTGCTGCAGTGAAGCATCCCCACAGCCTGATGCAGCCACCACCATGCTTCACGGTTGGGATGGTGTGTTTTTGATGTGTTGGTTTAGGCCAAACATAGTGTTTAGTCTGATGGCCAAAATGCTCAGTTTTTATTTCATCAGGCCATAGAACCACCTTCCAGCCGACTTCAGAGTCTCCCACATGCCTTCTGGCAAACTCTAGCCGAGATTTCATGTGAGTTTTTTCAACAAGTATAATTGTTAATTACTACATTTTAGGTAACTAACCTTTTGTGCGTACAGCTTAGAGGGAGCATGGCTTTTGGTGGCTTCCTTCACTTTTTCCTTTCTCAAAAACGGACTGTGCAAGGACGGCCTGCTCAAGGCAGATTTACAGCTGTGCCATATTCTTGATGATTGACTTAACTGTACTCCAAGGGATATTCAGTGACTTGGAAATTTTCCTGTATCCATCTCCTGACTTGTGCTTTTCGATTACCTTTTCACGGAGTTGCTTGGAGTGTTGTTTTGTCTTCATGGTGTAGTTTTTGCCAGGATACTGACTCACCAGCTGTTGGACCTTCCAGATACAGGTATATTTTTACTACAATCTATTGAAACACCTTAACTGCACACAGTAATCTCCATTTAACTAATTGTGACTTCTAAAACCAGTTGGCTGCACCAGTGATGATTTGGTGTGTCACATTAAAGGGGGTATATAATTATGCAATATTTGTAGCTAATTTAATGTAAAGATCTGTTTTCACTTCAACATGAAATGTATACTGATCAACAAAAAGCCGAATTAAATCCTCTGGTTCAATGTTGTAAAACAATAAAACATGAAAACTTTCCGGGGGGGGGGGGGGGGGGAATACTTTTTTCTGGGCACTGTATGTGACAATACTAATCTCTCATCTTCACTGCATATCTTTCCCATAGAGTAATGAGCAGTGTCAGCACTTTCAGGAAGCTGTGGACTTGAAAGAGATATTTGGAAAACTCTTCATTATTGATGGGATCCTCTTTGGCAGGGGGCTATGAATGTTTAAAAGCTCCATACACCACCTTAGTTGGCTTGCTTCACAGTAACTGGTCTTTGTTGTGTGTAAGACACACTCTGCTTGTTAATTATGGAGGCTGGAAGTTGGTGTGTATGTCAATCAGCCAGTCATTAATTAAAGGAAAAGTCACGTAATTAAAACGACTTTGTAGAGTCATAGAGCTCTAAAGCACTGAGACAGACCCTTATTCACTTGCTCTTGCCCATACTGCAACAGAATGTGGATGCAGCCACCCTTGTTCACCTAGACTATTCTCCTCCCATCCATGTACTTACCCAAACTTCTCTTAAATGTTATGATTGCACTTGTAACCTCCACTTCCTCATACACTTAGCACCCTCTGAGTGAAGAAATTCTCCCTCAGGTTCCCCTTAAATACGTCAGTCCATGGCCTCCTCTTGGGCCGCGATGAGGCTACCCTCAGGGTGGAGGAGCAACACCTTGTATTCTGTCTGGGTACCCTCCAACTTTATAGCATGACCATTGATTTATTCTTCTGATAAAAACATTTTTTGCAATCCCCTTCTCTTTCCCTGCTCTTCTCACCTACCTGTCACTTTCCCTGGGGTCCCCTCACCTTTCTCCAGTCCTGAAGAAGGATCTTGGCCTGGTAATTTGACTGTTCATTCATTTCTGTCGATGCTGAATACATCCAGGATTTTGTGTATTGCTTCCCTATAACTATTTTGCCTTACACCTTTCACCTATGACGTCTAATTCTTAGACTCACCCAAACTCAGGGTAAATGCAAACAGGTTTTCTCCCCACTGTCTTGTATCCCTCATAATTTTATATACCTATCAAATTGCCCCTCACTCTCCTGTGCTCCAGGGAATAAAGTCCTAACCTATTCATCCTTTCCCAATAACTAGGCTTCACAGGTCCCAATAACATCTTTGTAAATTTTCCTTGCAGTGTTCCCCTTTGAAGAGGGTGACTTCCCCGGGAATGCTGCGGCATGAAAATGGGAATAATGGACCCACTGCTGAACTGTTCATTCAGTTCAGTCAGGTCTGGCTTGGAGGTTCATTCGTAACCCCCTCCCTCCCATCTCCTGATCCTCTTGGTATCTCTACTGATCTTATTTTGGGCAGATGGGGCGCGCCAGCAGTGGTTGACGCTCATTTAGGGGAAGGGAAACTGATCTCAAACCGCAACTGTCTTGTACCATACCCACTCACGGGGAAGAATCCGGAGATGGAGTCCCTACAGTAGTCCTACATCGAGTTCAATGTTAACTGGCAACTCCTGTGACGCTGCTGTGCCTTTCCTTTGGAGTCATCAGCTGTGGGGGAGGGGGAGCCTGCTGTATGGCCATACGTGTACATACAATTGAAGGCAGCTGGGATGCAAAATCCTGGTTGACCCCATCCTACAGAGGGCCCTCTCTTTACTGATATAACACTTGAACAGAGGACTGTGCGGTTACAAGCACCTGCTTCCCCAAAAGTGGAATGGCAACTAGACTGGGTGGTGAAAAAGTCTTTTTGCATGCTGACCTTCATCAGTCAGGGCATTGAGTATAGACATTGGGAGGAGATGTTGAGGCTGTACTTGGAGTATTGTGCTCAGTTTTGGTCACCCTGCTTTAAGTGCAGGAAATATTTACAAGGTTACTGCCAGGAATTGAAGGACTGAGTTATAGGGTGAGGTTGGATGGACTAGGACTTTACTCTGTAGCAAATAGGAGACTGAGGGGAGACATTATAGAGGTGTGTAAAATCATGAGCAGAGATTGGGCGAATTCATGCAGTTTTTTTTTGCAGAGTTGTGAAATTCAGTTCTAGAAGACATAGATTTAAAGTGAGAGTGGAACAATTTAATGAGAATTTGAGGGGTAACATTTTTGCAAAGGTTGATGTCTATGTGAAATGACTGCCGGAGGAAGTGTTTGAGGAAGACACAACTTTTAAAAGACACTTGGGCAGAACATAAGAAATAGGTGCAGGAGTGGGCTATCTCGCCCATCGAGCCTGCACCGCCATTCAATAAGATCGTGGCTTATCTAGCCATGGACTCATCTCCACCTACCTGCCTTTTCCTTAATTCCCCTACTATGCAAAAATCTATCCAACCTTGTCTTAAATATATTTACTGAGGTAGACTCCACTTCTTCATTGGGCAGAGAATTCCACAGATACACCACTCTTTGGGAAAAGTAGTTCCTCTTCATCTCTGTCCTAAATCTACTTCCCCAAATCTTGAGGTTATTTACGTTCCCTAATTCTAGTCTCACCTATCAGTGGAAACTACTTTCCTACCTCTATTGTATCTATCCCTTTCATAATTTTATATGTTTCTATAAAATCTCCACTCATTTTTCTGAATTCCAGCAAGTACAGTCCCAGGTGACTCAATCTCTCATAGTCTAACCCCCTCGTCTCTGGAATCAACCTAGTGAACCTCCTCTACACTGCCTTCAAAGCCAGTACATGTATATCCTTCAGGAGACCAGAACTACATGTAGTACTCCAGGTCAGGCAGCATCTATAGGAAGAAGCACAGTCGTCGTTTTGGGCCGAGACCCTTTGTCAGGACAGCGAAGGGTCATGGCCCGAAACACCGACAGTGCTTCCTATAGATGCTGCCTGGCCTGCTGTGTTCCACCAGAATTTTGTGTGTGTTGCCATCCTCATAAGACGTGCTCTCTAATCCAGGCATCATCCCTCTGCAGCCTCTGAAGTTTCATAGAACATAGAATAGTACAGCACATTACAGGCCCTTTGGCCCACAATGTTGTGCTGACCCTCAAACCCTGTCTCCCATATAACCCCCCCCCCCACCTTAAATTCCTCCATATACCTGTCTAGTAGTCCCTTAAACTTCACTGGTGTATCTGCCTCCACCACTGACTCAGGCAGTGCATTCCATGCACCAACCACTCTCTGAGTGAAAAACCTTCCTCTAATATCCCCCTTGAACTTCCCTCCCCTTACCTTAAAGCCATGTCCTCTTGTACTGAGCAGTGGTGCCCTGGGGAAGAGGCGCTGACTGTCCACTCTGTCTATTCCTCTTAATATCTTGTACACCTCTATCATGTCTCCTTTCATCCTCCTCTCCAAAGAGTAAAGCCCTAGCTCCCTTAATCTCTGATCATAATCCATACTCTCTAAACCAGGCAGCATCCTGGTAAATCTCCTCTGTACCCTTTCCAATGCTTCCACATCCTTCCTATACTGAGGCGACCAGAACTGGACACAGTACTCCAAGTGTGTTTTAGTACTCCAATTAGAGTTTTATAGAGCTGCATCATTACATCGCGTGTCTTAAACTCTATCCCTCGATTTATGAAAGCTAACACCCCATAAGCTTTCTTAACTACTCTATCTACCTGTGAGGCAACTTTCAGGGATCTGTGGACATGTACCCCCAGATCTCTCTGCTCCTCCACACTACCAAGTATCCTGCCATTTACTTTATACTCTGCCTTGAAGTTTGTCCTTCCAAAGTGTACCACCTCACACTTCTCAGGGTTGAACTCCATCTGCCACTTCTCAGCCCACTTCTGCATCCTATCAATGTCTCTCTGCAATCTTTGACAATCCTCTACACTATCTACAACACCACCAACCTTTGTGTTGTCTGCAAACTTGCCAACCCACCCTTCTACCCCCACATCCGGGTTGTTAATAAAACACAAAAAGTAGAAGTCCCAGAACAGATCCTTGTGGGACACCACTAGTCACAACCTTCCAATCTGAATATACTCCCTCCACCACGACCCTCTGCCTTCTGCAGGCAAGCCAATTCTGAATCCACCTGGCCAAACTTCCCTGGATCCCATGCCTTCTGACTTTCTGAATAAGCCTACCATGTGGAACCTTGTCAAATGCCTTACTAAAATCCATGTAGATTACATCCACTGCACTACCCTCATCTATATGCCTGGTCCCCTCCTCAACGAACTCTATCAGGCTTGTTAGACACGATCTGCTCTTCACAAAGCCATGCTGACTGTCCCTGATCAGACCATGATTCTCTAAATGCCCATAGATCCTATCACTAAGAATCTTTTCCAACAGCTTTCCCACCACAGACGTAAGGCTCACTGGTCTATAATTACCTGGACTATCCCTACTACCCCTTTTGAACAAGGGGACAACATTCGCCTCCCTCCAATCCTTCGGGACCATTCCTGTGGACAACGAGGACATAAAGATCCTAGCCAGAGGCTCAGCAATCTCTTCCCTTGCCTCGTGGAGCAGCCTGGGGAATATTCCATCAGGCCCCGGGGACTTATCTGTCCTAATGTATTTTAACAACTCCAACACCTCCTCTCCCTTAATATCAACATGCTCCAGAACATCAACCTCACTCATATTGTCCTCACCGTCATCAAGTTCCCTCTCATTGGTGCAAACCGAAGAGAAGTATTCATTGAGGACCTCGCTCACTTCCACAGCCTCCAGGCACATCTTCCCACTTTTATCTCTAATCAGTCCTACCTTCACTCCTGTCATCCTTTTGTTCTTCACATAATTGAAGAATGCCTTGGGGTTTTCCTTTACCCTACTCGCCAAGGCCTTCTCATGCCCCCTTCTTGCTCTCCTCAGCCCCTTCTTAAGCTCCTTTCTTGCTACCCTATATTCCTCAATAGACCCATCTGATCCTTGCTTCCTAAACCTCATGTATGCTACCTTCTTTCACCTGACTAGATTTTCCACCTCACTTGTCACCCATGGTTCCTTCACTTTATCTTCCTCACTGGGACAAATTTATCCCTAACATCCTGCAAGAGAGTTCCACACCCTTCCTGATTGATAATGGACTTCTGGTCAAAAAGTGACCAGAACTCAACACAATACTCCGATTGTGGTCTAACCAGAGCTGTAAAGTTAACTCATGGCTCTTGAACTCAGTCCTCTGACTAATAGAAACATAGAAAACCTACAGCACAACATAGGCCCTTCGGCCCACAAAGCTGTGCTGAACATGTCCTTACCTGAGAAATTACCTAGGGTTACCTATAGCCCTCTATTTTTCTGAGCTCCATATCCCTGTTCAGGAGTCTCTTAAAAGACCCTATTGTATCCGCCTCCACCGCTGTCACCGGAAGCCCATTCCACGCACTCACCACTTTCTGTGTTTTAAAAAAAACCCAAAACAAACAAACAAACTTACCCTGATATATCCTTTGTACCTACTTCCAAGCACCTTAAAACTGTGCCCTCTTGTGCTAGCCATTTCAGCCCTGGGGAAAAAGCCTCGGACTATCCCTACGATCAATGCCTCTCATCATCTTATACACCTCTATCAGGTCACCTCTCATCCTCTGTCATTCCAAGGAAAAAAGGCCGAGTTCACTCAACCTATTGTCATAAGGCATGCTCCCCAATCCAGGCAACATCCTTGTAAATCTCCTCTGCACCTTTTCTATGGTTTCCACATCCTTCCTATAATGAGGCAACTAGAACTAAGCACAGTACTCCAGTGGGGTCTGACCAGGGTCATATATAGCTGCAACATTACCTCTCGGCTCCTAAACTCAATCCCACAATTGATGAAGGCCAATTCACTGTGTGCTTTCTTAACCACAGAGTCAACCTGCGCAGCAAATTTGAGTGTCCTATGGACTCAGACTCCAAGATCCCTCTGATCCTCCACACTGTCAAGAGCCTTACCATTAATACTGTGTCATCATATTTGACCTACCAAAATGAACCACCTCACACTTATCTGGGTTGAATTCCATCTGCCATTTCTCAGTCCAGTTTTGCATCCTATCGATGTCTTGCTGTAACCTCTGACAGCCCTCCACACTATCCACAACACCTCCAACCTTTGTGTCATCAGTAAATTTACTTACCCATCCCCCCCACTTCATCCAGGTCATTTATAAAAATCACAAAGAGTAGGGGTCCTAGAACAGATCCCTGAGGTACACCACTGTTGACCGACCTCCATACAGAATATGACCTGTCTACAACCACTCTTTGCCTTCTGTGGGCAATCCAGTTCTGGATCCACAAAGCAAAGTCCCCTTGGATCCCATGCCTCCTTACTTTCTCAATAAGCCTTGCATGGGGTACCTTATCAAATGCCTTGCTGAAATCCATATACACTACATCTACGGCTCTACCTTTATCAATGTGTTTAGTCACATCCTCAAAAATTTCAGTCAGGCTCATAAGGCATGACCTGCCTTTCACAAAGCCATGCTGACTATTCCTAATCATATTATACCTCTTCAAATGTTCATAAATTCTGTCCCTCAGGATCTTCTCCATCAACTTACCAACCACTGAAGTAAGACTCACTGGCCTATAATTTCCTGGGCTATCTCTACTCCCTTTCTTGAATAATGGAACAACATCCACAAACCTCCAATCCTCCAGAACCTCTCCTGTCCCCATTGATGATGCTAGCCTCATATTTCCCCTTACTCCAATTAAATGCTTTTGTCTTTTCCTATTCCTCTCCAATACTATGGTAAAGGAGATAATGACCACAATTCTATCTCCAAAATGCTCTCCCACTGAGCAACCTGACACCTAACCAGGTTCATTTCTCAATACCAGATCAAGTACAGCCTCTTCTGGTGTAGGCTTATCTACATATTGTCAAGAAACCTTCACCTAACAAACTCCACCCCATCTAAACCCCTCGCTCTAGAGACATGCCAATTGATATTTGGGAAATTTAAATCTCCCACCACAAAAACCCTGTTATTATTACACCTTTCCAGAATCTGTCTCCCTATCTGCTCCTCGATATCCCTGTTACTATTGGGTGGTCTATAAAAAAACAGCCAGTAGAGTTATTGGCCCTTTCCTGTTCCTAACTTCCACCCATAGTGACTCTGTAGACAATCCTTCCATATCTACCTTCTTTTCTGCAGCCATGACACTATCTCTGATCAACAGTGCCACGCCCCCACCTCTTTTGCCTCCCTCCCTGTCCTTTCTGAAACATGCTAAGTAACTGCCCTGAGCCATCCAAGTCTCTGTAATGGCCACCGCATCATGGCTCCAAGTACTGATCCACGCTCTAAGCTCATCCACTTTGTTCGTAATTCTCCTCGCATTAGACACATCTTAAACTATCGGTCTGAGCCTGTCCTTTCTCGATCAGCTGCCTATCCTCCCTCTCACACGGTCTCCAAGCTTTCTCAATTTGTGAGCCAACCACCTCTTCCTCCGTCTCTTCAATTTGGTTCCCACCCCCCAGCAATGAGGGCCAATACATCACACCACCTCATCAACTTGTGCGGAAACTTCAAGGCATCTATGGACGTGAACCCCAAGATCCCCCTGATAAGAATCCTGCCATTAACCCTGTACTCTCTTCCAGTTCAACCTGAATCTCCAGTGTGAAACTGATTCCACATGCGTACTGTTGCTGCCCAGTCTGCCGAGCGGCTCAGCTTCTTCTGTTCCGTGTTTTTGTTTAAAGAATAGTTAATGGAGGGAGAGGGGTGAATATTTGCTGACAGGTGTGTCCATGAGTAGAAGTTTCTGGAGGTTAAAAGCAAATTAAAAGCTTGTGTACAAAGTTGCAAAGAGTCATGGGAGACTGGAGGATTGGGAAAACTTTAAAAAACAACACAGAACAATGAAACAAGAAATAGGGAAAGGGAAGATAGAGTATGAAAGTAAATTAGCACAAAATATAAAAACAGATAGCGGAAGTTTTTATAAATATATAAAGTGGAAAAGGGTGGCTAAAGTCAACATAGGTCCCTTGGAAGACGAGAAGGGGAAATTGATACTGGGTGATACAGAAATGGCTGAGACATTGAATGACTATTTTGAGTCGGTCTTCACGGTGGAGGACACGTCTAATATGCCAAAGAATGACGTTATGGACGAAATAGGAGGTGAGGACCTCGATAAAATCACTGTCACTAAAGAGATAGTGATGAGCAAACTAGAGGGCCTGAAGGTCCCCTGATCCTGATGGGATGCATCCCAGGGTGCTGAAGGAATTGGTGGAGGGTATAGTAGTCGCGTTGGTAATCATTTATTAAAACTCTCTAGACTCTGGGCAGGTCCCGGTGTATTGGAAGACAGCAAATGTAACACCAATTTTTTTAAAAGGATGTAGGCAAAAGATGGGCAACTATAGGCCAGTTAGCTTAACATATGTAGTTGGGAAAATGCTTGAATCTGTCATTAAGGAAGAAATAGCAAAATATTTAGAAAGGAGTGGTTCCATTGGACAGACGCAGCATGGATTTGGGGCAGGTCCTGTTTGACAAACTTACTGGAGTTCTTTGAGGACATAATGAGTGTAGTGGATAGAGGAGAACAGGTGGATGTTGTATATTTGGATTTCCAGAAAGCGTTATAAGGTGCCGCACAAGAGACTTATAAATAAGATACAGATGCATGGAGTCAGAGGAAGTGTATTGGCATGGATAGTGGATTGGTTAACCAATAGAAGGCAGAGAGTTGGTATAAATGGGTGTTTCTCCGGTTGGCAGTCGGTGGTGAGTGGGGTGCTGCAGGGGTTGGTGCTGGGCCTGAAGCTGTTTACCATTTACATTGATGATTTGGAAGAGGGGACTGAGTGTAATGTAGCAAAATTTGCTGATGACACTAAACTGAGTGGAAAAGCAAATTGTACAGAGGATGTGGAGAGTCTGCAGAGGGATATAGATAGGTTAAGCAAGTGGGCCAAGGTCTGGCAGATGGAATACAACGTTGCTAAATGTGAGATCATCCACTTCGGAAGGAATAATAGAAGAGCAGATTATTATTTAAATGGTGAAAGATTGCAGCATGCTGTTGTGCAGAGGGACTTGGGAGTGCTTGTTCATGAATCACAAAAAGTTGGCTTGCAGGTACAACAGGTTATTAAGAAGGTAAACAGAATGTTGCCCTTCATTGCTAGAGGGATTGAATTTGAGCAGGGAGGTTATGCTGCAACTATACAGGGTACTGGTGAGGCAGCACCTGGAGTACTGAGTGTAGTTCTGGTCTCCTTACTTGAGGAAGGATATACTGGCTTTGGAGGCAGTGCAGAGGAGGTTCACAAGATTGATTCCAGGGATGAAGGGGTTAACCTATGAGGAGAGATTGAGTCGCCTGGGACTATACTCTCTGGAGCTCAGAAGAATGAGGGGATCTTACAGAAACATACAAAATTTTGAAAGGGATAGATAAGGTAGAAGTAGGAAAGTTGTTTCCATTGGTAGGTGAGACTAGAACTAGGGGACATTGCCTCAAGATTCAGGGGAGATGAGGAGAAAGTTTTTCCCAGAGAGTGGTGAATCTGTGGAATTCTCTGCCCGGGGAAGCAGTTGTGGCTTCCTCACTAAATATATTTAAGATGCGGTTAGATAGGTTTTTACAGAGTAAGGGAATTAAGGGTTATGGGGAAAAGGCAGGTAGATGGAGCTGAGTTTATGGACAGATCAGCCATGATCTTATTGAATGGTGGGGCAGGCTCGATGGATAAAAAAAAGTACTAAACCCACACTATCCCATAACCCTCTATTTTTCTTTCATCCATGTGCCTGTCCAAGAGGCTCTTAAATACCCCTAATGTTTTAGCCTCCACCACCATCCCTGGCAAGTCATTCCAGGCACTCACAACCCTCTGTGTAAAAAACTTACCCCTGATGTTTCCCCTAAATTTCCCTCCCTTAATTTTGTACATATGCCTTCTGGTGTTTGCTATTCATACCCTGGGAAACAGATACTGGCTATCCACCCTATCTATGCCTCTCATAATCTTGTAGACCTCTATCAACTCCCCTCTCATCCTTCTACGCTCAAAGAGAAAAGTCCCAGCTCTGCTAACCTTGCCTCATAAGACTTGTTTTCCAATCCAGGCAACATCCTGGTAAATCTCCTCTGCACCCTCTCCATAGCTTCCACATCCTTCCTATAATGAGGTGACCAGAACTGAACACAACACTCTAAGTGCGGTCTCACCAGAGATTTGTAGAGTTGCAACATGACCTCTCTGCTCTTGAACTCAATCCCCCTATTTATGAAGCCTAGCATAGCATAGGCCTTCTTAACTATCCTATCAACCTGTGCAGCTACCTTGAGGGATGTATGGATTTGAACCCCAAGGTCCCTCTGTTTATTTACATTTATGGACATTTATACTACATGCTGCATCCGCAAAGGAAACAGCATTATGAAGGACCCCATGTACCCCTCATACAATCTCTTCTCCCTCCTGCCATCTGGGAAAAGGCTCCGAAGCATTCAGGCTCTCACAACCAGACTATGTAACAGTTTCTTCCCCCAAGCTATCAGACTCCTCAATACCCCAAGCCTGGACTGACACCTTGCCCTATTGTCCTGTTTATTATTTATTGTAATGCCTGCAATGTTTTTGTGCACTTTATGCAGTCCAGTGTAGGTCTGTAGTCTACTGTAGCTTTCTCTGTTTTTTTTTTACATAGTTCAGTCTAGTTTTTTGTACTGTGTCATGTAACACCATGGTCCTGAAAAACGTCTCATTTTTACTATGCACTGTACCAGCAGTAATGGTTGAAATGACAATAAAAGTTGACTTGACTTGACTTATCTACACTCTTAAGTAACTGTTCATCAACCCTGTACTCAGCCTTCTGGTTTGTCCTTCCAAAATGCATCACCTCACACTTCACACACAAAATGCTGATGGAACACAGCAGGCCAGGCAGCATCTATAGGAGAAGGACTGTCGACATTTTGGGCCGAGACTCTTCGTCAGGACTAGCTGAAAGGAGAGATACTAAGAGATTTGCTGTGTTCTACCAGCATTTTGTGAGTGTTGTTTGAATTTCCAGCATCAGCAGATTTCCTCGTGTTTGCTTTTTTAATTCACCCCACACTTATCCAGATTGAACTCCATCTACCACTTTTCTGCCCTACTCTGCAGCCTGTCTATATCCTCTTGTAACCTTCGACAACCTACAGCTCCATCCACAACTCCTCCAATCTCTGTGTCATCCGCAAACTTATTCACCCATCCTTCCGCCTCTTCATCTAGGTCATTTATAAAAATCACAAATAGCAGGGGTCCCAGGTCAGATCCTTGCGGCACTCCACTAGTCACCAACCTCCAGGCAGAATACTTTCCTTCCACAACTACCCTCTGCTTTCTTCCTGTAAGCCAATCTTTTACCCAAACAGCCAAAGTTCCACTGATCCCATGCCTCATGACTCTGTCCTGGGGGACCTTGTCAAATGCCTTTTGCTACCCTGTCGGCCACAGAAATCTTGGTCCAGTGGTACGAAAAATAGTCACAACTGGGGACTTCCTCGGCTGCAGTGGATAACCATGATGCCTTCTGTGCCTTGTCATGCCCGTCGCTCTCCACGAAGTATTGCAGCCCCACCTTCTTGGCCATCAGATCTTGTGTTGATCTCATCAGCCCACTCTGTAAGAATAGGCTTTGTGTGCTGGGGGAGACATATCTCTTTCTCGCCGGGATTGGAGGCTCCCAGCTACTCTCACCTGGTTTAGCCCGCCTGTCGAAGCAATGTACCGGGGTGTGGCCACTGTCACATGCACCTATCTAAAAGTCTCTTAAAGGTCCCTAAAGTCTGTGCCTCTAACACTACCCACCCAAGAGCGAAACATCTCATAGAAATCCTTTGCCACAGGCAGTGGTGGAGATCAAGTCTTTATGTATAGACAATAGACACTTACTCTACAGCCAGGATGTCCTTCCTTAACCCTGGAGACCAAAACTGTACACAATACTCCAGGTGTGGTCTCACCAGGGCTCTGTACAAATGCAAAAGGATTTCCTTGCTCTTGTACTCAATTCCCTTTGTAATAAAGGCCAACATTCCATTAGCCTTCTTCACTGCCTGCTGCACTTGCTCATTCACCTTCAGTGACTGATGAACAAGGACTCCTAGATCTCTTTGTATTTCTCCCTTACCTAACTCTACACCATTCAGATAATAATCTGCCTTCCTGTTCTTACTCCCAAAGTGGATAACCTCACACTTATTCACATTAAACGTCATCTGCCAAGTATCTGCCCACTCACCCAGCCTATCCAAGTCACCCTGAATTCTCCTCACACTTGAGGCAGAGGCTGATAGATTCTTGATTGGTCAGAGCATGAAGGGATATGGGGAGAAGGCAGGAGATTGGGGCTGAGCGGAAAATTGGATCAGCCATGATGAAATGGCGGAGCAGACATGAATGGACCAAATGGACTAATTCTGCTGCTACGTCTTATGGAAAGTCACAAAATACTTGCCAGGATCAACATTCTGAAGGCAGAGGGAGTGTTTTCCCAGCTAAAGGATCTGGGTCCAGCTAGCCACAGCTCAAATGCCATCTATAGATTAGCTGATGACACAACTGTTATTGGCAGAATCTCAGATAGTGATGAGGTTTGACTGGTTGAAAGTGAATTTATTATCTAAGTTCATATAAGTCACCATATACAACCCTGATGTTTGTTTTCTTGCAGAGAATCACAGTAAATCCAAGAAAAACAATAGAATCAATGTAATACCACATCCACCAGGACAGGCAGACAACCATCAACACTGCAGATACAAAAATAAATAAATAAGTCATCGATATCAAGAACACGAGACAAGTCGTTGAAAGTGAGTCCATAGGCTAAGGGAACAGTCCAGTGATGGGACAAGAGAGTTATCCCCTCTGGTCCAGGAGCCTGATGGTTGAGGGGTAGTAACTGTTCCCGAATTTGGTGGTGTAGGTCCTGAGGCTCCTGATGGCAGCAGTGAGAAGAGAGCTTGTGTGGTGGGGTCCCTGATGGCGGATGCTGCTTTCCAGTGACAGAGCTCATTGTAGATGGCTCAGTGGTGTGGGGGGGGGGGGGGGGCTTTCCCTGTGAAGGACTGGGCCGTATCCACTGCGTTTTATAGATTGAAATATAAAATGTTCAACCTTGCTGGATTTCAGAAAGGCATTTGATAAGGTCCCCTTGCAAGGCTTATTGAGAAAGTAAGGAGGCATGGGATCCAAGGGGATATTGCTTTGTGGATCCAGAACTGGCTTGCCCACACAAGGCAAAGAGTGATTGTAGATGGGTCATATTCTGCATGGAGGTTGGTGACCAGTGGAGTGCCTCAGGAATCTGTTCTGGGACCCTTACTCTTCGTGATTTTTATAAATGACCTGGATGAGGAAGTAGAGGGATGGGTTAGTAAATTTGCTGATGACACAAAGGTTGGAGGTGTTGTGGATAGTTTGGAGGGCTGTCAAAGGTTACAGTGGGACATCGATAGGATGCAAAACTGGGCTGAGAAGTGGCAGGTGGAGTTCAACCCAGATAAGTGTGAGGTGGTTCATTTTGGTAGGTCAAATATGATAGCAGAATATAGTATTAATGGTAAGACTCTTGGCAGTGTGGAGGATCAGAGGGATCTTGGGGTCCGAGTCCATAGGACACTCAAAACAGTTGTGCAGGTTGACTCTGTGGTTAAGAAGGCCTATGGTGTATTGGCCTTCATCAATCGTGGAATTGAGCTTAGGAGCCGAGAGGTAATGTTGCAGCTATATAGGATCCTGGTCAGACCCCACTTGGAGTACTGTGCTCAGTTCTGGTCACCTCACTACAGGAAGGATGTGGAAGCCATAGAAAGGGTGCAGAGGAGATTTACAAGGATGTTGCCTGGATTGGGGAGCATGTCTTATGAGAATAGGTTGAGTGAACTCTGCTTTTTCTCCTTGAAGCGACAGTGGATGAGAGGTGACCTGATAGATGTGTATAAGATGATGAGAGGCATTGATCATGTGGATAGTCAGAGGCTTTTTCCCAGGGATGAAATGGTTGCCACAGGAGGACACAGGTTTAATGTGCTGGGGAGTAGGTACAGAGGAGATGTCAGGGGTAAGTTTTCTACTCAGAGAGTGGTGAGTGTGTGGAATGGGCTGCCAGCAACGGTGGTGGAGGTGGATACGATAGGGTCTTTTAAGAGGCTTTTAGATAGGTACATGGAGCTTAGAAAAATAGAGGGCTATGGATAAAGCCTAGGTAGTTCTAAGGTAGGGACATGTTCGGCACAGCTTTGTGGGCCGAAGGGCCTGTATTGTGCTGTAGGTGTTCTATGTTTCTTAACTGTTCAAAGCCATGATGCAACTTGTTAATATCTCCACCACATATCTATAGAAGTTTGTTAAAGTTTCCCAGGAGAGGCTACCTGAAATTAAACACCAAGGAATTTATAGTTGCTGAAACTCTCCACCTCTGATTCCCCCGATATGACTGGCTCATGGACTTCTGGTTTCCTCCTGAAGTCCACAATCATCTCAGATCAGTCTCCCTCCTATCTGCTGATTCTTCATCACCTTTGATTCAGCCAACAACAGTGGTGTCATCAGTGAACTTAAATGTGGCATTGCACAATCATAAGTGTAAAGTGAGTAGAGTAGGGGGCTAAGCACACAGCCCTGTGGTGCACCCTTGCTGATGGAGATCGTAGATGAGATGCTGTTACCAATCCGAACTGACTGGGGTCTGCAAGTGAGGAATCGAGGATCTAGTTGCAGAGGTATTGAAGCCAAGGTCTTGAAGTGTTGCAACAAGCATGCACTCAGCAGCAGGAAGACCAAGGCATTGATTGTGGACTTCAGAGGAACAGACGTGTGTGCCTTTTCAAATGTATTTCAAATGTTGCAATAGTACCACCTCCAGCAGCTCCTCCCATACACCACTCTCTGTGGAAGATCGTCCCATTTATATCTTTTGCCTCTCACCTTAAACCTATGCTCACCCTAACCCTGGCAAAAATTGTGACCATTCACGTCCTAACAATATTATAAAACTTTAACATAAACACAAGAGATTCTGCAGATGCTGGAAATTTCCAGAGTAACACACACAAAATGCTGCAGGAACTCAGCAGGTCAAGCAGCATCTAGGGAGAGGAATAAATAGTCGATGTTTTGGGCCAAGACCCTTTAGCAGGAGTGGATAGGAAGGAAACATCTGGCTTTCTGGTCTTTTCTCACTTCTGCCCCTTCTTTCCCAATCCCAATGAAGGGTCTCAGCCTGAGATATCAACTGTTTACTCACCTCCATAGAGACTGCCTGAATTCCTCCTCATAAACCTCTCTACAGACCTTCAATTTCTAAGTGGTAGAGATTCACTGATCTGCCCTTATCCAACATTCAATCCAGTTAGTAACTCTATCAATCACTTGTTATTCTAGCTGTTGGATCATCTGGTCGACACTCCTACTGACTGTGTCAGTGTTAATTCACCTGCACTTCCCTCTTCTGATAATCAGCCTCAGCTCGTTCACTCGGTTCCTACTGCTCCTTCCCAGGTCTGAGCTTGCTTTTGAAGAACAGTTATCGAGCTGAAACACTGATGTGCTCTCTCTCCACAGTAACACCATGAAGGATCCCACCCATCCTGCTCATGGACTGTTTGTCCCACTCCCATCAGGGAGGAGGCTGCGTAGCATCCACACCAGGACCACCAGACTCAAAAACAGTTGCTTTCCCCAAGTAGCAAGGCTGATCAACACCTCCACACACTAACCCACCCTTCCACACCCCCAACCACCACTACTTTATCATTTCCTGTCAGAGTCACCTTGTGTACAGACACTCCTGTGCCCAGCGATACTTTATGGACATATGATCGATCAGTGTATATGAACTCTATTTATATTTATTGTGATTTTTAATTAGTGTGTTCTTTATCTTATTGTGTATTTTTCTGTTGCATCGGATCCGGAGTAACAATTATTTCATTCTCCTTTACACTTGTGTACAGAAATGACATTAAACAATCTTCAATCACAGACACAAAGCAACAGGCAAACAGCACTCACAAGAAAAAACATATCAAACAAAATTAAACATTATTTTAACACAGGAACAGAATTAGAACAAGGAATCAACATTAGTGCAAAGTGGTCACAGTGTTACTAAATGATAGTGATTAGGGATTTGTCATTTCATTCAAGAACTGAATGGTGGAAGTTGTTCCTGAACTTAACCAAATCTTGGCCCTTCTAACCCATGCCAAACACTTACTCTCACCTAGTCCCACCGACCCGCACTCAGCCCATAACCCTCCATTCCTTTCCTGTCCATATACCCATCCAATTTTACTTTAAATGACAATATTGAACCTGCCTCTACCACTTCTACTGGAAGCTCGTTCCACTCAGCTACTACTCTCTGAGTAAAGAAGTTCCCCCTCGTGTTACCCCTAAACTTTTGCCCCCTCTCAACTCATGTCCTCTTGTTTGAATCTCCCCTAATCTCAATGGAAAAAGCCTATCCACATCAACTCTATCTATCCCCCTCATTATTTTAATTATCTCTATCAAGTCCCCCCTCAACCTTCTACGCTCCAAAGAATAAAGACCTAACTTGTTCAACCTTTCTCTGTAACTTAGGTGCTGAAACCCAGGTAACATTCTAGTAAATCTCCTCTGTACTCTCTCTATTTTGTTGACATCTTTCCTATAATTCGGTGACCAGAACTGTACACAATACTCCAAATTTTGCCTTACCAATGCCTTGTACAATTTTAACATTACATCCCAACTCCTATACTCAATGCTCTGATTAATAAAGGCCAACATACCAAAAGCTTTCTTCACCACCCTATCCACATGAGATTCCACCTTCAGGGAACTATGCACCATTATTCCTAGATCACTCTGTTCTACTGCATTCCTCAATGCCCTACCATATACCATGTATGTCCTATTTGGATTATTTCTACCAAAATGTAGCACCTCACACTTTTCAGCATTAAACTCCATCTGCCATTTTTCAGCCCACTCTTCTAACTGACCTAAATCTCTGCAAGCTTTGAAAACCTACTTCATTATCCACATCGCCACCTAGCTTAGTATCATCTGCATATTTACTAATCCAATTTACCACCCCATCATCCAGATCATTAATGTATATGACAAACAACATTGGACCCAGTACAGATCCCTGAGGCACACCACTAGTCACCAGCCTCCAACCTGACAAACAGTTATCCACCACTGCTCTCTGGCATCTCCCATCCAGCCATTGTTGAATCCATTTTACTACTTCAATATTAATACCTAATGACTGAACCTTCCTAACTAACCTTCCGTGTGGAACCTTGTCAAAGGCCTTACTGAAGTCCATATAGACAACATCCCCTGCTTTACCCTCATCAACTTTCCTAGTAACCTCTTCAAAAAATTCAATAAGATTTGTCAAACATAACCTTCCACGCACAAATCCGTGTTGACTGTTCCTAATCAGACCCTATCTATCCAGATAATTATATATACCATCTCTAGGAATACTTTCCATTAATTTACCCACCACTGACATCAAATTTACAGGGCTATAATTGCTAGGTTTACTCTTAGAACCCTTTTTAAACAATGGAAACACATGAGCAATATGCCAATCCTCCAGCACCATCCCCGTTTCTAATGACGTTCGAAATATTTCTGTCAGAGCCCCTGCTATTTCTACACTAACTTCCCTCAAGGTCCTAGGGAATATCCTGTCACGACCCAGAGATTTATCCACTTTTATATTCCTTAAAAGTGCCAGTACTTTCTCCTCTTTAATCATCATAGTTTCCATAACTTCCCTACTTGTTTCCCTTACTTTACACAATTCAATATCCTTCTCCTTAGTGAATATCAAAGAAAAGAAATTGTTCAAAATCTCCCCCATCTCTTTTGGCTCCACACATAGCTGTCCACTCTGATTCTCTAAGGGACCAATTTTATCCCTCACTATCCTTTTGCTATTAATATAACTGTAGAAACCCTTTGGATTTATTTTCACCTTACTTGCCAAAGCAACCTCATATCTTTTAGCTTTTCTAATTTCTTTCTTAAGATTCTTTTTACATTCTTTATATTCCTCGAGCACCTCATTTACTCCATGCTGCCTATATTTATTGTAGATCTCTCTCTTTTTCCTAACCAAGTTTCCAATATCCCTTGAAAACCTCAAACTTTTAACCTTTCCTTTCAACCTAACAGGAACATAAATATTCTGTACCCTCAAAATTTCACCTTTAAATGACCTCCATTTCTCTATTACATCCTTCCCATAAAACAAATTGTCCCAATCCACTCCTCCTAAATCCTTTCACATCTCCTCAAAGTTAGCCTTTCTCCAAACAAAAATCTCAACCCTGGGTCCAGTCCTATCCTTCTCCATAATTATACTGGATTATAATTATAACTTGGGGTGTGAGACTTCAGGCTTCTGTACCTCCAGCCCAATGGGAGCTGGGAGAAAATGCATAGCCTAGCTGGAGAGGATCTTTAATGATGATATTGCCATCTTGAGGCAGCCCCTTCTGTAGATATTCCCGACGGGGAGGGACGTGTCCGTGATGTATCGGACTGACTCCTGTGGATATTCCCGATGGGGAGGGATGTGTCTGTGATGTATCGGACTGACTCCTGTGGATATTCCCGATGGGGAGGGATGTGTCTGAGATGTATTGGATTGAGTCCTGTGGATATTCCTGATGGGGAGGGATGTGTCTGAGATGTATTGGATTGAGTCCTGTGGATATTCCCGATGGGAAGGGATGTGTCCGTGATGTATTGGAGACTGAATCCTGTGGATATTCCCGATGGGGAGCGATGTGTCCGAGATGTATTGGAGACTGAAACCTGTGGATATTCCCGACAGGGAGGGATGTGTCCGGATGGACTGAATCCTGTGGATATTCCCGATGGGGAGGGATGTGTCTGAGATGTATCGGACTGAATCCTGTGGATATTCCTGATGGGGAGGGATGTTTCCGTGACGTATCGGACTGAATCCTGTGGATATTCCCGATGGGGAGGGATGTGTCCGTGATGTATTGGAGACTGAATCCTGTGGATATTCCCGACGGGGAGGGATGTGTCCGTGATGTATTGGACTGAATCCTGTGGATATTCCCGATGGGGAGGGATGTGTCCGTGATGTATTGGACTGAATCCTGTGGATATTCCCGACGGGGAGGGATGTGTCTGGATGTATCGGACTGAATCCCGTGGATATTCCCGATGGGGAGGGATGTGTCCGTGATGTATTGGACTGAATCCTGTGGATATTCCTGATGGGGTGGGATGTGTCCGTGATGTATTGGACTGAATCCTGTGGATATTCCCGACGGGGAGGGATGTGTCTGGATGTATCGGACTGAATCCTGTGGATATTCCCGATGGGGAGGGATGTGTCCGTGATGTATTGGACTGAATCCTGTGGATATTCCCGACGGGGTGGGATGTGTCTGGATGTATCGGACTGAATCCCGTGGATATTCCCGATGGGGAGGGATGTGTCCGTGATGTATTGGACTGAATCCTGTGGATATTCCTGATGGGGAGGGATGTGTCCGTGATGTATTGGACTGAATCCTGTGGATATTCCCGACGGGGAGGGATGTGTCTGGATGTATCGGACTGAATCCTGTGGATATTCCCGATGGGGAGGGATGTGTCCGTGATGTATTGGACTGAATCCTGTGGATATTCCCAACAGGGAGGGATGTGTCCGAGATATATTGGACTGAATCCTGTGGATATTCCCGACGGGGAGGGATGTGTCCGTGATCTATTGGACTGAATCCTCTACTCTCTACAGCTTTTTACGTTCCAGTGCATTCGTATTGCCGTACCAGATACAACCAGCCAGGATACTTTCAGAACTACATCTGTAGAAGTTTGTTGGAGTGCTCGGTGACAAATTGAAAACATCTGCAGAATGTGAAGACGTTGGCGTGCCTTCCTTGTGCTGGGTCAGGACGGGTGACCTCAGTCAAATTAGAGAACGTTACCAGCGGAACATCACTGACAGTACAACACAAGATACATGACAAATTAAACTAAAATAAATGTGACATCTGTGCAAGTTCAGAAAAATAAAGACAATAGTGTATCATCGTGGTTTGGAAGGCCTGTTCTGTGAAGTTCTACCTGATCGCTGTTCGAGGGTCTTCAACGTGTGTCAATTGAAACAGGACAGTCCTTGGAAAACTACTTCACTAGTTGTAAAAATCCCTCCGGACACCTTAAGGATGGGTGAATGTTGGTTTCCTCTTCCTGAGTTACAACAGTGTTACTTTGATAAGGAACTGAAAGGCTAAAAAGACCCTGATGGAAGTTGTATAGAGACCCCAAAACAGTAGTAAGGATGTGGTCTACAAATTACAGTGGGAGATAGAAATTGCATGCCAAAAGGACAATGTTACACTAGTCATGGGAGATTTCAATATGCAGGTAGATTGGGAACATCAGGTTGGTGCTGGATTCCAGGAAGGGGAATTTCTAGAGTACCTACGAGATGGTTTTTTAGAGCAGCTTGTGGTTGAGTTCACTCAGGGATCAGCTATTCTGGATTGGACCAATGAACCAGAATTGACTAGAGAGCTTAAGGTAAAAGAACCCTTAGGAGCAAGTGATCACAATATGATCGAATTCACCCTGAAATTTGAGAAGAAGCTGAAGTCAGATGTATCAGTATTACAGCGGAGTAAAGGGAATTACAGAGGCATGAGAGAGGAGGTGGCCAGAATTAATTGGAAAAGAACACTGGCAGGGATGATGGCAGAGCAGCAATGGCTGGAATTTCTGGAAGCAATTCAGAAGGAACAGGATGTATACATCCCAAAGTAGAAGAAGATGTATTCTAAAGGAAATATGACACAACCATGGTTAACAAGTGAAGTCAAAGCCAACATAAAAGCCAAAGGGAGGGTATATAATAGAGCAAAAATTAGTGGGAAGTTCGAGGATTGGGAAACTTTTAAAAACCAACAGAAGGTATTTAATAAAGTCATTAAGAAGGTAAAGATGGAATATGAAAGTAAGCTAGCCAATAATATTAAAGAGGATATTAAAGTCCGCTGAAGAGGTAGTGACGGGGGACAATGAGATGGCGAAAAAACTGAATAAGGATTTAGCATCAGTCTTCACTGTGGAAGACACCAGCAATATGGAGGAAGTTCCAGGTGTCGGGGGTCATGAAGTGTTAAAAGTTACCATAACTAGAGAGAAGGTTCTTGGGAAGCTGAAAGGTCTGAAGGTAGACAAGTCACTTGGACCAGATGGTGTAGACCCCAGGGCTCTGAAAGAAGTGGTATTAAGAGATTGTAGGAGCATTAATAATGATATTTCACGAATCGTTAGATTCTGGAATGGTTCCTGAAGACTGGAAAATTGCAATATTTAGCCTTGTGGGCTGAAGGGCCTGTACTGTACTTTTCTATGAGCTATAGACTACAATCAAACTACAGCCATTGTACAGCTGGACTACAGCGCCTGGGCAGTAATAACAACACTCATCACGGTGACCATCAGAACGAAGATCCAGGTGAAGAGACGGTCGATCACTCTGCTGACCCTCCTCCACTCGGCCAGCAGTTGCCGCGTTTTCCTCTGCCGATGGACACAACTGGCGATGAACTCCACGTCGCTGGCCAGCCACTGCCGGTCTGCTCCAGCACCACACCTCCACCGATCCTCCTCCCCACTCGCAGCGGGAAGAGATTGGGTGGGGCAGATCACTCCCTCAGGTTCCTCCTCCTGCCCCTCGCTGAGGCTCGGCCTGTCCACTTCTCCCAGCAGCCAATGACCACCGGCGGCCAGGCCCCCCTGGGTTCCGGACTCTGTGTCCTGTCCACACCTCTCACCCAGCTCACAGACAGAGAGGAAGCGGGCCATGTGTCCGAGAATAAGCACCTCGGCCCAGCGGGGAACGGGCTTTGCCTCAGGACCACAGTAATGTATGTTCATGATCAGCACCGTCAAGGCAGTGGAGGCAGTCATCATGGCCATGGTGGCAATGTAGTACTTCCCTACAACAACAGGGGGAGAGTGGCCGTTACTCCAGGTGGGCTCGGATGTTGTGCTGGTGGGCTTTAGGATGAGAGTTGGGTTCAGCATTGGGGGTTAGATTGGGAATTTGAGGTTGAGTTGGGTGTTGAGGGTTGAATGTGGATTTGGAGTTGGTTTAAAGGATGGATGGGGTTTTGGGTTGTGTTAGGGTTGGATTGGTGGTTGGGCAGGGGGATTGGGAATTTGAGGTTGAGTTGGGTGTTGAGGGTTGAATGTGGATTTGGAGTTGGTTTAAAGGATGGATGGGGTTTTGGGTTGTGTTAGGGTTGGATTGGTGGTTGGGCAGGGGGATTGGGAATTTGAGGTTGAGTTGGGTGTTGAATGTGGATTTGGAGTTGGTTTAGAGGATGGGTTGGGTTTTGGGTTGTGTTAGGGTTGGATTGGTTGTTGGGCAGGGGGATTGGGAATTTGAGGTTGAGTTGGGTGTTGAATGTGGATTTGGAGTTGGTTTAGAGGATGGGTTGGGTTTTGGGTTGTGTTAGGGTTGGATTGGTGTTTGTCTTAGTGGTTAGGGTTTGGTTTGGGGTTTAGGGGCTGGGTTGGGAGTTTGGGTAGGGAGATTGGGGATGGGGAATGAGAGTTTCTGGATTGCATTGAGGGTCAGGTGTGGGTTTGGGTTGAGATTGGGCTTTGGGTTGTGTCTTGGGGTTTGGGTTAGGGTTTGGCTGGGGTATTAGTGGTTGTGTTGGGCTTTGGATGTTTGATGGGTGTGGGTTTAGGGTTCAGATTGGACTGAGTTGGGACTTGGCTTGATGGTTAGAGTTTGGGTTGGGAATGGGGAATTGGGGATGGGGATGAGAATTGGTCAGTGTTGGTAGTGTTGACGATTAGATGCTGTGTTGGGGTTGGGGTTGAAATTGGGTTTAGTGTTGAGCTGAAAGTGGGTTGGTGGTTGAACATTGAGTGGGCTGTAGGCTTTGGGGATGAGCTGGGATTGGGTTGGGGTTTGGGGTTGTGGTTTGTGTTGGGAGGATGGGTGTGGGGATTGGTATTGGAAGATGAGAGTTGGGCAGTGAGAATTAGATGCCAGGTTGGGGCTTGTGGTTTCAGATTCAGATTCAGTTTATTGTCATTTAGAAACCACAAATGCAATGGGTCGGTGGTTGTGTTTTTGGGTTGGGCTATGGATTTGGGGTTTATGTTTACATTTGTGTTGGGGGTTGGGATCAGACAGAAAGTGGACACGGCATGGACTGTGACCACGGAGGTGTCCAGTCGTAACCCCGGCCCACTTAGTCCAGACATGACCTTGGACTGACCCTCAACATGACACTAAGCGAGACACCAACTTTTTAACCCTGGATATGACCCCGTGACTCCACAGTACTCAATGGAGGTTAGAAGAACGGAGGGGGGGGGGTCCAATCGACCCTACTGAATATTGAAAGCCCTCGATAGAGTGGATGTGGAGAGGATGTTTCCGATAGAGGGGGAGTCTAGGACCAGAGGGCACAGCCTCAGAAAAGAGAGATGTCCAATTCGAAGAGAGATGAGGAGGAATTTCTTTAGCCAGAGGTTGGTGAAATGTGGAATTCAGACGGCTGCAGAGGCGAAGTCATTGGGTATATTTAAAGCAGAAATTGATGGGTTCTTGATTAATCGGGGCGTCAAAGGGGAGAATACAGCAGAATGGGGTTGATAGGGAAAATAGATCAGCCATGATGCAATGGTGGAGCAGACTCGATGGGCTGAACGGCCTAATTCTATTCCTATGTCCTAAGGACACGACCTCACACCGACGCTGGTGGGACTCACCAAGGAGCGGTGGGCTCTCGGCCGGGGGCGTAATCTCGACCACCATCAACTGGAAGACAGTCAGGGCAAGGAGCAGGGCGACGCCCAGCGAAACCTTCTCTCCGGAGGCTGCGGGCAGCTGGAAGGCAAGCGGGGCGAGGGCGGAGAGGAGCACGCAGGGCAGCAGCAGGTTGTGCAGGTAGAAGAAGGGCCGGCGGCGCAACAGGAGGACGAAGGTGAGGTCGGTGTACGGCTCCGAGCAGCAGCCGTACTGAGCGAGCCTCCGGCCGGCCGGCAGACCCAACACCTCCCACTCGACGTGGCCCGCGAAATCCGAAAGCTGCCCCGTCTCCCCCGACGGCCACAGGTCCAGCTGCCGCCCGCCGTACGTCCACGAACCGAAGGTCAGCGGGCAGCGCTGCGTGTCCAGCGGGAAGAAGGTGACGTCCAGTTGGCAGGAGGTGCGGGCGATGGCCGGCGAGTCCCATGTCACCAGGCCATCGTATCGGACCGCCGCGTTCGTGTCTGCAGGGCTGGTGAACCGGTCAGCGCTGGAGTGGGAGGGAGAGGAGGAGTGAGGGGAGCGGGATAGAGGGGGAGGGAAGGGGAGGGGGGAGGAATAAAGAAGGGAGAGGGGGATGGATGGGGAATGAGGGAGATGGAGGGGAATGGGGAGGGTGGGGGAATGAGTGGGAGTGATGGCAGAATGAGGGAGTGTAGGTGGATGGAGGGGGAATGAGGTGGATGTAGGGAGGGGTAGTGGGATGGAAGGGGAATGAGGGGTGGAGGGGGAGGGAGGATGAGGGAGATGGGGAGGGTGGAGGGAATGAGGGTAGGGAGGAATGAAGAGGGTGGAGGAGGGAGGGTAGGAGTGTTGGAGGGGAGGAGTGGGAAAAGAGGGAAGAAGTGGGGGAGAGATGGGAGGAATTGGGAGGGGTGGAATAGTGTAGGACAGGGAGGGGAAGAGTGGGGAGGTGGGAGGGAAGGGAGGGGAAGAGTAGGGAAGGAGTGAGGGGAGGGAAGGGAGGAATGAGGATAGGGAATGGGGATGGGGAGGGAGGGGGAAGAATAGGGAAGGAGAGTGAGGGGAGGGAAGGGAGGAATGAGGATGGGGAAAGGGAGGGGAGGAATGGGAAGGTGGGGAGAAGAGGTTTGGGTGAGTAATGCTGTGTGAGAGGAGAATTCAACAGAAGAGAGTGCAGATGCACTGTAGAACAAGTGCCCCTGCTAGTTCAGGTGTCTTTCGCACCTTGTCCCTGGATGTTAGCAAAAGCATGTTCTCCTCTCAAGGTTTGGGTGTCTGGGGTGACACTGCTGTTATGGGTCCAGGGTTCACCCACAGCTCAGACCAGGTGAGGGCATTGCAGAACCCCCCAGTAGTGTGAAAGGATCGATGCTGGAGTTTTAACTAAAACCAGGATGAGGGAGTGTATCACTCCTGTCCTCACCACTCTACACTGGCTTCCTGTGTCTTTTAGAATTGATTTTAAAGTTCCCTTACCTGTTTTTAAAGCTCTCAGTGGTCTGGAACAGGAGTACATCACAGAACCATTTTCATTTTATAATCCTGCTCGAGTTCCACCTCTTAAATTTAAACAATCTCCCTGAAAAGATCATTGGCTGGTCAGCTTTTCTGAACTACGCTCCAAAACTGGAACTCAATGCCTAAAACTATAAGGGATGCAGACTCAGTTAACACCAGCTACCAGACATATTTATTTATCCTTGCTTTTAACAAACATCTTTTTGTCTTTTATTTTCATGTTTGTACTTTATCCCAGTGTAAAGCACTTTGAACAGCATCATCTGCATGGAAAGTGCTCGATAAATAAGTTGTTATTATTACTAACTCTGGTCTCTGATCGTTCCACACTGGTCCTATGATCTGATCTGCGCCTCCCTCAGTGGCAGAGGGAGGGGAAATCCCAGTGCTCCACTCACCAACTCCCACCGTCCCCCCGACAATGGCCGCTCTCACCGTTTGCAGGAGCCAGGGTTCTGCTGCTTCACACCGCCAAGCACCCAGGCTCGATCCCACTCTCTGTCTGTGTGGAGGTTGCACGTTCTCCCCGTGACCGCGTGGGTCTCTCCCAGGTGCAACAATGTGCTGGGTCGGTGGGTTAATACGGGCTGGCGTGATTGGTAGTGTAGAGATTAGCGCAGTGCGGGACATCGGAGTTCAATTCTGCTGCTGTCTGTGAGGAGTTTCTACGCTCCCCCCGTGGAATGTGTGCGTTTCCTCCAGGTGCCCCTGTTTCTTCCCACGGTGCGGAGGCTGGCTGGTCAGTAGGTCAGTGTAAATGTCCTGTGCTTAGGCTGGGGTTAAATCGGGAGGTGGTTGCACTGGAAGGGCCTGTTCTGCACAAAAGTAAGAATATTGGGGAACGCCAGGTAGCTTTTCTCTGAGAGTGGTGGTGCGTGGAACGCCCAGCTAGGCATGATGGTAGAGACCGGTACATTAGGGACGTTTAAGAGACTCTTAGATAGGTACATGGAAGATAGAAAAATGGAGGGTTATGTGGGAGGGAAGAGGAAGATTAATCTTAGAGTAGGTTAAAAGGTCGGCACAACACTGTGGGCCGAAGGGCCTGTACTGTGCTGTCGTGCTGTATGTTCTGAGAGCATGGCCTGGATGGTGGTGGTCCTGATGATGGACGCTGCCTTCTTGGAGCTGCGCCCTTTGCAGATGTGCTCAATGGTGGGGTGTGGGGGGGCTTTTCCTGTGATGGACTGGGCTGTATCCACAACTTTCTGGAAATCTTTCTGTTCCTGGACACAGGTGTCATGATGCTGCCGCTTAGATAAGCAAATGGATGGTAGAAAAATGCAGGGCTATGTGGGAGGGAAGGGGGTAGATCAATCATGGAGTAGGTTAAAAGGTTGGCACCACATTGTGGGCTGAAGGGTCTGTATTATGCTGTACTGTTTTATGTAACAAAAGGTTAGATGTGGGAAGAGCAGTGGATGTTGTCTGTTTGGACTTTAGCAAGGCCTTTGACAACATCCTCCATGATGGCCAGAACAGGGCCTCACCTGTTGTAGAGGACGATATCTGGTCTCCACAGATAACTGCTGGGTACACGTATGTTGTCCAAGCCACCGTAGTCCTCCTTGTTCCAACGGCAGAAGGCATCTCTCCATACCTGTCTGGTCCACAGGTAGGTGGTTAGCTCCTGGTTTCTTTCATCCTGAAAGGTAACTCCTGTAAGTCCACAAAGGCCACAGAAGGGAAGCGGGATAAACGCACTGTGGGGAGAGGACCAGAGTGAAGCAGGGTCGAGGGAAGAGAAAGGATTCAGCAGTGGAGATTAGGAGACCCATGTTCAGCCATAACTCTCCAAGCCTCTTCCTCAGGTATCTATTGAAATGCTTCCTGAATGAAGAACCTTTTAAAGAGGGTGCAGAGGGGATTTACCAGGTTGCTGCCTGGATTCGAGAGCTTGTCTTATGAGGAGAAGTTGAGTGAGCTGGGGCTTTTCTGTTTGGAGTGAAGGAAGACGAGAGGTGACTTGACTGAGGTGTACAAGATGATTGAGGCATTGATAGAGTAGACAGCCAGAGACTTTTTCCCAGGGTGGAAATGGCGAACAAGAGGGGGCCTGTTGATCTCCAAGGGGTCCCTATTCTCTCCCTAGCTGCCCTAATATAACCATAGAACCTGGGATTTTCCTTAACCCTACCTTCCGTATCCTCCTTGTACCTTCTCTTTGCCTTCCTGATTTCCATCTTAAAGAGTATTTCTAATCATTTCATAGTCATCAAGGGATGTTAAGGGATTGTTTTCAATAATGGATGAGTCTAGGACCAGAAGGCACAGCCTCAGAATCCATTTAGAACAGAGATTAGGAGGAATTTCTTTAGCCAGAGGGAGGTGAATCTGTGGAATTCATTGCCACGGACGGCTGTGGAGTCCAAGTCACTGATTGTATTTAAAGTGGAGGTTGGTGGTATCAAAAGTTATGGGGAGAAAGCTGGAGAAAGGGGTCCAGAGGGATAATAAATCAGCCATAATGGAATGATAGAGCAGACGCGATGGGCAGAGTGGCCCAATTCTGCTACTCGGGCTCTGGGATTTGCCCGATGCCTCCCCCTCCCCCCCCCCCATGAGTGAACCTACCACATTGATGATCTGGAAGAGGGTGACCTGCAGGGTCACGTTGAGGACCTGGTCTGTGTCTGACACTGGCCTCAGGACCTTGGAGTAATTGGCCCAAAGGTCCCGGAGCAGTCGTCGGGCGATCCTGCCGCTGGCTGGCTGGGTGCCTGGAGGGAGGGGTGGGAGTGGCAGGTTACAGATACACTCTCTCCAATGGGTGCTCTCATCAGGGGCAGGGAGAGAGTGAGGGAAAGGAGGGGGGTGGGGAGAGGAAGGGGAAAGGGGAGAGAGTGGGGGAGGGAGGGAAGGGGTTAAAGGGGGAAAGGGGGAGTGAGAGGGAAGGGGAGAAATGGGCAGGGGAGGGAGAGAGAGGGGAGGGGAGGGGGCGTGGAAGAGGGGAGAGAGAGGGGGAAGGGGAGAGATAGGGGAGGGTTTAAAGGAGGGAAGGGGAGAGAGGGGAGGGGCGTGGGAAAGGGAAAGGAAGAGAGGAGGGTGAATTATGTGGAGCTTTGAGCAGTGCTGAGGGGGTGAATTAGAAGGGGTGGGGTGAAGGGATGGATGATGTGTGGTGGAGGAGGGTGAGGGTTAGAGGGGTTGAAAGGTTCGCGGTTCGGCCCCTTTGCTCCTGCTGTCCTGTGGGTCCACTTCCTCCCCCCACCACCCCGCTGTCAGATCTCCACCTCTTACCCCCTTTCAGCCGATCAGGTACTCGGGGAACCTGCCCCGGGCTGTGGCCCCGTCCTCCTCCTCCCTCCCTCCCTCCCTCCCCCGGAGACGGAGACGGAAACGGCGGCGGACGGTGAGCGAACCTGGCGGCCAGAAACACGGTAAGAGCAGCAGCAGCAGCCGGAGGCAGCGCATGGCCGGGAGTGGGAGGATGAACGAAACAGGAGAGAGACCGGGTTACAGACACGGCAGATTTGCATCCAGCACTCCCGTCCGCTGCCAGCGAGAGAGTCGCCGAAGTCAGGGTCCAGACCCCGGGGGTGGGGTCTGGGGTTGGTGGGACCTTCGTCACGGCGGGTTATTAATGTCTGGAAGCCCCAGTCCCGGAGATTATTATAACCAGTGAATATATTTCTGTGTGACTGGGTGGTAGAGTTAATGTTAGACTCCTTAAAAGTAGCGTGAGACTATTACAGCTCGGGGCGTCGGAATTCGCAGTTCAATTCCGGCCTCGTTCGCTCTTCCCGTGACTGCGTGGGTTTCCTCCGGGTGCTCCGGTTTCCTCCCAGTTGGTGGGGTAATTGGCCATTGTGAATTGTCTGGGGTTAGATGGGGTGCAGCCGCTCTTTGGACTGAAGTGTCTGTTCCAGCTATCTCTAAATACAGAAATTAAATGAGTAAGTTAACACATGGGGTAGAGCCGCTGCTTCACATCTCTGGAGACCCGGTTCGATCCCAGCCTCCAGCTCTGTCTGTGTGGAGTTTGCACGTTCTCCCTGTGACCGTGTGGGTTCCCTCCCACATCCCAATGAAATCACAGAACACGGAAGTAGGCCGTTCGGCCCTATGTTCTGTGCGACCAAAATCCTATCTAACAGTTCTACCTGCCTGAGTTTGGCCCATATCCCTCTGAGCCTTTCCCATTCACGTACCTGTCCGAGTGTCTTTTAAATGTTGCACCCGTCTCTATCACTCTGGCACCTTCTTCCAAACACCCAGCACTCTCAGTGTGGGGAAGTTGCCCCTCAGATCCCTATAAAATCTTTACCCTCTCACCTTAAACACATGCCCTCTAGTCTTTGGTTCCCTTTCCATAAGACATAGGAGCAGAATTAGGCCATTTGGCCCATCAAGTCTGCTCTGCTGTCTCATCATGGCTGATCCAATTTTCCTCTCAGCTCAATCTCCTGTCTTCTCCTCATATCCTTTCTTTCCCTGACCAATTAAGAATCTGTCAACCTCTGCTTTAAACCCCCCCCCCCCCCCCCGTGGCAACAAATTTCACAGATTCCCCACTCTCTGGCTAAAGAAATTCCTCACTTTCTCCATTCTAAAAGGACACCTCTCTATTCTGAAGCTGTGTCCTCTGATTTTAGACTCTCCCACCATAGGAAACATCCTCTCTATCAAGGCCTTTCACCATTCGATAGGTTTATATGAGGTCGTCACCCTGACACAGTGGTGTCAAGAAAATAACCTCTCCCTCAATGTCACTAAAACAAAGGAGCTGGTTGTGAATTACAGGATGAATAGAGACGGGCTAACCCCTATTGACATTAATGGATCTGGGGTTGAGAGGGTGAACAGCTTTAAGTTCCTCAGCATCCACATCACCGAGGATCTCACGAGGTCTGTACACAGCAGCTGTGTGGTGAAAAAGGCACAACAGCACCTCTTCCATCTCAGACAGTTGAGGAAGTTTGGTATGGGCCCCCAAATCCTAAGAACTTTACAGGGGCACAATTGAGAGCATCCTGACTGGCTGCATCACTGCCTGGTATAGGAACTGTACCTCCCTCAATCGCAGGACTCTGCAGAGAGTGGTGCGGACGGCCCAGCACATCTGTAGATGTGAACTTCCCATTATTCAGGATATTTACAAAGACAGGTGTGTAAAAAGGGCCTGAAGGATCACTGGGGACCCGAGTCACCCCAACCACAAACTGTTCCAGCTGCTACCATCCGGGAAACGGTACTACAGCATAAACGCCAGGTCCAACAGGCTCCGGGACAGCTTCTTCCACCAGGCCTTCAGACTGATTAACTCATGCTGATACAATTGTATTTCTACGTTATATTGACTGTCCTGTTGTACATAATATTTATTACCATAAATTACACATTGCACATTCAGACGGAGACATAACATAAAGATTTTTACTCCTCATGTAAGTAATAAAGTCAATCCAATTTATTCTTCTGAATTCCAGTGAATACAGGCCCGGAGCCATCAAACGCTCTTGATATAACAAGCCATTCAATCCTGGAATCAATCTTGCGAACCTCCTTGGGATCCTCTCCAGTTTCAGCACATCCTTTCTAAGACAAAGGGCTCAAACCTGCTCTCAATACTCCACGGGAGGCCTCCCCACTGCTTTATAAAGTTTCAACATTACATCCTTGCTTTTATATTCTAGTCCTCTTGAAATGGATGCTAACATTGCATTTGCCTTCCCCACCACAGACTCAACCTGGAAATTAACCTTTTGGAAATTCTGCACAAGGACTCTCGAGTCCCTTTGCACCTCAGTTTTCTGTATTTTCTGCATTTAGAAGATAATCTACCCTTTCAGTTTTCCTGTCAAGGTGCATGACCATACACTTCTCAACACTATTCCATTTGTCACTTTGCCTATTCTCCTAATCTGTCTGTCCTTCTGTAGCCTCTCTGCTTCCTCAACACTACCTGTCCCTCCACCTATCTTCGTATCATCTGCAAACTTAGCACAAAGCCATCAATTCCATCATCCAAATCATTGACATATAACCCATGCTAGATTCTTCTCTGTAATACCACGGGCTTGTAACTTGTTAAGCAGCCTCATGTGTGGCACCTTGTCAAAGGCCTTCTGAAAATCCAAGTACAGGAATCTCCTTTCTCTATCCTGCATGATATTTTTTCAAAGAATTCCAACAAATTTGTCAGGCAAGATTTTCCATTGGGGAAACAATGCTGACTAAAGGGTATTTTATCATGTGCCTCCAAGTGCCCTAAAAACCACATCCTTAACAGTTCACTCCAACATTTTCCCAACCACTGAGGTTAGACTAACTGGCCTAAAATTTCCTTTCTGCCTCTCTCTCTCCTTGGAGTGACATTTGCAATTTTCCAGTCTTCCGGAACCATTCCAAAATTTAGTGATTCTTGAAGGATCATTACCATTGCCTCCACAATCTCTTCAGCCACCTCTTTCAGAACCCTGGGGCGTAGTGCATCTGGTCCAGGTGACTAATCTACCTTCAGCCCTTTCCGTCTCCCAAGGACCTACTCTGTAGTAATGGTAACTTCATGCTCCCTGACATTTGGAACTTCCACCACACTGCTGGTGTCTTCCACAGTGACGACCGATACAAAATACCTACTCAGTTTGTTCACCATTTCCTTGTCCCCCATTACTACCTCTCCAGCTTTGTTTTCCAGCAGTCTGATATCCACTCTCGATGCTCTTTTACACTTTATGTATTTGAAGAAGCTTCTGGTATCCTCTTTAATACTATTGGTAGCTTACGTTTGTATTCCACATTTACCTTCTGAATAACTTTTTTAGTTATTCAGTGGGGTTGGTTTTTAAAAGCCTCCCAATCCTCTCACTTTTTGCCCTATTATATGCCCTTTCTTCAGCTTTTATGTTGGCTTTGACTTACGGTTGTGTCACCTTGCCTTTAGAATATTTCTTCCTCTGGGATGCATATATCCTGTGTCTTTTGAATTACTTTCAGAAATTCCAGCCATTGCTACTCTGCTGTCATCCCTGCCAGTGTTCTTTTCCAGTCAATTCTGCCCAACTCCTCTCTCCTGCCTCTGTAATTCCCTTTACTCCATAGCGTTTCTCGGAGAGGAAGACTGCACATTCACCTCGGGTTTTAAACACCTCATTAAGACATGAGACATGGAGCAGAATTGGGCTACTTGACCATCGAGCCGGCTCCACTCTGTCATCATGGTTCATCCATTTCCCCCTCAAGCCCATCCCCCTGCCTTCTCCCCATAATCTTTCACACCATGACTAACCAAGAACTTATCAACCTCCGCTTTAAATGCAGACAATGACAATAACCCTAATTCCTCCTCATCTCAGGTCTAAATTGGTGTCCCTCTATTTTTAGCCTATGCCCTCTGGTCCTAGACTCCCCCACCATAGGAAACATATTTTCCATGTCCACTCTGTGTAGGAATTTCAACATTCGATAGGTTTTAATGAGATCTCCCCCCCCCCCCCCCCCCCCCCCATTCTTCTAAACTTCAGCGAGTAAAGGCCCAGAGCCATTACAGTACTGGCTCCTCATACAATAAGCCTTTAATTTCAGATTTGTGTTTGGACAATGGACCCATGAACAGTTTACTATGTGGTACGTGAGGGTAATATGTGAGGGTACTAATCAGTAGTCACAAGGTGAGAGAAACATCAATGCCCAGGAATGGAAAATGGTGGATACAATCCAGACCATCACAGGAAAAGCCCTCCCCACCATCGAGCATTCCTACAAGGAGCAGTGTTGCAGGAAGGCAGCATCCATCATGAAGGGCCCCCACCATTCAGACCAGGCTCTTTTCTTGCTGCTGCCATCAGACAGGAGGTACAGGGGCCCTAGGTCCCACACCATCATGTTCAGGAACAGTTATTGCACTTCAGCCATCAGGCTCCTGAACCGACATGGATAACTTCACTCACCCCAACTCTGAGCTGCTTCCACAAACTACAGACTCACTTACAAGAGCTTCTAACAATTCATCTTCTCAATATTATTTATTTAATTTTATCTGCATAATTTGTCTTCTTTTTCACAGTGGTTGTCAGTCTTTGATTATATACAGTTTTCCATAAAATATTATTGTAGTTCCTTATTTTCCTGTAAATGCCTGCAAGAAAAGAATCTCATAGTAGTATCATCTTCGTCATCGTTATGTGCCGTGTCGAATGACGTGGGTGATCATGGTGACCATGATTGTTCCTGGCAAATTTTTCTACAGAAGTGGTTTGCCATTGTCTTCTTCTGGACAGTGTCTTTACAAGAAGGGTGACCCCAGTCATTATCAATACTCTTCAGTGATTGTCTGCCTGGGGTCAGTGGTCACATCACCAGGACTTGTGATCTGCACTGGCTGCTCATACGACCATCCACCACCTGCTCCCATGGCTTCATGTGACCCTGATCGGGGGCTAAGCAGGAGCTACACCTTGCCCAATGGTGACCTGCAGGCTAGCGGAGGGAAGGAGCACCTCACACCTCCTTTGGTAGAGATGTATTTTCACCCAGACGCCCATTCCATCCGTTGTGCTGAACCAACTAAATTAGTATCAGATATGCAACTAAACTAAATCTCTTCTGCTTACACAGTGTCCATAACCTTCCATTTTCCTCACATCCATCTGCCATTTTAAATGTCTCTTAAAAGTCTCTAATGTATCTGCCTCTACCCCCACCCCAGGCAGCACATTCCAGACACCCACCATTCTCTGTGTAAAAAAACTTGCCCCTCACATCTCCTTTGAAATTACCCCCTCTCACCTTAAACGCATGCCCTCTGGTATTAGACATTTCAACCCTGGGAAAAAGATGCTGTCTGTCTACACTATCTATGCCTGTCATGATCTACCAGATCTGCCCTCAGCCTCTGCTGCTCCAGAGAAGATCAGCTCAGGTTTGTCCAATGTCCCGTGGCCCTCTAATCTGGGCGGCATCAAGGTAAACCTCTTCTGCACCCTTTGCAAAGCCAGTCCTGGCAACACCCTCGTTAAAAACCTTCCCTCAGATAGTGCTTCCTTCTCTTAGAATCCTTCTGCACCTCTTCATGAGCTGTACACACAAAATACATTTCATCAGTATCAAACACGAGGAATTCTGCAGATGCTGGAAATTCAAGCAACACACTCAAAATGCTGGTGGAACGCAGCAGGCCAGGCAGCATCTATAGGAGAAGCACTGTCGACGTTTCGGGCCGAGACTTACATCAATATCAGGCTGTTTTAGCGGCACGATAGTGATGCACCATCAATAACTCTCGGAGACGTGAGTTAAGGTAGGCTTTTATTGGCTGGAAGAAAGCACCGTCAGCAGCAAGAGACCATCACACAACATCCTGGAGACTGAGGGAGGAGCAGTGCCTCCAATTGCCTTTATCCCAGGGTCCGTGGGAGGAGCCACAGGAGCTGTCAGCGGGGGGGGGGGGGGGGGGGGGGCGTGTCCAGACAGGTATATGTAGTTCACCACAGATAGCGTAATGGTTTACAGCGCCAGTGACCCGCTCTCAATTCCCTCTGCTGTTTGTAAGGAATCTGTACGTTCTCCCTGTGACTGCACAAGTCTTCTCCAGGTGCTCTGGTTTCCTCCCACGTTCCACAGACGTGCAGGTTAGGTTTGGTGAGTGGTGGGCCTACTATGTTGGTGCTGGAAGCACTTACCGGCTGCCCAGCTGTGACTGTGACTCTGACTGTGTTGGTTGTTGACACAGAACGACACATTTCACTGGGTTTAAGAATCAGAGTCAGGTTTAATACCATTGGCATTTGTTCTTTTTAGTATTATGTATTGCAAAGCAACAAATTTAAAATTAGGGGTAGTTAGTCCTCCTTTCCCTCCCCTCAACATTTTATTCTGGTGTGTTCCCCCTTTCTTTCCAGTCCTGATGAAGGGTCTCAGTCCAAAACGTCAACTCTTTATTCCTCTGCCTGGCCTGCTGAGTTCCTCCAGCATTTTGTGTGCGTTCCTCTGGACTTCCAGTTGTTGTTTGCAGCAGCAGTACTTTGAAATCCATAATAAAAATTACAATGAGAAATACTGTATATAGAAAAAAATAAATTAAACAATTAGTGCAAAAAGAAAACAAAAAATATTGAGGGAATGTTCATTGTCCATTCTGAAATCTGACAGTGGAGGGACAGAAGCTGTGGGGACCTTCGGGCTCCTGTGCCTCCTCCCTGATGGTTCAAAATACATCTAACATATAAGGTTAATCTAATTTCCCTGCGATCTGTCACATCTCTGTAATTGCCTTTATTTAACTTGGGGGCAGTTTCTCACTAGCAAGCCGAGGGTGAAATTCTACCGGGCTGTGATCAGATTTTCCTGGTGCATCTTTTACTCTGAGATCATTAATTAATCCTGTCATGTCACACGGTGCCAGATCTCAAATAGCCTGTTCCCGGGTTCATTTCTCAAATAAGCTCTCCCCAAAACACTATCAGCTCACCCTCCAGGCCGCGCTTGCCAACTTCAACTTTACATTATATGAAGGATGTTGAGTATCTTCAATGTATGCAGGCCCTTCGGCCCTTCTGGCCCATGCCAACCCACCTAGTCCAAATTTCCTGCATTCGGATCATTTTCCTCCAAGACCCACCCCTCCATTACCTGTCCAAGTGCTTCGTCAATGATACTATTGGCCCGTCTCTTATCACTTCCTCTAACAGGGTGAATGCAAGCAGGCTTTCTTCCACTGAGGTTGGTGAGACCGGAACTAGATGTCAAGAGTTAAGGGTGAAAGGTGAAATGTTTAAGAGGAACTTCACTGTCAGTGGAAATGGAGGATGTGGGGTTGATTTCAACATTTAAGAGAAATTTGGATAGATATGTGGATGAGAGGGGTATGGAGGGCTGTGGTCTGGGTGCAGGTCAGTGGGGCTAGACAGATTAATGGTTTGGCACAGACTAAATGGGCCAAAAGGTCTGTATTTGTGTTGTAGTGCTCTGTGACTCTAGCACCTCACTCCATATGCTCACCACCTTCTGCCTGAAAAAGTTGCCTCGGGTCTCTTCTAAATCTTTCCCTTCTCACCCTGTGCCCCCTAGTTTGGGGTAAAGACTGTAACCTTATCTTAAACACCTCTACAGGTCACCCTTCATCCTCCTACGTTCTGAGGAATGGAGACCTAGGCTGGTTAACCTCACCCTATCACTCACACCCTCTCATGCATGGGTGCATTGGAAAGGCAAGATTTGCCCCTGTGGACTGAGCACGGGTCTCCATAATGCAGTCACGGGGTAGGAAATAGAGGGCTATGTGGGAGGGAAAGTGAGAAATTAGAACAGGCCCTTTGGCCCATGATGTTGTGCTGACCCAAACAAGAAACAATCCATCCTGATGCATTTCACATCATAGTTGATGACTTCAATCAGGCTTGTTTGAATAAATCCCTGCCGGATTACCATCAGTGTATAATTTGTAGCACCAGAGGTCCCAACATACTAGACCACTGTTCAACTAAGATAAGGAATATCTTCAGTTACAACCCCAGACCGCATTTTGGGAAATCTGATCACTTGGCTGCCCTTCCTCTATCTGTATACAGAGGCTAAAGAGCAGATTCCCGAGATCCGGATGAGGACAGCAAAGAGGTGCTCGCGGCAACAGAGGAGTGGCTACGGGATTGCTTCGAGTCAGTGGACTGGGCCGTGTTCAAGCACTCATCTGTGGATCTCGATGAATATACCAGGGTTGTCATGAACTTTATTAAAACCGTTGTAGGTGATTGTGTCCCCACAAAATCATTGAGCGTCTTCCCCAACCAGAAGCCCTAGATGAGCATGAGATCCGCTATCTGATCAGAGGCATCCGAGATGGAAAGTCACAAGAGGTCCATGGACAATCTTTGGAAAGCCGACTCATGGGTGAAGTAGCAATTTCCGACTAAACTGGAATCAACGAAGGATGGTCAACAGCTTTGGGGGGGCTTGAATACCATCACCTCTTACAAAGTGAGATCAAGTGACAGAGGTGACAACAGGGCTTTGCTTCCAGACGAGCTCAGTGCCTTCTGTGCTCACTTTGACCACCAGAACATGGAGGAACTGTCACACAGCCTCTGATGATCTTGTGATGTGCAAGCAGCCTTCAGGAGGGTGAACCCAGGAAAAATATCCAGCCCAGACAGGGTACCTGGCCAAGGACTAAAGACCTGTGCTGATCAACTAACTGGAGTCATCACTGAGATCCTTAAACTCTTGCTTCGACAGTCTGAGGTACCCACCTGCTTCAAGCAGGCTTCAATTATACCGGTGCCCAAGAAGAGTGTGGAAACCTGCCTCAATGACTATTGTCCAGTAGCACTTACATCCACAGCGATGAAGTGTTTTGAGAGGCTGGTGATGAAGCATATCAACTCCTGCCTGAGAAGCAACTTAGATCCAATTTGCCAACTGGAGCAACAGGTCCACAGTAGATCCCATCTTGTTGGCTCTTCACTCAACCTGATGAATGCAAAGATGCATATACCAGATGCTCTTTATTGGCTACAAATCAACATTCGATACCATCATCCCTACAAAACTAATCAATAAGCTCCAAGACCTTGGCCTCAATACCTCCTTGTGCAATTGGTTCCTCAATTTCCTTACTTGCAGGCCCCAGTCTGTTCGGATTGGGAACACCATCTCCTCAATGATCTTTATCAACTCAGGTGTACCACAAGTCAGTGTGCTCAGCCCCCCGCTCAACTGGCTTTAAGCTCATGACTGTGTGGCCAAGCACAGCTCCAATGCCGTAACCTAGCTTTCTGATGACACCACTGTCACAGGCTGAATCTAAGGTGGTGATGAATCAGCATATAGGAGGGAGATTGAAAACCTGGCTGAGTGGTGCCACAACAACAGCCTCTCACTCAATGTCAGCAAGGACCAAGGACCTGATTATTGACTTCAGGATGAAGCAAAAGGTCCATGAGCCAGTCCTCATCAGGGGATCAGAGGTGGAGAGGTCCTCAGTGTTATCATTTCAGAGGGCCCCGCATGTAAGTGTAATTATGAAGAAAGCACAGCAGCGTCTCTACTTCCTCATGAGTTTGCAGAGATTCTGCATGACATCTAAACCTTTGACAAACTTCTATAGTTGTGTGATGGAGAGTGTATTGACTGGCGGCATCACAGCCTGGTATGGAAACACCAATGCCCTTGAATGGAAAAGACTAGAAAAAGTGGTTGATATGACCCAGTCCATCACAGTCCACCATTGAGCACATCTACATGAAGTGTTGTCACAGGAAAGCAGCGTCAGGACCCACATAACCAAATTCAGGAACAGTTATTACCCCTCAACCATCAGGCTTTTGAACCAAAGGTGATAACTTCTCTCAATTTCACTTGCCCATCACTGAACTGTTCCCACAACCAATGGACTCACTTTCCAGTCTCTTCATCACCTCTTCTCGATATTTATTGATTATTTATTTATATTATTATTTATTTATTTTTGTATTTGTACAGTTTGTTGTCTTTTGCTCGCTGATTGAATGCCCATGTTGGGGTGGTCTTTCATCATTCTGTTCTGGTTATTATTCTATAGATTTATTGAATATGTCCTCTAGAAAATTAATCTCAGGGTTGTATATGGTGACATATATGTAGTTTGATAATGAATTTACTTTGAACTTTGAATTTTGAACCTACTCCAATGTCAATCTAACCCTTTCCTGCTACGTAGCCCTCCAGTTTTTTCATCCATGTGGTAAATCTCCTCTGGACCCTCTCCAAATCCTTCACATCCCCCCCTGCAATGAAGTGACCAGAACCAAGCACATCACTCAAGTGTGATCTATCTAGAGTTCTACAGAGCTGCAACACCTCACCATGACTCCAGGACTCAATCCCCGACCAACAAAGGCCAACACGTGACACCTTTTTTACATCTCATCAAAATGCACTACCATCCTGAGGGAACCCCATCATTCCTCAACTTCACGACACTACCTCGATCCCCCCATCAACCCTGCACTCTGCCCTCAAATGCCAATCTCCAAAGAGAATCACATCACGCCTTCCAGATTGAACTCTGACTGCCACTCCACACCCAGCAACACATCCTATCATTGTCCTGCTACAACCCTCCAGATCCTGGGGTAGGTTAAAAGGTGGACACGTTGTGGGATGAGAGGCCTGTACTGTGCTGAACTGTCCATGTTCAGTCTGTGCCTGGTTGCTCCCGTGCAGAGGAGACCACATCGAAAGATGTGAAATGAATTGTTCTTTCGACCGGAAGGGCTGGGTGCCTGGATGGTGGGAAGGGGGAAGGGGTAAAACAATTATATCAGCGACTGGATTCCACAACTCTCTCAGTGGGAGGGTGAGTAACCGGAGTTTGAGGCCCTCATCCAAAGGTCTGTAGCGGAAAGTGTGAGCAGCTTCAAAATCCCGGATGTCAACATCTCTGACAATCTGTCCTGGGCCCAACATGTTGATGCAATTACGAACAAGGTATATTTCATTAAGAGCTTGAGGAGATTTGGTATGTCGCCAAAGATTCTCGCTAATTTCTAGAGATGTATGGTGGGGAGCATTCTAATTTGTTTGCACCATTGTCTAGTATGGAGGGGCCACTGCTACCACCCTCGAAAAAAGCCACAGAGGTTTGTAAACTTAGACAGCTCCATCATGGGCACTAGTCTCCCCAGCAAGGAGGACATCTTCAAAAGAAGGCAGCATCCATCAGTAAGGACCCCTGTTACCCAGGACAGGTCCCCTTCTCATTACTATCACCCAGGACAGGCCCCCTTCTCATTACTATCACCCAGGACAGGCCCCCTTCTCATTACTATCACCCAGGACAGGTCCCCTTCTCATTACTATCACCCAGGACAGGCCCCCTTCTCATTACTATCACCCAGGACAGGCCCCCTTCTCATTACTATCACCCAGGACAGGCCCCCTTCTCATTACTATCACCCAGGACAGGCCCCCTTCTCATTACTATCACCCAGGACAGGCCCCCTTCTCATTACTATCACCCAGGACAGGCCCCCTTCTCATTACTATCACCCAGGACAGGTCCCCTTCTCATTACTATCACCCAGGACAGGTCCCCTTCTCATTACTATCACCCAGGACAGGCCCCCTTCTCATTACTTTCACCCAGGACAGGCCCCCTTCTCATTACTTTCACCCAGGACAGGCCCCCTTCTCATTACTATCACCCAGGACAGGCCCCCTTCTCATTACTATCACTAGATTTCCGTATGGACAATGAACCCATGAAAACTTCCTCACTATTTTGTCCTATTTATTAATTTTATAAATAAATTCTTACTGGAAGTCATAGTAATTTTATGTATTGCACTATCCTAGTGCCGCAGGGCCTTAAGAAAGTGGAGTTGAATTAGGCCATTTGGCCCATCGAGTCTGCTCAACCATTTCATCACGTCTGATATATTATACCTCTCAACCCCATTCTCCTGCCTTCTCCCTGTAACCTTTGACTCCCTGACTAATCAATAACCCATTTATCATTTATTTTTGTATTCAGCAATACAGCACATAGAGGCATTTCCAGCCCAGCAACCCCCTGAAAAACCTGATGAACCCTGACTTAATCATGGGACCAGTGACCAGTTATCCGACCTGGTACATCTTTGGACTGTGGGTGGAAACTGGAGGATCCGGGTGAAATCCCCACGTTCCACAGGGAGGAGCTACAGAGACTCCTTACAGAATGGTGCCGGAGTTGAACTCCAAGTTCTGGAATGGCCCAAGCTGTAACAGCTTCTTGCCTACAGCTACACTACCATGGTGTCCATATCCACCTCTGTTTTAAACACACCCAAAGTCCTGGCCTCCACAACCAACTGTGGCAATGAATTCCACAGATTCACCACCCTCTGGCTGAAGAAGGTCCTCCTTCATCTCTGTTCAGAGGCTGTGACTTCTGGTCCTAGACCCCCCCACTATAGGAAACATCCTCTCCACATCCACTCTCTCTGTGTCCTCTGGTCCTAGACTCCCCCACTATAGGAGACATCCTCTCCACATCCACTCTCTCTGTGTCCTCTGGTCCTAGACTCCCCCACTATAGGAAACATCTTCTCCCCATCCACTCTATCTGTGTCCTCTGGTCCTAGACTCCCCCACTATAGGAAACATCCTCTCCCCATCCACTCTCTCTGGGCCTTTCAATATTTGATAGGTTTCAATGAGATCTCCTGCCACCCCCTATTCTTCTAAACTCCAGCGAGTACAGGACCAGAGTCATCAAATATTCCTCATATAGTAACCCTTTCAATTCCAGAATCATACTCATGAACCTCCTCTGGACCCTCTCCAACGCCAGCACATCTTTTCTTAGATAAGGGACCCAAAACTGCCCACAATACTCCCAAGTGCAACCTGATCAATGCTTCTAAAGCCTCAGCATCACATCCTTGCTTTTATATTCTAGTCCTCTCAAAATGAATGCTACCATTGCATTTGCCTTCCTCACCACAGACTAACCTAGAAGTTAAAACAGCTAATGCTGCAAGTCAGGGAAGTTCAGACCATATTAAAGCTGGTCTGATTCTGAGACAGCGAGGGGCTGCACAGGCAGATTCCACTCCACACCCAGTGACGTGGAGCTCGGTTTGTCGTTGGTTGTGAATTCTCACACTACTGGTGGCCGGAGTACAAACTGTGTTGTTAATGAGATTTAACAAGAACAGCTCCAGGTGGGAAAATATTTATTATTAAACGTGGCAAAACTTGCTCCTTGGGAAACAGAACTCAGTTCCCTAAGACCAAAGTACAGCAGGGAAGTCACCCACAAAAGCAGGCTGGGGACAAAATCAGGATCAGGGAAGATGGGGAAGCAGAGGGAGAATAGAGGGGTGAGGGGGCGGCTCTCCAGAACCCTTCTTCTTCTTCTCCCATGGTCCGCTCTCCTCTCCTATCAGATTCATTCATCTTCAGTCCTTTACCTCTTCCACCTATCCCTTCCCAGGACAGCAAAAATTAGTGGGAAGCTTTTAAAAACCAACAGAAGGCATCTAAAGAGCCACAAGGACAGACAAAAATGAAATATGAAGGTAAGGTACCCAATAGATACCAGAGTGTAGAAAAACGAAAGGAGATTTGACAGAGGTATACAGAATTATGAGGGGTACAGATAGGGTAAATGCAAGCAGGCTTTTTCCACTGAGATTGGGTGGGACTAGAACTAGAGGTCATGGGTTAAGGGTGAAAGGAGAAATGTTTCAGGGGAACCTGAGGGGAAACTTCACTCTGAGGGTAATGAGAGTGTGAAATGAGCTACCTGTGGAAGTGATGGATGTGGTTTTGATTTTAACATTGAAGAGAAATTTGGACAGGTACATGGATAAGAGGTGTATGGAGGGATATGGTCTAGGTGTAAATTGATGGGATTAGGTAGATTAATGGTTTGGCATAGACTAGATGGGCCAAAGGGTCTGTTTTTATGCTGTAGTCTATGAAATTTTTTAAAACTCAGTTATATAGTATAAAGAGCGAAAGAGAGGTGAGAATAGATCCTGGACCACTAGAAAATGATGCTGGAGAGGTAGAAATGGTGGATGAATTTAATAAGTATTTTGCATCAGTCTTCACTGTGGAAGACATCTGCAGTGAGGTATCGAGAGTCTCACTGCTATTAGTAAGGAGAAAGTGCTTGGGAAACTGAAAGGTCTGAAGGTAAATAAGTCACCTGGACCAGACGGACTACACCCCAGGGTACTGAAAGAGGTAACTGGAGAGATTGTGGAGATGTTAGTAATGACCTTTCAAAAATCACTAGATTCTGGAATGTTCTGAGGACTGAAAACTTGCAAATGTCATTCCACTCTTTAAGAAGAGAGCGAGCCAGAAGAAAGGAAATTATAGACCAGTTAGCCTGACCTCAGTGGTTAGGAAGATGTTGGAGTCAATTGTTAAGGATGAGGTTTCAGGGTACTTGGAGGCATGTGATAAAATAGCCCTAAGTCAGTAGGGTTTCTTTAAGGGAAAATCTTGCCTGGCAAATCTGTTGGGATTCTTTGAAGAAGTAACAAGCAGGATAGACAAAGGAGGGTCAGTGGATGTTGCTTAATTGGATTTTCAGAAGGCTTTTGATGAAGTGTCGCACATGAGGCTGCTTTACAAGCTATGGGCCCGCAGTGTTACAGGAAAGATAATAATCTGGTTAGAAGATTGGCTGACTGGCAAGAAGGAAAGAATGGGGATAAAGGGGTCTTTTCTGGTTGGCTGCCAGTGACTAGTGGTGGGACTGATTCTTTTTATGTTATATATATGTATTTCAATGATTTGGATGATGGAATTGATGGGTTTGTGCAAAGTTTGTAGACAATATGAGGATAGGTGGTGTTGAGGAAGCATTGAGTCTGTAGAAGGACTTAGACAGATTGGGAGAATGGGCAAAGAAGTGGCAGATAGAATACAGTGTAGGGAGGTGTATAGTGATGCACTTAAGTAGAAGAAATAAAGACTATTTTCTAAATTGGGTGAAGATTGAAAACTCTGAAATGCAAAGAGATGTGGGAGTCATCATGCAGAACACTCTAAAGGCCAACTTGCAGGTTAAATCGGTGGTGAGGAGGGTAAATGCAATGTTGGCATTCATTTTGAGAGGAATGGAATATAAACTTCCTCAGGAATTTGAAAAGATTCAGCATGACATCTAAAACTTTGACAAACTTCTATAGATGTGCTGTGGAAGGTATCACAGACTGGCATGGAAACACCAACGCCCTTTGATGGAAAATCCTGCAAAGAGTAGTGGTAGAGCCCAGACCATCACACGTAAAGCCCTCTCCACCATACAGCACATTTACATGAACAGTTATTGCAGGAAAGCACCATCCATCATCAGGGACCCCCAACACTCAGACCATGCTCTCTTCTCACTGCTGCCATCAGGAAGGAGGTACAGGAGCCTCAGGACCCACACCACCAGGTTCAGGAACAGTTATTACCCCCTCAATCATCAGGCTCCTGAACTAAAGGTAACTTCACTCAACTTCACTTGCCCCATCATTGAAATGTTCCCACAACCTATCGACTCACTTTCAAGGACTTTTCATCTCATGTTCTCAATAATTATTGCTTATTTATTTATTATTATTTCTTCTCTTTGTATTTGCAGAATTTGTTGTCTTTTACACATTGGTTTACCACCCTGTTGGTGAGGTCTTTCATTGATTCTATTATGGTTATTGGATTTATTGAGTAGGCCAGCAAGAAAACAAACCTCAGGGTTGTGTATGGTAAGTACATGTACTTTGATAATAAAATTACATTGTTGTGTTGTTTGTTAAAAGCAATGATGTAATGCTGAGGCTTTATAAAGCATTGGTCAGACCACAGCTGGAGTATTGTGAACAGTTTGGGCCCCTGATCTAAGAAAAAATGTGCTGGCTTTGGAGAGGTCCAGAGGAAAGCTCGTGAGAATGATCTCAGGAATGAAAAGGTTACCATATGAGGGACGTTTGTTGTTTCTGGGCCTATACTCACAGAAGTTTAGAAGAATGAGGGGAATCTCACTGAAACCTATCGAACATTGAGAATGGGGTGGGAGGGATAATAAACCAGTCATAAGACCCTAAGACATAGGAGCAGATTTAGACCATTCAGCCCATCGAGCCTTTTCCACCATTCGGTCATGGCTGATCCCAGATCCCACTCAACCCCATGATGGAATGGTGGTGCCGATTCAATGGGCTGAATGGCCTAAATCTGCTCCTATGTCCTATGATCTCATGATCTCCCAGTGTCTCACCTCACCTCCCTACCTCACCCACCTTTCTCCCCAGCTGGTTTCACCTATCACCTGTCAGCATGTACTCCTCCTCCCACAACTTCTTATTCTGGCTTCTTTGCCTTCCTATCCATCCCCAGTGATGTGTCTCGGCCTGAAATGTCACTGTTTATTCTCCTCCATAGATGCTGCCTGACCTGCTGTGTTCCTCCAGCATTTTGTGTCATTTCCAGCAACTGCCGAATCTCTTGTGTTGTGTAACATCAGGAGGTCTCACCAGAAACTCCACCCTGATCATTCCCCAAATCCACATTTCACTCTTCTAGAACTTCCCCAAGGTCCACAAACAGGACATTCCCGGTAGACCCACTGCCCTTGCCCTGTTGCCATGGGGACAGGTTGAATAGGTTAGGGCTTTATTCCCTGGAGTGTAGAAGAATGAAACACAGAAACATAGAAAACCTACAGCACAATACAGGCCCTTCAGCCCACAAAGTTGTGCCGAACATGTCCCTACCTTAGAAATTACTAGGCTTACCCATAGCTCTCTATTTTTCTAAGCTCCATGTACCTATTCAAAGGTCACAAAAGACCCTGTCGTATCTGCCTCCACCACCGTTGCCGGCAGCCCATCCAACGCACTCACCACTCTCTGTGTAAAAAAAACTTACCCCTGACATCTCCTCTGTACCTACTTCCCAGCACCTTAAACCTGTGTCCTCTTGTGGCAACCATTTCAGCCCTGGGAAAAAGCCTCTGACTATCCACATGGTCAGTGAGGGGAGATTTGATTGAGGTATACAAAATTGTTTGATAGCAAGCAGGCTTTTTCCACAGAGGTTGGGTAAGACTAGAATTAGAGGTCATGGGTTAAGGGTGAAAGGTGAAATGTTTAAGGGGAACATGAGGGGAACATCTTCACTCAGAGGGTGGTGAGAGTGTGGAAGGAGCTGCCAGCACAGATGTTGGATGTAGCTTTTATTTCATACATTTAAGAGAAGTTTGGATAGGTACATGGGAGGGTGTGGTGGGCTCTGGTCCGGGTGCAGGTCAGTGGGACGAGGCGGAGTAACAGCTCTGCACAGACTAGATAGGCAGAAGGTCTCTATGACTGTTCTGTTGACAATTCCTTTCCCTTCCCAGATGCTGCTCCACCTGCTGGATTCCTCCAGCAGATTGTTGCTCAGATTCCAGCATCTGCAGTCTTTGTGTCTCCTCTGCACCTCAGATCTGCTGCCACTCAGTGTCCTCTTTCCTTTGGCTCAATCCTCATTCTCCCCATCAAACTTGTTCCCCTTTCCTGGAGACCCCCAAGTCCAGTGCTTGGAGTTTCCTTAGACTGGCAGATGGGTAGCAATAATGCTGCAGCGTGCAGCTTACATCCAAGTTCAAAAACCAGCTGTACACCCTTTGCTAAAGATGTTTTATTTGGCTTCAATTGTTAGAGGTGTGAGAATAACATTGTGGGCCGAAGGGCCTGTTTCTGTGCAGTGCTGGACTGTGTTAACCAGAGTTAGTGAAACTCTCCACAGTGGTAGAAACTATCTAGGTACACTTCAAATACCATCTACATATTTGCCAATGACACCGCTGCTGTTGGCAGAGTGTCAGATGTGATGTGGAGACGTCCAGGAGCGAGCTGGATCAGCTGGTCGAGTTGCAGCAGCAACCTCAGTGAGACCAAGGAACTGATTGTGGGCTTCAGGAAGGGGAAGTCAAGGGAGTACACACTAGTCCTCATCGAGGGATCAGCAGTGGAAAGAGAGAGCAGTTACAAGTTCCAGGGTGTCAACATCTCTGAAGAACTATCCTGGACCCAATATGCTGTTGCAATTACAAAGAAGGCACAGCACCATTATATTTAATGAGGAGTTTGAGGAGACTTGCTATATCACCAAAGATACTCACAAATTACTGCAAATGTACCATAGGCGCATTCTGACTGTTTGCATCACCATCTGGCCTGGAGGGGCCACTGCACAAGATCGGAAAAAGCTGCAGAAAGTTGTAAACTCAGCCAGCTCCATCATGGACACTGGCCTCCCCAGCATCAAAGACACCTTCAAATGGCAATGCCTCAAAAATTCAGATCCCCATCACTCAGGACATGCCCTCTTCTCATTGCTACCATCAGAGAGGAGGTACAGGAGCCTGAAGACCCACACTCAATGTTTCGGGATCAGCTTCTTCCCCTCCCCCATCAGATTTCTGAATGGACAATGAACCCATGATCACTATCTCTTTATTTTTTCCTCTCATTTTATGCTACTTACTTAATTGAATTTTAATTTAATTCAATTTATATATATTTCTTATTGGAGTTTATAGTTTTTTATTATCATGTATTGCAATACACTGCTGCCACAAAACATAAGATTTTGTGACATATGCCAGTGATATTAAACCTGAATCTGATTCTGATTCTGAACCCATGAACACTTCCTCACTATTTTTCTCTCTTTGCACAACTTATTTATTTTTTTATATATTCTTCTTTTATTCTGTAGTAATATATTATGCTTTACACTGTTCTGCTGCCACAAAAAACACATTCCATGACATATATGCGATAATAAATGTGATTCGATGATTCTGATTCTGATGGGAAGATAGAAACAGAGCCAGCCAATCGCATTACTGATTTAAAGATATTGTCCAATCATATCACACCCTATTAAATTACTCAGTCAATTGCAGTAGATCATGCACAAAAACAGCCAGTGAATCATAAATATCCATTGATGTACAGCCTCTTAGTAGGTAGATGTTGCCCAATCAGAGTGCAGGCCTCTGAAGGCCCTGGCAAATCAGCAAGTAAATTGCCAAGATTGGAGAACAACTAACCCAACCATCAACACATTTTCTGAACTATTTCCAATGCACAAATTGAACTCAGCAAGTCAGGCAGGATCTATGGAAAAGAACAAACAGCTGATGTTTCGGGCTAAGACCCTTCTTCAGAGTCTCTTTGTGGAGTTACAGTTTAATTGAATTATCTTTTTCTGATCCATACCTCTGGCCGGGTTATGTATCAGAGATTCCAGGGTTCTATATGGTTCCATTGTCAGCTGATTGTTTTTTTTTTACCTCCAGCATTGTCCTGTCGGTTGAAACTTTGTACCACCAACCACACTTGGAGTACTGTCAGAGGTTCTGTGCCCCTTTACTGAGAAAATATGTGCTGGCATTGGAGAGGGTCCAGGATCCAGAGTAGGTTCATGAGAATAATTCTGGGAGTGAAAAGGTTAATGTATGAGGAGTGTTTGATAGCTCTAGGTCTGTACTTGCTGGAGTTTAGGAGAATGACGAGGCAACTTCACTGAAACAGATGGAACATTGAAAGACCTAGACAGAATGGATGTTTTGTAGAGTGGGCGAGTCTGGGACCAGAGGACACAGCCGCAGTACAGAGGAATGTCCATTTAGAAGAGAGATGAGGAGGAATTTCTTTAGCCAGCAGGTAGTGAATCTGTGGAATTCATTGCCCCAAATGGCTGTGGAGTGATAGCCAAGTCATTGGGTATGTTTGATACATTCTTGATTAGTCAGAGTATCAAAGATGATGGGAAGAAGGCAGCGCTGAAAAGGATAATAACTCACCCATATTGGAATGGCAGAGCAGACTTGATGGCTAATTCTGTTCCTATATCTTACGGCCTTGCAGTTTCTCCCAGCTAAGTTGAGGGAAGATTGCTGAAAACCCTTTCAAAAACTGGGAACTGTTGGTCCCAGGAAAGGTTGGTGGGAAATGAGCGTTGAAGATAACAGACTGAGGCTCCTCCACCACTGGGGAGCGAGTTGAAAATCATAAAAACTGCAGGCACTGCAGTCTGAAATTAAACCTGACACTCAGTAGGTCAGGCAGCATCTGTGGAGGGAGAATTAGTTAACATTTTAGGCTAAAGACTCTCCTCAAACATTATCACCATTTCTTTCTCTCCATAGATGCTACCTGACTTGTTGAGTATTCCTGACATTTGCTGATTTTATTTCTGCTTTCCCATTGGCTGGAAGCAAAATCAATACCGAGCCTAGGTGGGTAGACAGCCAATGGCAGGAGGTGGGAGCTTGGCTCATCTCTCTCTCTCTCTCTCTGACAGAAACAACAGGGCCTGATGGCCCAAGTGGCCTCAACAAGTGGAAAATGGCCACCACACAACTGAACAGATCTTCAACCTTAAAGGAAAACTCTGGAAATACTCAGCAGGACAGGCAGCGTCTGTAGAGAGAGAATTGACAACCTGATATGCTAGTTTTGTTTAGGATTGGAAGATTGAACATGAAGGCAGAGTATAGGGTCAATGACAGGATTGTTAGCAGTGTGAAGGAACAGAGGGATCTTGGGGTCCACGTTCATAGATCCCTCAAAGTTGCTGTGTAGGTTAGTAGGGTGATTAAGAAAGTTGTAACACACACAAAATGCTGGAGGAACTCAGCAGGTCAGGCAGCATTTACAGAGAGCAATAGAGTTGGCATTTTGAGCCAAGAGGTTGACTGTTTATTCCTCTCCATAGATGCTGCCTGACCTGCTGAGTTCCTCCAGCATTTTGTGTGTGCTATTCTCAATTTCCAGCATCTGCAGGAGTTCTTGTATGTATGTTGTGTTTGCCTTCATCACTGGACGGAATTCACTAGCCGTGAGGTAATGTTTCTGCTCTATAAAACCCTTGTTAGACCACACTTGCAGTATTGTGTTGAGTTCTGGTTGCTTCATTATAGGAAGGATGAGGAGGCTTTAGAGAGGGTGCAGAGGAGATTTACCAGGACACTGCCTGGATTTGAGAGCATGATTTATGAGGATTGGTTGAGTGAGCTGGGGCTTTTCTCTTCGGAGCAAAGGAGGATGAGAGGTGTACAATTTGATAAGAGGCACCTGTACAGTGGACAGACAGCACTTTCTCCAGGGCAGAACTGGTTTCCTCTTACATTCCAATGCACAGGTTAGTAGGTTAATTTGTCACCTGGTTGTAATTGGGCAACACAGATTAATAAATAAGACCACAAGACACAGGAGCAGAAATAGCCATTTGCCCATTGTGTGTGCTCAGCCATTCCATCATGGCTGATTTATTACCCCTCTCAGCCCTATTCTCCTGGTTTCTCCCTGTAACCTTTGATACTCTGATTAAACAAGAACCTGCCAACCTCCACCTTAAATATACCCAATGACTTGGCCTTCACAGCGGTCTGTGGCAAAGAATTCCACAGGTTCTCCACCCTCTGGCTAAATAAATGTATTTGGACTGTAGCCGGAAAGACCATAAAATCATAAGGCATAGGGACCAAACTAGGCCATTTGGCCCAACCGGGTCTGCTCCGCTATTCCATCCTGGTTGACTTATTATCTCTCTCAATCCCATTCTTCTGCCTTCTCCCGTAACCTTTGAAGCCCTGACTAATCAAGAATTTATCAACCTCCAGCAAACTGGGGCACCTGGAGGAAACCCACAGTCCCACAGGAAGAACGTACAAACTTTCTTACAGATGGTGCTGGAATTGAACTTCAAACTCTGGCGCCCCGAGCTGTAATAGTGTCGCAATAACCATTACGCCACCCCGACTTGTACTGTTCTACATTCTAACGCTGTGGGCCGAAGAATCTGTTCCTCAGTAGGAGACTCCAAAACTCGGGGTGAAGAGAGGGAAAAGGGACAAGGGACAATTTTTCACACAGAATGGGATGAGTTTCTGGAATGAGCTGCCAGAGGAAGTGGTTGAGGAAGTATCATTTAAGAAGCATTTGGATGGGTACATGGAGGGGTTGGGGGGTGGATATGGGCCAAACAGAGGAAATTGGGTGTTGGCATGGACTGGATGGGCAGAAGGGCCTGTATTTGCTCTATGACTGTAAGGAGACTGGCTTGCTGGCAGGGCGATTGGTCCTTTGGCCAATGGAAGCTGGTGATGCCAGTGAGAGCAATTCCAGCCCTGTGCTCTGCTCTCTGATGTCCCTGGCATGTATGGGAAGCAGATATCTTTCCCACCCCTGCACCAACAGTGGTGTCCATGGAAACCCACTCCCTGGAGGCTGCAAGTGATCTCCAGATCTGCGAGTGCCGCGCTTGAGGTCCGTACAGGCGGAATCACGTGGTCCACTGGGTCACTTGAATTGATGGTCTATGAGAGCTTGATGGTCATAGTCTCGAGATCTGTGAGTCCTGTGTTTGACACCCAGAGGTCGCCGAGGTCCGGAGGTAAAAGCCCAAAGGTTAAAGTCCAAAGTTGGCAAAGTGGGAGTTAGAGGCCCAAAGGTCAAATGCTCGGTGGTTAGGGGCCCGGAGTCTATGAGTGTGAGGTTTACAGGCACCCTGAGGCCTGGACGCAATCTGTCCTGGGGTTGGAAGCCTGTGAATGGGTGGGAGGGTGCAAAAAGGGTTTGTTTCTCTGTAGTTGCTGCTTGTGTTGTTCTGCTGAACGTACTGGGTGAACCATGTTGGCATCAAAACGTGTGGCGACACTCCTGTGGGCTGCTCCCAGTACGTCTTTACGGTGCGCTGGCTGTTGATGCAAACAATGCATTTCACTGTACGTTTGGGTTTACTCGTGATAAATAACCTGAATCTCGTGGTGGTCCTCTCCAGAGACTGAGATCTCCTCACCAGCTTCAGTGTTCCCCCTCGTGGGGCTGGTGGGGGGGAGCAGGGCTGTGTTGGGCCTCTGACCCCCCCCCCCCCCCACGCTCCCCCGCATCATGTCAGCACACAGCTCCTGGCTCGTTTAGTGCGTCCCCTGTGCAGGACGGCACGAGCCGCCTCCTCAAAGACCTCCCTCACGCCCTCCCGCAGCAGTGCCGAGCACTCGAGGTATTTGGCGGCCCTCATACGCCGGGCCAGCCGGGCGCCCTGCTGGTAGGTGACGGGGGCTGACTGCCGCTGCAGAAGCCCGTGGACGGTGTCCGAGTCCTGCCTTAGGTCCTTCTTGGTGCCCACCAGAAGGACGGGCACGTTGGGCCGGTGCCGGTGTACCTCGGAGTACCAGTCGCTCCAAACGCGCTCGAAGGAAGTGGGGTCACCGATGGAGAAGCAGATGATGAAGACATCGGTGAGGGGATAGTAGAACTGACGGACGGAGAGCAGGTGTTCCTCCTGCGGCGCTGTGTCCCACACGTTCAGCACCACCGTCCGCTCGTTCACCGCCAGCTGGGTGCTGAAGGTGTCGAAGACGGTGGGCAGGCTGTCCCGTGGGAAGATGTGGGTTGTCAGGCAGACGATGAGGGAGGTCTTCCCCACCAGCTCACTGCCCAGCAGCATCACCTTGATGGTCACCATCCCGCCACGCTGAAAACCTGCGGGCAACCAAGCCAGAAATTAACGGATAGCTCAGAGGCTCAGTGCCCAGCGTAACACAGAACGTACAGGGTCATAAGTCATACACGGTTACGTATACGGTTGATAGGATTGCTAAGAAGCTGTATGGTTTGTTGATCTTCATTCGTCAGGGGATTCAGTTCAAGGCTGCGAGGTATGTAAGAATGGAACAGCAGTTATCATGGGGGACTTTAACTTGCACATAGATTGGGTGAATCGAGTTGGTCGAGGCAGTCTTGAGGAGGATTTCACAGAATGATAGCTTTCTTGAACAGCACCTTACTGAGCCTACACGGGAACGTGCTGTCTTAGATCTGGTCCTGTGCAATGAGACAGGTAAAATTAGTGATCTTGTGGTTAGGGATCCTCTTGGAAAGAGTGATTACTGTATGAGTGAGTTTCTCATAAAATGGAGGGTGCAATAGTTCGATTTAAAAGCAGTGCATAATGCCTAAACAATGGAGACTGCAAAGGGATGAGGGAGGAGTTGAATAGGGTAGATTAGAAACACAGGCTATGAGATGGCACTGTTAAGGAACAGAGGAAGACTTACAAAGATATTTTTCACAGTGCTCCACAAAATTATATTCCAGTTAAAAGCAAGGACAGTAAGGGTGGGGAGAGTCAGTCTTGGATAGCTAAGGAAATAAAGGAAGGCATCAAACTAAAAGCTCGTGCATACAAAGTCACCAAGAGTAGTGGGAAACTGGACGATTGGGAAAACTTTAGAAAGCAACAAAGAACCACTAAGAGAGCAATAAAGAAAAGGACACTAGAATATGGAAATAAACGATCACAAAATGCATAAACAAATAGTGAAAGCTTTTGTAATTATATAAAGTGGAAATGGGTGGCTAGAGTGAACATAGGTCCCTTGGAGGACGAGAAGGGGGAATTGATATTGGGTAATGGGGAAATGGCCAAGGCTTTGATTGACAATTTTTTGTTGGTCTTCATGGTGGAGGACACGTCTAACATGCCAAAGAGAGATGTTATGGATGTGAAGGGAGGTGAGGACCTTGATACAATAGCTATCACTGAAGGGGTAGTGCTGAGCAAACTTGTGGGCTACAGTTGGACAAGTCCCCTGGTCTTGATGGAATGCATCCCAGGGTACTGAAAGAAATGGCAGAAATTATAGTGAGGGCTTTGGTGATGATTTACCAAAATTCTCTGGACTCTGGGCAGGTCCTGGTGGATTGGAAGAAGGCAAATGTCACACCACTGTTCAGAAAAGGATGTAGGGAACGGGCAGGTAACTATAGTCCAGTTACTTTAACGTCTTGGGAAAATGCTTGAAGCTATCATTAAAGAAGAAATAGCAAGGCATCTGGAAAGAAATGGATCCATCAGGCAGACACAGCATGGATTCAGCAAAGGCAGGTCCTGTTTACAAACTTACTGGAGTTCCTTGAGGATATAACGAGCGCAGTGGATAGAGGGGAACAGATGGACATTGTTTACTTGGATTTCCATAAGGCGTCACATAAAGGACATCCATAAGATAAGGATGTATAGAGTTGGGGTGATGTATTAGCATGGATAGAGGATTGGTTAACTAATCGAAAGTAGAGAGTTGGGATGCATGGGTGTTACTCTGGTTGGCAATCAGTGGTGAGCGGTGTATCGCAGGGGTCAGTGCTGGGCCCTCAACTGTTCACCATATACATTAACGATCTGGAAGAGGGGACCGAGTGTAGTGTATCGAAGTTTGTTGATGATACTAAATTGAGCAGAAAAGCAAATTGTGCAGAAGATACAGAGAGTCTGCAGAGAGATATAAATAGGTTAACTAAGTGGGCAAGGATCTGGCAGATGGAATACAATGTTGGTAAATATGAGGTCATCCACTTTGGAATGAAAAATGGAAGATCAGATTATTATTTCAAGGTGAAAGATTGCAGCATGCTGTTGTGCAGAGGGACTTGGGAGTGCTTGTGCATGAATCACAGAAGGTTGGTTTGCAGGTGCAGCAGGCTATCAAGATGGCAGATGGGATGTTGGCCTTCATTGCTACAGGGACTGAATTTAAGAGCAGGGAGGTTATGCTGCAACTGTACAGGGTTTTGGTGAGGTCACACCTGGAGTACTGTGTGCAGTTCTGGTCCCTATACTTGAGGAAGTGTATACTGGCTTTGGAGGCAGTGCAGAGGAGGTTCACCATGTTGATTCCAGAGATCAGGGGTTAGACTATGAGGAGAGTTTGAGTTGCCTGGGACTGTACTTGCTGGAATTCAGAAAACTGAGAGGTGATCTTCTAGAAACATATAAAATTATGAAAGGGATAGATAAGATAGAGGCAGAAATGTTGTTTCTACTGGTAGGTGAGACTAGAACTAGGGGACAATGCCTTGAGGTTCGGGGGAGTAAATTTGGGGGGTGTGGCTTTTTTCTTTGGAGAGAAGGAGGATAAGAGGTGATATGATAGAGATGATAAGAAGCCTAGATCAAGTGGACAGCCAGAGACTTTTGCTTAGGGTAGAAAGGCTGATAAAAGGGGCATAATTTTAAGGTGATTAGAGAAAAGTATAGGGGGGGATGTCAGAGGTAATTTTTTTTACAGAGAGAGTAGTGAGTGCGTGGAACACCCTGGTGTTAGAAGCAGATACATTAGATACAGTTAAGAAACTCTTAGATTGGCTTGTGGATGAAAGAAAAATGGAGGCTATGTGGGAGGAAAGGATTAGATTGATCTTGGAGTAGGTTAAAAGATCAGCACATCATTGTGGGCTGAGGTGCCTGGACTGTGCTGTGCTGTTTGATATTTAATATTCAGTGTTAGAGATATTAACATAGAAACACAGAAAACCTACAGCACAATACAGGCCCTTTGGTCCACAAAGTTGTGCTGAACATGTCCCTACCTTAGAAATTACTAGACTTTCCTCTAGCCCTCTAATTTTCTAAGCTCCACGTACCTATCCAAAAGTCTTTTAAAAGACCCTATCGTATCCATCTCCACCACCGTTGCCAGCCGCCCATTCCACGCACTCACCACTCTCTGAATAAAAACTTACCCCGACATCTCCTCTGTACCTACTCCCCAGCACCTTAAACCTGTGTCCTCTTGTGCCAGCCATTTCAGCTCTGGGAAAAAGCCTCTGACTATCCACATGATCAATGCCTCTCATCATCTTATTATCAGAAAAAGTTCTGGGACAAACTGAATGTATACTTGGAGAGACAGGGATTTGAGGAGGGAGGTCCCGTCTGAGTAATTAAGTTTTTTGAAGAATTAATTGATATTCCTGTAGCGATACGGTGAAGAGCTTTCTGACTGGTTGCATCACTGCCCGGTGTGAAGGCTCCAACGGACAGGATCCAAGAGCTGTAGACTCAGCCAGCTCCATTGTGGGCACAACCCAGCCCACCACCGAGGGCATCTTCAAGAGGCAGTACCTCAAGGAGGTGGGTTCGAACATGAAGGACCCTCAGAATCCAGGACGTGGCCTCGTTGAGCACACACTCAATGATCCAGGAACAGCTTCCTCCCCTCTGCCATGAGATTTCTGAATGGACAGTGAACCCGTGAACACCAGCTCACACCTTTATTGTGCAGGATTCAGTTACTTCGTGATTTTTCGTATTTTCTCTCTGTCCTGTTCTGCTGCCGCACTATGGAAGCATAGCGGTTCGCATGAAGCTACTGCAGTCTGGGGCGCAGAGTTCAAAGTTCAATTCCGGTGTCCCCTGTAAGGAGTTTGTATGCCTTCCCATAAGCATGTGGGTTTCCTGCAGGTATCCCGGTTTCCTCCCACAGTCCAAAGACGTACCGGTTAGTAGGTTAATTGGTGATTGTGAACTGTCCTGTAATGAGGCTTGGGGTTGCTGGGTGGAGTGACTCAGAGGGCTGGAAGAGCCTATTCCACACTGTACAGTATCTTTAAATGAATTAAACCACAAATTTCATGTCATATAATGTAAAACAGTGAGAATAAACCTGATTCTGATGAGGAATGCTTCATATAGACTTCAGCAAGGCCTTCAGTATTGAGGACTGGTTCCAAAGATTCAAGCCTGTGTAATCCAGGGTCGGCTGGCAAACTGGACCCAAAGCTGGCCTGATGATGAGTGTGGAGGGTGGAGGGTGATTCTGGCCTGTAGCCAGTGGGCTGAAGGGCTGTCTTGTGCTGTACAGTCTGATGTTCTATGTCCTCGCTGATAAGAAGGAGGCGCTGAATGATTACACAAGACCTCTGTTTCCATCTTCACCGAAGAGAACACAAAGAACTTGCCAGAAAGGCTGGGGTGACAAGTTTCTGGCAAAAGAAGGAACTGAGAAAATTTATATCAGTGAGGATATGATGGGGGTGACAGCTGAGAGATTCCAGGGAGAGATCACCCACATCCCAGAGTATCTATACTCTGGATCATGTGTATACCAGAGTATCTGTATCCCAGAATCCCAGTACTCCGGATCACCTGTATCCCAGAGTCCCTGTACTCCAGATCACCTATATCCCCGAATCCCTGTACTCCAGATCACCTGTATCCCAGAATCCCTGTACTCCAGATCACCTGTATCCCAGAATCCCAGTACTCCAGATCACCTGTATCCCAGAATCCCTGTACTCCAGATCACCTGTATCCCAGAATCCCAGTACTCCGGATCACCTGTATCCCAGAATCCCAGTACTCCGGATCACCTGTATCCCAGAATCCCAGTACTCCGGATCACCTGTATCCCAGAGTCCCAGTACTCCAGATCATCTGTATCCCAGAATCCCAGTACTCCGGATCACCTGCATCCCAGAGTCCCTGTACTCCAGATCACCTGTATCCCCAAATCCCTGTACTCCAGATCACCTGTATCCCAGAAGCCCAGTACTCCGGATCACCTGTATCCCAGAGTCCCAGTACTCCAGATCACCTCTACTCTAGATCACCTGTATCCCCAAATCCCAGTACTCCAGATCACCTGTATCCCAGAATCCCTGTACTCCAGATCACCTGTATCCCAGAATACCAGTACTCCGGATCACCTGTATCCCAGAGTCCCAGTACTCCAGATCACCTGTATCCCAGAATACCAGTACTCCGGATCACCTGTATCCCAGAGTCCCAGTACTCCAGATCACCTGTATCCCAGAATCCCTGTACTCCAGATCACCTGTATCCCAGAATCCCAGTACTCCAGATCACCTGCATCCCAGAGTCCCTGTACTCCAGATCACCTGTATCCCCGAATCCCTGTACTCCAGATCACCTGTATCCCAGAATCCCTGTACTCCAGATCACCTGTATCCCCGAATCCCTGTACTCCAGATCACCTGTATCCCAGAAGCCCAGTACTCCGGATCACCTGTATCCCAGAAGCCCAGTACTCCAGATCACCTGTATCCCAGAATACCAGTACTCCGGATCACCTGTATCCCAGAGTCCCAGTACTCCGGATCACCTGCATCCCAGAGTCCCTGTACTCCAGATCACCTGTATCCCCGAATCCCTGTACTCCAGATCACCTGTATCCCAGAATCCCTGTACTCCAGATCACCTGTATCCCCGAATCCCTGTACTCCAGATCACCTGTATCCCAGAAGCCCAGTACTCCGGATCACCTGTATCCCAGAATACCAGTACTCCAGATCACCTGTATCCCAGAATCCCAGTACTCCGGATCACCTGTATCCCAGAGTCCCAGTACTCCAGATCACCTGTATCCCAGAATCCCTGTACTCCAGATCACCTGTATCCCAGAATCCCAGTACTCTGGATCACCTGCATCCCAGAGTCCCTGTACTCCAGATCACCTGTATCCCCGAATCCCTGTACTCCAGATCACCTGTATCCCAGAATCCCTGTACGCCAGATCACCTGTATCCCCGAATCCCTGTACTCCAGATCACCTGTATCCCAGAAGCCCAGTACTCCGGATCACCTGTATCCCAGAGTCCCAGTACTCCAGATCACCTGTATCCCAGAATCCCTGTACTCCAGATCACCTATATCCCAGAATACCAGTACTCCGGATCACCTGTATCCCAGAGTCCCTGTACTCCAGATCACCTCTACTCTAGATCACCTGTATCCCAGAGAACCTGCACTCTGGATCACCTGTATTCTGGAGCACTGGGAGAGGAACTGTGGGAATAGTGGGTCATCAGTCCTCAGCTTCTAGATTTCTACAGATTATGGAATTGGCCCCATAAACTGGAGGGGTTTGAGAGGGAGGAACAGACTGAAGATTTACATGCTCACTCATAAACACACAGTTCACACACACACACACACACACACACACACACACACGCGAGTTCACACTCACACACACATGTTTGAAATACACGCAACTCACACTCAGAAACACCTCACACACACACATCATATGTACACACTTCACACCTTCACACTCACACACACAGACATACCTCACACACTCTCTCACGCACAGCTTACACACACACACCCCTCTCTCCCTCTCTCTCTCCCCTCTCCCTCTCCTCTCTCCTCTCTCTCTCTCTCTCTCACCCAGTCTGGTCCAGTATACCCTGATATGGCCCTATACCATATAGACCAGTATACCCTGATATGGCCCCACACCAGATAGTCCAGTATACCCCGATGTGGCCCCACACCAGATAGTCCAGTATACCCCGATGTGGCCCCACACCAGCTAGTCCAGTATACCCCAATATGGCCCCACACCAGATAGTCCAGTATACCCCGATGTGGCCCCACACCAGATAGTCCAGTATACCCCAATATGGCCCCACACCAGATAGTCCAGTATACCCCGATGTGGCCCCACACCAGATAGTCCAGTATACCCCGATGTGGCCCCACACCAGATAGCCCAGTATACCCCAATATGGCCCCACACCAGATAGCCCAGTATACCCCGATATGGCCCCACACCAGATAGTCCAGTATACCCTGATATGGCCCCACACCAGATAGCCCAGTATACTCCAATATGGCCCCACACCAGATAGTCCAGTATACCCCGATATGACCCCACACCAGCTAGTCCAGTATACCCCAATATGGCCCCACACCAGATAGTCCAGTATACCCCGATGTGGCCCCACACCAGATAGTCCAGTATACCCCAATATGGCCCCACACCAGATAGCCCAGTATACCCCGATATGGCCCCACACCAGATAGCCCAGTATACTCCAATATGGCCCCACACCAGATAGTCCAGTATACCCCGATATGACCCCACACCAGATAGTCCAGTATACCCCAATATGGCCCCACACCAGATAGCCCAGTATACCCCGATGTGGCCCCACACCAGCTAGTCCAGTATACCCCAATATGGCCCCACACCAGATAGTCCAGTATACCCCGTTGTGGCCCCACACCAGATAGTCCAGTATACCCCAATATGGCCCCACACCAGATAGCCCAGTATACCCCGATATGACCCTACACCAGATAGTCCAGTATACCCCAATATGGCCCCACACCAGATAGCCCAGTATACCCTGATGTGGCCCCACACCAGATAGCCCAGTATACCCTGATATGACCCTACACCAGATAGTCCAGTATACCCTGATATGACCCCACACCAGATAGTCCAGTATGCCCTGATATGACCCTACACCAGATAGTCCAGTATACCCCAATATGGCCCCACACCAGATAGTCCAGTATGCCCTGATATGACCCTACACCAGATAGTCCAGTATACCCCGATACAGCCTCACACCAGATAGTCCAGTATACCCCGATGTGGCCCCACACCAGATAGTCCAGTATACCCCGATGTGGCCCCACACCAGATAGTCCAGTATACCCCGATATGACCCTACACCAGATAGTCCAGTATACCCCGATACGGCCTCACACCAGATAGTCCAGTATACCCCGATGTGGCCCCACACCAGATAGTCCAGTATACCCCGATACGGCCTCACACCAGATAGTCCAGTATACCCCGATACGGCCTCACACCAGATAGTCCAGTATACCCCGATACGGCCTCACACCAGATAGTCCAGTATACCCCGATACGGCCTCACACCAGATAGTCCAGTATACCCCGATACGGCCTCACACCAGATAGTCCAGTATACCCCGATACGGCCTCACACCAGATAGTCCAGTATACCCCGATACGGCCTCACACCAGATAGTCCAGTATACCCCGATACGGCCTCACACCAGCTAGTCCAGTATACCCCGATACGGCCTCACACCAGATAGTCCAGTATACTCCAATATGGCCTCACACCAGATAGTCCAGTATACCCCGATACGGCCTCACACCAGATAGTCCAGTATACCCCGATACGGCCTCACACCAGATAGTCCAGTATACCCCGATACGGCCTCACACCAGATAGTCCAGTATACTCCAATATGGCCTCACACCAGATAGTCCAGTATACCCCGATACGGCCTCACACCAGATAGCCCAGTATACCCCGATACGGCCTCACACCAGATAGTCCAGTATACCCCGATATGACCCTACACCAGATAGTCCAGTATACCCCGATACGGCCTCACACCAGATAGCCCAGTATACCCCGATATGACCCTACACCAGATAGTCCAGTATACCCCGATACGGCCTCACACCAGATAGCCCAGTATACCCCGATACGGCCTCACACCATGTAGTCTGCCTGCTTTGCACCTCCTCTGTAACTGTTACACTTTATTCTGCATTCTCTTACTATTTTCCTTTGCTCTCCCTCAGTGCACTGTGTAATCGGTCATTAAGGACCCCCATCAACCCAGGACATGCCCTCTTCTCCTTGCTACCATAAAGGAGAAGGTACAGGAGCCTGAAGACACACACTCAATGTTTCAGGAACAGTCTCTGCCAACAGATTCTGAATGGACATTGAACGCATGAACAATACGTCACTATTTTTCCCTCTCTTTTTGCACTACTATTCTAATTTATGTTTAATATATAGTTCTTATTGTAATGTTATAGTTTTTATTATTGTGTATTGCATTGCACTGCTGCCATAAAGCAACAAATTTCATGACAGCTGCCAGTGATATTAAAGCTGATTTTGATTGTGAAAATGAATTGATCTGTATGGAGAGCTTTTCACTGGGGCTCAGTACATATAAGATCAAAGGGTCGTAAGATATCGGAGCAGAATTAGGCCATTTGGCCCATCAAGTTTGCTCCACCATTTCATCATGACTGATCCATTTTTCATCTCAGCCCCATCTCCTGCCTTCTCCCCGTATCCCTTCATGCCCAGACCAATCAAAAAGCTATCAACCTCTGCCTTTAATGTACATAAAGACTTGGCCTCCACAGCTGCCCAAGGCAATAAATTCCACAGATTCACCACTCTCTGGCTAACAAAACTCTTCCTCATCTCTGTTCTAAAAGGACACCTCTCTACTCTGAGGCTGTGTCCTCTGTTCTGGGACTCTCCCACCATGGGAAACACCCTTTCCACATCCACTCTACCAAGGCCTTTCACCATTCGTTAGGTTTCAATGAGGTCAACCCTAATTCTGCTGAATTTCCAGTGAATACAGGCCTAGAGCCATCAAACGCTCTTCATATAACATGGCATTCAATGCTGGAATCATTTTTGTGAATTTCCTTTGAATCCTCTCCAGTTTCAGCACATCCTTTGTAAGATAAGGGGCCCAAACCTGCTCATATACTCCGTGAGGCCTCACCAGCGCTATATAACATTACATCCTCAATTTCATATTCTAGTCCTCTTGAAATGAATGCTAACATCACATTTGCCTTCCTCACCACCAACTCAACTGTCAAATTAACCTTTAGGGAATCCTGCACAAGGACTCCCAAGTCCCTTTGCTCCTCAGATTGTTGTATTTTCTCTCCATTTAGAAAATTAGTCAGCTCTTTCAATTCTTCTACCAAAGTGCATGACCATACACTTGCCAACACTGTATTCCATCTGCTATTCCTTTGTCCATTCTCCTAATCGGTCTAAGTCCTTCTGTAGCCTACTTAATCAAAAATACCTGTCCCTCCACCTATCTTCATATCGTCAGCAAACTTTGTAACAAAACCATCAATTCTATTATCCAAATAATTGACATATGACATAGAAAGAATTGCTCCCAACACAGACCTCTGTGGAACACAAGTCACAGGCAGCCAGCCAGAAAAGGCTCCCTGTATTCCCGCCCTTTGCCTCCTGCCAATCAGCCACTGCTTTAGCCATGTTAGAATCTTCCCTGTAATACCATGATTGTTTTTTCACCTGCACCTTCCCCCTCCCCCACCTTCTTTATAGGGTCCCTGCCCCCTCCTTCTTCAGTCCTGATGAAGGGTCTCAGCCCGAAACGTTGACTACTTGTTTCAACGGATGCTGCCCGACCTGCTGAGTTCCTCCAGCTTGTTGTACGTGTTGATTTGACCCCAGCATCTGCAGTGTACTTTGTGAATACCATGGACTCATTGCTTGTTAAGCAGCCTCATGTGTGGCACCTTGTCAAAAGGCCTTCTGAAAATCCAAGTGCACAATATCAACCATTTCTCCTTTGACTATCCTGCTTGTTATTTCTTCAAAGAATTGTCAGGCAAGATTTTCTCTTAAGGACACCATGCTGACTACTGCCTATTTTATCATGTGCCTCCCAGTACCCCCAAACCACTCCAACATCTTCCCAACCACTGAGGTCAGACTAACTGGCTTAAAATTTCCTTTCTTCTGCCTCTCTCTCTTCTCGAAACGTGGAGTGATAGTTACAATTTTCCAGAACTGTTCCAAAAGCTAGTGATTCTTGAAATATCGGTGCTAATGTCTCCACATTCTCTTCAGCCACCTTTTTCACAACCCTGGGCTGTATGCCATATGGTCCAGGTGATTTATCTACTTTCAGACCTCTCCGTTTCCAAAGAACCTTCTCACCATACTGCGAGTGTCTTCCACAGTGAGGACTGATGCAAAATACTCGTTCAGTTCGTCCGCTATTTCCCATTACTACCTCTCCAGCATCATTTTCCAGCAGTCCGATATCCACTCTCACCTCTCTTTTACACTTTATGTATCTGAAAAACTTTTGGTATCCTCTTTAATATTATTGGCTAGCTTATTTTCATCTTCTATCTTTACCTTCTTAATCACAAACAAGAGAAAATCTGCAGATGCTGGAAATCCAAGCAACATATTCAAAATAAGATGATGAGAGGCATTGATCATGTGGATAGTCAGAGGCTTTTTCCCAGGGCAGAAATGGCTAGCACGAGAGGGCACAGTTTTAAGGTGCTTGGAAGCAGGTACAAAGGAGATGTCAGGGGTAAGTTTTTTACTCAGAGAGTGGTGAGTGTGTGGAATGGGCTGCCGGCAATGGTGGTGGAGGCGGATACGATAGGGTCTTTTAAGAGACTCCTGGATAGGTACATGGAGCTTAGAAAAATAGAGTGCTAAGGGTAACCCTAGATAATTTCTCAGGTAAGGACATGTTCAGCACAGCTTTGTGGGCCAAAAGGCCTGTATTGTGTTGTAGGTTTTCTATGTTTTTAAAATGCTGGAGGAACTCAGCAGGCCAGGCAGCATCTATGGAAAAAAATACAATTGACATTTTGGGCTGAGACCCTTTGGCAGGACTGGAGAGAAAAAGATGAGGAGTAGATTTAAAAGATGGGAGAGGGGAGAGAGAAACACAAGATGATAGGTGAAACCAGGAGGGGGAGGGATGAAGTAAAGAGCTGGGAAGTTGATTGATGAAAGAGATACAGGGTTGGAGAAGGGGGAGCCTTGTAGGAGAGGATAGAAGGCTATGGCAGAAAGAAAAGGGGAGGGGTAGGAGCACCAATGGGCAGGCAAGTTGAGAGTGGGAAAAGGGGATGGGAAATGGTGAAGACGGGTCAAGTGGCCATTACTGGAAGTTTGAGAAATCAATGTTCATGCCATCAGGTTGGAGGCTATCCAGACAGAATATAAGGTGTTGTTCCTCCAACCTGATTGTGGTTTCATCGCAACAGCAGAGGAGGCCATGGATTGACATATCGGAATGGGAATGGGACGTGGAATTAAAATGAGTGGCCACCAGAAGAAGCGGGATATCCCAGTGGTCACCCATTTTAATTCCACTTCCCATTACCATTCTGATCTGTCAATCCATTCTCCAACCCTGTATCTCTTTCACCAAGCTACTTCCCAGCTCTTAACTTCATCCTTCTGTTTCACCTATTATCTTGTGTTTCTCTCTCCCCTCCCTCACCTTCTAAATCTACTCTTCATCTTTTTTTCCCTCCAGTCCTGCCAAAGGGTCTTGGCCTGAAATGTTGACTAGACTTTTTCCCATAGATGCTGCCTAGCCTGCTGAGTTCCTCCAGCATTTTATATGTCTTTACTTTCTTAATGGTTTTTTGCTTCCCTTCTGTTGGTTTTTAAAAGCTTTCCAATCCTCTAACTTCCCACTAATTTTTGCTCTATTATAAGCTGTCTCTTTGGCTTTTAAGACGGCTTTGACTTTCTTGTTAGCCACGGTTGTGTCATCTTGCCTTTAGAACACCTCTTCCTCTCTGGGATATATATTTCCTGTGCCTTCCGAATTGCTTCCAGAAATTCCAGCCATTGCTGCTCTGCCATCATCCCTGCCAGTGTTCTTTTCCAATCAATTCTGCCCAACTCCTCTCTCATGCCTCCATAATTCCCTTTACTGTAATATGTAATACTGTAATATGGATAAATTTGACTGGCTCTTCTTCCTCATAGTGAATTCAATCATATTATGATCACTTTCCCCTAAGGGTTCTTTTGCCTTAAGCTCTCTAATCAATTCCGGCTCATGGCCAACACCCAATCGAGAATAGCTGATCCCCGAGTGGACTCAGCCATGAGCAATGCTAAAAAGCCAACTCATAGGCATTTTAGAAATTTTCATCACTTAGAATCCAGCATCAACCTGATTTTCTCAATCTACCTGCATATAGAAGTCACCATGACTATTGTAAACTTGTCCTTTTGGCATGCATTTTCTATCTCCCATTGCAATTTGTAGACCACATCCTTACTTCTGTTTGGGGGTCTGTATAAATCTCCCATCAGGGTCTTTTTACCCTTGTGGTTCCTTAGCTCAATCCACAATGATTCAACACCTTCTGATTCTATGTCACCTTTTTGTAATGATTCGATTTCATTTTTTACCAGTTGAGCAATGCTGCCCCATGCCTCTCTGCTTGTCCTTTTGATACAATGGACATTAAGCTCCCAGCTATAATCTTCTTTCATCCATATGGCAATAATAAACCAATTTACCACTAATTAAAGCCAACTGATTTCTCTCTCTTTCTTTCGAATTCTGGAATATGGAATCGACATTGGATTACATAACTCTGTGCATGACCAGGAGGCTGGAGTTAGCAGAGGGGGTTGGGAGTGTGGGGGAGGGGAGGAAGAGGGTAGGGAGGAGCCGATGATCAGCCATGATTGCACAGGATGTGAGATGGGTCTGAGGGGTCAAGTGCTCAACTCCTGACCCTATTTCCTTCTGGGAGAAGCAAGGGACAAAAATGTTTAAAAGGGGTTTAGGGTGATTGGAGGAAAGTACGGGAGTGGGATGGTGTGGAATGTCAGAGGTAGGTTTGTTAAACAGAGAGTGATGGGTGTGTGGAATGCCCTGTCAGGCAAATACATCAGAGACATTTGAGAGACTCTTAGATAGTCTCATAGATTATAGAAAAATTGAGTGTTATGTAGGAGGGAAGGGTTAAATTGATCTTAGAGTAAGTTAAAAGGGCAGCACAACATTGTGGGCCAAAAGCCTGTACTGTACTCCACTGTTTGCAGTTTCCTCTAGTTTCAGACTTCTCCACCCTGGGGAAAAGACCGTGACCTTAAGTGAAGTGCTGTTCAATGCCCTATGATCTATATCCTAAACACAAGTGTGATACAGAAAGCAAAATGCAACAGGTGATGGAAACCTGCAGTGAAGGCCCAGCAGGTCAAGCAGCATCTGTGGAGGGAGAAGCAGAAAATGGTACTTCTGACTCCCTCTCAGCGGATGCTGTCCGACCTGCTGTGTGTTTCCAAGGGGCTGTGCTCTGAACCGTGGCTGGCTACAGGGTCCACAGAGAGAGTCCCAGCGAGGTGGAGAGGAGTGAAACAGGGCAGTAGGAACAAGAGGCAGATGAGTTCCAGAGACCCCATGCTCGCCAAGGTAGGACTGAGAGAGAGTGGAATCAGGAGGGAGGGAAGAGGATGGGGTGACCTTGGCAGAGACAGGAAGAGTTGATTCAGTGAGGGGACTGGGTGCTGGAGAGGGAAGGAGCAACATTAGGGACATCAACATGTGACTCTGCCTGTCGATTTCTCCCTCCAAACTGCCCCTGCTTCAGGTCAGTCACTGTCTGAACACTTGTGCACAGCATGATCCCACAAACACCAATTCAGTAATCTCTACCACTGATACTAACTCCAGAATATGGGAAAACTTTTGGTATAACCCCTGTCCCACAGTGTGACCCTCCCTCAGTACCACCCCTCCCACAGTGTAACCCTCCCTCAGTACCACCCCCTCCCACAGTGTGACCCTCCCTCAGTAACACCCCTCCCACAGTGTGAATGGTGGTTGGGGAGCATGGAGGTAAGGGTGGGGTTTCTGATGAGTGAGGGTGGGGTTTCTGATGGGTGAGGGTGGGAGTGGTGCGGGTGGGGTTTCTGATGGGTGAGGGTGGGAGTGGTGTGGGTGGGGTTTCTGTTGGGCGCGTGTCTGCTGTTCAGGCAGATGTTCCACACCCTCCCCTCCCCCATCCCAGGGCCCCAGCAGGGAAGCCCCCGAGCACACCGGTCAGTATGGTCACAGGGGATGAACTGTCAGACACAGGAGCAGATCTGGGCCATTCAGCCCATTGAGACTGCTTTGCAATCCATCATGACTGATTTATTATCCTTCTCAACCCCAGTCTCCTGCCTTTTCCTTGTAACCTTTGACGACCTTGACTAATCAAGAATCTATTACCCTCCGCTTTAAATAAACCCAGTGACTTTGCCTCCACAGCTGCCTGTGGCAAGAAATTCCTCAGATTCACCACCCTCTGGCTAAAGAAATCCCTCCTCATCCCTGTTGTAAATGGATGTCCCTCTATTCTGAGGTTGTGTCTTCTGATCCTCTCTCCCCCACTATAGGAAGCATCCTCTCCACATCCACTCTATCTGTGTCCTCTGGTCCTAGACTCCCCCCACCACAGGAAACATCCTCTCCACATCCACCCTATCTAGGCCTTTCAATATTCATTAGGTTTCAGTGAGATCTCCCCTCATTCTTCGAAGTTTCAGTGAGTACAGGCCCAGAGCTTATACCTTAACCCTTTCATTTCCGGAATAATTCTCACGAACCCCCTCTGGACCCTCTGCAATGCTCGCACACGCTTTCTGAGGTAAGCGCACAAAACTGCTCACAATACTCCAAGTGCAGTCTGACCAGTGCCTTAAAAAGACTCAGCATTACATCCCTCCTTTTACATCCTAGTTTTCATGAAATGAATTCGAACATTGCGTTTGCCTTCCTTACCATCAACTCATCCTGCAAGGTAAGCTTTTGGAAATCATGCATGAGGACTCTCAAGTCTGTTTCATTGGTCAGTTGGGGAGCAGACACCAGTGGAGAGAGTCTACACACAGGGTGGGCCCATGTCATCCGATCCGAGCCTCTCTCTCCTCACTGACGCCAATCTAAAAGCACAGAGAGCTCCCTGCTCCCTGCCCCACCACGTGCAGCAGGCTGCCAGAATTCCTGGGCTAATTTTGGACCCAATTTGACTATGACCTTTCTCATGCCTGTCAAGTTCCCGATTCGAGCTGGCAATCAGTGACTGAGCTGAACTGTGGCCAAACACTCCACAGCTTGCTACAGGGCGGTGGGGAGAGGGGCAATGATTGGGAAGAGAGGGAGGGCAGAGGCGGAGGAGCTCCCTCTCAACCCCCCACATGCCAAGCTGACTCTCCGATTCCATTTCCAAGACTGGGCCTGAGTAGAACCATAAGACCATAAGATTTAGGAGCAGAAATAGGCCATTTGGCCCATCGTCTACTCCGCCATTCAATCATGGGCGGATCCAATTCTTCCAGTCATCTGCACATCCCTTTCTTCTCCCCATACCCTTTGATGCCCTGGCTAATGAAGAACGTATCTATCTCTGCCTTAAATGCACCCAATGACTTGGCCTCCACAGTCACTCATGGCAACAAATTCCACAGATTTACCACCCTCTGACTAAACTAATTTCTCCACATATCTGTTCTAAATGGATGTCCTTCAATCCTGAAGTTATGCCCTCTTGTCCTAGAATGAACTTTGGAGGTAGATGAGAGGACAGGGTCAGAAGGGTGAAAACTGACGTTGGTTAAAAGAGATGAAATGTCATCTTGAGGCAGACGCCACAGACAAATCAAATCTTCCTCTTGTCCCATGTGTTGGTGTTTGCTGGGGTCATGAATCATTGGGGAAATCCAGCAAATTCTCACCCAGAGGTCATGGGTTCCAACTGGACAACTGACACTTAGCATGTAATCTTGGAAAACATCCCTGCTATGGGGGGGGTTGGTACTGAGGGTGGGTCACACTGTGGGAGGGGGTGGTACTGAGGGAGGGTCACACTGTGGGAGGGGGCGGGTACTGAGGGAGGGTCACACTGTGGGAGTGGGGTGGTACTGAGGGAGGGTCACACTGGGAGGAGTGGTACTCAGGAAGGGTCACACTGTGGGAGGGGGGTGGTACTGAGGGAGGGTCGCACTGTGGGAGGGGTGGTACTGAGAGAGGGTCACACTGTGGGAGCGGTGGTACTGGGGGGGGTCACACTGTGGGAGGGGTGGTACTGAGGGAGGGTCGTACCGAGGGAGGGGTGGCACTGGGGGAGGGTCACACTGTGGGAGGGGTGGTACTTAGGGAGGGTCACACTGTGGGAGAGTGATACTCCAAATGAAGAATTAAATCAAGGGTACTGTAAACATAAAGAATCACCCCCACCCCATCAGCACTGGAAGTTGAATAATTCTCCCTTGGGTGGGGGGGGGAGACTCTTTATAAAAATCTCCTGGCAGTGGGGATGTCATGACTGACAGTGAGCAATCGCGAGATACCTGTTGTCTGTGGGATGGTGTTGTGAACCCACCTGCCCCAACTTATTCCATGTTGTAATCGGGACAGATTTCCTATCAACACGTCCTGAGCTTGTATTCCGGGGCACCCATGGGTACAGACACAGGCACTGTGGCCCCTTCATTTCTACCCCACCACAGAGGCCTCCTCTCCCTACCCCTCTCTGTCCTCCCTCCTCTCCCTTTAAACTGCCCTTTGCTGCTCTCCATTCTCATCCTACCCACATCCTCCCTCCCTCATTGTCTCAACCCCTTGCTCACCCTGTACAGAACAGACACCTTCCTGGAGAATTTATCAGTGCCAGTCGACATGACGACGTACAAAGGGTTAAATGGTGTCTCACCTGAGCAGAGAGCTGTACGCAGTCGTGCCCGAGGTGATCACGGTGAGTGCCGGCGGGGTCTGAGCTGAGGCACCTGCTCCCCAGACATCCTGATGAACAGTGGCACCCCAGCGGTGATCAGACTGCACCAACTGAGATCTGGCTGCATGCTGCCCGCAGATTATAGGCAGTGGGAGGGGCAATATTTTAAATTCTCCGGCACTTCCCTCCCCCTCGGACTGGGTCTGGCACTTCTTACTTGCTTAAAATACCTTCTCACAACAAGTCACACTCGAGCTGAGATGCTGTGGGAACTTACTGACTCTTCCCAGCGTGTGCTAAATTCTTTATTTTAATGTATATCTTTTGCACTTTGTCAGCTTAATTGCTAAAACCTTACAACGATTCAGACACGATTCATCTCCAGTCAAAAAATGCAGGGATTACGATCGAGTGGACAGGCAGAGACGTTTCCCAGGGTGGAAATGGCTGACACAAGGGAGCATAATTTTAAGGTGATTGGAGGAAAGTATAGGGGGATATCAGAGGGAGTTTTTTTACACACAGAGTGGTGGTAGAAGCAGATAAATTAAGGATATTTAAGAGACTCTACACATGGACGATAGATAAATAAAGGGTTGTGTATGGTTGAACGACAATAAATGAATTTGAACATTGAAGAGGCATCTGGATGACCACGTGAACCAGCCAGGCCGGGAAGGAAGGAAATGGGATTAGTGTCGATGAGTACTTGAAGGTCAGCAGAAACAATGTGGGCCCAAAAATCTGTTTCCTAGCACCAAAATCTCAGCCTCCCCGTTCTCCTGCTGCTCCGCCATTCGATGGACCTTCCACCTGATCACCATCATCACGTGCTGTGTTGTATGACATGGGCAACCCATCTGTCCTCCATGACCACGATTGTTCTCAGCAACACATCTCTCCTCCATGACCACGATTGTTCTCAGCAACACATCTCCTCCATGACCACGATTGTTCTCAGCAACATCTCTCCTCCATGACCACGATTGTTCTCAGCAACACCTCTCCACCATGACCACGATTGTTCTCAGCAACATCTCTCCTCCATGACCACGATTGTTCTCAGCAACACATCTGTCCTCCATGACCACGATTGTTCTCAGCAACACCTCTCCTCCATGACCACGATTTTTCTCAGCAACACATCTCCTCCATGACCACGATTGTTCTCAGCAACACCTCTCCTCCATGACCACGATTTTTCTCAGCAACACATCTCCTCCATGACCACGATTGTTCTCAGCAACACCTCTCCTCCATGACCACGATTGTTCTCAGCAACATCTCTCCACCATGACCACGATTGTTCTCAGCAACATCTCTCCTCCATGACCACGATTGTTCTCAGCAACACATCTGTCCTCCATGACCACGATTGTTCTCAGCAACACATCTCTCCTCCATGACCACGATTGTTCTCAGCAACACATCTCCCCTCCATGACCACGATTGTTCTCAGCAACACCTCTCCTCCATGACCACGATTTTTCTCAGCAACACATCTCCTCCATGACCACGATTGTTCTCAGCAACACCTCTCCTCCATGACCACGATTGTTCTCAGCAACACCTCTCCTCCATGACCACGATTGTTCTCAGCAACACCTCTCCTCCATAACCACGATTGTTCTCAGCAACACACCTCTCCTCCATGACCACGATTGTTCTCAGCAACACATCTCCTCCATGACCATGATTGTTCTCATCAACTCCTCTCCTCCATGACCACGATTGTTCTCAGCAACACATCTCTCCACCATGACCACGATTGTTCTCAGCAACACCTCTCCTCCATGACCACGATTGTTCTCAGCAACACCTCTCCTCCATGACCACGATTGTTCTCAGCAACATCTCTCCTCCATGACCACGATTGTTCTCAGCAACACATCTCTCCTCCATGACCACGATTGTTCTCAGCAACACATCTCCTCCATGACCACGATTGTTCTCAGCAACACCTCCCCTCCATGACCACGATTGTTCTCAGCAACACCTCTCCTCCATGACCACGATTGTTCTCAGCAACACCTCTCCTCCATGACCACGATTGTTCTCAGCAACACCTCTCCTCCATGACCACGATTGTTCTCAGCAACACCTCTCCTCCATGACCACGATTGTTCTCAGCAACATCTCTCCTCCATGACCACGATTGTTCTCAGCAACACATCTCTCCTCCATGACCACGATTGTTCTCAGCAACACATCTCCTCCATGACCACGATTGTTCTCAGCAACACCTCCCCTCCATGACCACAATTGTTCTCAGCAACACCTCTCCTCCATGACCACGATTGTTCTCAGCAACACCTCTCCTCCATGACCACGATTGTTCTCAGCAACACATCTCCTCCATGACCACGATTGTTCTCAGCAACACCTCCCCTCCATGACCACAATTGTTCTCAGCAACACCTCTGTCCTCCATGACCACGATTGTTCTCAGCAACACCTCCCCTCCATGACCACAATTGTTCTCAGCAACACCTCTCCTCCATGACCACGATTGTTCTCAGCAACACCTCTCCTCCATGACCACGATTGTTCTCAGCAACACCTCTCCTCCATGACCACGATTGTTCTCAGCAACACCTCTCCTCCATGACCACGATTGTTCTCAGCAACACATCTCCTCCATGACCACGATTGTTCTCAGCAACACCTCTCCTCCATGACCACGATTGTTCTCAGAAACACACCTCTCCTCCATGACCACGATTGTTCTCAGCAACACCTCTCCTCCATGACCACGATTGTTCTCAGCAACACCTCTCCTCCATGACCACGATTGTTCTCAGCAACACATCTCCTCCGTGACCACGATTGTTCTCAGCAACACATCTCCTCCATGACCACGATTGTTCTCAGCAACACATCTCTCCTCCATGACCACGATTGTTCTCAGCAACACCTCTCCTCCATGACCACGATTGTTCTCAGCAACACACCTCTCCTCCATGACCATGATTGTTCTCAGCAACACCTCTCCTCCATGACCACGATTGTTCTCATCAACACATCTCCTCCATCTCCATGACCACGATTGTTCTCAGCAACACATCTCCTCCATGACCACGATTGTTCTCAGCAACACATCTCCTCCATGACCACGATTGTTCTCAGCAACACTTCTCCTCCATGACCATGATTGTTCTCAGCAACACCTCTCCTCCATGACCACGATTGTTCTCAGCAACACACCTCTCCTCCATGACCACGATTGTTCTCAGCAACACCTCTCTCCTCCATGACCACGATTGTTCTCAGCAACACATCTCCTCCATGACCACGATTATTCTCAGCAACACCTCTCCTCCATGACCACGATTGTTCTCAGCAACACATCTCCTCCATCACCACGATTGTTCTCAGTAACACATTTCTCCTCCATGACCACGATTGTTCTCAGCAACACCTCTCCTCCATGACCACGATTGTTCTCAGCAACACCTCTCCTCCATAACCACGATTGTTCTCAGCAACACACCTCTCCTCCATGACCACGATTGTTCTCAGCAACACATCTCCTCCATGACCATGATTGTTCTCATCAACTCCTCTCCTCCATGACCACGATTGTTCTCAGCAACACATCTCTCCACCATGACCACGATTGTTCTCAGCAACACCTCTCCTCCATGACCACGATTGTTCTCAGCAACACCTCTCCTCCATGACCACGATTGTTCTCAGCAAAACCTCTCCTCCATGACCACGATTGTTCTCAGCAACATCTCTCCTCCATGACCACGATTGTTCTCAGCAACACATCTCTCCTCCATGACCACGATTGTTCTCAGCAACACATCTCCTCCATGACCACGATTGTTCTCAGCAACACCTCCCCTCCATGACCACGATTGTTCTCAGCAACACCTCTCCTCCATGACCACGATTGTTCTCAGCAACACCTCTCCTCCATGACCACGATTGTTCTCAGCAACACATCTCCTCCATGACCACGATTGTTCTCAGCAACACCTCCCCTCCATGACCACGATTGTTCTCAGCAACACATCTCCTCCATGACCACGATTGTTCTCAGCAACACATCTCCTCCATAACCACGATTGTTCTCAGCAACACACCTCCTCCATGACCACGATTGTTCTCAGCAACACATCTCCTCCATGACCACGATTGTTCTCAGCAACACATCTCTCCTCCATGACCACGATTGTTCTCAGCAACACATCTCCTCCGTGACCACGATTGTTCTCAGCAACACATCTCCTCCATGACCACGATTGTTCTCAGCAACACATCTCTCCTCCATGACCACGATTGTTCTCAGCAACACATCTCCCCTCCATGACCACGATTGTTCTCAGCAACACATCTCCTCCATGACCACGATTGTTCTCAGCAACACATCTCCTCCGTGACCACGATTGTTCTCAGCAACACATCTCCTCCATGACCACGATTGTTCTCAGCAACACCTCTCCTCCATGACCACGATTGTTCTCAGCAACACACCTCTCCTCCATGACCATGATTGTTCTCAGCAACACCTCTCCTCCATGACCACGATTGTTCTCATCAACACATCTCCTCCATCTCCATGACCACGATTGTTCTCAGCAACACATCTCCTCCATGACCACGATTGTTCTCAGCAACACATCTCCTCCATAACCACGATTGTTCTCAGCAACACATCTCCTCCATGACCACGATTGTTCTCAGCAACACATCTCCTCCATGACCACGATTGTTCTCAGCAACACTTCTCCTCCATGACCATGATTGTTCTCAGCAACACCTCTCCTCCATGACCACGATTGTTCTCAGCAACACACCTCTCCTCCATGACCACGATTGTTCTCAGCAACACCTCTCTCCTCCATGACCACGATTGTTCTCAGCAACACATCTCCTCCATGACCACGATTATTCTCAGCAACACCTCTCCTCCATGACCACGATTGTTCTCAGCAACACATCTCCTCCATCACCACGATTGTTCTCAGTAACACATTTCTCCTCCATGACCACGATTGTTCTCAGCAACACATCTCCCCTCCATGACCACGATTGTTCTCAGCAATATCTCTCCTCCATGACCACGATTGTTCTCAGCAACACCTCTCCTCCATGACCACGATTGTTCTCAGCAACACCTCTCCTCCATGACCACGATTGTTCTCAGCAACACACCTCTCCTCCATGACCACGATTGTTCTCAGCAACACCTCTCCTCCATGACCACGATTGTTCTCAGCAACACACCTCTCCTCCATGACCACGATTGTTCTCAGCAACACCTCTCCTCCATGACCACGATTGTTCTCAGCAACACTTCTCCTCCATGACCACGATTGTTCTCAGCAACACCTCTCCTCCATGACCACGATTGTTCTCAGCAACACCTCTCCTCCATGACCACGATTGTTCTCAGCAACACCTCTCCTCCATGACCACGATTGTTCTCAGCAACACTCCTCCATCTCCATGACCACGATTGTTCTCAGCAACACACCTCTCCTCCATGACCACGATTGTTCTCAGCAACACCTCTCCTCCATGACCACGATTGTTCTCAGCAACACTCCTCCATCTCCATGACCACGATTGTTCTCAGCAACACACCTCTCCTCCATGACCACGATTGTTCTCAGCAACACCTCTCCTCCATGACCACGATTGTTCTCAGCAACACCTCTCCTCCATGACCACGATTGTTCTCAGCAACACCTCTCCTCCATGACCACGATTGTTCTCAGCAACACCTCTCCTCCATGACCACGATTGTTCTCAGCAACACCTCTTCTCCATGACCACGATTGTTCTCAGCAACACCTCTCCTCCATGACCACGATTGTTCTCAGCAACACACCTCTCCTCCATGACCACGATTGTTCTCAGCAACACCTCTCCTCCATGACCACGATTGTTCTCAGCAACACCTCTCCTCCATGACCACGATTATTCTCAGCAACACCTCTCCTCCATCTCCATGACCACGATTGTTCTCAGCAACACATCTCCTCCATGACCACGATTGTTCTCAGCAACACATCTCCTCCATCACCACGATTGTTCTCAGCAACACATCTCCTCCATCACCATGATTGTTCTCAGCAACACATCTCCTCCATGACCATGATTGTTCTCAGCAACACCTCTCCTCCATGACCACGATTGTTCTCAGCAACACATCTCCTCCATGACCACGATTGTTCTCAGCAACACATCTCCTCCATGACCACGATTGTTCTCAGCAACACCTCCCCTCCATGACCACGATTGTTCTCAGCAACACATCTCCTCCGTCACCACGATTGTTCTCAGCAACACCTCCCCTCCATGACCACGATTGTTCTCAGCAACACATCTCCTCCATAACCACGATTGTTCTCAGCAACACATCTCTCCTCCATGACCACGATTGTTCTCAGCAACACATCTCTCCTCCATGACCACGATTGTTCTCAGCAACACATCTGTCCTCCATGACCACGATTTTTCTCAGCAACACATCTCCTCCATGACCACGATTTTTCTCAGCAACACCTCTCCACCATGACCACGATTGTTCTCAGCAACACATCTCCTCCATGACCACGATTGTTCTCAGCAACACCTCTCCTCCATGACCACGATTGTTCTCAGCAACACCTCTCCTCCATGACCATGATTGTTCTCAGCAACACTTCTCCTCCATGACCACGATTGTTCTCAGCAACACATCTCCTCCATGACCATGATTGTTCTCAGCAAATTTTTCCTCAGAAGCAGTTCTTGCCATTGTCTTCTTCTGAGCAGTGTCTTTACACTATGGCCGACCCAGCCTTTATCAATACTCTTCAGAGATTGTCTGCCTCGTGTCAGTGGTCACATAACCAGGACTTGTGTTATTCACCAGTTGCTCATACGACATCCACCACCTGACCCTGATCAGGGAGCTAAGCAGGTGCTACCCCTTGCCCAAGGGTGACCTGCAGGCTAGCGGAGTGAAGGAGTGTCTTACACCTCCTTTGGTAGAGACGTATCTCCACCCCACCACCGGTTCCGTCTGAAACTATTCTCATAAACACAGACATCAAACAGCACAGCACTGTACAAATGGGCTCATTCTGCTCCTCTGCCTTATGGTGTTATGAGAGGTGGGGGTGGAGGCTGTGCTATTGATTCATAGCTCTTCTGACAGTGTAGCACCCCCTCACTGCTACCCTACCTTATCGAAACAAACTTCTACAGATGTAGTTCTGAAAGTATCCTGGCTGGCTGTATCTCAGTCTGGTACGGCAATACGAATGCACTGGAACGTAAAAAGCTGTAGAGAGTAGTAGACTCAGTCTCCAATACATCACGGACACATCCCTCCCCATCGGGAATATCCACAGGCTCAGTCCATCCAGACAAATCCCTCCCCATCGGGAATATCCACAGGCTCAGTCCATCCAGACAAATCCCTCCCCATCGGGAATATCCACAGGACTCAGTCTCCAATACATCACGGACACATCCCTCCCCATCGGGAATATCCACAGGCTCAGTCCATCCAGACAAATCCCTCCCCATCGGGAATATCCACAGGACTCAGTCTCCAATACATCACGGACACATCCCTCCCCATCGGGAATATCCACAGGATTCAGTCCAATACATCACGGACACATCCCTCCCCATCGGGAATATCCACAGGATTCAGTCCATCCAGACACATCCCTCCCCATCGGGAATATCCACAGGACTCAGTCCAATACATCACGGACACATCCCTTCCCATCAGGAATATCCACAGGATTCAGTCCTCTGGACTCATCCCTCCCCATCAGGAATATCCACAGGATTCAGTCCGATACATCACGGACACATCCCTCCCCATCGGGAATATCCACAGGATTCAGTCCAATACATCACGGACACATCCCTCCCCATCGGGAATATCCACAGGATTCAGTCCATCCAGACACATCCCTCCCCATCGGGAATATCCACAGGACTCAGTCCAATACATCACGGACACATCCCTTCCCATCAGGAATATCCACAGGATTCAGTCCTCTGGACTCATCCCTCCCCATCAGGAATATCCACAGGATTCAGTCCGATACATCACGGACACATCCCTCCCCATCGGGAATATCCACAGGACTCAGTCCAATACATCACGGACACATCCCTACCCATCGGGAATATCCACAGGATTCAGTCCGATACATCACGGACACATCCCTCCCCATCAGGAATATCCACAGGACTCAGTCCAATACATCACGGACACATTCCTCCCCATCGGGAATATCCACAGGATTCAGTCCAATACATCACGGACACATCCCTCCCCATCGGGAATATCCACAGGCTCAGTCCGATACATCACGGACAAATCCCTCCCCATCGGGAATATCCACAGGATTCAGTCCAATACATCACGGACACATCCCTCCCCATCGGGAATATCCACAGGGCTCAGTCCATCCAGACACATCCCTCCCCATCAGGAATATCCACAGGATTCAGTCCATCCAGACACATCCCTCCCCATCGGGAATATCCACAGGATTCAGTCCATCCAGACACATCCCTCCCCATCGGGAATATCCACAGGATTCAGTCCATCCAGACACATCCCTTCCCATCGGGAATATCCACAGGATTCAGTCCATCCAGACACATCCCTCCCCATCGGGAATATCCACAGGATTCAGTCCATCCAGACACATCCCTCCCCATCGGGAATATCCACAGGATTCAGTCCATCCAGACACATCCCTCCCCATCGGGAATATCCACAGGATTCAGTCCGATACATCACGGACACATCCCTCCCCATCGGGAATATCCACAGGATTCAGTCCGATACATCACGGACACATCCCTCCCCATCGGGAATATCCACAGGATTCATTCTCCAATACATCACGGACACATCCCTCCCCATCGGGAATATCCACAGGATTCAGTCCGATACATCATGGACACATCCCTCCCCATTGGGAATATACACAGGATTCAGTCCGATACATCACGGAATAATCCCTCCCCATCGGGAATATCCACAGGATTCAGTCCATCCAGACACATCCCTCCCCATCGGGAATATCCACAGGATTCAGTCCAATACATCACGGACACATCCCTTCCCATCAGGAATATCCACAGGATTCAGTCCTCTGGACTCATCCCTCCCCATCAGGAATATCCACAGGATTCAGTCCGATACATCATGGACACATCCCTCCCCATTGGGAATATACACAGGATTCAGTCCAATACATCACGGACACATCCCTCCCCATCGGGAATATCCACAGGATTCAGTCCGATACATCACGGACACATCCCTCCCCATCGGGAATATCCACAGGACTCAGTCCGATACATCACGGACACATCCCACCCCATCGGGAATATCCACAGGACTCAGTCCGATACATCATGGACAAATCCCTCTCCATCGGGAATATCCACAGGACTCAGTCCAATATATCACAGACCCATCCCTCCCCAACACCTGCTGTATCTAAGAACATAAGACCATATGATATAGGAGCAGAATTAGGCCATTTGGCCCATCGAGTCTTCCATGCCATTTCAACATGGCTGATCCATTTCCCTCTCAGCATCAAAGTCCTGCCATCTCCCGTATCCCTTCATGCCCTAACTAATGAAGAATCTATCAACTTCTGCCTTAAATATAATCAGTGACTTGACCTCCACAGCCATCAATGAATGAATTCCACAGATTCACCACCCTCTGGCTAAAGAAATTCCTTCACATCTCCATTCTAAAAGAATGTCCCTCTATTCTGAGGCTGTGTCCTCTGGTCTTAGACTCTCCCACCATAGGAAACATCCTCTCCACACCCACTCTACTGAGCCCTTTCAATATTTGATAGGATTTAATGAGGTCATCTCTCATCCTTCTGAACTCCAGTGAGTAGAGGCCCAGAGCCATCAAATGCTCCTCATATGACAAGCCTTTCAATCCCAGAATTATTTTTGTGAAACCCCTTTGAACCCTCTCCAATATCAGCACATCCTCGGCCCAACACTGCTCACAATACTCCAAATGAGGCCCCACCAGTGCTTTATAAAGCCTCAACATTACATCCTTGCTCTTGTATTCTAGTCCTCTTGAAATGGCTGCAGGATGGGGTGCAAACCTATGTTTGGCCCCATTTCGCTGATTATAGCTTCCATGGTTCACCGATTAAAGTGACGAGGGAGATTGAAGTGAGTGCAGAGGGTGAGCACTGGCTGCCTGTCTTTTGATCGGTTGTTCTGTACCAGAGAGGGAAGAGCCTGTTGCTGCACCCAGAGAGTGTTGCCCAGGTTTTTTATGTATTTAGGATGTGGACTTGGACTAGATTCTTTTTTCAGTCTTATAGTTTTAATACTCTGTGTTTTTTTTGCCCAATCTTCTTGTTTTTTTGTGCGGGGAGAGGGATTATGTGCCTGATTTATTTAGTTTGTTTTCCGTGCTGGAGGAGGGAATTGGGGTTGATGTGCCTGTTCCATTTTTGGTTTTTTTGCTGGGGGGGGGGTGGGATTTGGGGATTGGCGATCGTGCTGCCTTTCTTTCCTTTCTTGATTTTACGGCGACAGAGAGAGCTGAAGAATTTCAGAGTTGTATACTTCAATAATAAATGAACCTTTGAACCTTTAGAATGAATGCTAACATTGCATTTGCTTTCCTCATCACCGAAGTCCCTTTACATCTCAGATTGTTGAATTTTCCTGCCATTTAGTAAATAGTCTATGCCTTTATTTCTTCTTCCATACACTTCCCAACACAGTATTCCATCTGCCACTTCTTTGCCCATTCTCCTAATCTGTCTATGCCCTTCTGTAGTCTCTACTTCCTCAAAAGTACTTGTCCTACACGTATCTTTGTATTGTCTGCAAACGTGGCCACAAAGCCATCAATTCCATCATCAAAATAACTGATATATAATGTAAAAGGAAGTATTCCCAACACAGACTCCTGTGGAGCACCGCTAGTCACTAGCAGCCTACCAGAAAAGGCTTCTTTTATTCCCGCGCTTTGCCTCCTGCCAATCAGCCAATGCTTTATCCATGCTAGTACCTTTTCTACTATCCACAGGAGGTGCTGCCTCAAGATGGCAATATCCATCATTAAAGATCCTCTCCATCCAGGCCATGCATTTTCTCACAGCTCCCATCGGGCTGGAGGTACAGAAGCCTGAAGTCAGTTCAGGAACACATAAACTCAGGGTATACAGCAGATGCTGGAAATCCTGAACAAATCAGCACAAATTACTGGAGGAACTCAGCAGGTCTGGCAGCGTCTACGAAGAGGAATAACCAGTCGACGTTTTGACTCAGACTGAAGTGTTGACTGTTTATTCCCCTCCATAGATGCTGCCTGACCTGTCAGGTTAGCTACTTCCCTTCAAACATTAGGAGGTTAGGGTGGTTCAGCTGGACACTGAAAACGATCTTCTACAGTCGTAATGTTGGCAGGATCCTGACTGGTTGCCACAGTCTGGTAGGCAATTCAAATGCTGAGGAACATGAAAAGTTGCGGCGAGCAGTGGACTGAGAATGACTTAGATTAGAAGAATACGCAAAGAAGTGGCAGGTGGAATGTCGTGTTGGGCAGTGCATGGTCATACACTTTGGTAGAAGGAATAAAAGCGTAACTATGTTATAAATGGGAGGAAATTTAAAAAAAATCAAGGTGCAAAGAGACTTGGGAGTCGTCCTGCATGACCTGGGTGGTGTGGGTCTCTGAATGAATGCTGGTTTTCTGCAACAAAGCTCCATATATAAGGGCTCCTTATTTTAGAAAGGATATATTGACATTGGAGAGGGTTCAGAGAAGATTCACGAGAATGATTCAGGAATGAAAGGGTTACTGTATGCAGAACATCTGGCAGCTCTTGGGCTGTATTCCCTGGAGTTCAGGAGAATGGGGGGGGGGGGTCTCATAGAAACATTACAAATATTACAAGGCCTAAACAGATTAGATATGGCAAAGTTAGTTCCCATGGTAGGAGAGTCTGGGACAAGAGGGCACGACTTCAGGATTGAAGGATGTCCATTTAGAATAGAGATGCAGAAAAAACTTTAGTCAGAGGGTGGTAAATCTGTGGAATTTGTTGCCACAAGTGACTGTGGAGGCCAAGTCATTGGGTGTATTTAAGGCAGAGATAGATAGGTTCTTGATTAGCCAGGGCATCAAAGGATATTGGGAGAATGCAGGTGAGTGAGGATGACTGATAAGTCCTTGGGACCTGATGGTCTGCATCCCAGGGTACTTAAAGAGGTGGCTCTAGAAATCGTGGACGCATTGGTAATCATTTTCCAATGTTCTATAGATTCAGGAACAGTTCCTGCTGATTGGAGGGTGGCTAATGTTGTCCCACTTTTCAAGAAAGGAGGGAGAGAGAAAACAGGAAATTATAGACCGGTTAGCCTGACGTTAGTGGTGGGAAAGATGCTGGAGTCAATTATAAAAGATGAAATTATGACACATTTGGTTAGCAGTAGAAGGATCAGTCCGAGTCAGCATGGATTTATGAAGGGAAAATCATGCTTGACTAATCTTCTGGAGTTTTTTGAGGATGTAACTATGAAAATGGACAAAGGAGAGCCAGTGGATGTAGTGTACCTGGACTTCCAGAAAGCTTTTGATAAAGTCCCACATAGGAGATTAGTGGGCAAAATTAGGGCACATGGTATTGGGGGCAGAGTACTGACATGGATTGAAATTTGGCTGGCTGACAGGAAACAAAGAGAAGCAATTAACGGGTCCCTTTCGGAATGGCAGGCTGCGACTAGTGGGGTACCGCAAGGTTCGGTGCTGGGACCGCAGCTGTTTACAATATACATTAATTATTTAGATGAAGGAATTAAAAGTAACATTAGCAAATTTGCTGATGACACAAAGCAGGGTGACTTGGACAGGTTGGGTGAGTGGGCAAATGTATGGCAGATACAGATTAATGTGGATAAATGTGAGGTTATCCACTTTGGTGGCAAGAACAGGAAGGCAGATTACTATCTAAATGGAGTCAAGTTAGGAAAAGGGGAAGTACGACGAGATCTAGGTGTTCTTGTACATCAGTCAATGAAAGCAAGCATGCAGGTACAGCAAGCAGTGAAGAAAGCTAATGGCATGCTGGCCTTTATAACAAGAGGAATTGAGTATAGGAGTAAAGAGGTCCTTCTGCAGCTGTACAGGGCCCTGGTGAGACCCCACCTGGAGTATTGTGTGCAGTTTTGGTCTCCAAATTTGAGGAAGGACATTCTTGCTATTGAGGGAGTGCAGCATAGGTTCACAAGGTTAATTCCTGGAATGGCGGGACTGTCATATGTTGAAAGATTGGAGTGACTGGGCTTGTATACACTGGAATTTAGAAGGATGAGAGGGGATCCGATTGAAACATATAAGATTATTAAGGGATTGGACACGCTGGAGGCAGGAAGCATGTTCCCGCTGAAGGGTGAGTCCAGAACTAGAGGCCACAGTTTAAGAATAAGGGGTAGGCCATTTAGAACAGAGATGTGGAAAAACTTTTTCACCCAGGGAGTGGTGGATATGTGGAATGCTCTGCCCCAGAAGGCAGTGGAGGCCAAGTCTCTGGATGCATTCAAGAGAGAGTTAGATAGAGCTCTTATAGATAGCGGGGTCAAGGGATATGTGGAGGGGGCAGGAACGGGGTACTGATTGTGTATGATCAGCCATGATCACAGTGAATGGCGGTGCTGGCTAGAAGGGCCGAAAGGCCTACTCCTACACCTACTGTCTATTGTCTGGAAGAATTCGATCAGCCCATGATTGAATGGCGGAGCAGACTCACTGGACCGAATGGCCTACTCTGTTCCTATATCTTATGGTGGGGAGAGATTTATCCGTGATGGACTGGGCTGTACCCACCACATTTTATAGGCCGTTCTATTCAAGGCCATCGGCGATGCAGCCAGTCAACGTACTCTCCGCCATACCTCTACCTTGTACTGACGTTTGTGAAACTGCTCCATTACCTCCAAACCTGTTCAAATTTCACAATAAAGTGGCCGATGGAGTTGTCGACAGGAGGAAAAGAATCAGGTTCCGCCGAGATTTGAACTCGGATCGCTGGATTCAGAGTCCAGAGTGCTAACCATTACACCACGGAACCCGTGCTGCTCAGCCAGCCGCAGGGAGGGCCATTTCAGAGCAGGGGAAACCAAGCCGATTGGCTTAGCAACAGCGGCTCCTCCCTTCCTATTGGTTATCTGGCAACTCCGTCTCCTTGGATGTCAACATTACGGATTCCGCACAACATTATACTCGCGGTTATGGGATGGAAACAACAACTTGCGGTAACTGTATACACGTTAAAGACACTAGAAAACAAACCCTGCCGGTCACGTGACACGGCCGAGGGGTGTTAACGCACTCGCAGTCACGGCGGCGAGAAGGTACGGGACGCCGAGTGGAGAGGGAGGACGTGACGTCAGAGCTTGGCGGACGGCGTTGCCGTGGAGACGCGAGTAATGGCGGAGCCGGAAGAGAGCGACTGGGATGCGTGGATGGTGGAGACTCTGCGGCGGTGAGTGAGTGGGTTAGCAGCAGGCCGAGAAGAAAGAATGGCCTCCGGGTGTCTACTTGGCTGTAAAAACGCTGGTGGGAAAGAATGTCGGGATCCCGTGATATGTGTGTGTGTGTGTATATATATATATATATATAGGGAGGGGTGGTAACTGGGTGCCAAAGACTCCGTGATATAGTTGGGTTGGGGGTGGGGGAGATGGTGTACTGGAAACCGAGGTGCGGATAGGGGAGGGGGTACTAGGTGCGGGTTGAAAGGAGGTACTAGGTGCCCAAGACCCCAGGTTGCGGTTAAGAGTGGGACAACTGGGTGCCCTGGATACAACCCACACGGTGCGGTAAGATCTGACCCTTGGAGGTAGCAGAGCAGATGTTTCCCAAAACGATTCCAGGGACGAGGGACTTCAACTTTGTGGATGGATCGGATCTGGTAGAGGGATTTCCATTCTGGACAGTTAGTGACAGGGTAATCCAAAATTTACCACTCTGTACACTGGGGGCAATTTACAGGGACTGATTAACTGACCAGCCTGCTTTTGTTCTACCTCAGTGCAATGTGCAGTGATTTGATCTGTATGAACAGTGTGCAAAACAAACTGTTCACTGTTCAGATTACATGTGATCTTGCTGCCCCCCTCACTGAACCTCCTGCAGTTCGTATACTGTCCCAACCGCTCAACAGACGACGCTATCGCCACCTGGACAAAAAAGACACATACGTTCGAATGCTGTTCATAGACTTCAGTTCAACATTCAACACAATCATTCCTCAGCACCTAATTGGAAAGCTGAAACTACTGGGCCTGAACACCTCCCTCTGCAGCTGGATCCTAGACTTCCTGACTCAGTCAGTCTGGATCGGGAGCACTGCTGACACACGACTGTGCAGCAATAGACAGCTCAAATCACATCATCAAGTTCGCCGATGACACGACCGTGCAGCGGCTAACAGGCTGGTGCAGAGCCAACAACCTGTCTCTGAATGTGAAAAAAACAAAAGAGATGGCTGTTGACTTCAGAAGAGCACGGAGCAATCACTCTCCGCTGAACATTGACGGCTCCTCCGTTGAGATTGTTAAGAGCACCAAATTTCTTGGTGTTCACCTGGCGGAGAATCTCACCTGGACCTGCAACACCAGCTCCGTAGCCAAGAAAGCCCAGCAGATTCTCTATTTTCTGCGAAGGCTGAGGAAAGTCCATCCACCCCCCATCCTCACTACATTCTACAGAGGATGTATGAGAGCATCCTGAGCAGCTGCATCACTGCCTGGTTCAGGAATTGCACTGTCTTGGATCACAAGACCCTGCAGTGGATAGTGAGGTCAGCTGAGAAGATCATGGGGGGGGGGGGTCTCTGTTCCCGCTATTACAGACATTTACACCACACACTGCACCTGCAAAGCTAACAGCATTGTGAAGGACCCCACGCACCCCTCATACAAACTCTTCTCCCTCCTGCCATCTGGCAAAACATACTGAAGCATTCAGGCTGTGCAAGAGTTTCTCTCCCCAAGCCATCAGACTCCTCAATACCCAGAGACTAGACTGACATCTACATCATTTATTATTACATTGTAATTTGTCCTCTAATGTGCCTGTTGTCTTGTTTATTAATTATTGTACTGCCCTGCACTGTTTTGTGCACTTTATGTAGTCCTGTGTAGGTCTGTAGTCTAGTGCAGTTTTTATGTTGTTTTACGTAGTCTAGTGTAGCCTTGTGCTGTCTGACATAGTCTAGTGTAGTTTTGTGTCATTTCATGTAGCACCAGGGTCCTGGAGGAGCGTTGTTATGTTTTTACTGTGTACTGTACCAGCAGTTTATGGTTGAAATGACAATAAACTTGACTTGATGTGACAATAATCAATCAATGGCAATATTTTGAGATGTGGATGGAAACAGGAACATCCAGGGAAACCCATCTGCAGACAACAGCTCTGCCATGGATGGTCTTAAGCCGGACTGCTAAAGGAAGAGGTTTGGACATAGGGCTAGCATCCCCATCCCATAAAATCCCCGAGCTACAGAAATGCCAACAGAAGCATCCCTAGGAGAGGAAGGATATTCAAAAGTATGAAGACAGACGACTCTGGCAAGCTGCTGTTGAAGGCCTCTGCCCCAGTAGGACTGATGGACTTAAGATGACAGAGCCAGCGCCTGGGTCCTGGCGTTGTGAGCTAGCAGCATGACTGATCCCTTTCCCACCACTTGATCCGTAAGCCTAATGTGCCTCGGTGAGTCATGTGCTTATTTTCAAATATCTGCTCTGTGAAGGGTTGAGGTATTTTGTTGTATTAAAGAAATCACACTTGTCAACAACTTACCTTTTGTGCAACACACACAAAATGCTGGAACTCAGCAGGCCAGGCAAGTTTTGGCTGGAAACATTGACTGTACTTTTTTCCATAGACACTGTCTGGCCTGCTGAGTTCCTCCAGCAGTTCGTGTGTGTTGCTTGGATTTCCAGCATCCGTAGAATTTCTTGTGTTAATATCTTTTATTTCTATATAGGCAGATGCAAGATCAGAATTAGGTTTACATTATGAAATTTATTGTTTTGCAGCAGTGGTAGAGACTAGACAGAAAGTTAGATTAAATTATAGAAGTAAATTGTGTAAAAGATAAATGGTGAGGTAGTGTTCTTGTGTTCATGAACTGTTCAGAAATCTGATGGCAGAGGGAAAGAACCTGTTTCTGAAATGTTGAGTGTGCATTTTCAGGCTCCTGTACTTCCTCCCTGATACTGTTAATGAGAAGAGAGACTGTACAAGGTGGCAAAGGTCCTTTTTGATGGATGCTGCCTTTTGAAAGTGTCTCCCAAGGGAGGGTTGTGTGCATGATGGAGCTGGCTTAGTTTACAACCTTCATGCATTGGAGCCTCCGTACCGGATGGTGGTGTAACCATCAGAAAACTCTCAACATCATTGATAAAACACCGGATTCCTTCTTAACAGGATGTAGTTTACAGGGGAAAGGGACTGTCAATGTTGCTCTTCTGGGAACCAGTATCGATGGATCAAATGTCCTCGGTGAGCCACACCAAATCACATTCCACCATGTTCCCTCTGTCTGTTTCAGGTACAATGACCTTCACGTGTTTGAACTGCAGGAACCAACACGGGTTCTGGAGTGGATTCAGGACAAAAGTATGATGAGTTTTGTGCTTTGTCCCTTTGAGTCTGTGCACGTATTTGCATTTTTAGCAGCAGTTAGTGTAACACTGTACAGCGGCAGTGATCTGAGCTCAGCCTCGCCTCTGTCTATAAGGAGTATGGACGCTTTCCCAGAACTGGGTTTTCTCCGCTGTTAAACGATCGCATGAAGCACTGCACCCACTGTGCTGCCCTGTTTGTCTCCTCTGGTCTGACTTATCGACTTGATTTTTTTGTTTGTTTTTGTATTGTATTTACAACTTTTTCAGCTTGTTTTTGATCGTTTATTTGGTTATGTGCTGGAAAGGTGTCTAAATGAATAGTGGATCAGTTTTGTGTCAGGTGTTTTCCTGCTGCATTGATTCCTTTGGTCACCCCTTCTGGTATCCATGTCTCTGTGTTCAATGTCATTAATTTATTCATTTTAGAGATACCACACGGTAAAAGGTCCTTCTCGACCAATGAGCCCGTACCGCCCATTACACCTGTGACCAATTAACCTTCTGATCCGTTCAGTACATCTTTGGGAGGTGAGGGGAAACTGGGGCGCCCGGAAGAAGCACACGCAGTAACAGGGAGAATTATACAAGCTGCTTACAGACAGTGGTGGCAATTGAACCTGGGTCACTGGCGCTATAATAGTGTTACACTAACCTGAAATATTCAAATTTTAAAATTTTCTTTTTGTTTTTCTGTTCTGTGAAATTATTTTCTATTTCAGATTTTCAGCAACTTTGGCGTTAGGCTCTGAGGTACTCTCCCCCCTTGCCTCTCTACCATTTGTCTATTTGCCGTCCACATACTGTACATATTTGTCCCATTGGTTCCTTAAGGTTGTCATAGCTGGGGGAGGTAGTGAGGATAAGCTTCCACTACCCTTTGAATTCTCCCAATGGCGTGCATCTCAAATAGCCTCTGACAACCAAATCCAGCTCCTGGCCTTCACATGTGGCTCAGCTACTAAGCCCAGCAGAACCATTTCACTGACAGGAGAAAGGGGAAATGCAGGTTACTGATGCCTTAAGACCAGTCACTTCTGGCAGATGGGGTTCATCAGCCATGGCTGGCAGCTCATCGAGGAGAAGGAAAAATCTGATCTCAAACGTCAGCTGCCTTGTAGCTATACCCACTCATAGGGAAGGTTTTGGGAATAAACCCCGAGGGGGGAAAAGATCTGGAGCTGGTGTTCCTAAGGCAGTCATACGTTGAGTTCAACGCTGACTGGCAACTCTCGGTCTGTGCTGTTCCTTTGTTTTCATCAGCTGCATGGAGAGGAGCTTGCTGCATGGGCAACAGCTTGCTCTCCATATCGTACTGCCCTGGCTTGTACTAGGATGCAGCACCCACAGAGAACTGTGGCCTTGTATATGCTGTACATGTCCCATAGGGTGTTACAGCAGGGAAAGAGGCAGATGTATGCAGAGCAAATTGAGGTAGAGAAGCAGTTGGAGTGTGTGTGGGAGGGTGACTGGAGGGGAAGTAACCGATTTTGGAGGCTTCTATAGCATTGATCTGACTGTCTCTATCTGTCAGGTATCTGTGTCGCTGGCTACAGTGCTGTGAGGAACAATGAAATTCAGGAGCTCTCTCTCCCTCAGAAACTCTCGGCTAAAGACAAGCAGGTGAGAGGAGTGGGGATTCCCTGGAGAGGGTAACTGTGATTGAGGGTTTGGTCTGTTAGAGGGCAGGTGGGATGGGTGAACGTCAAGAGTGATAGTTAATTGTCAAGCAGTCTGTGCATTGTGGCCACACACTACTGCCCTGCATGACAGCCGATGGTTGGGGCAGTGAAGGTTGAAATCATTCACAGGATAATGCCCAAACACGTCTTCCCAGAGGTTCCACACTGTTCTGGGACTGCACATTATAGGCTGAATGTGTAATGAGACAGAAAATGGAATGGACTATTGTCAACATTGTGATAGAAACATAGAAAACCTACAGCACAATACAGGCCCTTTGGCCCACAAAGTTGTACCAAACATGTCCCTACCGTAGAAATTACTAGACTTACCTATAGCCCTCTATTTTTCTAAGCTCCATGTACCTATCCAAAAGTCTCTTAGAAGACACTATTGTATCTGCCACCACCACCGTTGCTGGCAGCCCATTCCACACACTTATCACTCTCTGAGTAAAAAACTTACCCCTGACATCTCCTCTGTACCTACTCCCCAGCACCTTAAACCTGTCTCCCCTTGTGGCAACCATTTCAGCCCTGGGAAAAAGCCTCTGACTATCCACATGATCAATGCCTCTCATCATCTTATACACCACTATCAGGTCACCTCTCATCCTCCTTTACTCCAAGGAGAAAAGGCTGAGTTCACTCAACCTATTCTCATAAGGCATGCTCCCCAATCCAGGCAACAGCCTTGTAAAAATTTTAGAATATAGAACACCACAGCAAGTCCAGACTCTTCAGCTCACAATGTTGTGCTGATCCTTTTAACCTACTCTTAAGATCAATCTAACCCTTCCCTCCCACACCCACCTCCATTTTCTGAAATCTACATGCCTATTCACAAGTCCTTTAGATGTCAATGAATCTGCCTCTACTACCCTGCTGTTAGGGCATTCCATGCACCACCCGTCTCTGTAACAAAAAATAATTACCCCTGGTATGCATCCTCATTTCTGCTCTGTTTGTCCACTGGAGTACCTGCTACACTACTATTAATTCACCTCTTGTCCTCCTTTATTCCGAAGAGAAAAGAGGTGGTTGAGTGTGCGGAGGTGAGGGGTGGGTTTGGAGTCTCCAGACCACAGTGGGTATATCAGGATGATGTGACTCTCTCCCATTCCTGCAGGGACTTTGCCCCGAAAGAGATTTCCACGTGGAGCGTGGCGGATTCTCCCAGAGGCCGGTTTACCAGTTGAAGCATGTTGCAAGGACTAGGTATGTTAACGTCTCAGTGCCTGCCAAGTTCCCTCACACCCTGTGGTATAGTAAATCAGGCAGAGGACACTTGATGAGCCAAATGGCTTAATTCTGCTCTGCTCTGTTCTATCTGACAGGCAATAAAACTTACAAACAGGGCATTTGGACTCTCATTAGTAAACATCTCCGTGTTGGGGAAATGAACTGTAGTCTCCCATGTGACAGGTGGGAATACTACAGATGAAAAAAAACCTTTCTGACAATGTACATTAAGACCTGCAGTGAAATGTATTGTTTGCATCAATAACCACCACAGTGCTTCTGGTGCCCACAACTGGGTAAAGGAGAACAAAATAATTGTTACTCCGGATCTGATGCAGCCTGAAAACAACACAAAAAGATAAAGAACACAATAATAAACACATTCAATATAAATACACAAGTCGTCGTCGTGGCTATCCCTTGAGGTCGAGGATGATGGTCTTCGTTCTGTTGATCTATTTATGGGTTCTCAACTGGCTTATGAGTCCAATCTTGGCTTTGAAAGTTCTTCCACATTCAGCACAGGTAGTTCCAGATGGCAGATCGGGCTTTGGTTGTTGCTGCCTCTCTTCCCATTTTCTTCTCTTTTCTTCTAATTCTTTGTAATGTGACAGGAAATTGGAGCACCCAGAGGAAGCTCATGCCACCGTGTTGCCTGGTCAAGCATGGGGTGCGGGCAACTAATGATGAAGAGCACAACCTGGGTTCAGGGAACTCGAGTAAGGAGGTGGTGGAGCTCCATTGTGGTGTGGAGGAAGGCTCTACAATGGATATTCAAAACTGTCCAATACATCAATGGTACCAGCCTAACCACCATCAAGGATGTACAGTGGCATGCGAAAGTTTGGGCACCCCGGTCAAAATTTCTGTTACTGTTCATCGCTAAGTGAGTAAAGGATGACCTGATTTCCAAAAGGCATAAAGTAAAAAATGACACATTTCTTTAATATTTTAAGCGATTACTTTTTTAAAAATTTCCATCTTTTAGTTTCAAAATAACAGAAAGTGAAAAGGGCCCAAAGCAAAAGTTTGGGCACCCTGCATGGTCAGTACTTAATGACATCCCCTTTGGAAGTATTCACAGTAACAGAAATTTTGACCAGGGGTGCCCAAACTTTTGCATGCCACTGTAGCTTTAGAAAGGTGTCAGTAAAGGGCCAGTGACGTCATGACAGATTCCCCCTCACCCTGCTCGTGGACTGTTTGTTCCACTCAGTCAGGGAGGAGGCTGCGTAGCATCCACACCAGGACTACTAGATTCAAAAATAGTTAATTCCCAAGCAAACACGAGGAAATCTGCAGATGCTGGAAATTCAAGCAACACACACAAAATGCTGGTGGAACACAGCAGGCCAGGCAGCATCTATAGAAGCACTGTCGACGTTTTGGGCCGAGACCCTTCGTCAGGATTTTGTGTGTGTTGCTTACATTCCCAAGCAGTAAGGCTGATCAACAACCCTGTACCTCTACATTATATAATTTCCTGTCAGTTACCTTATGACAGACTTTATGGACGTGCATTCAATCTATGTATATAAGCTTTCTTATGTATTTATTTATTGTAATTTTTATTATGTTCTTCATCTTTTGTGTTTTTTTTTGTGCTGCATCAGATCTGGAGAAACAACTATTTTGTTCTTCTTTACACGTGTGTCGTGGAAATGACATTAAACAATCTTGATCATGAAGTTGTTACTGAGCTGCCCTCTAACTCTGCCCACAGCCTGCTGGTGAGCAGTGGCCCCCCGGACCCCTCGCTGCAGGTCTGGCGACTGGCAACCGATGACAGTGGTGAGTGAGTGGGGCTCTGGCTGCGGGTCTGCGCCTAGGAGTGACGTGCTCACTGACTGAGAGCAGTGGGAGGGAAGCATTAGACTGATTGTGGAAAAGGGTCATGGTCTGAAGGGCCTGTACTGATAGATAGATAGATAGATAGATAGATACTTTATTCATCCCCATGGGGAAATTCAACTTTTTTTCCAATGTCCCATACACTTGTTGTAGCAAAACTAATAACATACAATACTTAACTCAGTAAAAAATATGATATGCATCTATCTCAAAAAGCATTAATAATAGCTTTTAAAAAGTTCTTAAGTCCTGGCGGTTGAATTGTAAAGCCTAATGGCATTGGGGAGTATTGACCTCTTCATCCTGTCTGAGGAGCATTGCATCGATAGTAACCTGTCGCTGAAACTGCTTCTCTGTCTCTGGATGGTGCTATGTAGAGGATGTTCAGAGTTTTCCATAATTGACCGTAGCCTACTCAGCGCCCTTCACTCAGCTACCGATGTTAAACTCTCCAGTACTTTGCCCACGACAAAGCCCGCCTTCCTTACCAGCTTATTAAGACGTGAGGCGTCCCTCTTCTTAATGCTTCCTCCCCAACACGCCACCACAAAGAAGAGGGCGCTCTCCACAACTGACCTATAGAACATCTTCAGCATCTCACTACAGACATTGAATGACGCCAACCTTCTAAGGAAGTACAGTCGACTCTGTGCCTTCCTGCACAAGGCATCTGTGTTGGCAGTCCAGTCTAGCTTCTCGTCTAACTGTACTCCCAGATACTGTATTGTTCTCGGTTCTATTAACTCCATTGTCTTGGCTTAAGTTCCAGTCAGAGGAATGCTTTTTAAACTCTGAATTCAATGAATCTGGGTACAGTGGAGAAAGTTGTCTCTGGGTAGTGTTATGAACCCCGTAACTGGGTGTCTTACCAGCAAAGATAGGAGTATCCGTTGGAGTCTGATGATACTATTTTTAACAGTATTTATTAGTAAAAGTACACAAAAATAATATCAATACAAATTTACAGATAATATACGTCATCAATACTAAACCTAAAAGTGCAGGTATAATAATAATCAATAAGAAATAAGCTCTATCGTTGTCTAGGGGATAATGAATTGTCCGATGGAAATATAAAGAAATATAAAGTTCAGTTCAGTTCATGCAGGCTGTTGTAGTTGTTGGTCGCAGTGTTGCAATTGTTGGGGGGAGAGAGAGAGAGAGAGAGAGAGAGAGAGAAAGCAGTAACAGCTATTGACTTGCCGACTTTCCTTTACGATCTTGATCCGTCAATGCGTTGTTGTTGTGGCCATTCACGTATGACCCCTCCGTCCTTTAGCTAGACTGTTCCATGGAGGACTCGTCACCCAGGCAAGGATGGACACACACACAAGCCCCCACCGGTCTCGTAGCGTCTCTCCTGGTGCGTCTGAGGGGTGTTTCCCCAGACCCTACTTTTATCCCCACTCACGGGGTGTCAGGTATCAATCAGGTTTTTGATGATGCAACCCATCAACCAGACCACTCTGGTTGCCCCCTGAGGGGTTTCAATGAATAGAACAGTACTCAATACACAATTCTTTCTCCAAAAGACACAATAGCAGTAATCAGTGGTTCCGTTCCGCTTTTGTTAGGAGGAGACATTCCACTTTTGTGTATCCATGCGTTGTCTCTCTCTCATTTCCTTGGTATCAGACCCGAAATAGTAGCGATTTTGCGATTCTCAAAAGGGGGGGGGGCGACTTTGCAGCCTTCTGCCCATCAGAGTTGCTCCTCATTCGTAACAGTAGCAAGATACTGATTAACCAGGAAAGTGGGCAGTGGAATGGCAGATGGTATTTCTTCCAAGAATCATGACATTCTGGAATGGTTCTTTTTTTTTGTAATTTATTTTTTTTATTGAAGTTCATCAAACAAACATTTTCATAAGATGTATTTCAGACATTGTACATATATATCATATAATCATACATATCACAAATCTCCACAAAGTATTTATCTGAGGTACACACTTATAGAAAAGAGTGGAAAGAAAAAACAAGCAAAAGGAAAGAACTATGTACAAGTAGGGAGTGATTTTTTTTTACAACAGATTCATTGATTTGTGAGAATAAAATCAGGCCTATGAGGCATTACGTAGTTAAACCATTTTTCCCGGTATGAATCAAATTGTTCCAGCTTATGATTAATTGATGCTGTTATCTTCTCCATTTTGTAAATGTCCATTGTAATTTCCATCCATGTATTTAAAGTTGGGCTCTCCTGTGATAACCATTTCCTAGTAAGAGTCTTTTTACCAGCCACCAACAGTATATTCATTAAATATTTATCTCTTTTCAACCATTCTAGATATATCCAAAATATATGGTCTTACTCTCCAAGGGTATTTCACATTTAAAGATGTCTTGTAGGGCATTGTGTATCCCCCTCCCAATAGTTTTTGATAATAGGGCAGTCCCAAAAAATATGATAATGATTTGCATTTTGATTTCCACAATTTCTCCAGCAAACAGGGAGGTTACTATCATTATGGGATTTCTGAGAGGGTATAATAAAATACCTTATCAAGTTTTTCCATCCAAACTCCCTCCATTTCTGTGAATTGGTACACTTCCGTTGATATCTCCATATTGTTGTCCATTCTTCCTCAGATATAATTATCCCTCCTTCCTTCTCCCATTTTGTTTTGTTACGTATTCAGGCAACAATAAATATAGATGAGTTAGGCAAGGGTTTTTATAACAAATAACACGTTTATTAAACACTGACAACAAACCCCCTCAAAAGTAAACAAACTCAAACGTAACCGGAAAACAGCTGCTGTACGGCAGATTCACAGTTCTTAATAGCGCTGCAGTTCAAACAGTTCTTAAAGCGGTATTGAAAAAAAAAGTTCTTTAAAGCGGTATGCCGAAAGTTCAAAAGCTCACAGTCCTTTTAAAAGGAGAGACTTTTTAAAGCGATTTAAATTCTCTTCCACATCGATGTCCTTCGATTCCCCGGCGTCGAACTTTCCCACGAAGAATTTTATGAAATATAACGGCTTAAAGGTACTGACCTTCCTTCCACACTATTCTCAAATCCTTTCTGGTCAAACCCAGGGATTAACAGCAAGAATAGTCAACGAAATCCCTCCGAATGAGGATCAAATAAGGTCGAACTTTCCACCGTCTAAAATCGATTCTCCTCGATTTTTATCTTCCAAATTCTTATCTTCACTCTCCACAGTAAAGAAACTGTTGGCAATGACCTTTTAAACTTTAGGCATTATATAAAACTTCATTTTTCAACTAAACTGCATCATCACATTAAATCACGCAAGGACATGAAGTCAGCTTGGCAAATCCCGCCACGAACTGCCCCACCTGACAGGGTGGGTCTTCCTTTTATACCCTGTGAAAAAAAAACCGGTCACATGACCTCTACTGGCGGGAAAATGACATCACTCTACCATCACAAGACCATTACCTCAAGTCCAGTATAACTTCAAACCCAGTCACGTGACAAGGGTACCACTGTCACGTGTCACGGGTACGTAACAGTTTTAATGTATGAAGTTGAATGTGTTTTTAAGATTTGACAACCTCTTATACATGCTTGAAATGATTCTACTACCATTATCTGAATTATTTGCTTTTCTAAAGAGCTCTATCAAGCATGTATTTGCTCTGGTTACATTTTTAAGCGTCTTATTAACATATTGTTGCATCTGTAAATAACGATAAAAATCTTGTTTTTCTAATAAGTGTTTCTCTTTAAGCACTTCAAAACTGAACAGTGTTCCTTCTTTCATTATGTTGCAAAGAACTGTTATTCCTTTAGCTGTCCAGTCCTTAAATCTAGCATCCAGTTTATTTGGTGTAAAATCAGAGTCATATGCACACCATTTAAGAATTGCAATATCTCCCTCTAGATTATATTCTTTTATAGTAGTTTTCCATATTTTAAGAGTCAATTTCACCCATGGGTTATCAATAGTATAATGTGCCATGTGCAGAAGTTCGCTGATGACACGGCCATAGTGGGGTGTGTCAGGAATGGACAGGAGGAGGAGTATAGGAAACTGATACAGGACTTTGTGATATGGTGCAACTCAAACTACCTGCGTCTCAATATCACCAAGACCAAGGAGATGGTGGTGGACTTTAGGAGATCTAGGCCTCATATGGAGCCAGTGATCATTAATGGAGAATGTGTGGAGCAGGTTAAGACCTACAAGTATCTGGGAGTACAGTTAGACGAGAAGCTAGACTGGACTGCCAACACAGATGCCTTGTGCAGGAAGGCACAGAGTCGACTGTACTTCCTTAGAAGGTTGGCGTCATTCAATGTCTGCAGTGAGATGCTGAAGATGTTCTATAGGTCAGTTGTGGAGAGCGCCCTCTTCTTTGTGGTGGCGTGTTGGGGAGGCAGCATTAAGAAGAGGGACGCCTCACGTCTTAATAAGCTGGTAAGGAAGGCGGGCTCTGTCGTGGGCAAAGTACTGGAGAGTATAACATCGGTAGCTGAGCGAAGGGCGCTGAGTAGGCTACGGTCAATTATGGAAAACCCTGAACATCCTCTACATAGCACCATCCAGAGACAGAGAAGCAGTTTCAGCGACAGGTTGCTATCGATGCAATGCTCCTCAGACAGGATGAAGAGGTCAATACTCCCCAATGCCATTAGGCTTTACAATTCAACCGCCAGGAGTAAGATATGTTAAGTGCCGGGGTTGATTGTATTTAATGTATTTAAGTAAACTACTTAAGAACTTTTTAAAAGCTATTATTAATGCTTTTGGAGAGAGTGATTTAGATGCATATCATATTTTTACTGAGTTAAGTATTGTATGTAATTAGTTTTGCTACAACAAGTGTATGGGACATTGGAAAAAATGTTGAATTTCCCCATGGGGATGAATAAAGTATCTATCTATCTATCTAGTATTTATGTACCTTTGCAGGTTGTTATCAGCCAAAATTGCTTGTATGGGGATGGGAAGTACCCGCTCCTCAATTTTTTTCCATTGAGTGTCATATGATGGGTTGCACCAACATATCACAGCTCTCAACTGTGCTGCAAAATAATAATCTCTAAGAGAAAGTTGGCCCCATCCCCCCTTTTCCTTTGCTAATTGCAAAGTTTTGAGACGAACTCTAGGCCTTTTACTCTGCCAAATATACCTTGATAGCATCTTGTTCCATTCATTGAATTGATTTTGATTAATCTCTGTTAGTAGGGTCTGAAAGAGATATAACAGTCTGGGCAGTATATTCATTTTAATAGACTCAATCCTTGAACTGAGACTGAAAAAAGGAATCAGGCTCCATCTTGCTACATCTTCCTTAATTTTTTTATATAAAGGCTGATAATTACATTCTGATAATTTTGCCAAATCTTTTGGCATAATGATGCCCAAATATTTGAAAGACTCTGTGTGCCATGCCCAGGGGTATCGACTTTCAATTTCTCTTGGTGGGCTATAGTAATATGAAGGTAATTGGGTTTTATCTATGTTGATCTTGTATCCTGATAATTGACCATATTGTTCAAGGGATTGCATCAATTTAGGTAAAGAGTATGTTGGTTGCCCTAGATAGATCAAAATGTCATCCGCATAACAAGCCAATTTATGCTCTGTCCCTTTAATAGTAATTCCCCTGATATCTTCATTTTGTCTGATGTATTGAGCTAATGGTTCCAGATATAACACGAAGAGTAGTGGTGACCATGCACAACCCTGTCTCGTGCCCCTTTCTAGGGTAAGACTATTTGATAACTATCCATTGATTTTAATCCTAGCAGTAGGATTGTCATATAGTATCTGTATAGTTTTAATAATTGTGTCTTGGAAACCAAATCTATGTAAAACTCTGTAAAGAAAATTCCAGTCAACCGAATCAAATGCTTTTTCAGCGTCCACGCTTATCACTATTGCTTTGATTTTATTTTTTTGTATATGATCCATAATGTGAAGTGTCCTTCGTATATTGTCTTGAGTCTGGCGTTGTCGTATAAAACCTGTCTGATCATTACGTATCAGTATGGGTAGAAACTCCTCTAATCGTTTGGCCATGATGGAGGTAAATAATCTATAATCTACATTAAGAACGGATATTGGTCTAAATGATCCGCATTCCATTTTATCCTTGCCTTCTTTCGGTATAGCCGAGATTATCGCTTCCTTCCAACTGGGTGGCATTTGTGCCTTTTTTAGAGCCCAGTTCAGCGTGGGGAGTAAAACAGGAATTAACTCATTTTTAAATTCTTTGTACCACTCTGCCGTATACCCATCTGATCCTGGTGACTTGCTTAATTTAAGCCTACTAATTGCAGCTTTTAATTCAACTTCAATTATGTCAGCAGTCATCCTTCTATTTTGTTCTTCGCTTAAAGTGGGTAACTCTAGAGAATTCAAGAAGGTGTCAATTTGGGTTATGCTTATCCCTGGAACTTTGGAATATAGTGTTTTGTAAAACATTTCAAAAGCTTCTTGAATTTCACTTAGCTTATTTTTTATCATTGTCGTTCTTGGGTCCCTAATTCTATGAATTGTATTTTCTGCTATCTTTTTTTCAGTTTCCATGCCAGTATTTTCATAGATTTCGATCCACTTTCATAATGTCTCTGTTTCAGAAACATTGTTTTTCCTGATTTCTTGCGTAGCCAAATTATTTATTTCATTCCTAATTCTTTTAATTTCCCCTAATGTATCCTGTGCCAAATTCAATTTGTGTTTTTTCTCTAGTTCCTTCAGCCTATTTTGTAATTCCTCTAATGTTTTATTCCTTATTTTTTTCTTATATGAAGATATTGCTATAATTTTCCCTCTTAAGACCGCCTTCAGAGTATCGCATAAAATGGGAGGTGAAACCTCCCCATTATCATTAAATTCTAAGTAGAGACCAATTTCTTTTTTAATTTGTTCCTTAAAGTACGGATCATTGAGTAGTCTTGAATTTAGTTTCCAAATAGTATTCTTTGGTTGTAGGTCAAAATCAACAGATAAATATATCGGTGCATGGTCACCTACATCTATTGTCCCAATTCCACAGGTGTTTATTTTGTCTTTGTCTTTTCCAAATGTTATGAAATAGTCTATTCTTGTATATACAGAATGTGGAGCAGAATAATGAGTGTAATCCCTTCTGTCAGGGAAAAGGTCCCTCCATATATCAATTAAACCAACATCCTCAAAAAGTGTATTAACTTTCTTATGTAAAGATTTTGTTTCATAGGTTTTTCTATTGGAAGAGTCTAAGTTTGGTTGTAATTGTAAATTTAAGTCTCCCCCACATATCAGGAGACCTTTTGTTTCCGTTACCATAATATCAGTAATTTTCTGAAAGAAACCAATATCACTTCCCGGGGGTGTGTATATATTCAATAGAGTAACTGAATTGCTGTCTATATTCCCCCTTACCAGAATATATCTGCCTTCTTTATCTCCCATTTCAAATATTTTTTCAAAATTTAGCTTACTTGAGATAAGAATAGCAACTCCTTTCTTATGTCCTGATTTATATGAGGAGAAAAACAGATTAGTGAAGGCCGTTCTCTTTAGTTTTTTATGCTCATTATCACTTAAATGAGTTTCCTGTAAATATACTACATGGGCTTGTTCATTTTTCATTTTGGATAAAATTCTCTTACATTTGATTGGATTTAATAGCCCATTTACATTAAAAGAAATGAATTTTACCTTGTCCTTAGCCATCTGTATTTATCTGTCAATGTATCATTGAAATTAGAATAAAACTTAATCGATCTACTCCCTGAACAAATAAGAACCAAGAAACTCAAATAATAACAAAAATGGCAACGAACGTGTGATTCCAAGGCTGAGGTCTCTAGTAAATGACCCTGCGTAGAGCTAGAGGAAATGTCTAGCTGTGGGGAATAACCCCTCCTACTTGTGAGTTGAGGGCCCCCATTGCAATATTCATAAAAGTCAGTGAACAAATCCATTACACAGAACAGATTTCCCTGTGTACTCCTCCTATATATATATATATATATATATATATATATATATACACACACACACACACATATATATATTTTCTCATTTTGGTGGGGAAAAAGGAGTAAGTGAACGAATAAAGAATAACAGCTAAGTAATATAAAATCCACATTATAAGAAGTATTTTTCGAGGTAGGTATATCACTGTGTACTTTTGCTTCTGTTTAGCTTATCAACATTTTTAAAGTTAGCCAAACCTTATGGCTCTTCTGAAGGGGGTGAGAACTGTCTTTGGGAAGCTCCCAGTCTCTTCCTGATTTATTTCTCTCGGCCTCCTCCCGACTCCTGCTTTCTCGTTTCTCGCACTATTTCCCAAGCCGAGCGGGACAATTCCTCAGCCAGGCTTTCCTTCGTTTTGGTCATGCTGACGGGCAACCCTCTGGCCTTCATGTCTGTAGTCACCTCTTCCACTGTCTGGTACAACTGCGTCCCGTTGTCATAAAACACTCGAAGTTTAGCAGGGTACGGAGTTTGAAATCTAATCTTATTTTGCTTTAATACTCGCTTTACTTCGGAGTATTCTTTGCGTTTCTGGAGGACCGCGGTGGGGGGGGGGGGGGGTAATCTTGGTCGAAATATATCAATTTATCCTCTAAAAACACTCTCTTCTTACCTCAGGCCCTTCGTAGAATCTCCGCCTTGGTGCTGTACCGAAGGAATTTAATTATTGAGCGTGGCTTTCTATCCTGGGTAGGTTTTGGGACTAATGCGCGGTGGGCTCTTTCGACTTCCAGCTTCATAGCTGGGGGAAGATCCAGCGCATCCCGCAGTAACTTTCCGACAAACTCAGTCATAGACGAGCCCTCCACTCCTTCGGGAACATTGTAGATTCTGATATTTTTCCGCCGTGATCTTCCCTCCAGATCAAGCAGTTTTCCTTCTTGGTGATGTATTATTTTTATTGTCTTGCTCAGTATCCGTTCCACGTTTTGAACGCGATCTTCCACCTTTTCAATGCGAGTCTCTGCCACCACTATTTTTTGATTAATGCTGGCGAGCTCTGCCTTAATATCACGGAGCTGCTGCTTCATATCTTTCTGGACCTCCATTATTTCTTTCAGCATTTCGAAGATATTCGCCGCTTCGACTGAACGAGGCCCAGCAGCTGCCTCACTAGCACATGGTCGGGTCGGAGAGCCACTCACTGCACTCCTCTCAGATGCAGGCTCCGCAGTGTTGCTTTTTAATTTCCGTTTCTTCTCCTCATTCTTGCCCATCTTTTCAGTTCAAATATTTTTTGAAAAATATTATATTTGACGAGTTAATGGGGCTTAATAAGCATATTTCCGGAAGTGCTAGTGACTTAAGCTGCCATTCTCGATGATGACATCACCAGAAAACCCTGGAATGGTTCTGGAGGACTGGAAAATGTCCTCCACTCTTTAAGATGGGAGAGAGGCAGAAGAAAAGAAATTATAGGTTAGTTAACCTAGCTTTAGTGGTTGCGAAGGTGTTGGAAAGTCCTGAAGAAGGGTCTCACTCAATATGTTGACAGTTTATTCATTTGCCTGACCTGCTGAGTTTCTCCAGCATTTTGTGTCTGTTGATCTGGATCTCCAACATCTGCTGACTTTCTCTTGTTTATTATTAACAGGTACTTGGAGGCACATGATAAAGTAGGCCAAAGTCAGCATGGTTTCCTAAAGGGGATATCTTGTCTGACAAATCTGTTAGAATTCTTTGAGGAAATATCGGCAGGATAGACAAAGGAGAGTCAGTGGATGTTGTTCATTTGGATTTTCAGAAGGCCTTTGACAAGGTGCCGCAACTGAGGGTGCTTATCAAAATAAAAAGCCTGTGATATTACAGGAAAGATACTAGCATGGATAGAAGATTGGTTGACAGCAGGAGGCAAAGAGTGGGAATAAAGGGGTACTTATTGGCTGCAGAAGACTAGTGTTCTGCAGGTGTCAATACTGCAACTGTGTTTTTTCATGTTATACGTCACTAATTTGGATGATGGAATTAATTGTGGTCAAGTTTGTGGAAAATACGAAGGTTGATAGAGGAGCAGGTAGTGTTGAGGAAGCAGGGAGTATGCAGAAGGACTTAGACTGGGGAATGGGCAAAGAAATGGCAGATGGAATATAGTATAGGTCATGCATTTTGGTAGAAAGAATAAAGATTTTCTATTGCTATTTTCCAAACGGAGAAATTCTAAAAATCAGAGGTGCAAAGGGATTTGGGAGTCTTTGTACAGGGTACCCTAAAGGTTAACCTGCAGGTTGAGTCAGTAGTGAGGAAGGAAGATACAATGTTAGCAGTCATTTTCGAGCAGACTAGAATATAAGAGCAAGGATGTAATGCTGAGGCTTTATAAGACATTACTCAGACTGCACAAGGAGTATTCTGAGCAGCTTTGAGCCCCTTATCTAAGAAAAGATAGAACCATAGAACACTACAGCACAGTACAGGCCCTTCAGCCCTCCATGTTGTGCCGACCCATATAATCCTTAAAAAAGTACTAAACCCACACTACCCCATAACCCTCCATTTTTCTTTCATCCATGTGCCTGTCCAAGAGGCTCTTGAATACCCCTAATGTTTAAGCCTCCACCACCATCCCTGGCAAGTCATTCCAGGCACTCACAACCCTCTGTGTAAAAAAAACTTACCCCTGATGTCTCCCCTCAACTCCCCTCCCTTAATTTTGTACATATGCCCTCTGGTGTTTGGTATTGGTGCCCCGGGAAACAGGTACTGATTATCCACCCTATCTATGCCTCTCATAATCTTGTAGACCTCTATCAAGTCCCCTCTCATTCTTCTACGCTCCGAAGAAAAAAAAGTCCCAGCTCTGCTAACCTTGCTTCATATGACTTGTTCTCCAAACCAGGCAACATCCTGGTAAACCTCCTCTGCACCCTCTCCATAGCTTCCACATCCTTCCTATAATGAGGTGACCAGAATTGAACACAAGATGTTCTGGCCTTGGAGAGGGTCCAGAGAAGGTCTGCAAGAATCATTCCAGGAATGAAAGGGTAGTGTAAGAGGAGCAGTTGATAGCTCTGGGCCTGTGCTTACTGGAGTTTAGAAGAATGAGGGGGAAATCTCATTGAAACCTGTCAAAAGTTGAAAGGCCTAGATAGAGTGGATGTGGAGAGGATCAAATTGTGTCTAGGACCAGAGGACACAACCTCAGAATAGAGGAAGGTAGATATAAAACAGACGAGGAGAAATTTCTTTGGCTAGAGAGTGGTGACTCTGTGGTTTTTATTACCACAGAGGGCTGTGGAGGCCAGCTCATTGGGTATATTTAAAGCAGTATGGGCATCAAAGGTTATGGGAAGAAGGCAGGAGAATGGGATTGAGAGGGATTATAATCAGAATGGCAGAGCAGACAAGATGGCCAAGTGGTCTAATTCTGCTCCTGTGTCATGTGGTCTTCAACTCATACATGTGTGAATGGGTGAACCAGGCCAGGACCTACCTACACAGTGGAAAAATAAAGCTGATAATGATTAGCTTTATTTGCCACATGTACACCGAAACACAAATGAATCTCAGGATTGGATGTGCTGACATATACTTAATTTGATAATAAATTTACTTTGAACTTTGGAGCGTAGTGAAATGCATTGTTTGCATCAGGATGTGCTGGGGACAGCTCGTAAGTGTCCCATGCTACTGGCACCAATGTAACATGTCCAAAACTCACTAACCTTAACTAGTACGTCTTTCATGTGTGAGGAAACCCATGTGGTCATGGGGAGAAGGTTCAGACTCCTTACAGTGATGGAATTGAGTATGGGTCATTGTTTATTCCGTTTCATGTCTGCTGCCAGATCTACTGAGTTCCTCTGCATTCTGAGCTCTTTCTGCTCAGTTGTTTTCCAGTGGGAGTAAACCATAGCTTCTTTGAAAGGTCTAGCATCAGCCCAGTGGGCCAAAGGGCCTCCTTGTGTGCACCGCTCCCTGGCTCTGATGTTAATTCTGCTTTTCTCCCTATGACAGATGCCATCTCGTTGCTGACCACACTTCCATGCTCCAGTGTGGTTGGCGGATGGTCACGGATTTCTGTCACATCCTCTCCAACCCCCCGGGTGCTTTGGAGTTCGACGACCAGTGACCTCACCATCCAGGAAATTGAGACGCAGTCGGTGCTGTTCTCCGGAGCTGGTAATCAAATGCTCCCTCTGGAGGAGCGATGGGTGTGTGGAGGGAGAGGGGTGGGGCAGAGCCTCTGACTGAAGCCCAATCCTCCCTCTGGAGGGAGTTACTAAGTGCAGATCTGGAACAGCTCAGGCCATTGTGAGCAAAGGATCAGGTGGGAAAGGGGTAGATAGTTAAACATGACTGGTGCTATCTCCTTACCATCTTTCCTGGGCAAAAAGAGTGGGTGATTCTGTCCAGAAGAAGATCACGAGGTTCAATGTGTAATACGACAGAAAATGGAACTGAATATTTTCAGTGTTGCAGTAGCTGACTGAATGAAAAGAGGGAGCAGGAAGTGGGAGGGATTGCGATGCTGCTGGTTTGGGAATGTGTGCATTGGGAGGGATTGGGATGGTGCTGGTTTGGGAATGTGCATTGGGAGAGTTTGGGAAGATGTCAGTTTGGGAATGTGTGCATTGGGAGAGATTGGGAAGATGTCAGTTTGGGATGTGTGCATTGGGAGGGATTGGGAAGATGTCAGTTTGGGAATGTTTGCATTGGGAGGGATTGGGAAGATGTCAGTTTGGGAATGTGTGCATTGGGAGGGATTGGGAAGATGTCAGTTTGGGAATGTTTGCATTGGGAGGGATTGGGAAGATGTCAGTTTGGGAATGTGTGCATTGGGAGGGATTGGGAAGATGTCAGTTTGGGAATGTGTGCATTGAGAGGGATTGGGAAGATGTCAGTTTGGGAATGTGTGCATTGGGAGGGATTGGGGAGATGTCAGTTTGGGAATGTGTGCATTGGGAGGGATTGGGGAGATGTCAGTTTGGGAATGTTTGCATTGGGAGGGATTGGGAAGATGTCAGTTTGGGAATGTGTGCATTGGGAGGGATTGGGGAGATGTCAGTTTGGGAATGTTTGCATTGGGAGGGATTGGGAAGATGTCAGTTTGGGATGTGTGCATTGGGAGGGATTGGGAAGATGTCAATTTGGGAATGTGTGCATTGGGAGGGATTGGGGAGATGTCAGTTTGGGAATGTTTGCATTGGGAGGGATTGGGAAGATGTCAGTTTGGGAATGTGTGCATTGGGAGGGATTGGGGAGATGTCAGTTTGGGAATGTGTGCATTGGGAGGGATTGGGGAGATGTCAGTTTGGGAATGTTTGCATTGGGAGGGATTGGGAAGATGTCAGTTTGGGAATGTGTGCATTGGGAGGGATTGGGGAGATGTCAGTTTGGGAATGTTTGCATTGGGAGGGATTGGGAAGATGTCAGTTTGGGATGTGTGCATTGGGAGGGATTGGGAAGATGTCAATTTGGGAATGTTTGCATTGAGAGGGATTGGGAAGATGTCAGTTTGGGAATGTGTGCATTGGGAGGGATTGGGAAGATGTGAGTTTGGGAATGTTTGCATTGGGAGGGATTGGGAAGATGTCAGTTTGGGAATGTGTGCATTGGGAGGGATTGGGAAGATGTCAGTTTGGGAATGTTTGCATTGGAAGGGATTGGGAAGATGTCAGTTTGGGAATGTTTGCATTGGGAGGGATTGGGAAGATGTCAGTTTGGGAATGTTTGCATTGGGAGGGATTGGGAAGATGTCAGTTTGGGAATGTTTGCATTGGGAGGGATTGGGAAGGTGTCAGTTTGGGAATGTGTCATGGAAGGGATTGGGAAGGCGTCAGTTGTTTGGCAAGGTGTGCAGCAGGAGGCACGGAGAGAAAATACTAACTCAGCTCCCAATCTGTATCTTGGTCCCATCTAATGGGAGTGTTAACCTTCCCCACAGGAGCAGAAGACCATGAATCAATCAGTATGCTGGAGTTCCTTGACCATTCTACCTTTATCATCTGCTCGATGAACGGCCGCCTGCGAATAGCTGACATGCGGCAGTCCCCAAGTCTGATTGGACACTCAGGCCTGCCTTCTGGCAGCAGCTGTTGGACGATGGCACTGGCGCCTGGTTTCTCAGCAGTGGGGAGACTGTCCTTGGATGGAGAGGTGGTGCTGACTGATTGTCGAGACCTGAGCAAGGTTCTGGGGCAAGCAGAGCTGGATATACCCAGGCCAGTGATCTGCAGTGACCACCTGTCCCTGAGCTGGGCACCGCGACTACCTCAGCACTTGGCAGTGTCAGGTAGGTTGGTGCTGTGTGTTCCTTAGTCCTAGAGTGCTGTAGCACAGGAACAGCCCCTTCAGGCCATGTAGTTCATTGTGAACGGTTATTCTGCCTAGTCTCTGGACAATAGCCCTCCATGCCCCTCCCATCTATGTACATATCCAAAGTTGTCTTAAATGTTGCAATCACCCCACACTTGTACCACCCTCCGGGATAAGAAGTTCCCAGTCAGGTTTCCCTTAAGTATTTTCTGTTTCACCCTTAATCTGTGACCTTTAGCTTTAGTTCACCCAAACTCAGTGGAAAAATCCTGCTTACATTTACCCTATCTATACCTCTCATAATCTTATTTACCCCTATCAAGTCTCTCCACATTCTTCTATGCTCCAGGGAATAAAGTTCCAAACTATTCAATCTTTCCCTATAACTCAGGTCCTCAAGTCCCAGCAAAGCAACATCCTTGTAAAGTGTCTTTGTACTCTTTCAATCTGTAGGTAGGTGAACACAACTGCAGATAATACTCCAAATTAGGCTTCAACATAACATCCCAACTCCTGTGCTCAGTACGATTTATGGAGGCCAGTGTGTGAAAAGCTTTGTTTACAACCCTATCTACCTGTGTGCCACTTTCAAGGAATTATGGAATTAATCAGAAGTACAGAGGGCCCAGGGTTGATTCCTTGGGCAGCTGGTCATAAACACAAGGGAAGGTCTTTCTTGCTTTCATCGGCCTTTAGCCTAGTGCCCAGTCCAAGAGGACGCATGTGGTCAGAAATGCTCCTGTCTACATCAACTTTTCGAGTTTGAGAGGGCTTCAGGTTCTTAGGTGTGAACATCACCTGGTTCAACCACGCTGATACAACAGCTTCTCGGGGCTAAAGAAATTCAGCATGACTCAGTCAGGTCTTACCAATATTTATCATTGTACTATATATTCTGTCTCAATGCATCCTGGCTTGGTATGGCAACTGCTGTGCCTGACCATGACCACAAGAAACCTCAGGGAGTTGTGAACACAGCTTAGTTCATCACAGGAGCCAACCTCCTTTTCATGGACTCTGTCTGCACTTCTCACTACATCAGTAAAGCTGCCAGCATAATCAAAGACTTCTCCCACCCTCGTCATTATCTTCTCTCTGTCCTCCCGTCACATATGGGAGTAAACCATGGCATCAGGGTAAACTCTCAGATAGAGTGGATGTAGAGGATGTTTCCTATAGTGGGGTAGTCTAGAACCAGAGGGCACAGCCTCAGAGTAGAAGCACATCCATTTAGAACATACATGAGGAATTTCTTTAACCAGAGAGTGGTGAGTCTGGAATCTACAAACAGCTGTAGAAGCCAAGTCATAGACATAGAACATAGAAAACCTACAGTTCAATACATGCCCTCCGGTCCAGTATGCTGTGCCGTACATGTACTTACTTTAGAAATTACCTAGGGTTACTCATAGCCCTCTATTTTTCGAAGCTCCATGTATGTATCCAAGAGTCTCTTAAAAGACCCTATTGTATCCACCTCCACCACCATCGCCGGCAGCCCATTCCACACACTGACCATTCTCTGCATAAAAGACTTATCTCTGACATCTCCACTGTACCTACTTCCAAGCACCTTTAAAACTGTGCCCTCTTGTGTAAGCAATTTCAGCCCTGGAAAAAAGCCTCTGACTATCCACATGATCAATGCCTCTCATCATCTTATACACCTCTATCAGGTCATCTCTTATCCTCTGACACTCCAAGGAGAATAGGCCAAGTTCATTCAACTTATTCTCATAAGGCATGCTCCCCAATCCAGGCAACATCCTTGTAAATCTCCTCTGCACCCTTTCTATGGTTTCCACGTCCTTCCTATAATGAGGTGACCAGAACTGAGCACAGTACTCCAAGTGGGGTCTGACCAGGGTCCTATATAGCTGCAACATTACCTCTTGGCTCTTTAACTCAATCCCACATGTACAGCACAGCATACTGGACTGGAGGGCATGTATTGAGCTGTAGGTTTTCTATGTTCTATGTCTATGACTTTGCTTCTACAGCTGTTTGTAGATTCCAGATTCACCACCCTCTGGTTAAATGGATGTGCTTCTACTCTGAGGCTGTGCCCTCTGGTTCTAGACTACCCCACTATAGGAAACATCCTCTACATCCACTCTATCTGAGAGTTTACCCAGATGCCATGGTTTACTCCCATATATTGATGAAGGCCAATGCACCGTATGTCTTTGTAACCACAGTCAATCTGCGCAGTAGCTTTGAGCATCCTATGAACTTGGACCCCAAGATCCCTCTAATCTTCCACACTGCCAAGAGTCTTACCATTAATGCTTATTCTGCAATCATATTTGACCTACCAAAATGAACCACCTCACACTTATCTGGGTTGAACTCCGTCTGTCACTTCTCAGCCCAGTTTTACATCCTATTGATGTTCCGCTGTAATCTCTGACAGCCCTCCACGCTATCCACAATACCCCCGACCTTTGTGTCATTAGGTATATTTAAAGCAGAGGTTGAGAGGTTCTTGATTAGTCAGGATGTCAAAGGTTAAGGAGAGAAGCGGGGAATGGTGTTCAGAGGGATAATTGGTCAGTCGTGATTGGTGGAGCAGACTCGATGTGCTGAATGGCTTAATTCTGCTCCTATGCTTTGTGAACTTATGAAACATGCAAACTCTGACCATAGCGTCAGAGTTTCTTCCCACCCTCAAACCACCCCCCCCCCCCACCCGCACGGTTAGGAAGGATATGGTGGATGGGATGGGAGACCAGTTACAAGTTGATTGTTGTGTATCTCTGCACTTGCAGGTTTCGATGGAACAGTTCACGTCTATGACGCTGGCTCATGGTCTGCAAGTCCTCGCCAGGTGCAGCCCGTCTTCATCCACCGGGGCCACAGTGTGGGTGCGGAGCTGGACCACGTGCCGCCGTTGGTCACCATGCATGTTTGGCACCCCTGGAAGGAGCGAGTTCTGCTCTCGGCTGCTGATGACAGCTCTTTGCACGTGTGGGACTGGGTGGCTCAGGATGGGACCTGATCTCCGAGCCGTCTTCTGCTCCTTCCTGGGTCTCATTGCTTTGGGCTGCAGTCAGTGGGAGGGTTGTCGCTGGTGGTGACAGTCCAGGTTTCATCAGCTGCCAGTTGTCACAGTGTGGCCCTACTCCCTTTGGAGGCCAGAGTACCTTGATTTTTATGAGGGATGAGAAATTCACAAGGTTCCTTTTGCTCAGAATGTGTATTGTGTGTGGGTGCACATTTGTGGGAAGGGCGTGCACAGGAGTCCATTTGTGTCTGTGTGCCACGTGTTATGCATGTATGTACAGCTAAGTCAGGAACAATGCAAAATGCTGGAGAAAGTCAGCAGATCGGACAGCATCTCTGGAGAGAAGTAAACAGACAATGTGGGCTGAGTCCCTCCTTCATCTGAAACCTTAAGCATTTATTGCCCTCTATAGATGTTGCCCGACCTGCTGAGTTTCTCCAGCATTTTATGTGTGTTGTCATAGTTGAAAGTAAGAAGTATATACGTATATCTTGCAGGGATTCACAGTAAATACAAAGAAACACAAAATCAATGAAAACCACAAAGACTTACAATCAATATGCAAAAACAGACAAACTGCAAATAAACATTAATAATAAATAAATTAGTAAATAATACTAAGTATGAGTGTATAGTTCTTGAATGTTAGCCCATAGGTTGTGGAATAAGTTCATTGTGGAAGTGAGTGACATCATCTAGCATTTTGATGTAGTTATAAAGGAGGCAAGACAGTGGCTATACTTTATTAGGAGTTTGAAGCGATTTGGCATGTTAACAAATACATTCAAAAACTTCTATAGTTGCATTGTGGAGAGCATTCTGACAGGCTGCATCACTGTCTGGTATGGAGGGGCTACTGCACAAGACCGTAAAAAGCTGCAGAAGGTTGTAAATCTAGTCAGCTCCATCTTGGGTACTAGCCTACAAAGTATCCAGGACATCTTTAGGGTGCAGTGTCTCAGAAAGGCAGCGTCCATTATTAAGGACCTCCAGCACCCAGGGCATGTCCTTTTCTCACTGTAACCATCAGGTAGGAGGTACAGAAGCCTGAAGGCACAAACTCAGCGATTCAGGAACAGGTTCTTCCCCTCTGCCATCCGATTCCTAAATGGACTTTGAAGCTTTGGACACTACCTCACTTTTTAATGTACAGCATTTCTGTTTTTTCCACACTTTTAATAATCTATTCATTACACATAATTGATTTACTTGTTTATTATGTTTTAATGTATTAGTATTATCTATGCTAGATTATGTATTGCATTGAACTGTTGCTACTACGTTTTAACAAATTTCACATGCTGGTGATAATAAACCTGATTCTGGTTCAAAATAGTTGAGGGTAATAACTGTTCCTGAACTTGGTGGTGTGAGTCCTGAGGTTCCTTCCAGATGGCAGTGGCTAGAAGAGAGCGTAGTCTGGATGTTGGGGGTACCCGATGATGAATGCTTTTTTTTGTGCCAGTGCTCCATGTAAATGTGCTCAATAGAGGGGAGGGTTTTGCTTATGTTGAACTGGGCTGTATCCACCTTTTTTTTTTGTAGGTTTTTTCATTCCTAGGCATTGGTGTTTCCATACCAGGCAGTCAGTATACTCTCCACTGTGCATCTATAGATGTTTGTCAACATTTTAGATGACATGCCAAATCTTTGAAAAATACTAAGAAAGTAAGGGTGCTACTGTGCTTTCTTTGAAATGGCATTCATGCTGGTCCTCGTACAGTTCTTCTGATATGATAAAGCCAAGGAATTAAAAGTTACTGACCTTCTCCACCTCTGTTCCCCTGATGAGGACGAGCTCCTGGACTTCCAGCATCTTTAAGTTGATAATCAGTTCTTTGGTTTTGCTGATGTGTGAAAGGTTGTTGTCGTGGCACTATTCAACCAGATTTTCGTTCTCCTTCCTATGTGCTGATTTGGCCAACAACAGTAGTGCTGTCAGCAAACGGACAATAAATGCTCAAGCTTTTCAGTCTGCTGCGTCATCACTACAATCACTAAGATCCTGTTCCATAGTCAATACTGAAATAAAGTATTCATTAAGTACCTCTGCTATTTCCTCCAGTTGCATACACTCTTTTCCACTGTCACACTTGATAGGTCCTATTCTTTTCGTCTTATCTGGTATATTCTGGTAAGAGGGAATATAGACGGAAATTCAGTTACTCTATTGAATCCATACGCACCTCCAGGAAGTGATAATTAGTTTCTTCCATAAAGTTACTAATATTATGGTAACAGAAACAGGTCTGGTGCCAGGGTCCGGGATGTTTCTGATAGCGTCGAAGATATCCTCAAGTGGGAGGGTGAGGAGCCAGAGGTCGTGGTACATATAGGTACCAACGACACAGGTAGGAAAAGGGAAGAGGTCCTGAAAGCAAAATATAGGGAGTTAGGAAAGGAGTTGAGAAGAAGGACCGCAAAGGTAGTAATCTCGGGATTACTGCCTGTTCCACGCGACAGTGACAGTAGGAATAGAATGAGGTGGAGGATAAATGCATGGCTGACGGATTGGAGCAAGGGGCAGGGATTCAAGTTTCTGGATCATTGGGACCCCTTTTGGGGCAGGTGTGACCTGTACAAAAAGGACGGGTTGCACTTGAATCCTAGGGGGACCAATATCCTGGCGGGGAGATTTACTAAGGCTACTGGGGAGACTTTAAACTAGAATGGGTTGGGGGGGGTGGGAATCAAATTGAAGAGTCTAGGAGAGAGGAGGTTAGTTCACAAATAGAGAAAGCTTGTAGACAGTGTGTGAGGGAAGATAGGCAGGTGATAGAGAAGGGGAGTGCTCAGACTGAAGATGTAGGGGAGAAGGAAGAAAAAGAAGATAGTAAAGTTCCAGTAGAAGTGATAGAGGCAGGTTCAATTTTGTCATTTAAAATATATGGACAGGAAAGGGATGGAGGGTTATGGGCCGAGATGGCCTGTTTCCGTGCTGTAATGTTATATGGTTAAGTTGTTCGCACCGTTAGGGATAAACAGAGAGTAAGAGGTAGACAATTTCTTAAATGCATTTATTTTAATGCTAGGAGCATTGTAAGAACGGTGGATGAGCTTAGAGCATGGATTGATACCTAGAAATATGATGTAGCTATTAGTGAAACATGGTTGCAGGAGGGGTGTGATTGGAAACTGATTATTTCTGGATTTCATTGCTTCAGGTGTGGTAGAATCGGAGAGGCAAGAGTAGGAGGTGTTGCATTGCTTGTCAGAGAAAATATTACAGCGGTGCTTTGGCAGGACAGATTAGAGGGCTCATCTAGGGAGACTATTTGGGTGGAATTGAGGAATGGGAAAGGTGTAGTAACATTTATAGGGGTGTATTATAGACCACCCAATGGGGAGCGAGAACTGGAGGAGCAAATTTGTAAGGAGATAGCAAATATTTGTAGTAAGCACAAGCTTGTGATAGTGGGAGATTTTAATTTTCCACACATAGATTGGGAAGCCCATTCTGTAAAAGGGCTGGATGGTTTGGAGTTGTAAAATGTGTGCAGGATAGTTTTTTTCAGCAAAACATAGAGGTACCAACTAGAGAAAGGGCAGTGTTGGATTTCCTGTTAGGGAATGAGATAGGTCAGGTGACGGAGGTATGTATTGGGGAGCACTTCAGGTCCAGTGATCACAATGCCATTAATTTCAATATAATTATGGAGAAGGATAGGAGTGGACCCAGGGTTGAGATTTTTGATTGGAGAAAGACTAACTTTGAGGAGATGCAAAAGGATTTAGAAGGAGTGGATTGGGACAATTTGTTTTATGGGAAGGATGTAATAGAGAAATGGAGGTCATTTAAAGGTGAAATTTTGAGGGTACAGAATATTTACGTTCCTGTTAGGTTAAAAGTTTGAGAGCACCATGGTTTTCAAGGGATATTGGAAACTTGGTTTTGAAAAAGAGAGATCTACAGTAAATATAGGCAGCATGGAGTAAATGAGATGCTTGAAGAATACAAAGAATCTAAGAAGAATCTTAAAGAAATTGGAAAAGCTAAAAGAAGATATGAGGTTGCTTTGGCAAGTAAGGTGAAAATAAATCCAAAGGGTTTCTACAGTTATAATAACAAAAGGATAGTGAGGGATAAAATTGATCAAGTGGAGAATCAAGAGTGGACAGCTATGTGTGGAGCCAAAAGAGATGGGGGAGATTTTGAACAATTTCTTTTCATTGGTATTCGCTAAGGAGAAGGATATTGAATTGTGTAAGGTAAGGGAAACAAGTAGGGTAGTTATGGAAACTATGATGATTAAAGAAGAGGAAGTACTGGCGCTTTTAAAGAATATAAAAGTGGATAAGTCCCCAGGTCCTGACAGGATATTCCCTAGGACCTTAAGGGAAGTTAGTGTAGAAATAGCAGGGGCTCTGACAAAAATATTTCAAATGTCATTAGAAACGGGGATGATGCCGGAGGATTGGCATATTGCTCAAATGGTTCCATTGTTTAAAAAGGGTTCTAAGAGTAAACCTAGCAATTATAGACCTGTCAGTTTGACGTCAGTGGTGGGTAAATTAATGGAAAGTATTCTTAGAGATGGTATATATAATTATCTGGATAGACAGGGTCTGATTAGGAACAGTCAACATGGATTTGTGTGTGGAAAGTCATGTTTGACAAATCTGATTGAATTTTTTGAAGAGGTTACTAGGAAGGTTGATGAGGGTAAAGCAGTGGATGTTGTCTATATGGACTTCAGTAAGGCCTTTGACAAGGTTCCACACAGAAGGTTAGTTAGGAAGGTTCAATCATTATGTATTAATATTGAAGTAGTAAAATGGATTCAACAGTGGCTGGATGGGAGATGCCAGAGAGTAGTGGTGGATAAATTTGTCAGGTTGGAGGCCGGTGACTAGTGGTGTGCCTCAGGGATCTGTACTGGGTCCAATGTTGTTTGTCATATACATTAATGATCTGGATGATGGGGTGGTAAATTGGATTAGTAAATATGCAGATGATACTAAGCTAGGTGGCGATGTGGATAATGAAGTAGGTTTTCAAAGCTTGCAGAGATTTAGGTCAGTTAGAAGAGTGGGCTGAAAGATGGCAGATGGAGTTTAATGCTGATAAGTGTGAGGTGCTACGTTTTGCAAGGAATAATAAAATAGGACATACATGGTAAATGGTAGGGCATTGAGGAATGCAGTAGAACAGAGTGATCTAGGAATAATGGTGCATAGTTCCCTGAAGGTGGAATCAAATGGGGTTAGGGTGGTGAAGAAAGCTTTTGGTATGCTGGCCTTTATAAATCAGAGCATTGAGTATAGGAGTTGGGATGTAATGTTAAAATTGTAGAAGGCATTGGTGAGACCAAATTTGGAGTATTGTGTATAGTTCTGGTCACCAAATTGTAGAGAAGATGTCCACAAAGTAGAGTACAGAGGAGATTTACTAGAATGTTACCTGTGTTTCAGCACCTAAGTTACAGAGAAAGGTTGAACAAGTTAGGTCTTTATCCTTTGGAGCATAGAAAATTGAGGGGGGACGATAGAGGTATTTAAAATAATGAGGGGGTAGATAGAGTTGATGTGGATAGGCTTTTTCCATTGAGAGTAGGGGAGATTGAAACAAGAGGACATGAGTTGAGAGTTGGGGGGCAAAAGTTTACGGGTAACACGAGGGGGAACTTCTTTACTCAGAGAGTGGTAGCTGTGTGGAACAAGCTTCCAGCAGAAGTGGTAGAGGCAGGTTTGATATTGTCATTTAAAAAAAATTGGATAGGTATATGGACAGGAAAGGAATGGAGGGTTATGGGCTGAGTGCAGGTCGGTGGGACTAGGTGAGAGTAAGCGTTCGGCACAGACTAGCAGGGCCGAGATGGCCTGTTTACATGCTGTAATTGTTATATGTGGGGGAGACTTAAATTTACAATTACAACCAAAGTTAGACTCTTCCAGTAGAAAAACCTATGAAACAAAGTCCTTACATAAGAAAGTTAATACACTTTTTGAGGATGTTGGTCTAATTGATATATGGAGGGACCATTTCCCCAGCAGAAGGGATTACACTCATTATTCTGCCCCCCATTCTTTATATACAAGAATAAACTATTTCATAACATTTGGAAAAGTTAAAGACAAAATAAACACCTGTGGAATTGGGACAATAGATGTAAGTGACCATGCACCTATGTATTTATCTGTTGATTTTGACCTACAAACGAAAGAATACTATTTGGAAACTAAATTCAAATGATCCCTATTTTAAGGAACAAATTAAAAAAGAAATTGGTCTTTACTTAGAATTCAATGATAATGGAGTGATTTCACCTCCCATTCTATGGGATACTCTGAAGGCTGTCTTAAGAGGGAAAATTATAGCGATATCTTCATATAAGGAAAAAAAAGGAATAAAACATCAGAGGAATTACAAAACAAGCTGAAGGAACTAGAAAAACACAAATTGAATTTGGCACAGGCTACATTAGAGGAAATTTTAAAAATTATGAATGAAATTAATAGTTTGGCTACACAAGAAATCAGGAAAAATCTAATGTTTCTGAAACAGAGACACTATGAAAGTGGATCGAAATCTATGAAAATAATGGCATGGAAACTTGAAAAACAAGATAGCAGAAAATACAATTCATAGAATTAGGGATCCAAGAACAAAAGTGATAAAAATACAAGCTAAGTGAAATTCAAGAAGCTTTTGAAGTGTTTTACAAAACATTATACTCCAAAGTTCCAAGGGGAAGCATAACCCAAATTGACACCTTCCTGAATTCTCTGGAGTTACCCACTTTAAGCAAAGAACAAAATAGAATGATGACTGCTGACATAACTGAAGCTGAACTAAAAACCACAATGTATGCTTAAATTAATGGATATATGGCAGAGTGGTATAAAGAATTAAAAAATGAATTAATTCCTGTTTTAATCCCCACACTGAACTGGGCTCTAAAAAAGGCGCATATGCCACCCAGCTGGAAGGAGGCGATAATCTCAACTATACCGAAAGAGGGCAAGGATAAAATGGAATGTGGGTCATTATGACCAATATCTGTTCTTAATGTAGATTATTTACCTCCATCATGGCCAAACGATTAGAAGAGTTTCTACCCATACTGATATGTAAATGATGAGACAGGTTTTATACAACAATGCCAAATACAAGACAATATACCAAGGACACTTCATAGTATGGATCATATACAAAAAAAAAATCGAAGCAGTAGTGATAAGTATGGATGCTGAAAAGGCATTTGATTTGGTTAATTGGAATTTTCTTAACAGAATTTTACATAGATTTTGTTTACATGACACACTTATTAAAACTATACAGACACTGACAAGCCTACTGCTAGGATTAAAATCAATGGATATTTATCAAATAGCTTTACTCTAGAAAGGGGCATGAGACAGGGTTTTGCATGGTCACCGCTACTCTTCGCATTATATCTGGAACCATTAGTTCAATACATCAGAGAAAATGAAGATATCAGGGGAATTACTATCAAAGGGACAGTGCATAAATTGACCTGTTACGCGGATGACATTTTGATCTATCTAGGGCAACCAATATACCCTTTAGCTAAATTGATGCAATCCTTTGAACAATATGGTCAATTATCAGGATCAACATAGATAAAACCCAATTACTTTCATATAACTATAGCCCAAGAGAAATTAAAAGTAGATATCCCTGGGCATGGTAAACAGAGTCTTTCAAATATTTGGGTATCATTATGCCAAAAGATTTGGCAAAATGTTCAGAATGCAATTATCAGCCTATATATAAAAAAATAAAGAAGATATAACAAGATGGAACCTAATTCCTTTTTTTAGTCTCAGTACAAGGATTGAATCCATTAAAATTAATATATTGCCCAGACTGTTATATCTCTTTCAGACCCTACCAATAGAGATTAAGCAAAATCAATTCAATGATTGGAATAAAATGTTATCAAGATATATATGGCAAGGTAAAAGACCTAGAGTTTGTCTCAAAACTTTGCAATTAGCCAAGGAAAAGGGGGGATAGGGCCTGCCTTCTCTTAGAGATTATTATTTTGCAGCACAGTTGAGAGCTGTGATATGCTGGTTGTTACAAACCCCTAAGTTTCAGTTGCTGTGGGCTGTCACTTTAAAAGAAAGACAGAAATGGAAAAGGCGTATCAGCCTGCCTTCCAGCATATTTACATTTTGTTCCCAGGACAGTCACAGATACACACAGTCAGATGGAGAGAAAGAAAGAAGATAGAAGGGTCAAAACAAAGGACCTAGTGGCCAAAGGTCACTGGACTCTCCTAAACCCACAAAGGCGGGTTGATTATTGATCTAGTGCATACCAAATGTGTGATTGTCTCTTTGTTTGATCCATAGGAGTGGATATTTCTGCTTGGGAGTATCCTGTGAAGACCACTTGCCTGGGTGTGGTAATTCACTCGAAGATGGAACTCTGTGACAAATCACTGTTGGTGATAATTTGTATAATCCATATGTGGATTTTGTTGGAGTATCCTGTGGCTACTATTTTTGTTAACCTGTCGCTGGATTTGGGTGTGTTATGTGGTAACCACTTGTGAGAAGGGATACTCTGTGGAAGTCACTGTCGGTAATACATTGTGTGTTGCATCTGGATTGGGAGTACCTGGTGGAATCTACCTATGTGTTAACCCTTGCCTGGGTGGTAGTTCCCTTTGAAGACAGTACCCCTGTGATAAGCTACTATTGGTGATAATTCCTAAGTGGATTTGGAACGACGACGGATAAGACCTATGGTGATTGTTATCCTGTTTTACCACCGTGGAACCTGTAGAATACGACATAAATGCCTGCTCTCGGCATTCACCTTAGATTACAAATATCTCTCGCACATCATTTAATCCGTGGATGAACTGAACTTTCATACCTTACCATCTCAAGATTCTAAGCCTGGTGTCCCCGAGCTAAATAGTTTGGGAGTTATATTTACACATGTATACTCATAACACTTAATTTTTGATTATTTTTTCCTTTAAGTTGCTATATTCAGTAGATACTAATAAAGATAGTGGTTTTAACATCAAAACCAGACTCCAGGTGTGGTCTATTGTTGCTGGTTCATTTAAACTGTCATGGGTACGTGACATGTGCAACCCATCGTATGGCGCTCAATGGAAAAACATCGAAGACAGGATACCTTCCATCCCCATACAGGCAATTTTGGCTGATAACAATCTACAAAGTTACATAAATACTACTGATAGCCCACGGGTGAAATGGACTCTTAAAATATGGAAAACTATTATAAAAGAATATAAACTAGAGGGAGATATTGCAATTCTTAAATGGTGTGCATATGACTCGGATTTTACGCCGAATAAACTGGATGCTAGATTTAAGGACTGGACAGCTAAAGGAATAACAGTTCTTTGCAATATAATGAAAGAAGGAACACTGTTCAGTTTTGAAATGCTTAAAGAGAAACACTTATTAGAAAAACAAGATTTTTAATTGGTATTTACAGATGCGACAATATGTTAATAGGACACTTAAAAATGTAACCAAGGCAAGTACATGCTTGATAGAGCTATTTAGGAAAGCATGTAATTCAGATAGCGGTAGTAGAATCATTTCAAGTGTGTATAAGGGTTTGTCAAATCTTAAAACACATTCAACTTCATACATTAAAACAAAATGGGAGAAGGAAGGAGGGATAATTATATCTGAGGAAGAATGGAAAATAATATGGAGGTATCAATGAATGGAAGTGTACCAGTTCACAGAAGTGGAGGGAGTTTGGGTGGAAAAACTTGATAAGATATTTTATTACACCCTCTCAGAAATCCCATTATGGTAGTAACCTCCCTGTTTGCTGGAGAAATTGTGGAAATCAAAATGCAAACTATTAACATATTTTCTGGGATTGCCCCATTATCAAAGACTATTGGAGGGGGATACACAATGCCCTACAAGACATTTTTAAATGTGAAATACCCTTAGAAAGTAAGACCATTTATTTTGGGTATATACCTCAAGAATGGTTGAAAAGAGATAAATATTTAATGAATTTAATGAATATTTAATGGCTGGTAAAAAGACTCTTACCAGGAAATGGTTATCACAGGAGAGCCCAACTTTAAATGCATGGATGGAAATTACAATGGACATTTACAAAATGGAGAAGATAACAGCATCTGTTAATCATAAGTTGGAACAATTTGATTCATACTGGGAAAAATGGTTTAACTACGTAACACCTCATAGGCCTGATTTTATTCTCACAAATCAATGAATATGTTGTAAAAGATCACTCCCTACTTGTACTTATTTTTCTCCTTTTGCTTGTTCTTTCTTTCCTCTCTTTTCTATAATTGTATACCTCAGATATTATGTGGAGACTTGTGGCAAATATGAATATATGATATATATGTACAGTATCTGAAATACATCTTATGAAAATGTTCGTTTGATGATGAACTTCAATAAAAAATAAATTACCAAAAAAAAGTGCACAGTTCACTGAAAACGGCCATGCAAGTAGACAGGGAAGTGAAGGTGTTTAACATGCTGGCCTTTATCAGTCAGGGCATCGAGACTAGGAATACGCACATCATATTGTAGTTACATAAATTGTTGGTGAAGCCATACTTGGAGTATTATATAGTTTGGTCACCCTGTTGTAGGAAAGGTCAAACTGGAGAGGGTGCAGAAGAGATTTACGAGGATGTTGTCTGGACTAGAGAGGCTGAGTTGTAGGGTCAAGTTTGCTATGCTGTTCCTATATTCACTGGAGCCTGGGGGAATGAGAGGTGACCTCAGAAGTTTATAAAACCATAGGAATATGGAGAAGGTGAACAGTCATAGACTTTTCTCTAGTCCAAAACTAGAAGGTATGGGTACAAGAGGGGAGAGATTTAAAAGAGAGCTGAGAGGTACTGTAACTTGTTTAGTGAGTACTTGGAGCGAACTGCCAGAGGAAGTGGCTGAGGTGGGTATAATTGGAACATTTCAGAGACATTTAGATAGGTTGACAGAGGGGAAGGACTTGGAGGGTTATGGGCTGGACATGGAAAACTGAGATGAGCAGGAAGGATGTTGTGGTTGCCATGGCCTGTTTTCATGCTGTATTACACAGTGATGTTCTTCATCACGTCATTGACAGTGAAGAGACAAAATGTGATCTGCTCCCAGGAGTCATGTGTGCCACACTCATACAGGCAGGCGAAGCTGTGGGTGCCATGGACGTAGGCGAGGTCTGAGTAACCGCACGGTCCTGCCTGGATGACCCAGGGGCCACGCCAATTCCCTCTCTGGAGTGGGCTGGTGTTCAGGAAGACGCCCAGGTTGGTGCGGTTGCGGCATTGCCAAAAGAATTTGCGCTCGCCACACGGGTGTGTGTACAGGAGCCAGGACAAGCCATCCTCTGCAGCAGACTGACTGCCATTTGGCCCGTTGGGTGTGGGGAAGCTCGCCACGCTGCCCTGGCAGCCATCCTTGCTCTCGGGCAGACCCCGGGCCAGGCGGGCAATCTCAAAGTACCCGGGCTCGAGGCTGATGGCCTCCACGCGGGCCTGGCCACTTGTCCGAGAATTACAGTACAGAACACGGTTGTGGTTGGCGATGGTTATCTCAGCCATTTCGCACTCCACCCCTCGGTACTTGGTCAGTGGCTCCCCCACTGCCCAGTTCACCCCACCATCCTCGCTGTAGAAGTAAAAAGGGTGTGGGTGGGTGAAGAAGCAGGTTGGCAGGAGGCAGCATGGTTGCCGGACGATGTACACATAGGCGGGGATGACCAGCGTTCCACCCTCTGTCTGCACACCGTGGCCTGGCCCCACTGAGAACGTGGCCCAGCGGCGGATCCGTTGTCCGATCACTTTCTCCGTCACATCCCAGGGGCCAATCCATCTGCGCCCCGCATCTTGGCTCAGAACGTAGCAGAGCTTGGCAGCGTTCTTCCCGCTGCATACCTGTTGCCATTCCGATACCCCATCCACAATGCAGTTGAAGAAGAGGTAGACCGTCCCTCCCCGGCGCTCGTACACGGGACATGGGTTCATGGAACGGTAGCCCACCATGCCAGCCGCTTCCAGCTCGACCTCATCTTCCCACTGGAAACAGGGAACATGCCAATCAATGTGCAGAGTGAACAGAGAGGGTCAGACTATGTGGTGGGAATATGGTGAAAGGGTTCAGGTATAGGATAGAGATCAACAAATCATATACCATGCCACAGTCCTGTTCAATAATGCACACTCTCTGTATCATAGAACATTACAGCACAGTATGGGTCCTTTGGCCCACGAGGTTGTGCTGACCATTTAACCTAACAAGACCAATCTAACATTTCCCACCTAGGTAGCCCTCCATTTCTCTTTCATCCATGTGCCTATATAAGAGTTTCTTAAATGTCCTTAATGTATCTGCCTCTGCCACCACTCCTGGCAGGGCATTCCACACCCACCACTCTTGTGTGTAAAAAGACCTACCAAAATGTCCCCTATACTTTCCTCCAGTCAGTCACCCTAATATTATGCCCTTTTGTATTAGCCATTTCCACCCAAGAGCTGTCCACTCTTACCATCTTGTACACTGCCATCAAATCATTGCTCATCCTCCTTTACTCCAAAGAGAAAAATTCCAGCTCCTTCAAGCTGTACTTAAAAGACTTTCCCAGTGCTCTGTAATACAGGTAGCATCCTACAAAATCTCCTCTGCACTTTCTCTACAGCTTCCATATTCATCCTATAATGAAGGGACCACAACTGAACACAATACTCCCAAGAGTGGTCTAGCCAGAGTTTTTATTGATCTGCAACATTACCTCACGGCTCTTGAACTCAATCCCCCAACTAATGAAGGCCAACATGCCAAACACCTTCATAACCCTTCTATCAACATACATGACAACTTTAAGGGATCCATGGGTGTGAACTCAAAGATTCCCGTCCCTCTACGCTTCTAAGAATCTTGCCATTAACTCTATATTTTGCCTTCAAATTTGACCTTCCAAAGTGAATCACTTCACACTTTGAATAAGAGAAAATCTGCAGATGCTAGAAATCGAGCAGCACACGCAAAATGCTGGAGGAACTCAGCAGGCCAGGCAGCATCTGTGGAAAAGAGTAAAGTCAATGTTTCGGGTCGAGACTCCTCAGCAGGATTGGTAAAAAAGAAGTCAGAACAGAGAGGATGAAGAAGTACCAGATGGTAGGTGATAGGTGAAACTGGGAGGGGGAGGGGTGAAATAAAGAGCTGGAGAAGAAGGAATATGATAGGAGAGGGAAGAACACCATGGAAGAAAGGAAAGTGGGAGGAGTACTAGAGGGAGGTGAAGAGCAGGTAAAGCTATGAGGTGACAGAGGGAAAAGGGATGGGAATGGCTGGGGGGGGGGGCGGGGAAGCAATTACTAGAAGTTTGAGAAATCGATATTCATGCCATCAGGTTGAAGGCTGCCCAGATGGAATATAAAGTATTGTTCCTCCAACCTGAGTGTGGCCTCATTGCGACAAAAGAGGAGGCCATGGACTGACATGTTGGAATGGGAATGGGAAGTAAAATTGAAGTGGGTGGCCACTGGGAGATCCCGCTTTTTCTGGCAGACGGAGCATAGGCGCTTGGCGAAGTGGTCTCCCAATTTACACTGGGTCTCACCAATATACAGGAGGTCACATCAAGAGCACCGAATACAGCAATTGATCCCAAAGGACTTACAGGTGAAGTGTTGCTTTACCTGGAAGGACTGTGCAGGGCCCTGAACAGTAGTGAGCAAGGAAGTGTCGGGGCAGGTGTGGCACTTGTTCCGCTGTCAAGGATAAGTATCAAGAGGGAGATCAGTGGGAAGGGATAAATGGACAAGTGAGTCTCATAGCGAGCAATCCCTGTGGAAAGCAGAAAGCTAGGGGGTGGGGGAAAGATGTGCTTGGTGGGATCCCGTTGGAGAAAGCAGAAATTACAGAGAATTATGTGCTGGACATGGAGTAGACTGCAGCAGGAATTGAACCCTGATCAGTAATTACTGGCCCTATATAAAGTGTTAAGCTTACTGCTATGTTACTGTGACATCCTCACTTCCACTTATTCCATTTTATACTTCTCATATTCTCATTTACCCAGATTCTACAACTTTCGGCTGCCAAAAAACCACTTTGGATTGTGGGAAGAAACAGGAGCTCCTGGAGGAATGCATGTGGTCACAAGGAGAACATGCAGATTCCACAGACAGCAGCAGAGGTCATGACCAAGCCGGAATCATGCTCTCAAGGAACCAGCACCAACCTTCACTGTTCCATCATGAAAAGTCCCTCTCCGGAGCACCAGACTCTTTGCATTCACATCACTGGATGAATTTCGCTTCTCGGCAAATGCTAAGAAGACTGCATCTCTCTCCAGGTAAAGGAGGGAAGGTATACGATACACAGTTCCACTCTTCTTCTTCTCGAACAAGGTGACTGCACCTGGTATCTGGTCCATGGCCATGGTCACCCACCCCTGTACAAGGAAGTGAAGGAGAACTGTGTAAATAGTTGGTGAGGCCACACTTGGAGTCACACAGTCAACGTGCCGAAATAGGCCCTTTGGCCCGTGTAGTTCATGCCAAACTGCTATTTTGCCTAGTCCCGGACCAAGGCCCTCCGTAACCCTCCCACCCCTGTGCTTATCCAAACTTACTGAAATCAAATCCCCCTCCACTACTTCCACTAGTAGTTTATAGTAGTTTATTCCACACTCACCACCTACTGACTGAAGAAGTTCCCCCTCATGTTCCTTTTAAATATATTACCTTACGCTCTTAACCCATGAGGTCTAGTTGTAGTCTCATCCAACATCAGTGAAAAAAGCCTGCTTGCACTTAACTATACCACTTTTCCTGTAACTCAGGTCCTGAAGTCCCAGCACCATCCTTGTAAATTTTCTCCATACTCTTTCAATCTCATTAACATTGTATACAATGTACAGTTTTGGTCAAACTATTATGGGAAAGACATGATTAAAATGAAAAGACATAGTTAAAATGCCAGCACAAGAAGACTTTAATTATAGGGAGAGGCTAGGACTTTATTCCTTGGAATGTAGGAGGCGACAGCATTACAAAAATATTTAAAGCTATGAGAGGCAGAGATTAAATGGATGGTAACAATCTTTTCCCCAGAGTAGGGAGCCAAAACGATGGGCATAGAGAGGGTAAAGATTTAAAAGAGACCTGAGGAGTAAATTCTTCATGCAGAGGGTGGTGAGCAAATGGAGTGAGGCATATACAACAGTATCTCTTAAGAAGCACTTGGACTTCCTGCTTCCATCAGGAAGAAGGTACAGGAGCCTCAAGAACAAGAGAAAAGCTGCAGAGGCTAGAAATCCAAGAAACACACACAAAATGCTGGAGCAACTCAGCAGGCCAGGTGGTATCTATGAAAAAGAGTATAGTTGATGTCTCTTACCCAGACCTGAAATGTCAACTGCAGTATACTCTTTTCCATAAATGCTGCCTAGTCTGCTGAGTTCCTCCAGCATTTTGTGTGTGTTGACGTGAGTCTCAGGACTTGCCACCACCAGGTTCAGGAACAGTTATTAACCATCAGGCTCTTGAACCAGAGGGATCACTTTACTCGTCCCTCACTGATCTATTCCTACATATTCCTATGATTTTCATCTCATGTTCTCAATACTTACTGCCTATTTATTTATTATTTTGCTTTTTTCACTTGGAGTTTGCTGCCTTTTGCTCATTGGTTGTCCATCTTGTGGGTGTTCTTTTCAAATGTTTTTATTGTTTCTTGTATTAAGTGTGAATGACCACAAGATAACAGATCTCAGGGATGTATCTGGTGTCCTGTATGTACTTTGAACTTTGGATAGGTACATGGAGGAGTGGGGTTTGGAAGGATATGAGCCAAACACAGGAAGTTAGGCCCAGGAACCTGTATCTGTGCTGTATTGCTGTATTCTGTATCCTGGCATCACCCTGATTAAATCTCCCTCTTTATAATATTTTAATTATTCTTTGCAACTTCACAAAAGAAGAATCACTTGTCTAGCCCACTGCTAATCCCTCTAATAAAATTTATTTTTATTTAATTTTGCAAAACAACGTGGAGTAGGCCTTTCTGGCCCTTTGAGCCACACCTCCCCAGCAACCCCAACAAACTAGATTTAACCCAAACCTAATCATGGGACAATTTACAATATTCAGTTAACCTACCCGGTATGTTTTTTGACTGTGGGAAGAAACTCATGCATTCCACGGGGAGGACAAATGGAACTCCTTGCAGAGGGACACCAAGATTGAACTCTGAACTCTGACCCAAACTGTAATGGCGTTGCACCAACTGTTATGCTACTGTAGCACCCAGAAGTGTTTCTTAGTATGGTAAAGTGGACTCTTAACTTCACAACCTATCCTGTTATAATCTTGTACCTTATTGTTTACCTGCTCTGCACTTTCTCTGTAGCTGTTATACTTAATTCTGCATTCTGTTATTGTTTCATTCTTAAGTTGAAAGAAGAGGAATTACCGGTATATTGTTAAGTTGGTTCACCTCATGCAGAGCTTCCTTCTCCTAGAACCCTTCCTTAGCACTTCAACTTCAAGTTCAAAGTACATTTATTATCAATGTATACAGTACACAACCTTGAGATCTGTCTTCCTGAAAGCAGCCACAAAACAAACACCATAGAACCTGTTCAAAGACCTTCCCCCACCACCACAAAGACCAAACATGTAAAAAAAAAGGAACAAATCTCACAAACAGCAAAAAGTGAGCAAGTAACACACAGGGCATTAAACATCAAACCACAGACGGTCCAGGAGTGACAGCCACCGAGTCAGTTAGTTCAGTGCTGTGTCGATGGCTGCAGCCCACAGTCGCAGAGCCCGTTCTGCGCCAAAGTGCCTCAATCAAATCACATAGAAATATAGAAAACCTACAGCACAATACAGGCCCTTCAGCCCACAAAGCTGTGCCAAACATGTCCCTACCTTAGAAGTAGCTAGGCTTACACATAGCCTTCTATTTTACTAAGCTCCATGTATCCATCCAGGACTCTCTTAAAAGACTCTATTGTATCCACCTCTAACTCCGCCGCCGGCAGCCTACTCCACATACTCACCACTCTCTGCATAAAAAACTTACCCGATATCTCCTCTGTATCAACTTCCAAGCACCTTAAAACTATGCCCTCCTGTGCTAGCCATTTCAGCCCTGGGAAAAAAGCCTCTGACTATCCACACAATCAATGCCTCTCATTATCTTGTACACCTCCATCAGGTCACCTCTCATCCTCGTTGCTCCAAGGAGAAAAGGCAGAGTTCACTCAACCTATTCTCATAAGACATGCTCCCCAATCCAGGCAACATCCTTGTAAATCTCCTCTGCACCTTTTCTATGGCTTCCACATCCTTCTTTTAGTGAGGTGACCAGAACTGAGCACAGTACTCCAAGTGGGGTCTGACCAGGGTCCTATATAGCTGCAACATTACCTCTTGGCTCTTAAGCTCAATCCCATGATTGATGAAGGCCAATGCACTGTATGCCTTCTTAACCACAGAGTCAGGCTGCGTAGTAGCTTTGATTGTCCCATGGGCTCGGACCCCAAGATCCCTCTGATCCTTCACACTGCCAACAGTCTTACCATTAATACTATATTCTGCATCATATTTGACCTACCAAAATGAACCACCTCACACTTATCTGGGTTGAACTCCATCTGCCACTTCTTAGCCCAGTTTTGCATCTATCAATGTCCTGCTGTAACCTCTGACAGCCCTCCACTTCCTCATCCAGGTTATTTATAAAAATCACAAAGAGCAGGGGTCCCAGAACAGATCCCTGAGGCAAACCACTGGTCACCAGCCTCCATGCAGAATATGACCCGTCTACAACCACTCATTGCCTTGTGTGGGCAAGCCAGTTCTGGATCCACAAAGCAATATCCCCTTGGATCCCATGCCTTCCTACTTTCTCAATAAGCCTTGTATGGGGTACCCTATCAAATGCCTTGCTAAGATCCATATACACTACATCTATGGCTCTACCTTCATCAATGAGTTTAGTCACATTCTCAAAAAATCCAATCAGGCTCATAAGGTAGTACGACCTGCCTTTGACAAAGCCATGCTGTCTATTCCTAATCAAATTATGCCTCTCCAAATGTACATAAATCTTGCCTCTCAGGATCTTCTCCATCAACTTACCAACCACTGAAGTAAGACTCACTGGTCTATAATTTCCTGGGCTATCCCGACTCCCTTTCTTGAATAAGGGAACAACATCCGTAACCCTCCAATCCTCTGGAACCTCTCCCATCATCATTGATGATTCAAAGATCAGAGGCTCACCAATCCCACAGTAGCCTGGGGTACATCCCATCTGGTCCTGGTGACTTATCCAACTTGATGCTTCCTAAAAGCTCCAGCACATACTCTTCCTTATCATCTACATGCTCAAGCTTTTTAGTCTGCTGCAAGTCATCCCTACAATCGCTAATATCTTTTTCCATAGTGAATACTGAAGCAAAGTATCATTAAGTACCTCTGCTATCTCCTCTGGTTCCATGCACACTTTTCCACTGTCACACTTGATTGGTCCTATTCTCTCACATCTTATCCTCTTGCTCTTCACATTTTTGTAAAAAAACATAAACAAAAACACATGGAACATGAACTGCAGCGTTCTCAAAAGTGAGTCCACAGCTGCAGAGCACATTCAGCACTGAGGATATTAAACATCAAACTGCAGAATCCCCCAAACACAAGCACACAACCTGGGATGCATTCAACACTGAGGATATTAAATATCACACCACAGAGTCCTCCAAAAAAGAGTCCACAGCCATGAGCATATCTAACCTTGCAGCATGGGACCCAAGATTCCTGGGCCTTCCATCGGCAGCAACAAGAGGGAGACTGATCAAACGCAGGCAGACAGCGCCAAACACTTATTCATTTTCCGCTGTCATCTTCATTGGTTTTAGTGCTTTAATCAGCGTGGAGTAATGGAGCCACCACGAGGCTTGTGTTCTGCTATTAGAAAGCAACAGCCACCCCTGTACACTCTGCCTTCAACCTTGCCAAATCTCTCAGGAGATAGCAAAAAAACACCAGATCAACTCAAAAATAATGGAAATTAAAGGGTGCAATTGTTCCCAGTTCAGGAGAAGTATACTTAAAAGAAGAGTAGTTTTGTGAGCTGTCTGCAGGATCTGGCTGTTGGTCACTAGTGCCAGCTTGCCTTTCAGAATCAGAATTTTACAGTCAATCAACCGTACACACGTACACCGCCAAACATGACAATGTTCCTCCAGACCAAAGTGCAAAACACATAAAGTAATATTATCACAAATAATAAGGTGCATTTTTAACACAAGTTAAAAAGTAAACAGCATAATGATATTGGAGCCTCACATGTGATGAGACCTGAGTGGTGGCAGAGTTCAGTAGTCTTACAGCCTGGGGGACGAAACTGCTTCCCATCCTAACAGTCCTTGTCCTACTGCTATGGTACCTCCAGACTGATGGTAGAGGGGTCAAAAAGACTGTTGGACAATAGGAGGGCTTACTGACAATGCTAAGTGTCCTCATTTTATTTTGCTAAAAAGAGGTAAAAGGGATAGGTTAGTAGGTCATTGATGGAATGAGCTGAGGGGGAGGAGGGAAGTGTGGATAAGGGGTACTACATCGGTTTGGTCATCATCTTATACACCTCTATCAGGTCACCTCTCATCCTCCGTCGCTCCAGGAGAAAAAGCTGAGTTCACTCAATTTGTTTTCATAAGGCATGCTCCCCAATCCAGGCAACATCCTTGTAAATCTCCTCTGTACCCTTTCTGTGGCTTCCACATTCTTCCTGTACTGAGGCAACCAGAACTGAGCACAATATGCAAGACAAGTTCTTCATTGAATCTCGGTACATGTGACAATAAAAAAATTATAATTTCATAAAAGCAAGGGTGCTGGAAATACTCTGTAGGACAGACAGCATCCGGGGACGCAGTGGCAGAAATGACCTTTTAGGTCTATCAACCTTGTCTTTCCTGCAGACCAGCACTCTCTGTTCTAGAGCAGTCATAGACAGAAAGGAAACAGGCCTTTTGGCCCAGTGAGTCCATGTCTACCTGAACAAGTCCCATTAGCCTGTGTCTGGTCAATATCCATGGATCGATCTTCTTCTTTGGGATGTATCTACCACATGCCTTCCAAATTGCTCCCAGAAATTCCAGCCATTGCTTTTCTGCTGTCATCCCTGCTAGTGTCCCCTTCTAATCAACTTTAGCCTGCTCTGCTCTCATGCCTCTGTAGTTCCCTTTACACCAATGCAATACTGATACATCTGACTTTATTCTCCTTTACAAATTGCAGGGTGAATTCCATCATATTAAGATCACTGGCCCCTAAAGGTTCCTTTTTCAGAACTCTAAGAATCTACAAATTCCCCCTCTTGGGATCCAGCACTAACCTGATTTTCCCAATCTACCTGCATATTGAAATCCCCTATGACTATCAAAACATTGCTCTGTTGACATGGCATTTTCAGAATCAGAATCAGAATCAGGTTTATTATCACTGGCATGTGTCATGAAATTTGTTAACTTAGCAGCAGCAGTTCAATGCAATACATAATATATAAGAAAGAAATAATAATAACTAAGTAAATCTTATTCAGTATACATATATTGAATAGATTAAAAATCGTGCAAAAACAGGAATACTATATATTTTTTAAAAAGTTGAGTAGTGTCCAAGGGTTCAATGTCCATATTATGTATTGCATTTAGCAACTGGATGTCAGAGGGGAAGAACCTGTTCCTGAATCGCTGAGTGTACTTCCTACCCGATAGTAACAGTGAGAAAAGGGCATGCCCTGGGTGCTGGGGGTCCTTAATAATGGGCGCTGCCTTTCTGAGACACTGCTCCTTAAAGACGTCATGGGTACTTTGAAGGCCAGTACCCAAGATGGAGCTTCTTTTGGTCCTGTGCAGTAGCCCCCCCCCCCCCCCACCCCCCATACCAGACAGTGATACAGCTTGTCAGAATGCTCTCCACGGTACATCTATCTCCCATTGTAACCTGTAGTTCACAACTTTGCTACTTTTCGGAGGCCTGTATAGAACTCCCATCAAGGTCTTTTTAACCTTGCGGTTTCTTAACCCTACCCATAAGGATTCTATATTTTCTGATCCTGTCATCTCTTTCTAAGGTTTTGATTTCATTTTTTACTAACAGAATCACCTCAGCCCTTCTGCCTACCTGCCTTTCAATACGATGTGCATCCTTTGACATTAAGCTTCTAGCTATAATCTGCTTTCAGCCATGATTCAATGATGCCCACAACTTCATAAATGCCAATCTGTAACTGTGCTACAAGCTAATCTATCTTATTCCGTATACTGCGTGCATTCATATAACACCTTCAGTTCTGAATTAATCACCCTTTTTGATTTTGTCCCCCTTTAATATTGTAAATCATCCTGTTGTCTGCAATTTTATCATTACCCTCTCCTTGCTAGCAGTCTCATTACACACTGCCTCTGTTTGTAAACATACTGCCCTATCCTCAGCACTATCACTCCAGTTCCCATTCCCCAGCCAAATTAGTTTAAACCCTTCCGAACAGCTCTAGCAAACCTGCCGCCAAGGATATTGGTTCCCTTCAGGTTCATATTTAACCAATCCCTTTTTTACAGGTTGTACCTTTCCCAGAAGAGCCTCCTGCACCAGTTCTTCAGCCACACATTTATCTGCTCCTATTTCTACCCTCACTGGTGTGTGGCACAGGCAGCAATCCAGATATTACTACCCTGGAGGTCCCGTTTTTCAGCTTTCTACCTAGCTCCTTAAAATCTCTCTTTAGGATCTCCTCACCTTTCCTGTCTATGTCATTAATGCTAACATGAAGCAAGACTTTTGGCTGCTCACCCTCCCCCTTTAGAGTGTTGTGGACCCGATCCGAGACACTTCTGACCCTGGCACCTGGGAGGTAACATATCATCCGGGTGTCTCTATCGCATCCACTGAATCTCATCCCTATTCCTCTGACTATGGAATCTCCTATCACCACTGTGTTCCCTTCACCTCTCTTCTCTTCTGAGCCACGGCACCAGAGTCAATGCCAGACCCGGTGGATGTACACCACCCTTCTCCAGTAGGTCGTCCCTCTCAACAGTATCCTATCTGTCACTTCTTCAGCCTCCTGCATGAGCTGAAGGTCATCGAGCTGCAGCTCCAGTTTCTTAACACATTCTCTGAGGAGCTGCAACTCAGCGAACCTAGTGCAGATGTAGTTATTGGGAGCCTGGAGGTTCTCCAGAATTCCCACATCTCACACACAGAACACAACACAGCCCCCGGAGCCATTCTCACTGCACTCACTGTGCCCTAACAGACGAGGAATGAAGAATAAAGAAAAAAACACTTGGGAGATGCTTACCTCACCCAAGCCTGATGAGCCAGAGCCAAAGCCTCACCACTCTGAAACTGGCCTACCCACACAATGGCCTCTTACACCGGCCTTATTTTTATTTGCCTTTGCTAATGAATCCGTTCACTGATTGGGCGCAGTTCAATAAATCTTCAATTGTGGACCTGCATGAAATCTCCTCTTCTTTTAGCACACCCATTCACTGATAGGGTGCAGTTCAAACTCCAAAGTTTAATGGGAAGGTGTCACAAGCAGGAATGACAGCAGAGCAGCAATGGGTGGAGTTTCTGGGAGCAATTCAGAAGACACAGGCTAAATATAGACCAAAGAAAAATAAGTATTCTAAAGGCACGTGGCTGACAAGCGAAGTCAAAGCCAACGTAAAACCAAACAGAGGGCATATAATAGAGCAAAAATTAGTAGAAAGTTCAAGAATCGGCAAGCTTTTAAAAATCAACAGAAGATTAAAAATTCAAAAAGGAGGAAAAGATGGAATACAAAAGTAATCTAGCCAATAATACTAAAGAGAATACCAAAAGTGTCTTCAGATACACAGAGTAAAAGAGTTGTGAGAGTGGATATCGGACCACTAGAAAATGATGTTGGAGAGGTAGCAATGGGGGAAAAGGGAATGATTAACCAATTAAGTATTTTGCTTCAGTCTTCACCGTGGAAGATAATTGCAGTATGCCGGAAGTTCCACAGTGTCAAGGAGTGAAGTGAAGAAATGAGTGCAGTTGCTATTACTAAAGTGAAGGTGCTTGCGAAGCTGAAATCTGAAGGTAGATAAGTCACCTGGACCAGATGGACTACACCCCGGGGTTCTGAAAGAGGTGGCTGAAGAAACTGTGGAAGCATTGGTAATAATTTTTTAAGAATCACTAGATTCTGGAATGGTTCCGGAGAACTGGAAAATTACAAATGTTACACCACTCAAGAAAGGAGAGAGGCAGAAGGAAGGAAACTACAGGCCAGTTAGTCTGACCTCAGTGATTGGGAAAACGTTGGAGTCCAATAAAAGATGAGGTCTCAGGGTATTTGGAGGCACATGATAAAACAGGCCATAGTCAGCATGGTTTCCTTAAGTGAAAATCGTGCCTGACATATCTGTTGGAATTCTTTGAGGAAATAAGTAGGTCAAAGGAGAATCCGTGTACTTGAATTTTCAGAAGGTTTTTGACAAGGTGCCACACATGAGGCTACTTGACAAGTTAACAGTCCATGGTATTACAGGAAAGATACTAGCATGGATCAAGCACTGGCTAATTGGTAGGAGGCAAAGAGTGAGAATAAAGATAGCCTTTTCTGGTTGACTGCCAGTGACATGCAGGGCCTGATGTTCAGACTGGTACTTTTTACGTTATATATCAATAATTTGGATGACGGAATAGATGGCTTTATAAAGTTTGCAGATGATATGAAGACCGGTGAAGGGGTATATAGTGCCAAGGAAGCAGAGAGGCTGCAGAAGAACTTAGACAGATTAGGGGAATGGGCAAGGAAGTGGCAGATGGAGTACAGTGTTGGCACGTGTAAGTCCGCACTTTGGTAGGAATAAAAGTGTCGAATATTTTCTAAATGGAGAAAAAAATAAAAAATCTGAAGTGCAAAGGGACCATGATTCCTCATGCAGGATTCCCTAAAGGTTAATTTACAGGTTGTGTCTGTGCAGAGGAAGGCAAATGTGACATTAGCATTCACTTTGAGAGGACTAGAATATAAAAGCAAGAAGGTAATGCTGAGGCTTTAGAAAGCACTGGTGAGTCCTCACTGGGAGTATTGTGAGCAGTTTTCAGCCCGTTATCTGAGAAAGGATGTGCTGACATTGGAGAAGTTCACGAAAATGATTCCGCGATTGAAAGGCTTATAATATCATATGAGGAGCATTTGATGGCTCTGGACCTGTATTCTCTGGCATTTAGAAGAATGGGGTGGGGAGGGGGGTTCGGGAATCTCATTGAAAACTATCCAATATTGAAAGGCCTTCATAGAGTGAATGTCCTATAGTGGCGTGGGGGGGGGGGGGGGGGAGTCTAGAGCCAGAGGCATAGCCTCAGAATAAAGGGACGTCCGCTAGATGAGGAGGAATTTCTTTAGAAAGACCGTGGTGAATCCGTGGAATTAATTGCCACAAACGGCTGTGAAGGCCACGCCATTGGGTATACTGTATTTAAGGCAGAGGTTGATCGATTGATTAGGCAGGGCGTGAAAGGTTACGGCGAAGGCAAGGAATTGGGGTCGGCAGGAAAATATATAAGCCACAATGAAATAACGGAGCAGACTTGATGGGCTAAATGGCCTAATTCTGCTCTTATTATCTTAACGGTAGATGAACAGCGTGGGCCGAAGGGCCGGTTTCCGTCTCGGTAAGAATCCTGGGATCTATGCGGGGAGCGAAGAAGATGCGGAGGTATTATCCTTCTGTGCGGACACGTAACCCGAAATTAACAATGTAATTGCCTTGAAATCCACGAAAGACCGAGGCCTCACCACAGACTCCGGACCCAGGTGCAGACGCGGTCCGACCTGCCGTTCTCGTCCCCGTCCCCACTATCACCATGGTAACCGCTCCTGCGGTATCGCGCATGCGTGAGACACGGTCCGAGCACCAGGCTTTCGGGATCTCTCCAAGCTTTATTCGCCACAAATGAAAGACTTTTGAACCGTGTTTAGTATTGTAACGCAGAACTGTAGCAGCTTATCTGCGTATAACAATTGCAACTTTAGAAAAAGCAGGCTATTCAGCTCTCGTCTCTGATGTCCCATTCAGAACTTACATAGTTGTACCGTGGAGAGCATTCTGACAGGCTGCATCACTGTCCGGTATGGAGGGGCTACTGCACAGGACCGAAAGAAGCTGCAGCTGGTTGTAAATCTAGTCAGCTCCATCTTGGGTACTAGCCTACAAAGTACGCAGAACAGCTTTAGGGAGCAGTGTCTCAGAAAGGCAGCGTCCATTATTAAGGACCCCCAGCACCCAGGGCATGCCCTTTTCTCACTGTTACCATCAGGTAGGAGGTACAGAAGCCTGAAGACACACACTCAGCGATTCAGGAACAGCTTTTTCGCCTCTGCCATTCGATTCTTAAATGGACATTGAATCTTTGGACACGACTTCACTTTTTAAAAAATACAGTATTTCTGTTTTTGCATGTTTTAAAAATCTATTCAATATATGTAATTGATTTACTTGTTTATTTTAATCTTATTTTTTCTCTCTGCTAGATCATGTATTGCATTGAACTGCTGCTAAGTTAACAAATTTCACGTCACATGCCAGTGATAATAAACCTGATTCTGACTTGTCTATGCCACACTGGTGATTAACAGCAAATTTCATTGTTTGAATTATATCCCTCAACACCTTTCCTTTCCAAATACCTGTACAAAAGCCCTGTTAAAGCAATTAAAAAAAAAACTTTGTCATTGGATTGAGCAGTATCTCGACACTTTGTGCCGATGAAGGGTCTCGGTCCGAAACATCGATTGTTTATTCCCCTCCATTGATGCTGCCTGACTTGCTGAATTTTCCAGCATTGCGTGTGTGTTGTTCAAGATTCCAGGCATTTGCAGAATCTTTTGTGTTTTGGATATTTGGAATAATTTTCCAAACTTTTTTAAATTGTTTATTGTAGCTGCCTCTACCTTTGATTCTGGCTGCTCGTTCCAGATCTTCATCACCACCTGGGCTACCTACATTCCCGAGAAAATAAACAGTGAAAAAAGGATGATGTAGACACAAGAAGAATCAGACATACTTTGTATGCTTTTATAGACTTTATTCAAACACATCACTGAACACTAGTGTGGGTCTGTTAACTGTCTCCACCCTTCTTTGGAATTAAAAGAACCATTTCAAAAGGGTGGAGATTATTTTTAATCGACTGTGTTTAAAAACTGCCATGGATGGGTTGATAGCCTATGCCTAAATGCCTTTTTTCCTTTCATCTGGCAGCCTATTTCTTGTTCTAGTGAATAACTTCACCACAGCCCTTGGAAAAGGCTACTAACTCACATCTGCTATGGGCAAATATACTGAACTACCTAGTCAAACTAAAGACCCAGAGAATTATAATTAACTCTGCCACAGAGAGCTGCAAAAGAAGGAAGGTTGGGCATCAGGCTTGCAATTTCATCCTGTAAAAGCTACAGAAACGCCAACAAAAGCTCCAAAGATCTCAGCCCTGGGAGAGGAAGTTTTTTTTTGCCTAGATGATGTATGGATGTGCTACACCTACATTTGAAAGACTGGCCCAGGACAGAGGACAGTGGTCTACGTCCCAGTAGGGATGATGGGCTTAAGAAGAGAAAGAGTGACTGCCAATATTCACAGGAAACAGAAATTAACAAGATAAACACTCCATGGGATTGAAGAGTGCAGACGAAGGGGTAAAGGATCAAATTTTGCAACAATTCCAGATTCTGAACATGAAAGCAGATGATGTGTGGAACTGGTCAGTTGTTAGTCTGAGTGCACAGAAAACTAAAGCACGCACTTAACAAACGAGTTCAGTGTTCCTCCAGACCACACGGCACATAAACCAAATTATCACCAATATAATTCAAAATTATATTGTAAATTATAATTATTGTAACTATTTGTGCTATGTGCAACCATATGTACTGTACTGTGTTTTGCACCTTGGCCCAAAAGGAATGATGTTTTGTTTAGTTGTATACATATGTGTAAACATGAACTTCAAGAGCTTCGTTCACAACAGACACAACTTCTTTTCATATTTCAGGTTCTATACAAATGTAGCTGTTAATGACATTTGTATGATTAATTTGTAAAATTAGCTGCCACTGTTTATTGTAGTTTTCTGTGCTACACACTTGATAACATTGAGTTTTATTAACATATATGGCATTATTTTTTGTTCTGTGGGTGCACTGTGGTCTGGAGGAATATTATTCGGTTTTATGTATGTACAATACATTTGGAACTTTAAAACAGAAATGGAGATTGTTGAATTCAACTTCAAGTTCCTGAACAGCTCTTGAACTATTGGCAGTGGAGAAACAATGGAAGGTGACTGTATGTAAAGGGAAAAGGGAAGTATGCAAACACAGAGTCAATTAGGTAAATATATCATTACAGAAAGCTCAAAAGTAATCTTGTGAGACAAAACAGAGAAGTGCACAGAAAGCATCACCAGCACAGTTACTTCTCCAGCAACAAGACAGGACAAGGTCACTCATGGCCTGGGTCCATACAGTTATCTCAATATAGCCAGAGTCCATCTTGGGAGACCGGTATAGTGTACCAGTCATGGTTGGCATTGGTTGTAAGGCGGTCACAGCCATACGCCGATGCTTTCACACTGCCCAGCTATGAAGGCAGAACAGAGCTGGCTTTCACTCTCTTCTCCAACGGATGGAAACCAAACAGCCAATTTTGCTACAACCCCATACACAAAGAACTCTGCTTTAATGGCAGGTGATATTTGGAATTTGTTTACAGTGGCTGCAGATTTGAAGGGTAAAAGTTAGCTAGTGATTGCAGACCCTTGTGGTTTAAAATAGAGAGGGTAACTCAAGTCCAACATTCCAAATTCACCCAGCAGTCTAGGCTCAAAATACAGGCATCGCTAAACACATAATTGAAAAGATTCTCTCTCCTAACACTGGGACAGCACAAATTCTCAGCTGCAAGGGTACAGGAACTACAGGTTCAGAAGAAGAGTACAGTGGATTCCAGTCAATTTGGCCATCTGTTAACTAGGGCAGCCTTTTATGTGGGACAACTCTTAGAACAAAAACTAATCGAGAAAATAGCCGGGATTCTATTAGTTTATTTGGGACACTAATCTGCTCAACTGGGGCAGCAGACTGTTGCTGATCAGTTTCTAACTAGTGCTAGTCATGTTCACTTGCGTGGCTGTTAGACACTACATTGTGCTCAGAGTGAACAGTTTTTAAACAGTGTCAGTTATGTGTGTGTGTTCAAGAAGCAGTGATTCTTGTCACTGATACTTGGCCAGAAGTAATAGTTTTATAGGACTGTAGTAGTATTAATAGTGTTCTAATTTGTTCTGTATTTCATTCAAATACATAACTTGTTACTCAGTTAAACAGTAGTTTGTCTTTTAAAAAAAAATACCTTTTTAACTATTTCTATGAAACCTCAGCTATTTGGGGCAGCCGCTTAATTGGGCCAAAATGTACTGGTCCAATGTGTTACAATTAACCAGAATCCACAACATTTGCTTTTTCTAATATACAGTACGTACATTCAAGTCAATAACATGGACTCTCCCTGGCTTCAATGAAACAATTACTTCTGGGTGTGGTCAATGAAGGGGACAAATACCTTTATGCAGTAACACTGAACATCTTTCATATGAGACAATGGAAGAGTTTAAGCAGCATTTCACATAGTGCAAGACCTTCCACATATTTTCATATGATTTTAATTAAGTAATGGTTCTCCATTACTTAAAATTCTCAAATAAATTACTTTGAAAAGAAGTTTAATTAAAAATTGTAACATACTAAACAGCACACAGAATGCTGGCAGTCTAATTCCTCTTTCTAGTAAACAGCTTCACCACAGTACCTTGGGAAAGGTCACTTGCTCAGATCTGCTGTAGGCAACCGTACTGAGAGTCCCAGCCAAGCTATAGCCCCAGAGGATTATAATTAACTCAGCCATGGACAGTCCCAAGACTGGCCGTGAAAGGAGAAGGGCTAGGCATGGGACTAGCAACCTCATTCCTCATTTAGTGCTACAGGAATGCCAACAGAAGTTCCAAAGCCTCATTCCTGAGAAAGGAGGAATACACCATGATGGGCTACACTTAGAGACAAAATGAAAGACTGGCCCAGGACAGGGGTCTCTGATGAGTTGCTGTCAGTGACCTTTGCATCATTAGGGGTGATGAGCGATTTATTATTGAGAAAAATGAAATCTAACTTAAGTGACTTACTTACTTAAGCCCATCACCCCTTCTGGGGCATAGACACCAAATGCAGCTCACCAGAGTCCTTTGCCTTAGACAAAGACCATTCCTCTCCCAGGGATGAGGTCTTTGGAGCTTCTGTTGGTGTTTCTGTAGCTCTGGGTTTTTATGGGATGAGGTTGTTAGTCCCATGCCCTTTTGCAGCTGAGCTTGGGACTGTCCATGGTGGAGTTAACTTGAATTGGCGCTGCTCTGTAATTTCAATTTTGCCAGATATTGCAAATACTTTACTACAACTCAAGATGTATGAATTCTGATGTATATTTATTGAGCTGTATTAATAATGGAATTCTATGCTCAAGAGCCAATTGCCTGCTGTGTTCCACCAGCATTTTGTGTGTGCTGTGTGGGTGTGTTTTGCACCTTGGCCCTGGATGAACACTGTTTTCTTTAGCTCTATCCATATGCATGGTTGAATGACAACTAACTTCAACTTTTGCAGTAATGATGAAATTAACACGATTTATACAGGTGTTTCCCTTTTTTGTGTGTTAACCTGGAAGATGCCATCACTAAACACAAGAGTTTGAAATATTTTAGAAAAGGTATAGTGAGTGATGGAAATATGGATGTTACGTAAGACTCTTGCAAGAGATTGGAGAGGTGGGGAATTTGATACTGGAAAGGACCTAGAGGGCCAGGCTAAGCCATTTTTAAAATTACCTTAATTCAGGTGATTGGATATAGGGTCATATGCAAAAAGAAAAACAAGATGCAGGAGGAACTCAGCAGGTCAGACAGTATCTGTGAAGGGAAACGAGCAGTTGATATCTTGGGTGACCTTTCGTGTGGTCTAGATGAACAGCCTCGAGCTTTCATCTGTCGGCTGCTCACTGCCTGAACTTAAGTTCCTCCAACAGCTGATAAGTTGTTCCACTAAGGAAGCAACTCCTGCAGACAACAATGCTGGAAGACCAGCAAGGCCTTGGGCCACATTTCTGAGCACCCCAGTATCAAGAGGTGAGGTTTGTAATCACTGTAGAACTGAGCCTCTTAGTGTGGATGGACATATTTCAGGAAACTATTGCTGACAAGGTGCCACTTTTAATAAAGAGAATTCTGTCACGTTACCTGATGTGACTGACAGGTTCTAAGATAATAGCAAGCTCCTCAATAAGGCCTTTATAAGGAAATTTGTCTGTTTTGGAACATTGTGGAGTTTCTTTTTCTTTTTCAATCTTTTTATTAAATTTCAAATTAATAAACACATTGTGAAGTTTGAGAGCAGTTTTTTTTTGGCTTTACCACTGGAGTTCTAGGGAGAGCTCCTTTCCACATGACGACTCTGACCACAATTCTACATATTGTGATGTTTAAGAGCTTTTCTTGACTGTCAGCTTTTTGTAAGAACTCCCCAATCATCTCCACACCCTCCAGCCAGTGTCCCTGTGACACCATCTCCTTTGCAAGGTCATTTCCACTGTACCATGCCCCTGGCTGAGAAGAGACAACCAACATCAGCAACTTAGCAACTGCAGGGCCAATGTTCGTACAAATGCAAGCATCAAATTTCAATTAGAAATTACTTTGGGACATGCAAGATAATACTCTGTCATGGATGGTCCACAGCCCAGCTGCGAAAGGTTGGGCTGGGGGCTAGCAACTCCATCCCATAAAAACCTATAGCTACAGATCCAAAGGCTTCATCCCTGGGAGAGGAAGGATCTTTCCCAGAAGACATTTGAAGTTGTGTGGTGAAAGCAAAAGCGATAGGATCAATCAACCTTGGATTGGCCCAGGCCAGAGGACTCCAGCAAGCTGCTATTAACCATCTATAATCCTAGTAGGGGTAATGGGCTGAAGAAGAATGCAAGATGACATTTCCTTTCTTAACCTGGAGCTGAAAAGCAACTGGAAATAAAAAAAAACAATATAGTGGATGCTGCAATATAAATGAAAAGTGCTGGAAATGCTCACAAGTCAGTCAGCAACTGGGAAGAAACAAACTGCGGTAGCTATTCTGCCTGCAGTCAGCTCACACAGCGTAGCACAGACTAGGAACCACAGCTACAATAGCTGGGCTACGTACCTCAGGTACATAGACTCTGCTCTAGGTATATCAATAAATAAAATTAAAGACTTAAAGAATCAAAGCTCCATTTCGCAAATACTAAAATAAAAACTTTAAAATGTAAAATAAGACTTCTAGTTTAACCAAATGCACACACAATGAATTAAATAAAATAAATAAGTCCTCTCAAGCCTTTGGCAAAATGCTTCAGCCCAAGAGAGACAGGTATGATTACAACAAAGAGTCAGAATTTCCCCGGTACTCTACATTCTCTGTAGCAACTATTCCTGTCTGCGGTAATACTGCAGTGTACGCCCCACATCATCATATTGCTCATATGAGACAGCAGAATTTTCAGGTAAGTTAAGGGGGAAGATGTCAAGAGGTAGGTTTTGTTTTACACACAGAGTGGTGGGTGTGTGAAACACCCTGCTGAGGATGGTGGTAGAGGCAGATACATTCTGGACATTCAAAAGGCTCTTAGATAAGCACATGTATGATAGAAAAATGGAGGGCTATGTGGGAGGGGTTAGATTGATCTTGGAGAAGGTTAAAAGGTTGTAAGCTGAAGGTCTGTACTGTCCTATCACACAGATACAGATAAAGAAAGGTTAACGATAACCTGGCACGATATGTCCACTCAGAAGGACAGTCATACGCCATCTCACAGCAAGGGGCAGCGAGAGAAAACAGCTCTCCTCAAGCAATGGCTCCCTCTCTCAACACTGCAGCTCATGCAATAAAATACATTAATGTATTCCAGGCCATACCCAATAATTGTAATTCATGAAGCTTGGCTAGGAGGCTTCTCCTGATCCAAGACCAATGTGTAAGGAAGGCTATGTCCATGGGAGAGACTGTCTGCTGTGCATAAGCCATTCCGACTGGGAGAAGGGTCATAAACCTGTGGCATCACCCGTAGCACTTACCCTGTACTGAATAAACACAAGGAATTCTGCAGATACTGGAAATCCAGAGCAACACACACAAAATGCTGAGGGAACTCAGCACGTCAGGCAGCATCTATGGAGAGGAATAAACAGTCGACGATTTGGATCTAAACTAGTCCTGATGATAGGTCTCAAAATGTTGACTTTTTATTCCTCTCTATAGATGCTACCTGACCCACTGAGTTCCTCCAGCATTTTGCACCTTGCACTGAAGATGGTTTACACCAGCCTAGATGAAGAAATCTTCTGCTTTACTTCGCAGATTCACTGACAAGCCACTGACCTCCCAGAAGGAAGGGCTGCTGAATTAGCTACTGTCCTTATTATCTTCTGCAAAAAACCCCACTAGAACTGGCAAACAGGGTAGTAAAAAAATCTTAAACAAATATGCCTGTAGCTTTTTGATTAAGGGATGAATTGCTTGTGCAAATTCATAAAAAGCAGCAATGAAATTTTAAGCAGAAAGGGATACAAAACCCACACAAAAATGCTGGAAGAACTCTGCAAATCAGGCAGTATCTATGAAGGATCTTATCCTGAAATGTCTGCTGTTTATTCCCCTCCATAGATGCTGTCTGACCTGCTGTGCTCCTCCAGCATTCTGTGGGTGTTGTTCAAAATCTCTCGGCATCTGAAGAATCTCTTGTGTATCTCTTAGGAGATACAAAACAGGTTTTTAAAAAATCTTCCCTGTGTATAAATACATTGAAAAGTGGCATTGTGTGAGTTTGATCAGTGACAGCTGGATTGCACATCTGTACAGCACACTCAAGTAATAGTTGAGCACTGGGAACACCCCTGCCACTTGCTGACTGAGTCTCCACACCATTGAATGGTGATGGTAAGAGGTTGTGCTCTGGGTATCAGTGGGGACTGGATTCTATTTGCTGTTATTTGTTTTGGACTGCATCCAGAAAATGAACACACAATACCAAGTAGAAGAGACCAGAGAACAACAAGGACTTGCTGCAAAATGGGCTACAAATCATCTCTGGATCAAAACCGGCTTATTTTCTGAAAACACTGCAAGTTCGGTAATATGCCATAGAGCTGTCAGGCAGGCAACACCTTCAACATAGTTCCTTCTGTTGCAAGTAGGTCTGGTGGCGTTCCCCACTCTCACTCTCTTTATCAGTCCAACACCAGACATACTCTCACTGTTATGGACACATTTTAAATGCGTGCAATCAGCCCATTCTTCTCTGGCTCGAGGAAGTTTCTGACTAATGCGTCAATCAGTTTGTTGAGCTCTTCTTCCAGGTAGTCTGTGTCACTGCAGAGAGAGAGAGTGCATTTCTTTTAAAGTCAAGCAAGCAGCTGGGGAAAAGGCACAGGAGTCTGGACAGACTGGATGTGGAGTACTGTGAGCAGCTGGGGAAAAGGCACAGGAGTCTGGACAGACTGGATGTGGAGTACTGTGAGCAGCTGGGGAAAAGGCACAGGAGTCTGGACAGACTGGATGTGGAGTACTGTGAGCAGCTGGGGAAAAGGCACAGGAGTCTGGACAGACTGGATGTGGAGTACTGTGAGTAGCTGGGGAAAAGGCACAGGAGTCTGGTCAGACTGGATGTGGAGTACTGTGAGCAGCTGGGGAAAAGGTACAGGAGTCTGGTCAGACTGGATGTGGAGTACTGTGAGCAGCTGGGGAAAAGGCACAGGAGTCTGGTCAGACTGGATGTGGAGTACTGTGAGCAGCTGGGGAAAAGGCACAGGAGTCTGGACAGACTGGATGTGGAGTACTGTGAGTAGCTGGGGAAAAGGCACAGGAGTCTGGACAGACTGGATGTGGAGTACTGTGAGTAGCTGGGGAAAAGGCACAGGAGTCTGGTCAGACTGGATGTGGAGTACTGTGAGCAGCTGGGGAAAAGGCACAGGAGTCTGGTCAGACTGGATGTGGAGTACTGTCAGCAGCTGGGGAAAAGGCACAGGAGTCTGGTCAGACTGGATGTGGAGGACTGTGAGCAGCTGGGGAAAAGGCACAGGAGTCTGGTCAGACAGGATGTGGAGGACTGTGAGCAGCTGGGGAAAAGGCACAGGAGTCTGGTCAGACTGCAGGTGGAGTACTGTGAGCAGCTGGGGAAAAGGCACAGGAGTCTGGTCAGACTGGATGTGGAGTACTGTGAGCAGCTGGGGAAAAGGCACAGGAGTCTGGTCAGACTGGATGTGGAGTACTGTGAGCAGCTGGGGAAAAGGCACAGGAGTCTGGTCAGACTGGATGTGGAGTACTGTGAGCAGCTGGGGAAAAGGCACAGGAGTCTGGTCAGACAGGATGTGGAGGACTGTGAGCAGCTGGGGAAAAGGCACAGGAGTCTGGTCAGACTGGATGTGGAGTACTGTGAGCAGCTGGGGAAAAGGCACAGGAGTCTGGTCAGACAGGATGTGGAGTACTGTGAGCAGCTGGGGAAAAGGCACAGGAGTCTGGACAGACTGGATGTGGAGTACTGTGAGCAGCTGGGGAAAAGGCACAGGAGTCTGGTCAGACAGGATGTGGAGTACTGTGAGCAGCTGGGGAAAAGGCACAGGAGTCTGGTCAGACTGCACGTGGAGTACTGTGAGCAGCTGGGGAAAAGGCACAGGAGTCTGGACAGACTGGATGTGGAGTACTGTGAGCAGCTGGGGAAAAGGCACAGGAGTCTGGACAGACTGGATGTGGAGTACTGTGAGCAGCTGGGGAAAAGGCACAGGAGTCTGGTCAGACAGGATGTGGAGTACTGTGAGCAGCTGGGGAAAAGGCACAGGAGTCTGGTCAGACTGCACGTGGAGTACTGTGAGCAGCTGGGGAAAAGGCACAGGAGTCTGGACAGACTGGATGTGGAGTACTGTGAGCAGCTGGGGAAAAGGCACAGGAGTCTGGTCAGACTGCACGTGGAGTACTGTGAGCAGCTGGGGAAAAGGCACAGGAGTCTGGTCAGACTGGATGTGGAGTACTGTGAGCAGCTGGGGAAAAGGCACAGGAGTCTGGTCAGACTGGATGTGGAGTACTGTGAGCAGCTGGGGAAAAGGCACAGGAGTCTGGACAGACTGGATGTGGAGTACTGTGAGTAGCTGGGGAAAAGGCACAGGAGTCTGGTCAGACAGGATGTGGAGTACTGTGAGTAGCTGGGGAAAAGGCACAGGAGTCTGGTCAGACTGCATGTGGAGTACTGTGAGCAGCTGGGGAAAAGGCACAGGAGTCTGGTCAGACTGCATGTGGAGTACTGTGAGCAGCTGGGGAAAAGGCACAGGAGTCTGGTCAGACTGGATGTGGAGTACTGAGAGCATTTTTGGGCCCCCTTATCGAGGAGAGGATGTGCTAACATTGGAGAGGGTCTACAGGAGGATCAAGAGAACAATCCTAGCAATGAAAGAATTAACATATGAGGAACTCTGGACCTGTACTCACTGGAGTTTAGAAGAATGGGGGGGGTGGGGAAGGAAATCTCATTGAAACTTATCGAATACTGAATGGCCTATATACAGTGGACGTGCAGGGTATGTTTCCTATGGTAGGGGAGTCTAGGACCAGAGGGCACAGCTTCAAAATGGAGGGACATCCATTTATAATTATAGGAGAAATTTCTTTATCCAGACGGTGGTGAATCTGTGGAATTTCTTGCCAAGGACGGCTGGGTAGGCCAAGACATTGGGTACATTTAAAGTGTAGGTTGATAGGTTCTTGATTAGTCAGGGCGTCAGATATTACGAGGAGAAGGCAGGAGGATGGGGTTGAGAGGGATAATAAACCAGACATGGTGAAATGGTGAAGCAGACTTAATGTGCTGAATGGTCTAATTTTGCTCCGATATCTTATGGATAAAACATCTGCAAGTGTCACTCAACTGTATTCTATTCATGGACACAAGAGATTCTGCAGATACTGGAAATCCAGAGAAACACACACTAAATGCTGAAGGAACTCAGCAGGTCAGGCTGCATCAACAGAGAGGAATATACAGTCAATGTTTCAGGCCGAGACCCTTCTTCAGGATGGGAAAGGAAGTGGGAAGAAGCCAGAATAAAGTGGTGGGGGAGGAGTAATGAACTCGGAAGCTGGGAGGTGATAGGTGGAAGAGGTAAAGAGCTGAAGAAGAAGGAATCTGATTGGAGAGAAGAGGGGACCAAGGGAGAAAGGGAAGGAGCCTATCCAATTCCTCCTTCAGCTCTTTAGTATTTCTAGCTATCACCTCACAATTCCATTTCTCTCCCCCACACACCCACCTTCCTCCTCACCTGGTCTCACCTGTCACCTTGCACTCCTCCCCCTCCCCACCTTCCTATACTGGCTTCTTCCCCTCCTCTCTCCCCCACCTTCTTATTCTGACTCCCCTCACTTCCTTTTGAGAAGAGATGAAGGGTTTAGCCCAAGATATCAACTGCTTACTCTTTCCATAGTGCTGCCTGACCTGCTGAGTTCCTCCAGTACTTTTGTGTGTTCATCTGCAGAGTCTCTTCTCCTAGGAATCAACCAAGTGAATGTCTGCTACACTCCCTTTGTTCCAATTATGTCCTTCCCTAGGTAGGGATACAAATCGATTCACAGTATTTTAGATAGCAGGAGTCAGACGATCAAGGGCAGGACAATTACTGACCTGTGTCCTGGGATTGCACAGAACTCAGCGTAATATTTGATTTTCGGCTCCGTGCCACTGACCCGGAGTGTGGCCACACAACCATTCAGGAAGGTGAAGGTAATCATCTGGCTGTTTTTACTGACTGGCAGCACCTGTCAAGGAAAATAACAGCTTATAAGACTAGTGTGGCAGAACACAGCACACATGCAGTGTCACCTTACAACATGAACTGCTGTTCAAAGTTCAAAGTAAAATTTATTATCTGAGTACATACATGTCACCACATACAACACTGAGATTCTTTTTCTGTGGGCGTAATTAGCAAATCTACAGAACAGTAACTGTACAAGGATCAATGAACAAACTGTGCAAATGCAAATATAAATAAATAGCAACAAGTTATAAGCATGACACAGCGAGATAAAGAGTCCTTAAGGTAAGACCATCGGTTGTGGGAACACCAGAAGTAGAAACAGTGTAATTTTCCCGTTTTGTTCAGGAGCCTGATGGCTGAGGGGTAGTAACTGTTCTTGAACCTGGTGAAGTGAATCCTGAGACTCATGTACTTTCTTCCTGATGGCAGCAGTGAGAAAAGTGCATGGCCAGGGTGGTGAGGATCTTTGACGATGAATGCTGCTTTCCTACAGCAATGTTTCAGTAGATGTGCTCAATGGTTGGGAGGATTTCACCCATGATGTACTGGGCTGAATTCACTATCTTTTGTAGAATTTTCTGCTCAAAGGCATTGATGTTCTCATACCAGGTTGTTACACAGCCAGTCAGCACACTTTCTACCACACATCTATTGAAGGTTTTTGATGACATGCCAAATCTCCAGAGACTCCTGAGGAAGTAGATGAGCTGTTATGCTTTCTTTGCAATTATATTTATACGATTATACATGTGATCAGTTGATTATATGACTGTAGTTATACACTGGAGAATGGAGTGGGTACAAGCAGAGGGCCATTAGCCTGTTCAACCATTTAATAACATCATGACTGATCCTTTAGAACATGGAACAGTACAGCTCCTTTGGCCCACAATTTTGTGCTGACCTTTTAATCTACTCCAAGATTTCCACTCTCAAGATCAATTCTTTCCTACATAACCCTCCATTTTTTCTTTCATCCATGTGCCTATGTAATAGTTTCTTAAATGTCCCTAATGTATCTGGCTCATTGCTTTTTACTTAGCACACTCCACTGTGCTAGCTTCATAACTCACAATTCCTTAATATCCAAAAATCCATCAGTTTCTGTCTAGAATGCACTCAGTGGTCGAGCCTCCAGAGCAGAGTCCACAGATTCACCATCCTTCATCATAGACAGGAGCAGAATTAGACCATTCAGCCCATCAAGTCTGCCTTGCTATTCCATCATATCTAATTTATTATCCCTCTCAATTCCATTTTCATGTCTTTTCCCTGTAACCATTGACGCCCTGACTAATCAAGATGCTATCATCCTCTGCTTTAAATATACCCTATGACTTGGCCTTCACAGCCGTCTGTACCAATGAATTCCAGAGATTCACTACCCTCTAGCTAAAGAAATTCCTCGTCATCTAAGTTCTAGATGGAGGTCCCTCTATTCTGAGACAGTGCCCTCTGGTCCTAGACTCCCCTAGTATAGGAGGTTCTGTGGGTGACAGCAAGATTCTGGATGGTAGATTGCCTCCAGGGTGCCAAGGTCTGGGATATCTTGGATCAAGTCCTCAGCATTCTTAAGTGGGAGCGTGAACAGCCAGAAGTCATGGTCCATATAGGTACCAATGATAAGGTAGGACGAATGATGAGCTTCTGCGAAGGGAGTTCAGGGAGTTAGGTGCTAAGTTAAAGGGCAGGACCTCCAGGGTTGTGATCTCAGGGTTGCTACCCATGCCATGCGCTAGTGAGGCTAGACCTAGAAGGTTATACAGGTTAATACATGGCTAAGGAGTTGGTGTAGGAGGGAGGACGCAAGATATTTGGATCATTGGGCTCTCTTTCAGGGAAGGTGGGACCTGTACAGAAGGGAAAGTTTGCACCTGAACAAGAGAGGGACTAATATCCTAGAGGGAAGGTGTTAATGGTGCACCGATGGGTTGAAACTAGAGTTGCAGATGGATGGGAACCACAAAGCCAGGATAGTTAGTGGAGAGGTTGTGGAGGCAGATGTTGGTAAGACCTCAGAGAAAGTTAGGAATCAAAAGGTTGAGCATGATGTGACTAGTGTCCTCAGCTGCCTATATTTCAATACAAGAAGTACAGTAGGAAAGGTGGATAATAGTGCTGAAAATGAGGCAGCTGGTTTACAAAAAGAGGCAATGCGTAGTGAAGAGAGGTTGTTAATTGGACAAAATTGCAGTTAACAGGATGAGTTGCAACATACAAGGCAGACAAAATTGAGAAGGATGAATACAGGACTGAAGGTGTTATATTTGAGTCCACACAGTATACAAATAAGGTAGCACAGTTACAGATTGGCAAGTATGATGTTGTGGGCATGATTGAATCATGGCTGAAAGAAGATTGTAGTTGGGAGCTTAATGTCCAAGGATACACATTGTACCGAAAGGACAGACAGTAAGGCAGAAAGGGCAGTGTTGCTGTGGTAGTGAAAAATGAAATAAGTCATGAAATGAAAGAGGTGACATAGGGTTGGAAGGTGTTGAATCATTGTAGATAGAGCAAAGGAATTGCAAAGGTAAAAAGATCCCGATGGGAGTTGTAAACAGACCGCCAAACAAATGTAAGAATGTAGCCTACAAATTACAATGGGAGATAGAAAATGCATGCCAAAAGGGCAATGTTACAATAATCATGGGGGATTTCAATTTGCAGGTAGATTGGGAAAATCAGGTTGGTGCTGGATTATAGGAGGGAAAGTTTTCAGAGTGCCTGTAAGATGGCTTTTTAAGCAGCTTGTGGTTGAGCCCACTCGGGGATCAGCTATTCTGGATTGGGTGTTCTGATTAGAGAGCTTAATGTAAAATAACCCTTAGAGGAAAGTGATCATAATATGATCAAACTCACCCTGAAGTTTGAGAAAGAGCTAAAGTCAGATGTATCAGTATTACAGTGGAGAAAAGGGAATTGGAGGTCTGAGAGATGAGTTGGCCAGAATTGATTGGAAAAGAACACTGGCAAAGATGACAGGAGAGCAGCAATGGCTGGAATTTCTGGAAGAAATTCGGAAGGCACAGGATTTATACATCCTAAAGAGGAAAAAGTATTCTAAGGCCACATCCACACTAGACGGGATAATTTTGAAAATGCCGGTTTCGTGTAAAAACGATAGGCGTCCACACTATGTGTTTTTGGAAATATCTGTATCCACACTGAAACGGAGATTTCGGCGAATCTCCTCCTCCTACGCATGCGCAGGACACATCTACCGAAAACAAGCGACATGTTTGGTGTCAAATCTCGCCGTAAAAGTGTGCGTTTGTGTAGTTACAGACTAGAAAAACTTAAAACGACGGACAGCTGTTGGCTCTCACGCAGCAGAACTTAAAAAAATACTGGAGTGTACGGCGGCAACCGACAGGGAGTTCACGGACAGATTGACTGGGCTGACGATGAACATTGAAAAACGGACTAATTCTGTTGCATTAATAAAGCACCTTGTTAAATGTATAAAACATGTCTGCATCAGTGTTATCTTGTATTTCCATACAATGTTACATAAGGCTGTTACACATCTATTGTCAGAGAAGTACTTGCATAAATAGGTAAACCACCTTCATACGAGCAAGGACAGAAAACAGGGCAAAGTGAGTACAGTATACTTATTTATTCAGTAAGTTATGGGTTAAAGTATTTGGTGAGTACATTTCTAACTCTTCTGGCTTCAGTCTCTTTGCCGTCTGTTCTGAAATTGTTAGGTTGCATTCAAGAAAACAATGAAATAGCGCGCTGCCGTCTGATAGCGTTTTCGGAAGTCTCGGGTTATCCCGTCCACACTGATCTGCCTGAGCAGTGTTTTCAAAAATACCCACTCTGGAAAGCGTTTCTGAAAAGCTCCGGTTTCGGGGGACGAAAACGCCGTTTTAGTGTGGACGGACGGTAAAAACGAAGAGAAAAAGCTTCGGTTACGGATTTATCCGGCGTAGTGTGGATGTAGCCTAAAGGACAAATGACATAACCATGGCTAAAAAGAGAAGTCAAAGCCAACATAAAAGCCAAAGAGGGCATATAATAGAACAAAAATTAGTGGGAAGTTAGAGAATTGGGAAGCTTTTAAAAACCAACAGAAGGCAACTAAAAAAGTCATTAAGAAGGTAAAGATGGAATACAAAAGTAAGCTGGCCAATAATATCACAGAAGATATCAAAAGTTTCTTCAGATACATAAAGTGAAAAAGAGACGTGAGAGTGGATATTGGACTGCTGGAAAATGATGCTGAAGAGGTAATAATAGTGGACATTGAAATGACAGACGAACTGAATAAGTATTTTTGCGTTAGTCTTCACTGTGGAAGGTATAAGCAACACGTACAAAAGCCGGATGAATTCAGCTGGTTGGGCAGCATCCGTTGAAAAGAGCAGTCAAAGTTTTGGGCCGAGACCCTTCGTCAGGTCTGAAGAAGGAGGGGGCAGGGGCCCTATAAAGAAGGTGGGGGAGGGGGAAGGTGCAGGTGAAAAAACCAATCAGAGGAAAGATCAAGGGGTGGGAGAGGGGAAGCAGGAAGGGGATAGGCCGGAAAGGTGAAGAAGGAAAGGGGAAAGCACTATGGGTAGTAGAAGAAGGCAGAACCATGAGAGTGGTGATAGGCAGCTAGAAGATGAAGCAGAGTGATAGGGCAAGGGAGAGGGAGGGAATTACCAGAAGTTGGAGAATTCGATGTTCATACCAAGGGGCCAGACGGTATATGAAGTGTTACTCCTCCAGCCTGAGTTTGGCCTCATCATGGCAGCAGAGGAGGCCACGTATGGACATATCCGAATGGGAATGTGAAGGAGAGTTGAAGTGGGTGGCAACCGGGATATCCTGTCTGTTGTGGCGGACGGAGCGGAGGTGCTCGATGAAGCGGTCCCCCAATCTGCGTCGGGTCTCGCCAATGTAGAGGTCCCACCGGGAGCACTGGATGCAATAGATTACCCCAACAGACTCACAAGTGAAGTGTTGCCTCACTGGAAGGACTGTTTGGGGCCCTGAACGGTGGTAAGAGAGGAGGTGTAGGGAGAGGTGTAGCACTTACGCTTGCAGGGATAAGTACCAGGTGGGAGATCTGTGGGGAGGGACGTGTGGACCAGGCAGTCGCGGAGGGAACGATCCCTGCGAAAAGCAGAGAGGGAAAGATGTGCTTAGTGGTGGGGTCCTGTTGAAGGTGGTGGAAGTTGTGGAGGATAATAAGCTTAATCTGGAGGCTGGTGGGGTGGTAGGTGAGGACAATGGGAACACGGTCCCTGTTGTGGTGACGGGAGGATGGGGTGAGGGCTGAAGTGCGGGAAATGGAGGAGATGCGGGTGAGGGCATAATTGATGACGGCAGAAGGGAAATCATGATTCTTAAAGAAAGAGGACATTTGCGATGTCCTGGAACGGAAAGTCTCATCCTGGGAGCAGATGCAGCGGAGACAGAGGAACTGAGAATAGGGAATAGCATTTTTACATTTGGCAGGGTGGGAAGAGGTATAAACAAGGTAGTTATGGGAGTCGGTGGGTTTATAGAAGATGTCAGTGGATAGTCTGTCTCCAGAGATTGAGACCGAGAGATCAAGAAAGGGGAGAGAAGTGTCTGAGATGGACCAAGTGAATTTGAGGGCTGGGTGAAAGTTAGAGGCAAAGTCGATGAAATTGACGACCTCAGCATGGGTGCAGGAAGCAAGAAGATATAAGCAGTATGGTGGAAGTTCCAGGTGTTAGGGGTCGTGACGTGTGTGAAGTTACCATAACTAGAGAGAAGGTTCTTGGGGAACTGAAAGCTCTGCAGGTAGATAAGTCATCTGGAGCAGATGGTGTACACCCAAAGGTTCTGAAAGAGGTGGCTGAAGAGATCATGGAGGCGTTAGTAATGACCTTTCAAGTATATCTAGATTCTGGAATGGTTCCGTACTGGAAAATTGTACATGCCATGCCTCTCTTCAAGAAGGGAAAAAGGCAGAAGAAGTTTAATCTCAGTGGTTGAGAAGATGTCGGAGTCGTTTTTTAAGGATGAGGTCTCAGGGTACTTGGAAGGATGTGCCAAAATAGGCCATAGTCAAAATAGTTTCCTCAAGGGAAAATCTTGCCTGATAAATCTGTCGGATTCTTTGAAGAAATAATAAGCAGGATAGACAAAGGAGAACCTGTTGATGATGTGTACTTGGATTTTCAGGAGGCCTTTGACAAGTTGCCACACATGAGGTTGCTTAACAACCTATGAGCTCATGGTATTACAGGGAAGGTTCTAGCACGGATAAAGCAGTGGCTGACAGGAGGCAAAGAGTGGGAATAAAGCCAGCCTTTTCTGGTTGGCTGCTAGTGGCTTCTGGTGTTCCACAGGGGTCTGTGTTGGGTGCGATTTTTTTTTACATTATATGTCAATGATTTGGATGATGGAATTGATGCCTTTGTTGCAAAGTTTGCAGAAGATATGAAGACAGGTGGACCTTTAGGTGGAAGATAGGTAGATAACCTTTTCAACCTTTCCCCATAACTCAGGTCCTCAAATCCCAGCAACATCCTTGTAAATTTTTGCTATTCCTCCAGTAGTTTGTGTGCTGGGAAATTCCAGCATCCGTAGTTTCATGTCTCTCCAGCTGGCCTATATACATTTAGTGGCTACTTCAGTAGGTACACCTGTACACCTGCTTGTTAATGCAAATATCTAATCAGCCAACCACGTGGCAGCAACTCCATGCATTAAAGCTTGTAGACATGGTCAAGAGGTTCAGTTGTTTCTCAGACCAAACATCAGGATGGGGAAGAAATGTGATCTGGGTGACATTGACTGTGGAATGATGTTGGTGTCAGATGGGGTGGTTTGAGTATCACAGAGAATGTTGATCTCCTGGGATTTTCATGTACAACAGTTTCTACAGTTTACAGAGAATGGTGTGAGGGTAAAAAAACCAGTGAGCAGCAGTTCTGTGGGTGCAAATGCCTTGTTACTGAGAGAGGTCAGAGGAGAATGGCCAGACTAGTTCAAGCTCACAGGTAGGCAACAGTAACTCAAATAATCACATGTTACAGCAGTGTTGACATATGAGTATCTCTGAGCACGCAACACATTGAACCTTGAAGTGGATGGGTTTCAGTGGCAGAAGACCACAAACATACACTCTGAGGCCACTTTATTAGATACAGGAGATACCTAATGTTGAGTTTATTTAGGCTCCTTGCACTACAAACTTCTGAACCAAGAAACGATTACTTCAGGCTGGAATCCCAGCCAGAGGCAGCATGTTCCCATGGCATTTCTCACGTGTGGCACGCAAGGACTCAGTGTAACTGTTGCAAACACTACAAACTGATGCAGATGAACGGAGAGGATGTTACAGACTGTGAAATATTACAGACACCTATTAGTGTTGAGAACCATAACCTGATGTACAACCCCTGAGAAAGTCTGAAAATGAAATTCTGAATATATAATCTGACTTGAAACCAGAAGCAGGGTTATTATCAGTGACACACATACACAAAATGCTGGAGGAACTCAGGTCAGGTAGCAGCTGTGGAAATTAATAAGCAGTCAACATTTTGGGCTGAGACAATTTTTCAAGACTGGAAAAGAAGGGGGAAGATGACAGAATAAAAAGGTGGGGGAGGGGGAAGGAGGATAACTTGGTGATAGGTGAAATCAGATGGGTGGAAAAGGTCAAGGGCTGGAGAAGAAGGAATCTGATAGGAGTGGAGAGTGGACCAGAGTAGAAAGGGAAGGAGGGGACCCAGGGGAGGTGATACACAGGTGAGAACAGCTAAGTAGCCAGAGTGGGGATTAGAAAAAGAGGGGAGGGGGAGAGAATTAAAAAAAAGTATAAATCAGAAGGAGAAATTGATACTCATACCATCAGATTGGAGGCTCTCCAGGTGAAATACAGGATGTTGCTACTCTACTGAGGGTGGTCCCATCATGGCACAAGGACTGACATGTTGGAATGGGAATGGGAATTAAAATGTTTGACCACTGGGAAGTTCCGCTTTTAGCCGATGGAGCAGAGGTGCTTGATGGAGCAGTCCCCCAATTTATAACAAGTGTCACAAATGTAGATGCCGCCGCATTGGGGGGACCGAACACAATAGCCGACCCTAGAAGATTTGCAGATGGTGTGTTGCCTCACCTGAAAGGACTGTATGAGGCTGTAAATGAAGCTGAGGGAGGAGATTAAAGGGCAGGTTGGCTGCTTGCATGGATAAGTGCTGGGAGGGAGATTAGTGGGGTGGAACAAATGGACAAGGGAATCACTGAGGAAGAGATCCCTGCGCAAAGTGAAGAGGGGAAGGTTGGTAAAGATAAGTTAAGTTTTGTGGTAGGATCCCTTTGGAGGTCATGGAAGTTGTGGAAAATGATGTGTTGGATGTGGAAGCTCAAATTACAACATATAAAAATTAAGTAATACAAAGAGAGCAAAATAAATAGTTTCATGGTTCATGGACCATTCAGTGTCCTTAATGATGGAACCACCCATTAGCTAGTGAAAATGACCCTGGCTTTTCTGGATCATAAGTTTAAACAGTCTCTGTGAACCATCTCTTGTGGCAAACCAGGTTTGCTTTGTCGGTGAACTCCTTTGGTTCCTGGTACTCAGCTAGAAATTAGTGCTTGGCTCTAACCTGTCTAACCATTGAGCACACACAACCGCACTGACTCTACTGAGATGGCCCATGCCAAGCAGAGGAGGATTAGAGGTCACAGGACTCAGATCTGAAATCTGGAGCAGCAAACAATCACAATTACAGAGCTGAGAGGTTGCCATGCCCTCATCCCATGCTGTAGCTATCCTGTTGGTCATGCAGAGCAGAACCTGGCCCTACAGTCTAACTTGATCATGCTGTAAAATTTCAGAGGGATGCCGAAATAAGAATCTTTATTCACAATCAGAAGCTTTTGGTTGCAGAGTGGAAAGAAAAGGGAAAAATAGGGACAGAACAGTATAGTTATGTCAGAGTGCGACATGGTAGTATAGTGGCTTGTGGAACATATGTCAGCACCAGTAACTGGGTTTCAATTCCCACCACTTTCTGCAAGGAGTTCTGATGTTCTCCCCATTATTGTGTGAGTTTCTGCTGGGTGCTCCAGCTTCCTCTGCACGTTCCAAAGACATATGGGTTGGAATTAGTAAGTTGTGTACATACTACGGTGGTGCAGAAGCATGGTAACACCTGTGGGCTGCTTCAACACAATCCTCGAGATCTGTTGGTTGTGATGTAAACAACACATTTCACTGTAATTTTTGATGTACATGCGACAAATAAAATTAATCTTTATCTTTATGGTCTTCAGAGACTAATGGAATCATGGAAAGCTGGGTCAGTGCCAGGAGTGGGGTTAGCAATGGGAGGAGGGGTCAGTGGGAGGAAGTGGTGCAAATGTAAAGAATCAGCTATGATCTTACCGAGCTCACAGAGCAGGCTCAACAAGCCAGGCAGAATACTCTTGCTTGTATCTTGTACTTTTTTTATGTATCTGGTGTTACAGAATCAGAATACAGCACAGAAACAGGCCCTTCAGACCAACTGGTCCATGCTAACCATAGCATCCTCCCTGTGGGGTCACAGTTGCCTGTGTCTGGCCGATAAGATGTGTGGAATAGGCTGAATGGACTCTTGTTCCAGCTACTCTTTTAAAAACAAAGGGCAAGGGGTGAGAAACAGGAGATCAACATGAGCAATGGACCAGGGCATTAATCATGAAGCTTTTCATTCTACAATATCCTGTTAACACAGATCCTCCAAAGCGTCTAGGACACATAGACATGAACCTAAATGTGAGCCAGGTCCTTCAGCTTCACCTTGTTCCTAGAGCTTACAAATCAGAAACATCACAAATGAAGAATGAGAAAAGGTTTAAACTTACCGACTTTTTGTTTGGCTGACTGCTATCAAATCCTGTGGTTACATCCCTTATGTGCAAAATCTCAAATGGGCCACAGAAACGAGGATATTGATTTTCTGTCTCACATGTCCGAAGCCGATCGAAAATTCTCTTAATTGTAGAAGGGTCATAGCATTTAAAATAAGATGTCCTTGAGATGTGATAACCATACCTAAACATAGAAGGTGAACACCAGTTATCAGTTTCCAGGCCTGAACTTGCAGCTAGTTTCTTTTAGAACATAGAACAGTACAGCACAGGCACTTTTGCCCACAATGTTGTGTTCACCTTTTAACAAACTCCAAGATCAATCTAATCTTTCCCTCCCACACAACCCTCCATTTTTCTTTCATCCACGTGTTTCCATGGCGGGGGAGCTGCCTGGCCTCAGCTGTAGTGAGGACTAGGCTTCAAGTCACGGTGTCACCTACTTACAGCCACCCAGAGTGGTGCTTCACCGCGGGTAGTGTGGTGTGGCGTCTAGAACAGAGTCGATGCTGCCCTCCCGGAGTTTCCTTTGGCAGAAGACAAGCTTTGTTGTGGACAAATCCAGATTTTTTTGGCTGCATTCAGTGGACTCGGCCTCAAACCATGGGGTTGCCAGCTATACAGCTGCCAGGGGAGCTGGTGTTTTCCTAGTGGAGTAGCGTGGTGCAGTTGTAGTCAACTGAAGATTTCAAATGGTCTGAGGGGTCTGGACTAAATAAGTATATACTTGTGCGGTTGTGTTTTTGCTAATATTCTATACGTGATGTATATGCAAGGACTGGGCCTCAAGCCGCAGTGTCGCCGTGGGGGGATGGGGGGCGCATTGGGACTCTTATTCAGTGATTGTGATTGTGTGTGTGTTATACTGTGTGAGACTGTTGGTACTATGTTTTACACATTGAGCCCGTAGAAATGCTGTCTCATTTGGCTGTATTCATGAATAGTTGAATGACAGTTAAACTTGAATTGAATTATCTAAGAGTCTCTTAAAAATTTCTAATGTATCTGCCTTTACCACCACCCCCGCAGTGCATTCTACATATCCACCACTCTCTGTGTTAAAAAAAAGCCCATCTCTGACATCCCCCTACCCCCATACAGTATTTTTCTCCAATCACCTTAGAATTATGCCTCCTTGTGTTAGCCACCCCGGGAAAAAGTCTCTGTCTGTTCACCTGATCTATACCTCTTAACATCTTGTACAAGTCACATCTCACCCACCACTCTGTGGTAAAAAAAAACCCCTTTATTACATGAATATTAACAGTGAGGAATACAGGGATACAGATCGCCATCCAAGAATCCAAAATTGGGAAGTAAGCACCCTCAAATTCAAGTCTGGTTTCTCTGCATCATCCCATTAACATGCATCAACCTTACAAATAGGAGAAAATCTGCAGCAGATGCTAGAAATCCAAGCAACACTCACAAAATGTTGGAGGAACCTAGCAGGTCAGGCATCAGGACAGATTCTGATGAAGGGTTTTGGTGTGTTACGTCGACTATGCTTTTTTCCATAGATGCTGTCTGGCTTATTGTTCCTCCAGCATTTTGTATGTGTTGCATCAATTTTACAAGTATATTTAGTTTTCCAGGGTTAAATCTTCCATTTCCCTTCAACACATTAAATAAATCATAAGAGCATAAGACATAGGAGCAGAATTAGGCCATTTGGCCCATACGAGTCTGCTCTGTCATTCAATCATGGCTGATCCTTTTTTTTCTCCTCCTCAACCCTAGTTCTCGGCCTTCTTCCCGTAACCTTTGGTGCCATGTCTGATCAAGAACTTATCAATCTCTGCCTTAAATACATCCAACGACCTGGCCTCAACAGCTGCATGTGGCAACAAATTCCACAAATTCACCACCCTTTGTCTAAAGAAATTACTCTGCATCTCTCTTTTGAAAGAGTGCCCCTCTATCCTGAGGCTGTGCCCTCTTGTCTTAGACTCTCCCACCATGGAAACATCCTTTCCACATCTACTCTGTCTAGACCTTTCAATATTCAAAAGGTTTCAATGAGATCCCCCCTCATCCTTGTAAATTCCAGTGAGTACAGACCCAGAGCTATCAAATATTCCTCATATGATAACCCTTTCATTCCTGGAATCATCCTTGTGAACCTCCTCTGGACCCTCTCCAATGCCAGCACATTTTTTCTTAGATGAGGGGCCCAAAACTGTTCACAATACTCAAGGTGAAGTCTCACCAGTGCCTTATAAAGCCTCAGCATCACATCCTTGCTCTCGTATTCTAGACCCCTTGAAATGAATGCTAACATGACATTTGCCCTCTTCACCACCATCTCAACCTTTGACCTTTAGCGTGTTCTGCACAAGGACTCCTAAGTCCCTTTGCATCTCAGATTTTAGAATTTTCTCCATTTAGAAAATAGTTCACACATTTGTTTCTACTAACAAAGTGCATGACCATGCATTTTCCAACATTGTATTTCATTTGCCACTTTCTTGCCCATTGTCCTAATCTGTCTAAGTCCTTCTGCATCCTACCTGTTTCCTCAACACTATCTGCCCCTCCACCAATTTTCGTATCATTTGCAAACTTGCCACAAAGCCATTTATTCCATCATCTTAATCATTGATATACTGCATAAAAAGAAGTGGTTCCAACACCAGCCCTGCGGAACACCACTAGTCACTGGCAGCCAGCCAGAAAAGGATCCTTTTATTCGCACCCACTGCCTCTTACCAATCAGTCAATGTTCTAACCATGTTAGCAACTTTCCTGTAATACCATGGGCTCTTAACTTGGTAAGCAGCCTCATGTGTGGCACGTTGTCAAAGGCCTTCTGAAAGCCCAAATGTACAACATCCACTGCATCCCCTTTGTCTATCCTACTTGTAATCTCCTCAAAGAATTCCAACATGTTGATCGGGCAAGATTTTCCCTGAAGGAAACCATACTGACTTTGTACTATCTTGTCCTGTGTCACCAAGAACTCCATTACCTCATCCTTAACAACCATTGAGGTCAGGTGAACTGGTCTATAATTTCTTTTCAGCTGCCTTCCTCCTTTCTTAGAGTGGAGTAACATGTTTTTAAAAGATCATTTCTAATGCCACCTTAATCTCTAATGCTACCTCTTTCAGAACCCTAGGGTGCAGTTCATCTGGTCCGGGCAACTTGTATACCTTTAGGTTTTTCATCTTTTTGAGCACCTTCTCTCTTGTAATAGTAACTACACCCACTTTTCTTCCTTCACACACTGCAACATCAGGCACACTGCTAGTGTCTTCCACAGTGAAGACTGATGCAAAATACTCATTTAGTTCATCAGCCATCTCCTTGTCCCCTGTTATTTTCTAGAAGTCCTATATCCACTCCCATTTCTCTTTTGTTTCTAACATATATGAAAAAAACCTTTTACTATTCACTTTGATATTATTTGCTAACTTTCTTTCATATTTTATCTTTTCCCTTCTAATGTGTTTTTAGTTTTTTAATTGTTTTAGTTGCTCTGCGTAGGTTTTTAAAAACTTCCCAATCCTCCATCTTCCCACTAATGTTTGCTTTGTTGTATGCCCTTTCTTTTTCTTTTACAATAGCTTTGACTTCCCTTGGCAGCCATGGTTGTACTATTTTTCCATCTGAGTATTTCTTCATTTTTGGAATACATATGTCCTGCACCTTCCTCATTTTCCCCCAGATATGCAAGCTATTGCTGCTCTGCTGTGATCCCTGTCAGCAGCTCCTTCCAATTTACTTTGGCCAACTCCTCTCTCATACCACTGTGATTTCCCTTACTCCACTGAAATACTGCTACATCAGACTTTACTTTCTCCCTATCAAATTTCAAGTTGAACTCAATCATATTGTGGTCACTGGTTCCTAAGTGTTATTTTACTTTAAGCTCCCTAATCACCTCCGGTTCATTACATAACACCCAATCTAATACAGTTGATGCCCTAGTAGGTTCAATGACAAACTGCTCTAAAAAGCTAACTCTTAGGCATTCAACAAACTCACTCTCTAGAGATCCATTACCAACCCGATTTTCCCAAATCGACCTGCATATTAAAATCTCCCACGACTCCCATAACATTGCCCTTTTTAACATGCCTTTTTTATTTGCTGTTGAAATATGTGGTTGAGTCACAGGAAAAAATAATTTCAAGCAACATAAGCACAAAATGCTGGAGGAACTCAGCAGACTAGGCAGCATCAATGGAAAAAGAACAGTCGATGTTTTGGGCTGTGACCCTTCGGCAAGACTTGGAGTAAAAAAGCTGAGTCGTCGATTTAAAATGTGGGGGAGGGGAGAGAGAAACAAGGTAATAGGTGAAACCAGGAGGGGAGGGATGAAGTAAATAGTTGGGAAGTTGATTGGTGAAAGAGATATAGGGCTGGAGAAGGGGGAGTCTGGTAGGCAGGGTTAGAAAGCCATGGAAGAAAGAAAAGGGGGGGGGGAGAAGCATCAAAGGGAGGCGATGGGCAGCCAAAGAGATAAGGTGAGAGAAGGAAAAGGGGACGGGGACTGTTGAGAGAGAGCAGGGCAGCCATTATCAGAAATTCAAGGTATCGATGTTCATACCATCAGGTTGGACGGGGGGCTAAGCAGGTGATACACCTTGTCCAAGGGTCATCTGCAGGCTAGCAGAGGGAAGAACCGCCTTACACCTCCTTTGGTTGAGATGCATTTCCATCCTGCCACCCATAATCCCCTCTAACTCAAGAGCCTGATGGTTGAGGGTTAATACTGTTCCTAAACCTGGTGGTGAAAGTGCTGAGGCTCCTATACCTTTTCTCTTATGATAGCAGCGAGAAGAGATCATGGCCTGAGTGGTGAGAGTGTCTGATAATGGATGCTGCTTTTCTGGGATCATGTTCCATGTGGATGTGTTCACTGGTGGAGAGGGGTTTACCTGTGATGGACTGAGCCATATCCACCACTTTTTGTAGGATTTTCCATTCAAGGGCATTGGTGTTTCCAAACCAGGCTGTGATACAGCAAATCAGTATACTCTCCACAACACATCTATAGAAGTTTGTAAAAATTTTGGATGTCATGCCGAATTTTCGCAAACTCCTCAGGAAGTAGAGGCACTGCTGCGCTTTCTTCGTAATTGCACTTATGTGATGGACCCAAGACAGGCTCGCTGGAATGATAACAGTCAGGAATTTAACACTGCTGAATCTTCCACCTCAGATCACCTGATGAGGACTGGTTCATAGACCTCCTTTTCCAGCTCCTGAAGTCAATAATCAGCTTCTTGGTCTTGCTGACACTGAGTGAGAGGCTGTTGTTGTGGCACCACTCAGCCAAATTTTCAGTCTCCCTCCTATATGCTGATTCACCACAATCTTTAATTTGGCCAACAACAGTGGTGTCGTCAGCAAACTTAAATATGACATTCGAGCTGTGCTTAGCCACACAGTCATAAGTGTAAAGCGAGTAGAACAGGGGTTAAGCAGATGGAGATTGTAGAGGTGGGTACCTCAGACTGCTGAAGTGAGAGGCTAAAGATGTCAGTGAACACTCCAGTTGACAGCACAGGTCTTTAATACTCAGCCAGGTATCCATCTGGGCAGGATACATTCCATGGGTTCACCCTCTCACATCAACCTCTGATACTGAACTAGCTCAGAACTGGCCCATAGCCCTCTGAAACCGTCCTATCCATGTACTTATCAGAATCAGGTTTAATATCAGCAGCATATGTCGAGAAAATTGTTAACCTTGCGGCAGCAGTAAAATGCAATACATAATAACAGAGAGAAAAATGTGAATTACAGTAAGTGTGTAGAGAGTTAAATATACAGTTGAAGTCAGAAGTCTACATACACCTTAGCCAAATACACTTAAACTCAGTTTTTCACAATTCCTGACATTTAATTCTAGAAAACATTACCTGTCTTAGGTCAGTTGGGGTCACTACTTTATTTTAAGAATGTGAAATGTCAGAATAATAGTAGAGAGAATGATTTATTTCAGCTTTTATTTCTTTCATCACTTTCCCAGTGGGTCAGAAGTTTACATACACTTTGTTAGTATTTGGTAGCATTGCCTTTAAATTGTTTAACTTGGGTCAAACGCTTTGGGTAGTCTTCCACAAGCTTCTCACAGTAAGTTGCTGGAATTTTGTTCTATTCCTCCAGACTGTAACTGAGTCAGGTTTGTAGGCCTCATTACTCGCACACGCTTTTTCAGTTCTGCCCACCCTATCAATATGTGCAGTAACTTTGAGGGATCTTTGGATGTGAATCCCAAGATCCATCCATTCCTCAACACTCATAAGAATCCTGCAATTAACCATGTATTCTGCCTTCAAATTCAACCTTCCGCTTCACACTTTTCTGGGTTGAACACCATCAGCCCAGCTCTACATCCTCTCAATGTCCTGTTGTAACCTACAACAACCTTCTACACCATCCACACAACCACCTACCTCAGATCAGTATAGTTTAGAAAGCATTCATGCCATTATTTTGAGTTGGTGTAGATGCGATGTTTAGAGAAAACTGCTCAGTATCACAGGCGTGAACACTTATTGACAGGAAGATGAGTGCTACTCACTATCAAACAGACACTACTCACATTTGTTTTTTCTCCCCCTCTTCTTCATTTCCCCATTCTGCTCCTCCCCCTATCTCTTTCCTCTTGTCCTCACCTGCCTATCACTAACCCCCCCCCCCCCCCCAGTGTTCCTCCTCCTTCCCTTTCTCCTATGGCCCAGTCCTTTCCCATCAGATTCCTTCTCCAGTCCTTTGCCTTTTCCACCCATCATCTCCCAGCTTCTTACTTCATCCCCTCCCCCACCCACCTGGCTTCACCGATCATCTTCTAGCCTGTCCTCCACCTTCTTATTCTGACTTTTGCCCTCTTTCTTTCCAGTCCTGATGAAGGATCTCAGCCTGAAACATTGACTGTTTATTCCCTTCCATAGATATTGTCTGCCCTGCTGAGTTCCTCCAGCATTGTGAGTGTGTTGTTCTGATTTGCTCTCAGGTGGAAGGCTGCATTATTCTAACTCTGGGCATCTTGGTTAACAATTCTCTCTCTGCTTTGTGGACCTTGCTCTGTATCTTTTGGCTCTTGCTTCCTACATTACAATAGCCTAAAGAAATGAGATTCTGCAGATGCTGGTAATCTGTTCCTCCCCCACCATAGATGCTGCTCGACTTACTGAGTTCCTCCAAGCATTGTGTGTGCGTGCGTTAGTGTGTTACAATAATGTCTATGCTGACTTCTTCAAGAGCACTTTGGGACAGCAGTCTTTATAGAGATAAAGTGTTTCATGACAATGAAACTTATACAATATAAACATGTGATACGTGCAGTCTTACCTGGAGCCTTTATGGCAAGAAAATATAAACCTGTTGATGGTGTAACTTGGAGCTATATATTCACAAATGGAATTTTAAAATTAAAATATGACAGAGAAAGCGCATGATCTTTGAAAAAGACCTAATGTATTCTGTGTTCCTCCAGGTGTCCTGGTTTCATGGACGTACAGAACATAGAACATTACTGTACAGGCCCTGCTGCCCAGATGTTGTGCCGACCCTTTAACCTACTCCAAGATCAATGTAGCCCTTGCCTCCCATATAGCCCTCCATTTTTCAATCATCCATGGGCCTATCTAAGAGTCTCTTAAATGTCCCTAATGTATCTGACACCACCACCACTCCTGGCAGGGCATCCAGACACACACCTCCCACTCTCTGTGTAACCCTCTGACATCCTCACTATACTTTACTCCAATCACCTTAAAAGGACGCTCTCTTGTATTAGCCATTTCTACCCTGGGAAAAAGTCTCTGATTATCCACTTGATCTATGCCTTTATCAACTTATACTCCTCTATCAAGTCACCTCACTCCAGAGAGGAATGCCTTAGCTTGCTCCACTTCTCATAAGACAAGCTGAGTTCCTCCAGCATTTTGTGTATGTTACTCACATTTTGTAAATATTTTTCAACTGCTTGACTATGGTGAGGCTCGTGGTTTCCAGATACGCTGCCATTTCTGCCACGATTACTGCTGCGCTCACCCCGTCCTTATCAAGCGTTAGGGTGCCACACATAAAGCCTAAAGGAACAAGAGGAAGGGCAGGTTCACCTGGGAGTATGAGCAGTATGGGTGTGGAAAGCAGTCAAGGAAACCTGAGAGTGCACAGCACGTCCACCAGAAAAGAGAATAACATCAGGCACTTCCAGTACTCACAAATGCAGTGTTAGCATTAATTTCCAAGGGACTAGATCTGCAAACCAGGGTTGTGATGCTGAGGCTTTATAAGGCATTACTGAGACTGCACTTGGAGTATTGTGAGCAGTTTTGGGTACCATATCTAAAAAAGGGTGTGGTGGCATTGGAAAAGGTCCAGAGGAGGTTCACAAGAACGATTCCGTGAATGAAAGGGTTAATGTATGAGTAGTATTTGATGGGTCTGTACTTGCTGGAATTTAGAAGAATGAGGGATGATATCATTAAAGCTTAGTGAATATTGAAAGGTCTAGATAGAGTGGACGTGGAGAGGATACTTTCTATACTAGGGAGTCCAAGACCAGAAGGCACAGCCTCCAGAACAGGAGGAATTTGTTTAGCCAGAGTGTGGTGAATCTGTGGAATTCATTGCCACAGGTGACTGTGGAGGCCAGGTCATTGGTACATTTAAGGTGGAGGTTGATAGGGCCTTGATTTGTCAGGACATCAAAAGGTTACAGGAGAATGGGATTGAGAGGGATAATATATCAGTGGAGCAGACTCATTGGGCTGAATGGCCTAATTTAGCTCCTATGCCTTACGTCTTTAAAGTTTTATCAAATCTACAATATAGCTGTTCGTGCGAATTGGACTGTCACATACTCTTTAAAAATGTACATACATACACACATAGGCAGCTTAAAAAAATTACAAACATGAGAAAATCTGCAGATGCTGGAAATCCAAAGCAATCCATTGAAGTAAGAAGTCAACAGGTCAGGCAGCATCTATGGAAATGAGTAAACAGTCAATGTTTCGGGCTGAGAACCTTCTTCAGGACTGAGAGGAAGGGGAGAGATGCCTGAATTAAAAAGGTGGAGAGAGGGTAAAGAGGATAGCTGGAAGGTGATAGGTGAAATGAGGTGGATGAGAAAGGTCAAGGGTTGAAGAAAAAAAGAATCAGATAGGAAAGGTAATGGACAATAGGAGAAAGGGAAGGAGGAGGGGGACCCAGGGGAACTAATCCGCAGGTAGTGAAAGTAAAAGGTCAGAGTGGGGAGACAGAAGAAGGAGTGGAGGGGGTGGGAGGGAATTTTGTTCAGCAGAAGGAGAAATTGGTGTTCATACCATCAAGTTGGAGAATACCAAGACACAATATAAGGTGTTACTCCTCCACCCTGAGGTTTGCCTCATTTTGGCAGAAGAGGTGGCCACGGATCGATATATCGGAAAGGGAAAGGGAAAAGGAATGGGAATTAAAATGTTTGGCCACAGTAAGTCCTGCATGTGGTGGATAGTATGGAGGTTCTGTTCCACCGCACCTGTTCTCCATTCCAGGACAGCAGAGATGTTCTCCTTTAAAGGACAAGATTTCCCTCCCTCTATTACTGATGCTGCCCTCGTTCGCATCTCTTCCTTTTCCATACAGCTGTGCTCACATCATCTTCCCACCGTCGTAATAGGTATAGAGTACCTCTTGTCCTTATCTACCACCCTATCAGGTTCCGTATCCAACAAATTATCCTCCAAAACTTCTGCCATCTCCAAAAGGATCCTACCATTAAAGATCTGTTTTCTCACCCCCACCCCCTGTGCTTTCCACAAGGATTGCTCCCTCTGTTATTCCCTTCTCCATTAGTCCCTTTCATAATTGCAAATAGCCTAACTGCCATACCTGCCCATTTAACTCCTTCCTCACCTCGATTCAGGGCCCCAAACAGTTCTTCCAGGTGAGGCAACACTGAGCTTGTGTATCTGCTGGGGTTGTCTATTGTGTCCGGTGCTCCTGATGCGGCCTCATCCACATTAGTGAGACCTGTAGTAATTTGGGGGACCACTTCGTCAAGAAGCTCTGCACCATCCGCCTCAATTTGAACTTCCCCGTGGTTAAACATTTTAATTCAGATCCTCATACCCATTCTGACATGTCAATCTACGGCCTCCTCTTGTGCCAAGAAGAAGCCAACTTCAGATGGAGGAGCATCACCTTAAATTTTGTCTGGGTACCCTCCAACTTGATGGCAAGAACACTGATTTCTCCTTCCGGGGAACAAAACTTCACCCCCACCCCTTTCTTGTATTCCCCACTCTTCTCACATGCCTATCACTTCCCCCAGGTCCCCTTCTTCCTTTTCTCCAGTTGTTCACTCTCCTTTCCCATCAGATTCTTTCTTCTCCAGCCCTTGACCTTACCCACCCATCTGGCTTCACCTATCACCTTCCAGCTAAACTCTTTCTCCTCTCCCCACCTTTTAATTCAGGCATCTCCCCCTTCACTCTCAGTCCTGTTGAAGGGTCTCAGTCCACAGTCGTCTGTTTACCCTTTTCCATAGATGCTATCTGACCTGCTGAGCTCTTCCAGCATTTTGTGTGCATTGCTTAAAAAAAATTACAGATAATTAAAATACTTAGCAGTGATATCACAGGAGGAATTTAATCCTGGAGTTCAGTTGATATTTAATGTAGCAGTTAGCATAAAGCTTCATAGAGCCAGCGATCCAGTTTCAATTCCTGTGCAGCCAATTAAGTTCTCCCCGTGACCCGGTGGGTTTCCTGTAGGTTCTCTGGTTACCTCCCACATTCCAAAGCCATATGGATTAATCAAAGCTAGTAGTTGTGGAAGCATGGCAAGACTTGCGGGCTGCCCCCAACACATCTTTAGACTGTGTTGGTTGTCACTGTGTGAAATGTATATGTGACAAATAAAAGGATCCTTTTCTGGTTGGCTGCCAGTGACTAGTGGTGTTCTGCAGGGGTCAGTGATGGGACCACTTCTTTTTATGCTTGGGACCACTTCTTGTTATCAATGATTTAGATGATGGACTAGATGGCTTTGTTGCCAAGTTTACAGGTGATATGAAGATTGGTGGAGGGGCAGGTAGTTTTAAATAAAAAGTACCCTTCAGAAGGATTTAGACAGATTAGGAGAATGGGCAAGAAAGTGACAAATAAAAATACAATGTTGGAAACCGCATGGTCATGCACTTTGGTAGTAGAAATAAATGTGCAGACTACTTTCTAAATAGGGAGAAAATCCAAAACTCTGAGATGCAAAGGGACTTGGGAGTCCTTGTGCAGAACACCCACTCCCCATCCTCACCACATTCTACAGAGGATGTATTGAGAGCATCCTGACCAGCTGCGTCACTGCCTGGTTCAGGAATTGCATAGTCTCAGATCGCAAGACCCTGCAGCGGATAGTGAGGTCAGCTGAGAAGATCATCGGGGTCTCTCTTCCCACTATTATAGACATTTACACCACATGCTGCACCTGCAAAGCTAACAGTATTGTGAAGGACCCCACGCACCCCTCACACAAAATCTTCTCCCTCCTGCCATCTGGCAAAAGGTACCAAAGTGTTCGGGCTCTCACAACCAGACTGTGCAACAGTTTCTTCCCCCAAGCCATCAGACTCCTCAATACTCAGGGTCTAGACTGACACCTACATCGTTTATTACTATATTGTAATTTGTCCTCTACTGTGCCTATTGTCTTGTTTATTAATTATTGTACTGCCCTGCACTTTATGTGCACTTTATGTAGTCCTGTGCAGGTCTGTAGTCTAGTGCAGTTTTTATGTTGTTTTACGTAGTCTAGGGTAGTTTTGTGTTGTTTCATGTAACACCAGGGTCCTGGAGGAATGTTGTTTCGTTTTTACTGTGTACTGTACCAGTAATTTATGGTTGAAATGACAATAAACTTGACTTCACTTGACTTGACTAAAGGTTAACTTGCAGGTAGAGTCAGTGGTGAGAAAGACAAATGTAATGTTAGCATTCATTTCAAGAGGTCTAGAATACAAGAGCACGGATATGATGCTGAGTCTTTAAGGCATTGGTGAGTCCTCACCTTGAGTATTGTGAACAGTTTCGGGCTCCTTATCTAAGAAAAGATGTCCTGGCACTGGAGAGGGTCCAGAGGAGGTTCACAAGAATGATTCTGGGAATGAAAGGGTTATTATAGGAGGAATGTTTGATATCTCTGGGTCTGTACTCGCTGGTATTTAAAAGGATGAGTGGGGGGATCTCATTGAAACCTTTTGAAAGATGAAAGCCCTAGACAGAGTAGATGTAGAAAGGATGTTTCCCATGGTGGGGGAACGTAGGACAAGAGGGCACAGCCTCAGGATAGAGGGGTGTCCATTTAAAAGAGCTGCACAGAAATTTCGTTAGCCAGGGAGTGATGAATTTGTGGAATTTAATACCACAGGCAGCTATGGAGGGCAGGTCATTGGGTGTATTTAAGGCAGAGTTTGATAGGTTCTTGTTTGGACATGGCATTAAAGGTTACGGGCAGAAGGCTATGGTGTGGGGCTGAGGGGAGAGAAAAGGATCAGTCATGATTGAATGGCAGAGCAGATTAGATGGGCCAAATGGCCTAATTCTGCTCCTATGTCTTAAGGTGTTAGAGTCTAAATAAAGCTCATCTTTATATTTTCTGGTTTGCATGAGATTGATTATTTTTATTTTAGAGATACAGCATGGGAACAGACCCTTCTTTCCTAACAAGTTTGTACTACCCAATTATACCCATATGACCAATTAATCTACTAACCGGTATGTCCTTGGACTGTGGGAGTAAACCAGAGCACCCAGAGGAAACTCATGCTCACAAGAAAAACGTACAAACTCCTTACAGACAGCGGTGGGAATTGTACTTGGGCTGCAGTGCTGTAATGGTGTGGCACTAACCACTACACTACCATGCTGCCCCTGTGTTCTTACACTTTCAGAACATAGTTGCAGAACACCTCTTCTACAACTCACACAGAGATGTCACATTTCATTAGGTATGGGGAGAAGGCAGGAGACTTGAACCAGTACGAAAATTGGATTAGCCACAATAAAATGGCAGAGCAGACTTGATAAGCCAACTGGCCTAGTTCCACTCCTATAGTTCATGGTCTTATAGTTTTATTGAGGAGGAGTGAGCCCATAGCAGTCACAAGCGGTGGCTGTCTGCTTCTACTGGAGTACAGCATGACAAATACAGAGAAGGTCTCACCAATGGATTCTTCAAATGCAAACAACACCTCCTTTCCACAGTGCAGCAGTTCATCGATCCGGTTTCCAATCCACTTGAACCCCGGCAAAGTTTCCTTAAACAAAACAAATTCAGTTTCAGATTCATTTATTATGTGCATGTGAAAACATACAGTGAAATACATTGTTTGCATTAACAACCAACACAACCTAAGGCTGTGCTAGAGGCAGCCTGCGAGTGTATTGAATTTTCAAAGACTTGGAGTTATGTTGAGAGGATGTTTCCTACAGTAAGGGAGTCTGGGACCAGAGGACAGTGTAACTTGATCGGCCAAATGGCCTAATTCTGTTTCCATGTCTTATGATACTATGGTAAGGATTTTTTTTATAAATACAGAGAATGGTTGTTACTGTCTTTTAAACATATTTAGACATATATTTAAAAAGACAAGGCATAAAATCATACAATCATAATCTGACAGGCAGACAGAATTCTTTTTCCAGGTTGAAATGTCTAATACCAGAGGGCATGCATTTAAGGTGAGAGGAAGCCAGTTCAAAAGAGATGTGCAGAACAATTTGTTTGTTTAAAAATATATACACAGAGAGTGCTGCGTGCCTGGAATGCGCTGCCTGAAGTGGAGGTAGAGGGAGCTACATTAGCAAATTTTAAGAGCTGGTTAGATAGGCACATGACTGTAAGGAAAATGGAAGGATGTGGACATTGTGTAGACATAAGCAATTAGTTCAGTTGGTAATTTGATGAATAATTGATTTGTGTTCCTGTGCTGTACTGCTCGGTGGCGTGGCCTATGCAATCTGAGCAAATAGGATTAGAATTGGTAAAAGTTAGTACGGAAGTGGTGGGCTGAACGGCCAGTTTTTGTGCTGTACCAGTCTGTGACTCAGTCCCATAACGCAGCATGGCCTTCTGTACTGAGTCATGGTATGACTAGGGATCTCATACCCTCCAGCGTTTAAATAAAGACAGTATAGATTAATAACTTTCCAGAATCAGAATCAGGTTTAATATCACTTGAAAATGCTGTAAAATTTACTATTTTGCAGAAACGGTACTCGATGCCCATGCAATCTGATACAGCTCGAGCAGTTTCGTAAATAATAATGAGGAAAAATTGCAGAGTCCAAATGTGCAAAGCTGATAGAGACCTATCCACACAGACTCAAAGCTGTACTCGCTGCCAAAGGTGCATCTACTAAATACTGACTTGAAGGGGGGAACTACGCAATTATTTCGAGTTTTATATTTGTAATTAATTTAGATCACTTTATAGAGATCTGTTTTTACTTTGATACGAAAGAGTTTTTCTGTTGATCAGTGTTAAAAATGTCAAATTAAATCGACTGTGATTCAATGTTGTAAAACAATAAAACGTGAAAACCTCCAAGGATTTTGAATACTTTTTATAGACACTGTATGTCACCATATAAGATTCATTTTCTTGCAGACACATTCAGTAAATCCAATAGCCAGAATCGAATCAATGAAAGTCCGCACCCAACAGTACAGACAACCAGTGTGCAAAAGACAAAATGTGCAAGGATAAAAGAGCCTTAAACACAAAATACTCTGCAGATGCCAGCCAGTGTTAGATGTCTGTACTTAGACCATGTTCTACACAGACTCCACTGTACATAGACCACATTCTATACAGATCCTGCTGTACACATACCCCACTGGACACAGATCTCACTGTCCACAGACCCCAGTGTACATAGACTACATTCTATGCAGATCCTGCTTTACACAGACACCATGCACACAGATCCCACTATAAAAACAGACAGACATACTTTATTGATCCCGAGGGAAAATGGGTTTCGTTACAGTTGCACCAACCAAGAATAGAGTAGAAATATAGCAAAATAAAACCAGAAATAATTAAATAATAAGTAAATTATGCCAATTGGAAATAAGTCCAGGACCAGCCTATTGGCTTAGAGTGTCTGATACTCTGAGGGAGGAGTTGTCAAGTTTGATGGCCACAGGTAGGAATGACTTCCTATGACTCTCATCAGTGTTACATCTCGGTGGAATGAGTCTCTGGCTGAATGTACTCCTGTGCCTAACCAGTACATTATGGAGTGGATGGGAAACATTGTCCAAGATGGCATGCAACTTGGACAGCTTCCTCTTTTTAGACACCACCGTCAGAGAGTCCAGTTCCATCCCCACAACATCACTGGCCTTGCGAATGAGTTTGTTAATTCTGTTGGAACATAGAACATGATAAATGGTAGGGCATTGAGGAATGCAGTAGAACAGAGTGATCTTGGAATAATGGTGCATAGTTCCCTGAAGGTGGAATCTCATGTGGATAGGGTGGTGAAGACAGCTTATGGTATGCTGGCCTTTATAAATCAGAGCATTGAGTATAGGAGTTGGGATGTAATGTTAAAATTGTACAAGGCATTGGTAAGGCAAAATTTGGAGTATTGTGTACAATATTATAGGAAAGATGTCAACAAAATAGAGAGAGTACAGAGGAGATTTACTAGAATGTTACCTGGGTTTCAGAACCTAAGTTACAGAGAAAGGTTGAACAAGTTAGGTCTTTATTCTTTGGAGCGTAGAAGGTTGAGGGGGGACTTGATAGAGGTATTTAAAATAATGAGGGGGATAGATAGAGTTGACATGGATAGGCTTTTTCCATTGAGAGTAGGGGATATTCAAACAAGAGGACATGAGTTGAGAGTTAGGGGCAAAAGTTTAGTGGTAACTTGAGGGGGAACTTCTTTATTCAGAGAGTGGTAGCTGTGTGAGCTTCCAGTAGAAGTGGTAGAGGCAGGTTTGATATTGTCATTTACAAAAAAATTGGATAGGTATATGGATACGAAAGGAATGGAGGGTTATGGGCTGAGTGCAGGTCGGTGGGACTTAGGTGAGAGTGAACGTTCAGCACTGCCTGCTTCTGTGCTGTAATTGTTATATGGTTATAAAAGCCCTGTAAATTACAAATAAATAAATAATATGTATGTATGTATGTAAGTATGGCAAGAGAGCAAACAAAAAATATTGAGGTAGTGTTCATGGATCCATTGTCCATTCAAAAATCTGATGACAGACAAGAAGAAGCTGTTCCTAAAAAGTTGAATGTGTCTCTTCAGGTTCCTGTACCTCCTCCTTGATGGTAGCAATGAGAAGAGGGCACCACTTGGGTGATGGGGATCCTTAATAACGGATGCCGCCTTTTTGAGACGTTGCTCCTGAAGATGTCCTTGGATGCTGGGAAGGCTACTGCTCAATAGTAATTGGCTTCAGATACAGAGCATTCACTACTGCTACAGTCTAAAGCAAAATCCTGCAGTCGCTGGAAGCATGACTCAACATAGAAACAACAGGAAATACACAGCAGGTCAGATAGAACATCGAACAGTCCAGCACAGTGTTGGTCCTTCAGCCCAGAATTTTGGGCTGTCTTTTTAACATACTCCAAGATCAATCAACTAGATGTAGATGTAGTGTATATGGATCTTAGCAAGGCATTTGACAAGTTACCCCTGCAAGGTTTATTGAGAAAGTAAGGGGGCATGGGATCCAAGGGGACATTGCTTTGTGGAACTGGATTGCCCACTGAAGGTAAAGAGTGGTTGTAGACAGGTCATATTCTGCATGGAGGTCAGTCACCAGTGGTGTACCTCAGGGATCTGTTTTGGGACCCCTACTCTTTGTGATTTTTATAAATGACCTGGATGAGGAAGTGGTCGGATGGGTTAGTAAATTTGCTGATGACACAAAGGTTGGGGGTGTTGTGGATAGTGTGGAGGGCTGTCAGAGGTTACAGCAGGACATTGATAGGATCCAAAATTGGGCTGAGAAGTGGCAGATGGAGTTCAACCCAGATAAATGTGAGGTGATTCATTTTGGTAGGTCAAATATGATGGCAGAATATAACATTAATGGTAAGACTCTTGGCAGTGTGGAGGATCAGCAGGATCTTGGGGTCCGAGTCCATAGGACACTCAAAGCTGCTACACAGGTTGACTCTGTGGTTAAGGCATACGGTGCACTGGCCTTCATCAATCATGGGATTGAGTTTAAGAGCCGAGAGGTAATGTTGCAGCTATATAGGACCCTGGTCAGATCCCACTTGGAGTACTGTGCTCAATTCTGGTCGCCTCACTACAGGAAGGATGTGGAAGCCATAGAAAGTGTGCAGAGGAGATCTACAAGGATATTGCCTGGATTGAGGAGCATGCCTTATGAGAATAGGTCGAGTGAACTTGGCCTTTTCTCCTTGGAGCGACGAAGGATGAGAGGTAACCTGATAGAGGTGTACAAGATAATGAGAGGCATTAATCGTGTGGATAGTCAGAGGCTTTTCCCCAGGTCTGAGATGGCTAGCATGGGAGGGCATAGTTTTCAGGTACTTGGAAGTAGATACAGAGGAGATGTCAGGGGTAGGTTTTTATAAACGCAGAGAGTGGTGAGTGCGTGAAATGGGCTGCCGGTGACAGTGATGGAGGTGGAAACAATAGGGTCTTTTAAGAGACTCCTGGATGGCTACATGGAGCTTAGAAAAATAGAGGGCTATGGGTAAAGCCTAGGTAGTTCTAAGGTAGGGGCATGTTCGGCACAGCTTTGTGGGCCGAAGGGCCTGTATTGTGTTGTCGGTTTTCTATGTTTCTAATTCTTCTCTCCTAAATAGACCTCCATTATTCTTTAATCCATGTGTCTATCTAAGACTCTCTTAAGTGTATCTGTCTGCACCACCAGTCTAGCAGCATGTTTCATGCACCTATCATTCTCTGTGTAAAAATCTCTATCTCTCTGATTTCCTCCATTCACTTTAGAGTTATACCCCTCGTATTAGCCATTTATACTCTAGAGAAAGCCTCTGACTGTCCACGCTATCTATGCCTCTATCATCTTGCACACCTCAATTTAGTCACCTTTCATTCTCCTTCACTCCAAAGAGAAAGCCCCAACTCACTCAACCTATCCCCATAAGACATGCCCTTTTATCCAGGCAAATCTCCTCTGCACCGTCTCTAGAGCTTCCACATCCTTTGCAATGAGGTGAGCAGAACTGAACACAATACCTCAAGTGTGGTTTGTCTAGAATTTTAGAGAGCTGCAACATTATCTTAAGGCTATTGAACTCAATCCGTCGACGTGAAGGCCAACACAACATGCACCTTTTTGACAACTTTATCAACTGGATGGCAACTTTGAGGGATCTATGGATGTGGACCACATACTCTGACAGCTCATTTCATATACAGATCACTCCTTGCTGTCTCTCTTCGCTCCAGAGAAAAGTCATAGCTCACTCGAGCTTTCCACATAAGTCATGCTCCCTAATCCAGGAAGCATCCTGGAAAATCTCCTCTGCACCCACATCCTTCCTAATAACATGCCCAGAACTGAACACCATACTCCAAGTGTAGTCTCACCAAGGTTATACACAACCACAACCTATCACTACCCAGCTTCTTAACCTCATTCCCCACCACCTTCTGCTCATCCATCTTCCCCTCACCTGGTCTCACCTATCACCCACCAGCTTGTACCCCTTCCCTCCCCCATCTTATTCTGGACCCTTCCTCTTCAGTTCTGTTGAACTCTAATGCAACACACACAAAATGCTGGAGGAACTCAGCAGGTCAGGCAACATCTATGGACAGGAATAAACAATCAACTGATGTAGGGTCTGGGCCCGAAACATTGACTATTTATTCCCATGCTGTCTGACCTGCTGAGTTGCTCCAGCATTTTGTGTGTGTTGTGAAGAAATATCTAAAGTTATTATCTCTAAGCTAGTCCAGCTGATAAGGCAGCTAAATAAAACTGAAATATTCAGCAGCAGTGGGAGAGGATAAAGAGCTAAACACAAGAGATTCTGCAGATACTTGTTTCGGGCCTAGACATCAGGATTGGAAAAGGAGGGAGAAGATGTCAGAATAAAAAGGCAAGGAGAGGGGATGGAGGATAGCTACAAGGTGAGAGGTGAAGTCAGAAGGGTAGGAAAGGTAAAGGGATGGAGAGGAAGGTGTCTGGTAGGAGAGGAGACTGTATCATAAGAGAAAGGGAGGGAAGTAGTAATAGGCAGATGAGAAGAGGTAAGAGGCCAGTGTGGGGAATAGAATTAGAGGGAAGGGGGAAGGATTTTTTTTACTGGAAGGAGAAATCACTGTTCATGCCGTCAGTTTGGAGGCTAGCCAGATGGAATACAAGATGTTGCTCCTCCACCCTGAGGGTGCCCCCATCATAGCACAAGAGGTGGCCATGAACCAACATGTCAGAACAGGAATGAGAATTGTAATTAAAACGTAAGGACAAAGAGCTCTCGTGTTTGCGATCCACTGTTAAGTTAAAGTTTAAGTTTGTCATCTGACTTGCATGTATACAACCAAACTGAGTATCATTCCTCTGGACCACAGTACACAAAATATATCACACACAGCACATAAAAACAAAATATTACGATAACTAAGTTAATAAAATATAATTCAAAATGCATGTAGTGCACAGCACAGCTAAATGGTAAACAGCTCACTGTCCTAGTGATGACAGGATATTCATAAGTCTCACAGCCTGAAAGAAGAGGTTATTACCCAGTCTGGCACTCCTAGTCCTGATGATCCTGTACTTCCTTCCTGACTGATGGTAGGGATTGTCAACAATGTTTCAGGCCTTGGTAAATATCATAAATAGGGAGGAGGGAAACCCTGATGATCCTGTCGGTGGTTAGCAGATCCATATCCAGTGGCGAGTAGCAGACACAAGATAGTGAAACACTAACTTGAAATGTGATACCTCAGTGGCATCTGTTCCAATCTTACTCACACCGAGTGACAGTAAACAAGGATCAGTGGCAGAATGGAAATCAAACAGAAAATATTGAACAACAAACACAAAATGCTGGAGGCAGTACACTCAGAGGTGGAGAGGGTCAGCAACTTTAAACTCCTTAGTGTTATCATTTCAGAGGATCAATCCTGGGCCTAGAATGCAAGTGCCATTACAAAGAAATCACAGTAAGACCATAAGAACATAAAATGTAGGAGCAGAAGTAGGCCATTCAGCCCATCAAGTCTGCTCCGCCATTCAATTATGGGCTGATCCAATTCTTCCAGTCATCCCCACTCCCCATACCTTTTAATGCCTGGGCTAATCAAGAACCTACCTATCTCTGCCTTAAATACACCCAATGACTTGGCTTCCAGAGCTGCTCATGGCAACAAATTCCACAGATTTACCACCCCTTGACTAAAGTAATTTCTCCACATCTCAGTTCTAAAAGGACATCCTTCAATCCTGAAGTCGTGCCTTCTTGTCCTAGAATCCCCTACCATGGAAAATAACTTTGTCATATCTAATCTGTTCAGGCCTTTTAACATTCTGAATGTTTCTATGGGATGCCCCCTCATTCTCCTGACCACCAGGGAGTACAGCCCAAGAGCTGCCAGACATTCCTCATACAGTAACCATTTCATTCCTGAAATTATTCTCACGAACCCGCTCCAATATCAATATATCCTTTCTAAAATAAGGAGCCCAAAACTGCACACAATACTCCAAGTGTGGTCTCACGAGTGCCTTTTTTCCTTCCTCCAAAAAAATTATCAGTGTTGCTGGATGACGCATTGTAAATTTGTAACCCTTTACCCATAAGGCTTTTTTCACTGGGTTAAATTCCTTCTTCCTCTTCAACAGGTTGTGACTTATATCAGGGTAAAAAAGGACTGGTTTTCCTGCTATCATCAATGGCCCGTTTCTATTTTTGGCACTTTGGGCAGCAGCCTTCAGGATCTTTTCTTTGTCTTGGTATCGTAAGCATTTTATCAAAATTGATCGTGGGTTTTGATCAGCTCGAGGTCTTGGCCTTAAGGATCTATGAGCCCTTTCGATCTCAATTGGAATTTCTCCTTCCATTTCCAACTTTTCAGGGATCCATTTTTGAAAAAAATTTATTGGGTCTTCTCCTTCTATATCTTCTTTAAGTCCAACAATTTTAATATTATTTCGTCTACTGAAATTTTCAAGCTTATCAATTTGTTCCATAAATTGTTTTCTTTCTGATGCCCAAGCAGCATTTTCATTTTCTATTTTGTCCATTCTTTCAACCATGTCCTCCGTTGTAGTTTCCAAGTCCGTAATTCTTTTTTCCATTTTTTCCTGTCTCTTTGTCATTTTATCAAGCATAATCTCCATTTTGGTCATTTTTTTTTCGAGTCTTTTTTGATTATTTTTAATGTGTCTAATTTACGCATTATTTGCCTCAAAGTCTTTTCTATATTTCTAGAAGGACTTTTAGCTTCTTCTTCATCTGATCTTTCCGAGACATTTGACTCTCCCTCCGATTCACTGTCACTTTCAGTTGCAGTGGTAGCTGGGCTTTGTAGTTCTTGTTGCTCCCGTTTGCGCATGCTCCATCCTTCGCGTTTGCGCAATTCACGATGACCCTTCCCTTCAGGAATGGCCATTGTTGCCGCGGTCTCTTGTTCCGCCTCGCCGGTGGCACAACGTACCTGAGACCGCGGTTCCTCGGCAGACGTGGGCCCCGCTCTTGTTCCAACTTGCGTAATCTTCCCGGTATTAGTTTTCTTCATCTTCCTTCTTTGAGGCATTGCTTGACACAGTCCGGAGTAGTTTATAAGTAACTTTTAGAAGATACTGACTAACTTTTCTTCATTTAGACATTAATTTATTAACTTTTTACGGGAGAGCTGGGTTCCAGCGTCTCGATCCTACGTCATCACGTGACATCCCCCCCTACCAACCTTCTTAAATAGCAGAGTAACATTTGCAATTTTCCTGTCATCCAGTACAATGCCAGAATCTATCGATTCTTGAAAGATCATCGTTAATGCCTCTGCAATCTTTCCAGCTACTTCCTTCAGAGCCCAAGGGTGCATTCCATCAGGTCCAGGAGATTTATCCACCCTCAGACCATTAAGCTTTCTGAGCACCTTCTCAGCTGTAATTTTCACTGCATAAACTTCACTTTCTGACACTCTTGAATGTCCGCCATACTGCAGACATCTTCCACTGTGAAGACTGATGCAAAATACGAATTCAATTCCTCTGCCATCTCTGCATCTCTCATTACAATACCTCCAGTGTCATTTTGTATTGGTCCTATATCTACCCTCGACTCTCTTTTACCTTTTATATACTTAAACAAGCTTTTAGTATCTTCTTTGATATTAGTCACCAGCTTCCTCTCATAATTCATCTTTTCCTTTCAAATGACCTTCTTAGTTTCCTTCTGCAAGTTTTCAAAAGCTCCCCAATCCTCAATTTTCTGACTAGCTCTGGCTTCCTTCTATGCCCTCTCTTTTGCGTTTACTTTGGCTCTAACTTCACTTGTAAGCTATGGTAGTGTCCTTTTTCCCTTTGAAAACTTCTTATTTGGAATATATCTGTCTTGCAGTTCCCTCATTTTTTGCAGAAACTCCAGCCATTGCTGCTCTGCTGTCCTTCCTGCAAATGTCCCTTTCCAGTCAACTTCAGCCAGTTCCCCTTTCATGCTATTGTAATCTTTTTTATTCCATTGAAATACTGACACATTGGTTTTTATTTTTTCCCTTTCTCTCAAATTTCAATGTGAATTCGATCATATTGTGATCACTGTTCTCTAAGGGTTCCTTAACCTTAAGCTCTCTTATCACCTCCAGATCATTGCACAACACCCAATCCAGCACAGCCGATCCCCTAATGGGCTTAACAACAAGTTGTTCTAAAAAGCCATCCCTTAGACAATCTACAAATTCTCTCTCAAGGTCCAGAACTGACCTGGTTTTCCCAATCCACTTCATGTTAAAATTCCAACAATTATCATGACATTGCCTTTCTGACACGCCTTTTCTATTTCTTGTTGTAATTTGTAATCCACATCCCGGTTGCTGTTTGGAGGCCTGTATACAACTGCCATTAGGGTCCTTTTACTCTTGCCATTTCTTAACTCAACCTATAGAGACTCTACACCTTCCAATCCGATGTCATCGCTTTCCAATGATTTAATATTATTTCTTATACACAGAGCCACACCACCACCACCCCCCACCTACTAACCTATCTTTCTGATATACCATATGTCCTTGGCTGTTCAGCTCCCAATGGCAGCCATCCTTTAGCCAAGTTTCAGAGATGGCCACAACGTCATTCTTGCCAATCTGTAGCTGAATTCCAAGATTGTCTATTTTATTTCTTATGCTGCGTGGATTCAAATACAACACTCTCAGTCCAGTATTTGTTGCTTTCTGTTTTAACTGCACCACACCTCTATTGCCCTGTAGCTCATGCCACTGGCTTTGATTAAGCCACATCTCCTGGAAGCTAATGCCGCTACTTCCTCAGAATTTTGCGAAGATTTGGCATGATATCTAAAACTTTAACAAACTGCTATAGATTTGTAGTGGAGAGTACATTGACTGGCTGCATCATAACCTGGAATGGAAACACTAATGCTCTTTATTGGAAAACTCTGTTAAAAAAAAAAAAAAAAAATAGTGGAAAGGGGCCACCCCATCACGGATAAAGCCCTCCCTGCCATTGAGTACATCTACAGAGTGGTGTTGCAGAAAAGCAGCAACCATCATCAGGGAGCCCCACCACCCTGAACATACTCTCTTCTCACTGCTGCCATCAGGAAGGTGGCACAGAAACCTCAGGACCTAACCAGGCTCAGGAACAGTTATTACCACTCAATGATCAGGCTCTTGAAAATTTAACTTATTCCATCGCTGTACTGTTCCTACAACCTACGGATTCACTTTCAAGGACTCTTCATCTCATGTTCTCTATATTTATTGCTTATTTATTATTATTATTAATTTTGTATTTGCACAGTTTGTTGGTTTTTGCACATTGGTTGTTGTCCACCCTGTTGGGTGTGGTCTTTCATTGATTTCTTGGATTTGCTGACTAGGCCCGCAAGAAAACAAACCTCAGGGTTGTATATGGAAACATTTATGTACTTTGAACATACTGAACAACTGCATATACATATTGTGACCACTAAGAAAAATTCTGAACAGTTACATGTTTATAAGAACTACTTAAAATAGATGGAGACAATGAATTGTTAAACTTCAAAGAAAACAACTATAAACAGACAGATCCAATAACATCACCAAAGTATCTAAAATGCCTCAATCCCTATGCCTTACCTCGAAGTGAAAGCCTTCGCTAATGGCAAGGGCCCGGAGGATTTTGGAAGAGACAGTGGTGGCCAGCATGTACACGTTCTTCACATCACCTGGATCCAGATGTTCACTCCTCCAACAGTGAAACATCCACCAGCCGAGAAGAGCCCCCAGCTCGTTGCCAGAGAAAATCTTCCACATGCCACTGCATCAAAACAGGAGAAGCAGGAAGCTTTAGATGGAGCTCAGTGTACTACTCTATGTGGTGAGGTAGAGCATGCTTTAGGTACCCAGGGGAGCCCAGTATGTCAGTCTGTGAGGTGAGGTGCAAAGGGATGCTAAGGTGTGAGAGAATGCCCTGGTAGTTGAAATTGCAGGGGCCCTGGTAGATATATTTAAAATGTTGGTATCTACAGGTGAGCTGCCAGAGGACTAGAGGATAGCTCATGTTGTTCAAGTTGTTTAAAAAAGGCTCTAAAATAAATCTGGAAAATTATAGGCCGGTAAGTTTGACGTCGGTAGTAGGTAAATTATTGGAAGGAGTACTAAGAGATAGGATCTACAAGTATTTAGATAGACAGGGAATTATTAGGGAGAGCCAACACAGCTTTGTGCATGGTAGGTCATGTTTAACAAATCTATTAGAGTTTTTCGAGGAGGTTACAAGAAAGTGGATGAAGGGAAGGCAGTGGGTGTTGTCTACATGGACTTCAGTAAGGCCTTTGACAAGGTCCCGCATGGGAAGATTCAGTCGCTAGGTTTACATGGTGAGGTAGTAAATTGGATTAGACATTGGCTCAATGGGAGAAGTCAGACAGTGGTAGTGGAGAATTGCTTCTCTGAGTGGAGGCCTGTGACTAGTGGTGTGCCACAGGGATCACTGCTGGGTCCATTGTTATTTGTCATCTATATCAATGATCTGGATGATAATGTGGTAAATTGGATCAGCAAATTTGCTGATGATACAAAGATTGGAGGTGTAGTGGACAGTGAGGAAGGTTTTCAAAGCCTGCAGAGGGATCTGGACCAGTTGGAAAATTGGGCTGAAAAATGGCAGATGGAGTTTAATATAGACAAGTGTGAGATATTGCACTTTAGAAGGAAAAACCAAGGTAGAACATACAAGGTAAATGGTAGAGCACTGAGGAGTGCAGTAGAACAGAGGGATCTAGGAATACAGATACAAAATTCCCTAAAAGTGGCATTACAGGTAGATAGGGTAGTAAAGAGAGCTTTTGGTACATTGGCCTTTATAAATCAAAGTATTGCGTATGAGTTGGAATGTTATGGTGAGGTTGTATAAGGCATTGGTGAGGCCAAGCTTGGAGTATTGTGTGCAGTTTTGGTCACTGAATTATAGGAAGGATATTAATAAGGTTGAAAGAGTGCAGAGAAGGTTTACAAGGATGTTGTCGGGACTTGAGAAACTGAGTTACAGAGAAAGGTTGAATAGGTTAGGACTTTATTCCTTGGAGCATAGAAGAATGAGGGGAGACTTGATAGAGGTATATAAAATTATGATGGGTACAGACAGTGTGAATGCAAGCAGGCTTTTTCCACTGAGGCTAGGGAGAAAAAAACCAGAGGACAGGAGTTAAGGGTGAAGGGGGAGAAGTTTAAAGGGAACATGGGGGGGGGGGCTTCTTCACATAGAGAGTGGTGGGTGTGTGGAATGAGCTGCCAGATGAAGTGGTAAATGTTTTTAACATTTAGGAAAAACTTGGACAGGTACATGGATGAGAGGTGTATGGAGGGATATGGGCCAGGTGCAGGTCAGTGGGACTAGGCAGAAAAATGGTTTGGCACAGCCAAGAAGGGCCAAGAGGTCTGTTTCTGTGCTGTGATGTTCTATAGTTAAGAGTCATAGAACACTACAGCACAGAATCATACTGTTTGGCCCATCTGGTCCATGATGAACTGTTAATCTGCCTAGGCTCATCGATCTGCAGCCAGACTATACCCCCCCCCCCCCCCCCCATCCATGTATTTGTTCAAATTTCTCCACTAGTCTGGGAAAATGCCACGGCAGTGCTCCATCAGGATAGACCAGAGAACTTGACTAGTAATGCGTTATGGGTGGAACTGAGAAATAAGAAAGGTATGACCACATTAATGGGGTTATACTATTGACCACTCAACATTCCTAAGGATTTAGAGGAACAAATTTGCAAAGAGATTGCAGACTGTTGCGAGAAACATAAGGTTGTTATTGTAGGTGATTTTAACTTTCTACACATTGCTGGGAATCCCATACTGTAAAGGGACTAGATGGGATAAAGTTTGTCAAATGTGTTCAGGAAAGTTTCCTTGATCAGTACATAGATGTCCAACAAGAGAGTGTGTACTACTAGATCTGCTATTCGAAAATGAGACAGGGCAGGTGACAGAAGTTTGTGTAGGGGAACACTTTGCATCCAGTGACCACAATGCCATTAGTTTTAAAGTAAATATGCAAAGAGATAGGTGTGATCCATGGGTTGAGTTTTTAAATTGGCGAAAGGCCAATTTTGATGGTATCAGAAATGATCTGGCAAGTGTGGATTGGGACAAGCTGTTTTCTGGCAAAGGTGTAATTGGAAAGTAGGAAGCCTTCAAAACCGAAATTTTGAAAGTACATAGCTTGTATGTGCCTGTCATAATGAAAGGTAAAGATAACAAATGTAGGAAACCTTGCTTTTTAAGAGATATTGAGGCCCTGCTTAAGAGAAAAGGAGGTGCATAGCAGGTATAGGCAAGTAGGAACAAATAAAATGTTATGAGTACCATAAATGTAGAACACTTAAAGAAATGAGGAAGCCTAGAAGGAAGAATGCAGACAAGCTGAAGGAGAATGCCAAAGGATTCTACAGATATGTTAAGAGCAAAAGGATTGCAAGGGATATATTTGGTCCTCTTGAAGACCAGAATAGTAATCCCTGTGTGCAGCCAAAACAGAGGGGGGAGATCTTAAATACATTCTTTGCATCTGCATTTATTCAGAAGACGGATACATGGAAGTGAGGCAAAGCAGCATCAACTTCATGGATCTTGTACAGATTACAGAGAAGGAGGTGCTTGCTACTGAGGCAAATCAGGGTGGATAAATCCCCAGGGCCTGACATGGCATTCCTTGGTTCCCTACTGGAGGCAAGTGTAGAAATTGTTGGGGACCTAGCAGAGATCTCCTTAGCAATAGGAGAGGTACCAGAAAATTGGAGGATAGCCAATATTGTTCCACTCTTTAAAAAAGGCTCTAAACAGAAACCAGAAAATTATGGGCTGCTGAGTTTGACATCAGTTGTGGGAAAGTTATTGGAAAGTACTCTAAGGGACCGGATGGCTTTGTGCGTGGTAGGTCATGTCTAACTAATCTTGTAGAATTTTTCGAGGAAGTTACCAGGAAAATGGATGAACGCAAGGCAGTGCATGTTGCCTATATCTGGAGCTGAACACGCTCAAGACAAAGGAGATGATAGTGGATTTCAGGAGACATCCCTCCGCTATGTCTCCCCTCACAGTCCGCAGCAGCCCTGTGTCCACCGTGGAGAACTTCAGGTTCCTGGGAACCACCATCTCTCAGGATCTGAAGTGGGAGCAGAACATCAGCTCCATCCTGAAGAAGGCCCAGCAGCGGATGTATTTCCTGCGGCTCTTGAGGAGATACGGTCTGCCTCAGGAATTGCTGCTGCAGTTCTACACTGCAGTCATTGAGTCTGTCCTGTGCACCTCCATCATTGTGTGGTTTGGAGCCGCCACCAAGCAGGATAGAACCAGACTAAAGCGCACAGTGAGGACTGCCGAGCGCATCATTGGAGCCTCCCTGTCCTCTATTGTGGACCTGTACTCTTCCAGGTTGAAGAAGAGGGCGGGGAACATCATAAAGGACTCCTCCCATCCTGCGCACGGACTGTTTGATCTGCTTCTGTCTGGTAGATGCTTCAGATCCCTCCAGACTAAGACTAATAGGCACTGGAGAAGTTTTTTCCCTACTGCGGTCACTTTGCTGAACAGTTAACTGCCGGTTAACTGTCGGCTAACTATTACTTGGATTGCACTACCTGTATGTATAATCTATATTTTCATTTATATTTATCATTATTATTGTTATGAGCAGAGAGACACCATCTGCCGGAAGTAAATTCCTTGTATGTGCATAGGTACTTGGCGATTAAAGTCTGATTCTGATTCTGATTCTACATGGACTTTAGTAAGGCATTTGACAAGGTCCCATGTGGGAAGCTGGTCACTCGGCATTCATGATAAGGTAGTAAATTGGATTAGACATTATCTTTGTGGGAGAAGCCAGAGAGTGGTAGTAGAGGGCTGCCTCTCTGACTGGATGCCTGTGACCAGTGGTGGGCCTCAGGGTTTGGTGCTGCATCCTTTCACAAACACAAGGAAATCTCCAGATAGTGGAAATCCAAGCAACACACAGAAAATGCTGGAGGAACTCAGCAGGCCAGATAGCATCTATGGAAGGGTATAGTTGACGTTTCTGGCCGAGACCCTTCATCACGACTGGAGGGGGAAAAAAAAAAGAGGATTCTGAGTTAGAAGGTGGGGCGAGGGGATGAAGAAACACAAGGTGATATACCATCTCAAACCAGATCCCACTACAAAGCCCTCACCCCACCTTCTTACTCAGACTCATCATCTTTTTTTTTCTCTCCAGTCCTGATAAAGGGTCTCAGCCTGAAACGTCCACTGTACTCTTTTCCATAGATGCTGCCTGGCCTGCTGAGTTCCTACAGCATTTTGTGTGTGGTGTTACGTCCTTTGTTGTTTGTCATCTAAATCAATGATCTGGATAATAATGTGGTTAACTGGATTAGCAAATTTGCAGATGACACCAAGATTGGGGATGTAGAGGACAGTGAAGAAAGTTTCATTGCTTGCAGAGGGATCTGCATCAGCTGGGAAAATGGGCTGAAAAATGCAGATGGAATTCAATGCAAATAAGTGTAAGGTTTTGCACTTTGGTAAGCTAGGTCTTATACAGTAATAGTAGGGGACTGAGGAATGTGGTTGAACAAAGAGATCAGGGATCACAATTCCATAATTTGTTCAAAGTGGCGTCACAGGTAGATAGGGTTGCAAAGAAAGCTTTTGGCACACTGGCTTTCATAAATCAATGTTTGGAATGCTATGTTGAAGTTGTACAAGATGTTGGTGAGGCCTACTTGGAGTATTGTGCGCAGTTTTGGTCACCTATCTACAGGAAAGATGTAATCAGGTTGAAACAATGCAGAGAAAATTTACAAGGCTGTTGCTGGGTCTGGAGGACTTGAGTAGGAAAGATTGAATATGTTAGGACCATATTCTTTAAAACATTGAGACGAGATTTGAAAGATGTATACCAAAGTATGAAGGGTATAGACAGGGTAAATGCAAGCAGGCTTTTTCTACTGAGGTTGGGTGGGACTACAACCAGAGATCATGGGTTAAGGGTGAAAGGGGAGAACTTTAAGGGAAATATGAGGGGGAAACTTCTTCACTCAGAGGGTCGTGAGAGTGTGGAACGAGTGCTCAGCACAAGTGGTGCATGCAAGCTCGATTTCAACATTTAAGAGAAGTTTGGATAGGTACATGGATAGTAGGGATATGGAGGGCTATGGTCCTGGTGTAGGTCGTTGGGAAAAGGCAGTTTAAATAGTTTTGGCATGGACTAGATGGGCTGAAAGGTCTGTTTCTGTGCTATACTTCTTTACGACTTTATGACCCTAAAAATTGAGATCAAACTCGCATCTACCACTTCCACTGACAGCTCGTTCCACACTCTCACCAGCCTCTGAGTGAAGTAGCTCTCCTTCAGGTCCCCCTGAAACATTTCACCTTTCACCCATGACCTCCAGTTCACCCAACCTCAGTGGAAAATGCCTGCTTCCATTTACCCTCTCTCACCCCTCACAATTTTGTAACCCTGACCTTTTCCACTGAACTTCCTTTCAAATTTTAAAAGATGTACAAACCCAAAGTTTATTTAGCAGTTTTATCTTTTAGTGTGCAGAGTGCCCTGCAGTGACATACGGGGTCACCTTGCAGTTCCTGTGAAACCTCTACGTTCCATGCATTGCTTCCAAAGGCCATGGCATTTAAATTGCATAGTCTGATCTATTTTGTCTAATCTTATACCGATTATACTGTGTGCAGTGGTTGAGGGAGTAGTGTATTACCCTGACTTCTTGATTAAACTGTTGGGTCTCCTATTTACATTCCACATTTAATTAGAACATACTAAAGTCCAGCAGAGTACAGGTCCTTCAGTCCACAATATAGTACCACCCCTTTAACCTACTCCAAGATCAGTCTAATCCTTCCAAATCACATAACTCTCCATTTTTCTATCATCCATGTACATATCTAAACAGTCCTGCCAAAGGGTTTTGGCCCAAAACGCCAACTGTGCTTTTTCCCACAGATGCTGCCTGGACTGCTGGGTTCCTCCAGTATTTTGTGTGTGTTGCTCAGATTTCCAGCATCAGATTTTCTCTTGTTTTAAATGTCCCTAGTGTTTCTGCCTCTACCACTGCTCCTGGTGGTACATTCCATGCACTGATCACTGAGTAAAAAAAAAATCCCAGACATTCACCTCCACCCCCCATACTTTCCTCCAACTGTCTTAAAATTACGTCCCCTTGCATTAGCCATTTCTGCCCCGGGAAAAACATCAATGGCTCACTACCTATGCCCCTTATCATCTTGTAAACCTCTATCCAGTCACCTTTCGCCTTCCTTTGCTCTCAAGAAAAAAATCCTAACTTGCTTAACTGAACCTCGTGAGATATGCATAATTAACAGCATACACTGGATATTCAGTTGAGTGCAATTGTTCTAATGCTGGAAACACACCAAAGACAGCTTACCAACAGGGAACTGCATTGCTACCATGGGAGATCAGCTGGCCAAAGGATAATCCCAAGATGGGAGATGTAAATGTTTACATCCACAAAGCACCAGTAGTTGGAACTGGAATGCAAACCTCTGACAGGAATGAGAATTGAACATAAAGAGACTTCTTTTTAAATTACAGGTTGCATGAGATACAGTTGCCATCAGATACAACTATTCAGAAATGGCACAGCAGCAGGAGGACATTCAGTACCTCATCTATGCACACAAAATGCTAGAGAAACTCAGCAGATCAGGCAGCATCTATGAAAATGAATAGTCAATGATTCAGGCTGAGACCCTTCATAATTTATTCCCCTCCATAGATGCCACCTGACCTGCTGAGTTCCTCCAAGATTTTGTGTGTTGTTCTGGATTTCCAGCATCTACAGAATCTTCGTTAGTGCATGCCTTGTCTATGTTAGCTTCTGAATGAGATACCTGACTGGTCCAACTATTTCCTTTCAGAGAGTTCTGGATGAAATCTGTGCCTTCCTGCAGAGATGACATCGTCACTCCTGTAACACTATTTAATTCTGCCACACTGTAGCTCCTCCTTATCTGACACAACCTTCTTTATTTATTCCCATAAGACACAGGAGCAGGATTAGGCCATTTGGCCCATTGAGGCTGTCCATCATTACATCATTATCCCTCAACTCCTTTCTCCTGCCTTCTCTCCATAAAGTTTGCACCCATACTAATCAAAAACCTATCAACCTCTGCTTTAAATACTGTAAACCAAATGACTAGGCCAATACTGCTGTCTGTGGCAATAAATTCCACATTCACCACCCTCTGACTAAAGAAATTCCTCCTCAAAATAGATTTGATTAGTCCACTGGTCTCTCTCATTTTATTGTCCTGTTACTGTTTTCCCTTGTACTAACTCAATGCATTGATGCAATGAATTTATCTTTTCAAAATCACAAGACAAAGGAGCAGAAGTAGGCCATTCGGCCCATTGAGTCTGCTCCGCCACTCCACCATGAGCTAAACTATTCTCCTGTCTAGTTCCAATTTCCGGCTCTGTATGAACAGTATCCGAGAAAAGCTTTTCACTGTACCTTGTCATGATGATAAACAAATTCATCAATTTTAAATGAAAACTGCTGCTCCTTCTCCATTAGCCTAGAATATTACATCGCTTTTTCATTAGAACACAGAGCATAAAAATCTACAGCACATTCCAGGCCCTTCAGCCCACAATGTTGTGCCGACCATGTAACGTACTCCAGAAACTGCCTAGAATTTCCCTACCGCATAGCTCCAAGTACTTATCTACGAGGCTCTTAAAAGACCCTATTGTATCCACCTCTACCACCTTTGCTGACAGTGCATTCCATGCACCCACCACTCTCTGTGTGGAAAAATGTACCTCTGACATCCCCCCTTGTACCTACTTCCAAGCACCTTAAAACTATGCCCCCTCGTGTTAGCCATTTCAGCCCTGGGAAAAAGCCTCTGACTATCCACATGATCAATGCCTCTCATCATCTTATACCTATCTCATTGTCTTGACCTTTCAGGTCACCTCTCATCCTCCGTCGCTCAAAGGAGAAAAGCCCAAGTTCACTCAACCTATTCTCATAAGGCATGCTCCCCAATCCAGGTAACATCCTTGTAAATCTCCTCTGCACTCTCTCTATAGTATCCATATCCTTTCTGCAGTGAGGTGACCGGAACTGAACACAGTACTCCAAGGAGGGTCTAATTAAGTGGGGTCATTCTTTACATTCAAAGTTGATGCTTTCAGTATTGTTCAATAACATACCCACATATCAATCAATGGAACTGTTGCGCTCATGTGATCCGCTGGGGTGGTATCCAATAATTGTGGGACTTCCTCACTCAACTCTGGCCCTCTCTCTCCAGTAGCAGAAGAATCCTACACTGTCATTCTTCCCCACCAAGCCTTTACGTTGGCTGCACCGAGCTTCAGTGCGTCCCTCAGCACCTACTCCTGAAGCTGGGAAAGTGTCAGTCAGCAGCTTTCCTCCACGGACATTTCGACGTGCTGGCAGACCAAAGAGAGTCTTTCATCGAGTTGATGATCTGCCAGCAGCGCTTGATGTCCATCGCCGTGCGTCTCACCCTAGAAACAGCCCATAGTTCAGAGAGTCCTCTGTCACACAGCTACCTGGGGTGAATCATGACACAGACCCTTGCAACTTTCTCCACACCCTCTTCACAAACCCACAGTCCACAAAGAGGTGAGCTACAATCTCTCCTTCACTACAGTCATTCTGGAGGTAGCGGGTTGTGGGGGCGATGCTCTGGGCATGCGGAAAGGATCTGACTGGGAGGGCCACTCCCACCATCAGCCAACCTTCCTCACTGTCCACTACACCTCCAATCTTTGTATCATCAGCACTCCACTACGTCCACTGAGTCCTTCTCGTGTAGTGTCTGCAGGACGTTCCATGCTGACCACTGCCTAAAGAGGCAGAACAATGCTTTACAGTACCAGTGACCTGCCTGTAAGGGGTCAGTATACTTTCCCTGTGACTGCTGGGGTTTCCTCTGGGTGCTTCAGTTTCCTCTCACAGTCCAAAGGTGTATCAGTTGATAGGTTAATCGGTCATTGTAAATTGTCCTGTGACTAGGCTACGGTTAAATTGGGGGTTGCTGGGCAGTGCAGCGCAAAGAGCTGGAAGGGCCTACTCTGTGCTGTATCTCAATAAATAATGGACCTGTGACAAAGGTGTTGGTCAGGTATCTAATAAAGTTCATGTGTACATGAACAGCACTGCTTTACTTGAAGTATTAAAATGTTTGTTTAGGCATCAAGGTACAATACTTACTCCTCTTGCTGTTCTGCCACAGCCAGTCTATCTGCATCAGGATCTGTAGCCAACACGATCCGAGCCCCTTCTTTCTCTGCCAGCTTGATTGCAAGAACCTAAAAAGGGTGACAGCAGGGCATGGTCACATTGGGTGAAGTCCAATTTACAGTGAAGATTCAATACAGAGTGAAGCAATGCAGATAGAGAGAGGGTGATTCTTATACCGAGTCCCATTGGCACAGGAGACCATCCACACGTGAACTAAATTAACAAGGCCGGAATAAACACCCAATGGACTCCTACTGTCAGTATACTATACAAGCAGTGGGACAATTTTGTTGCTCGTCTTCTGCACACCAATTAGTTCTTGGCTCAAAATGTTGACTGTTTATTCCCCTCCATAGATGCTACTTGACTGCCGAGTTCCTCCAGCATTTGTATGTCTTACCAATTAGCTTCACTTCCAAGTACATGACATACCTCAGAACTGGCAGCAAAGCAATACTAAATATTTCAGATTTACACAAGCTCCCAGTGTTAACACATTTTTATTTGAGTAATAGATACTGCAGCACAGAAGCAGGACCTTAGGCCTGTTTAGACTGGACTGACCTAGTCCCAATGACCCACAGCTAGATCATTGCCCTTTCATGTACCTAGCCAAACTTTTCTTAAATGTTGAAATCAAACCCACATCCACCACTTCTGCTGGCAGCTCGTTCCACACTCCAAGTGAAGTTCCCCTTTGGTTCCCCTTAAATATTTCACCTTTCACTCTTAACCCATGACCCCTAGTTCTAGTCTTACCCAATCCAACCTCAGTGGGAAAACCCTACTTGCATTTACCCTATCTATACTCCTCATAATTCTGTGTACCTTTATCAGATCACCTCTCATTCTCCCACACTCCAGGGAATAAAGTCCTAAATTATGGAGGGCTATGTAGGAGAGAAGTATTAGATTGATCTTAGAGTGGGTTAAAAGGTCTGTACTATGTTCTACTGTTCTATAATCTAACTTATTCAACCTATCCTTATAAATCAGGTCCCAAGGATTTTGAGGCTATTGTTTTGAGCATCTTCTAAATTTCCATTCAGGAAATCAATGACGTTGACATGCCATGGCCATCATTTGCAGATTACTTCTGCAAGCTCTAGAGAGGCAACATTGAACTTTGTTAAAAGGCTGCTGTCTCCCAAGACATGGGCACTAGCCTCCCGAGCATCGTGGACACCTTCAAAAGGCAATACGTATGGTAAAAAGATGGCATCAATCATTAAGGACCCCCATCACCCAGGACATGCCCTTTTCTCATTGCTACTGTCAAGGAATAGGTACAGAAGCCTGAAGACACACACTTAATGTTTTGGGAACAGTTTCTTCTCCATGGCCAGCAGATTTCTGAATGGACAATGAAGACATGATCACTACCTCTATTTTTTTCCTGTATTATGTATTACAATGTACTGCTGCCACAAAACGAAAAAATTTCACAACACGTACCAGTGTATTAAATATGATTCTGATTTTACAATACTTTCCAGGATCTGCCAGGCATGTTTTGGGCCGTGACCCTTCCTTCATGCTGGACTTCTATCAGCATTTCAGTGTGTGTTGCTCTGGATTTCCAGCATCTGCAGAATCTCTTGTAATAAGTGTAACTGCAGTTGATTAGCATACACAAGGTAGAGAAACAAAAGAGAACAAATCAGCTTAAAAATACTTTACTGAGGGAAACAGCGGCTAACTATCACTACCCAGCATAGTGTGCCTGACTTAAGTAATTTGGGAAGGTAAATAGCTTTGAGGGAATGCTGTGCTCTGTACTCCTGGTAGCTGTTTTAAGTTTTGCTAGCTGCAGTTTGGGATTTACTAAGGAACCAACCAGCATAAAGTTGACACAAACTGCTGCTAGGTCAGATCCTGCAAATGTTTTACAGGGGTTATTAATGACTGGATACAGGGTCTATTTCACTAGTTGAACTATGGGCAGTGTAAGAATGTTTATTCAATGAAATGATTGTATGTAGAGTGATATACGAAAATCAGACATTTCTAACTTCCTGGGAGACTGGCTTGCAGATGGTTCTCAGGAATTAAGCTCTTATCTAACTGAGGGACTGTGTAGTTAGATTTACTTTATTGCTGGAAACTAGAAAAGACTGTTTATAAAGAGTTTAAAGATTAGCTTTAATTACATGTACATCAAAGCAGTGAAATGTATCATTGTGTCAAATCAAATTAGCAAGGATTGTGCTGAGCATCCACTAGTGTCACCAAGCTTCCATTGTCAACATAGCATACCCAGAACTCACTAACCCTAACCTGTACATCTTTGGAATGTGGGATGAAACCGGTGCACTTGAAGGAAATCCATGTGGTCACAGGGAGAATGTACAACGGGAGGAATTGAACTCTGATTGGTGATTGTTGGCACTGTAAAGTGCTACGCTAACCACTACATTACTGTGCTGCCCAATTATGCCAATTATACATTTTATTTAGAGATGAAGGGTGGAACAGGCTCTTCCACCCAGCTATTTAACCCTAGACTAATCATAGGAAAAATTGCAATGACCAATTAATCTACTAACCCATACACCTTTGGACTGTGGGAGGAAACTGGAGCACCTGGTAGAAACCTATGTACTTCATGGACAGGTTGTACAAAATTCTTACGGATGGCACAAGAGTTGAACTTCGAACTCAACGCCCCGAGCTGTCATACTATCACACTGACTGCTATGATACCGTGGCAGCCCTGTGTACTTAGGCCACAGCTCTGCATAAGTAATGACAGAGTGTAACTGCAGTTTATTATGCTGACTGTACAAGAGGGTCCCACAGACACACTCATTAGGAATTGTGCTGTGGTCACTCTAATGCTTTATACTGTCAATGCTAGTGCTGTTGTAACAATCCTCTCACTCCTTGATAGTTACTTTCTGCTTGTTTTGAAGCATTTACTTCAGTTAGGAGTGAGAAGTTACTGAAGCAGACCAAAGAAAGTGTACTCCATGTCTTCGTGTTTCTTCGGGCAGGGCAGCAAGCCAAGGTAACTGCTCCTCCGTCTGTCTGACCTGTGACATTTGCAAAAGGTCTTTGCAGGCAATGGCAGGAGATTGAATTTCTGAAGTCAAAACTCCACTGAAAATCACCAGACCACAGAGTTTAATCACTTTACCCACAAATATTATTTGACCATTTGAATTTAAATTTAAACCTAATGCAATATCCAAATGAAATCAGCTAACAAGAAGGAAAGTTAGACAAAACACAAAAGATCAGAGGAATAGAAATTCAAGCAGTCTGAGCCCTTCACTAAGGTTGGTCTCCACTCTTCAGACCATCTCAAATTAGTCAAACCACCTTGCCAAAGAAAATCTAACAATCTTGTTCATGGATACAATCTACATAGCATCCATGCCAGGACCACCAGACAAAAACAGATACTTACCCAAGCATTGAGGCTGATCAACACCTCCACTCACTAACCCACCCCTCTACACCCTCAACCACCACTACTATATCATTTCCTGTCAGAGGCATCTTATGTACAGACACTCCTGTGACTAGTGTCACTTTATGGATGTACAATCAATCTATGTGACAAGCTATCTTATGCATTTATATTTAATATTGTGTTCTTTATCTTATTATTTTTCTTGTACTGCATCGGATCTGGAGTAACAATTATTTTGCTCTACTTTACTGGAAGTGATAATAAACATTATTAAACAACCTTAAATGTCCTCAACCACTGATCATCTAATGCTAACTGGGTTAGAGATGTTAAACAATTTACAACCATTTTTGTTATTACATTAAAAACCAACATTCTGAAACCAATGACCCAGAACACTGACCTCTAGTTGAAAGATGAATTGAGTGAACTAGAGCTTTTCTCTTTGGAGTGAAGGAGGATGAGAGGTGACTTGATAGAGGTGTAAAAGATGATAAGAGGCATAGATAGAGTAGACAGCCAGAGACCTTTCTCCCAGGGCGAAGATGGCTAATATGTGAGGGCATAATTTTAAGATGATTGGAGGAAAGTATACGCAGGATTGTCAGAGGCAGCTTGTCTTTGTTTTTTAAAACAGAGTTGTGGGTGTGTGGAACTTGCTTCCAGGGTGGTGGTAGAGGCAGATACATTTAAGGGCATGTAAGAAACTCTTAGGTAGCTACATGAATGATAGAAAAAAAATGGAGGGCTATGTGGTAGGGAAGTGTTAGAGTCTTGCAGTACCTGAGATTCTACTTCTGATAAAAAAAAATCCCTCCTTTCCTCTTCTTTTATTCCCTAATCTGGTTTATTACGTCTTCTCACCTGCCCAACACCTCCCCCCGGGTCCCCTCCTCCTTCCCTTTCTCCTATCCTATCAGATTCCTTCCTATTCAGCTCTCCATCTTTCCCACCCAGCTGGCTTCACCTATCACCTTCTAGCTAGCCTCCTTCCACCCCTGGCACCTTTTTATTCTGACATCTTCCCCCTTCCTTTTCCAGTCCTGAAGAAGGGTCTCAACTCAAAATGTCAACTGTTTATTCATTTGCATAGATGCTGCCCAACTTGCTGAGTTCCTCCAGCATTTTGTGTATGCTGATCTTGGAGCAGGTAGTGCAGTGGTCAGCGCGAGACTATTACAGCTCAGGATGTTCTGGAGTTTGGAATTTGGAGTTCAATTCCAGTGCCGTTTGTAAGGAGTTTATACATTCTTCCTGAGAATGCATGAGTTTCCTCCCACAGTCCAAAGATACACTGGTTAGTTAGTTTGTCACTGTAAATTGTCCTGTGATTAGGCTAGATTTAAACAGGTGGGTTACAGGGCAATGTGGCTCAGCAGGCTGGATGGGCCTGTTCTGCGCTACAACTCTAAATGAATAAACTTGAGTCAAAGGGCCTGTATTGTGCTGTGCTCTTCTAGATTCTATATGAAACTCCTGTCTGAAAAAAAACTTCCCAATATTTCTGTCAAGTCCTTTTGTATGTTCCAGTTAGATCAGCTCTCCATCTTCTAAACTCTAGACAGGGCAGCCTGACTAAATTTACTTCTCTCTTCATTGTATGATTGTTCCATCCAAGGAGTTTATACTGTGCAGTTTATAATTTCCTCAGATCCTTTATTTCAATATTATGTTCCTGCCTCTTCCCATTCCTTATATACTCAATTGTGATGAAGTCTCCCGTACCTGAAAAGTTAAAGGTTTCTCTAATGAAAGATGGGGGACTGAAAGAGAAAAAGGACTGGATTTCTTATAGTGGAATTGAAATAGCTGGGTTAGATCATATTAGCATTGTTACATCCCCCGTGGGTATCTTGTGACTGTTTTATGACCATGATGTAATTGAGTATCTGGTGATCATGATGTAATGGTCTTGTGATGGTGGGGTGATGTATTTTCCTGCCAGTGTGAGGTCACATGATATAATTTTCCTACCAGTGTGAGGTCATGTGATGGCCTGTTCCAACAGGTATAAAACGGGGAAAGCCTGCTGTGACGCAGGAGTTTTTGTTGGGACGTCGTTTAAGTCGTCCGTTACTCCGTTATGCTGCGTATTTGGTTTCATGACGTAGTTTTGTTTTAAAGTGGAGTTTTAATTCTTGCTGTAAGGTACATTGTTGTTGTGATGGCAGTTTTGAAAATCACTGCCAGTTATGTTTGATGTATCTTTGATTTAATTTGCAATTCAGTTGGAGAGTGAAGAATTTATCAAAGTATGGAAACCCGAAGGATCCAGTGAAGTTGGTGTCACTGGTGGTTTAATACAGGATCAACCTTATTGGATCTTCGTTCAGGAAATAGTAACCTGCATCCGAGATAGCCCCTGCATTGTAAGAGCAGAAAGGGTTGGACTCTTTCAGAAACCCTCAGAAAGGGTTAGTGTTATTCGCCAAGGAAAAGGTCAGTTCTTTCAAGCTGTTTTTATTTCCTTCATTGTGAGTCTTTCGGGCAAGACTTATTTCGGCTGGGATCAGCAGTAACGTCATGTTGTCGAGGAATTAGTTACTTCAGGAAAGTCTCTCGTAATTGACTGTATAACTCATTTGGACTTTCGCATCTACCACTTTAAGAACTGTGTTCGCATTTATCACTTTAAGAACGGTTCGAGTTGCCGTATAGCAGTTAACTTCTGGTTAAGTTAGTCGTTTGTTTACTTTTCATTTTTATTGAGCAAAGTTTAATAAATGTTTATTTGTTTATAAAAAAAACCTGTCTCAATTTTATATTCATCATTGCCATATCATAACAGCATACAATAATAAAACACAGAAACAGGCCATTCAGCCCAACCAATCTATTCCAACCACATACTCCCTGCTATTCGCAGTTACCCACATTCACCCTGTAACCCTCCAAGCCCATCCTGTCCATGTATCTATACAAAAGCACCTTAAATCTTGCAATTGTATCCACCTCACCACTTCTTCTGACAGCTCATTCCAGGTATGCACTACCCTCTGTGTAAAGAAGTCACCTCTGGCCATTTTAAATCTCTCCCCTATCATTTTGTATCTGTGTTGTCTAGTTTTGGACTCCCCCAACACTGCAGAAAAGACCATTACTGCCCACATCTGTAAGTGTCTATCTTATAAGTTTCTCATTCTCCTTTGTTACAGGGTGTGAGGATGCAGCACAGTCAACTTCTCCCCAAAACTCAGGCTTTCTACTCAGGGGCGGTTCTCTTTTGAGTGAAGGAGAATGAAAGATGACTTGGAGATGTACAAGATGATAAGTGGACAGCTAGAGACTTTTTCCCCAGGGTGGAAATGGCTAATATGAGAGGGCATAATTTTAAGGAGGTTGGAAGAAAGTATAGAGGGTATGTCTGAGATAGTTTTTTTTTAAAACACAGTATGGTAGGTGCATGGACCTTGCTGCTAGGGGTGGTGAAAGAGGCAAATACATTAGGGACATTCAAGAAACTCTTAGATAGGCATGTGGATGAAAAGAAAATGAAAGTCGTGGGGAAGGAAGAGTTAAATTGAGCTTGGAGTAGGTTGAAAAGTCATGGCTGAAGAGCCTGTACTGTTCAACGTAGGAGGAAACTGGAGCACCTGAGGTTAAACCCATGATGGTTACAAGGAGAACATATAAACTCCACACAGCTAGCCGCAGGGCTCTGGCTCTCTGTACCTGTGAAGGAGCAGGTCTACCCTTTGCATATTTACTTTTTTAGAGATATAGCATAGTAACAAACTGGTCCTTCCAGTTCAGCAAGCCTGTGCCATCTATCTATACTCATCTGTCCAATTCATCTGCTAACCCACATGTCTTTGGGCTGTAGGAGGAAACCTACGTACTCACAGAGAAGAACATACAAACTCCTTACATGCAGTGGTGGGACTTGAACCTGGGTTGCTGGCACTAAGCTAACTGCTACAGAATCTCTCCATCGGCTATCATTACATTACTACAAAGTAAATCTATCCTGATGTACAAATGATTGAAGCAATAAACTTTTGTTTAGAAAACAGGAAAGAAATATTATTACCAGCACACATTCTCCCTCCTCTGGATTGGGGCACTTGACAGTGGAAAACTCAGGATCTGGATCCTTCTGTTCTGGAACAGGTATGGGAGGAACGAAGCCAAATGCCTTGAATGCTGCCTGTACGTACTCATGGCCAACTCCATGGAAAGAAGTGTGCACAAACTTGAGAGGTGTCTTGCTGTTAAGCTCTCTAAATGGATGAAACAAGCATCTTAACATTGGCAGGTGTTAAAGTCAAACTTATGTTAAGGATAAGAGAATAAAGAAAAATGAAGAAGTTAGACAAATATAACTGCAACGACACACTCTGGAACTCAGCAGGTCAGACAAGTTGGATTCTGATGTCTTTAAATCAAAGGTTCTTTCAGAAATCAGGAAAAAGGCACAAAACTTATTGCTTCACAATCATTGTATTAAGTTGATTAAACAAAGTAAAAAGCAGAAGCTGGTTGCAGACGGTCTAAAGACAAAGAAACTAAGATGCTAGGATTAAGATGATGCTCAGCATAGAGCAGCTCTGATCTACACAGATAAGCAAAATTCTATTCAAGTTGCTGTTTCTCCATGTGGGTGATCTGTTAATATTTCTACGAGGGAAGGAGTTGGGATTGCCAGTGGGACTGACGTCTTTCAACTATATTTTTTTTGTATTTTATGGTTATCAAGAGGACAAATCTCAGTTGTATTCTGCACACATACTTTCATAATAAAATGAACCTTTGAACCTTTAGACAAGGGTCAACCAATGAGAAAGTCATTATTCAAATAATGCAGAACAAAGATTCCAGAGCTTTCCATAATTATAGCAACATAACCATTATGCTCACACTGAAGAACTGCATATGCATACTGTCAACACTAGGGAGCACATTAAGCGATTGCTTGTATACAAGTTATTATATAAAATACAAGCAGATAACTGAATGCTAGACTGCAAAGAAAGTAAAAATTAAACAGCTGAATCCAACAGGCAGCATCTGTGGAAAGGAATGAAGAGTTTGGTTATGGGCCGTGACCATTCCTCCATATTGGAGTTCCTTCAGCATTTTGAGTGTTTCCAGCATCTGCAGAATCTCCTGTGACAAGTATAATTGCAGTTTATTATCATACACAAGCTATAGAAACAAATGAAAACAACTTAGCTTTCAGAAGAATCTTATACAGGGCACCACCAGCATTTTTCAGTGACAGATTTTTTTTTTTAAAGATGTCAGAGTAGGTGGGAAAAGTAACAGGAGATGGGAGAGGAAAAAAAAAGTGGTGGAGAACTTTGGATATATATATACATATACACGCAGTGGCCACAAAATGTATGTTGTGGTCTTCTGCTGCTGTAGCCCATCCACTTCAAGGTTCAATGTTCTGTGCATTCAGAGATGCTCTTCTGCATGCCACTGTTGTAGTGCACGGTCATTTGAGTTACTGTCACCTTCCTGTCAGCTTGAAACAGTCTGGCCATTCTCCTCTGACCTCTCTCATTAACAAGGCATTTTTGCCCACAGAGGGACCACTCACTGGATGTTTTGCTTTTGATTTTTTTTTCATCATTCTCTGTAAACTCTAGAGACTTGTGCATGAAGATCCCAGATTAGCATTTTCTGGGACACTCAAACCACCGCAACTGGCACCAACATTCAATCCACAGTCAAAGTCACTTAGATCATATTTCTTCTCCATTCTAATGTTTCGTTAGTACAACAACTGAACCTCTTGACCATGTCTGCATGCTTTTATGCATTGAGCTGCTGGTTCGATATTTGCATTAATGAGCAGTTGTATAGGTGTACCTAATAAAGTAGCCACTAAGTGTATATGCAGTAATTTAATGAATGAGGTAAACCCTTTGGTTGAGTTGGCCTTAGACGCAAATGGCACATTTCACTGTATGTTTCGATGTTCATTTCATTAATTAATCTTAGTTTACAATTATCCCAATGAAATGGAGAGATACAAAGGTGACTGTTCACCTGATCTATGTTCTTCACCATTTTACAAAGATTTGTAAAATAATTATGGGCAAGGATAAAGTGAGTGACAGGGGAATCTAAAACTGGAGGCACAGAGGTTTAAAGTAAGAGGGGAAAGGTTTAGATTTGAAGGGCAAGTTTTTCTATACACAGTGTTGTGAGTACATGGAATGAGCTGCCAGAGGAAGTAATAGAGATGAGTACAATTACAATATTTATGTGTTTTTCCTTCGAGTGCTCTGGTTTTCTCCCACAGTCCAAAGACATACCAGTTAATAGGTTAATTGGTCATTGTAAACTATCCTGTGATTAGGCTAGGGGTTAAATCGGTATGTTGCTGGGCTCAGTGGGTGGGAAGGGCCTGTTTCGCACTGCATCTCTTAAAAAACACATGTAGACCAGTACACAGACCGCTTAGAGGAATATGGGCCAAACACAGGGAAATGAAACTTGGTCAGCATGGACAAGTTGAGCTGAAGGACTTGTTTTCACACCATAGAAATCAATTGTCTATAAAAACAGTAATTAGTAGCACACGTTGATACACTGCTTGAACAGACGGGCCTCATACTCTGCTGAGAAAGGGACATGCCTGTCCTAGCATGCAAAGTCAGCTCCAGCAGACTCGACTGATGAGATCTACAGTGAGATCCAGCAGCCAGGAAGGTGCTTCTGCAATGCTTCTTGAAGAACAAAGGTCATGAGGGGACACAGTTGATGTTATGGACATCCACTGCAACAAAGGAAGACCCCAGTTGTGATGGCTGCTTGTACCACAGGTTTCCTGTTATCATCAGACATCTTCGAAGAGAGAGAGAGCTTCGCACAGGTAAGGGAGAAAAGTTTAAAAGAGCAGTGCTTCGTGAGGCTCAGCGCATTGGCAGCGGACCAATCGATTCAAAGAGAGTGAGCTTTGCACAGGTCAGGGAGAAGAACTTGTCATCGTGCAAGGATGCTGAGAAAGCTCCGAAATAAGAGACACTGTCTAGTGGAGGAGCTGTCAGAGTAGTAGGGCTTTGGCGAGGACAAGCCTAGGCGAGGTAAGTTGCTTTTATTCCCCCCCCAACTAACAAGAATAGTGGGTATGTCTGCAAGGTCAGTTTTCTGGGTGTCAGATGTGGGATTCCGCGAGACTTCCAGCCTTTCTGATGGCCTTGGGGACTGAGCTGGGGAACTGGAAATGCAGCTCGATGACCTTTGGCTTGTTGGGAAGAGTGAGGAGGTGATAAGACAGGAGCTACAGGCAGGAAGTTACGCCGGGGTCACAGTAGACAGATAAGAGGGTAACTGTCAGGAGAGGGAAGGGAGGGCATCAGGTAGGAGAGCACCCTGTGGCTATCCCCCTTAACAATAAATGCTCCATTTTGAGTGCTGTTGGGGGGGGGGGAGGGGGGGGGATGATCTACCTGGAGGAAGCAACAGTGGTTGTGCCTCTTGCCCCGAGTCTGGCCCGGTGGCTCAGAAGGGTAGGGAATGGAAAAGGATGGCAGTGGTAATAGGGGACTCTATAGTTAGGGCAATAGATAGGCAACTCTGTGGGTACAAAAAAGAAACAAGGATGGTAGTTTGCCTCCCAGATGCCAGGGTTCGTGATGTTTCTGAGCGCATCCACAATATCTTGACATGGGAGGGCAACCAGAGGTCGTGGTACATATTGGTAGTAAAAGGATGGAGGTCCTGAAAGCAAAATACAGGGAGTTAGGAAGGAAGCTGAGAAGCAGGACCTCAACGGTAGTAACCTTGGGATTGCTGCCTGTGCCAAATGACAGTGAGTATAGGAATAGAATGAAGTGCAGGATAAATAAGTGGCTGAAGGATTGGAGCAGAGGGCAGGGATTTAGATTTTTGAATCATTGGTACCTTCTCTGGGACAGGTATGACCTGTACAAAAAGGACGGGTTGCACTTGACTCTGAGAGGGACCAATATCCTGGTGGGGAGGTTTGCTAATGCTATTGGGGAAGGTTTGAACTAGATTTGCAGGGGGTTCGGAACCAAAGTGAAGAGGCAGAAGATGGGGAGGTTGGAGCACAAGTATGTTGCGATGGGAGATTTTAACTTTCCTAATATTATATGACCATAAGATTTAGGAGAAGTAGGCCATTTGGCCCATCGAGTCTGCTCTGCCATTCATTCATAGGTTGATCCACTTCATCAAGTCATCCCCACTCCCCTGCCTTCTCCCCACACCCTTTGATGCCCTGGCTAATCAAGAACCTATCTATCTCTGCCTTAAATGCTCCCAGTGACTTGGCCTCCACAGCCACTCATGGCAACAAATTACACAGATTTGCCACCCTCTGACTAAAGTAATTTCACCGCATCTCAGTTCTAAAAGAACGTCCTTCAATCCTGAAGTCAAGCCCTCTTGTCCTAGAATCCCCTAGCATGGGAAGTAACTTTGCCATATCTAATCTGCTCAGGCCTTTTAACATTTGGATTGTTTCTGAAATCCCCCCTCATTCTCCTGTACACCAGGGAATGCAGCCCAAGAGCTGCCACATGTTCTTCATACGGTAACCATTTCATTCCTGGAATCATTCTCGTGAATCTTCTCTGAACCCTCTCCAATGTCAGTATATCCTTTCTAAAATAAGGAGCCCAAAACTGCACACAATACTCAAAGAGTGGTCTCACGAGTGCCTTATAGAGCCTCAACATCACATCCCTGCTCTAATATTCTGGCGCTTTTAAGAAATTTAAAAGTGGATAAATCTCCAGGTCCTGACAGGATATTCCCCAGGACCTTGAGGGAAGTTTGTGTAGAGATAGCAGTAACTCTGACGGAGATCTTTCAGATGTCATTAGAAACGGGGATTGTGCCGGAGGATTGGCGTATAGCTCATGTGGTTCCATTGTTTAAAAAGAGTTCTAGAAGTAAGCCTAGCAATTATAGACCTGTCAGTTTGACATCAGTGGTGGGTAAATTAATGGAAAGTATTCTTAGAGATAGTATTTATAATTATCTGGATAGACAGGATCTGATTAGGAGTAGTCAGCATGGATTTGTGCGTGGAAGGTCATGTTTGACAAACCTTATTGAATTTTTTGAAGAAGTTATGAGGAATGTTGACGAGGGTAAGGCAGTGGATGTAGTCTATATGGACTTCAGCAAGGCCTTTGACAAAGCTCCACATGGAAGGTTAGTTAAGAAGGTTCAGTCGTTAGGTATTAATGCTGGAGTAATAAAATGGATTCAACAGTGGCTAGATGGGAGATGCCAGACAGTAGTGGTGGATAATTGTTTATCGGGATGGAGGCCGGTGACTAGCAGGGTGCCTCAGGGATCTGTTTTGGGCCCAATGTTGTTTGTAATATACATAAATGATCTGGATGATGGGGTGGTAAATTGGATTAGTAAGTATGCCGATGATACTACGGTAGGAGGTGTTGTGGATAATGAGGTGGGTTTTCAAAGCTTGCAGGGAGATTTATGCCGGTTAGAAGAATGGGCTGAACGTTGACAGATGGAGTTTAATGCTGAGAAGTGTGAGGTTCTACATTTTGGCAGGAATAATCCAAATAGAACATACAGGGTAAATGGTAGGGCATTGAGGAATGCAGTGGAACAGAGAGATCTAGGAATAACAGTGCATAGTTCCCTGAAGGTGGAGTCTCATGTAGATAGGGTGGTGAAGAAGGCTTTTGGAACGCTGGCCTTTATAAATCAGAGCATTGAGTACAGAAGTTGGGATGTAATGTTAAAATTGTACAAGGCATTGGTAAGGCCAAATTTGGAATATTGTGTACAGTTCTGGTCACCGAATTATAGGAAAGATATCAATAAATTAGAGAGAGTGCAGAGACGATTTACTAGGATGTTACCTGGGTTTCAGCACTTAAGTTACAGAGAAAGGTTGAACAAGTTAGGTCTCTATTCATTGGAGTGTAGAAGGTTGAGGGGGGGATTTGATTGAGGTATTTAAAATTTTGAGAGGGATAGATAGAGTTGACGTGAATAGGCTGTTTCCATTGAGAGTAGGGGAGATTCAAACAAGAGGACATGATTTGAGAGTTAGGGGACAAAAGTTTAAGGGAAACACGAGGGGGTATTTCTTTACTCAGAGAGTGACAGCTGTGTGGAATGAGCTTCCTGTAGAAGTAGTAGAGGCCAGTTCAGTTGTGTCATTTAAGGTAAAATTGGATAGGTATATGGACAGAAAAGGAGTGGAGGGTTATGGGCTGAGTGCGGGTAGGTGGGACTAGGTGAGATTAAGAGTTCGGCACGGACTAGGAGGGCCGAGATGGCCTGTTTCCGTGCTGTGATTGTTATATGATTATATTCTATACCTCTAGAAATGAATGACAACATTGCATTTGCCTTCTTCACCTCCAGCTCAACCTGGAGGTTAACCTTCAGGGTATCCTGTACAAGAACTCCCAAATCCCTTTGCATCTCTGCAAATTGAAGTCTCTCCCCATCTAAATAATAGTCCGCCCATTTATTTCTTCCACCAAAGTGCATGACCATACACTTTCCAACATTGTATTTCATTTGCCACTTCTTTGCCCATTCCCCTAAACTATCTAAGACTCTCTGCAGGCTCTCTGTTTCCTCAACACTACCCACTCCTCCACCTATCTTTGTATCATAGAACCATAGAACATTACAGCACAGTACAGGCCCTTCAGCCCTCCATGTTGTGCCGACCCATATAATCCTTAAAAAAAGTACTAAACCCACACTACCCCATAACCCTCTATTTTTCTTTCATCCATGTGCCTGTCCAAGAGGCTCTTAAATACCCCTAAAGTTTTAGCCTGCACCACTGTCCCTGGTAAGTCATTCCAGGCACTCACACCCCTCTGTGTAAAAAACTTACCCCTGATGTCTTCCCTAAACTTCCCTCCCTTAATTTTGTACGTATCTGACATGGTGGTCAGCAGCACAGGGGCGCCGCAGGGAACCGTACTCTCTCCGGTCCTGTTCACCCTGTACACATCAGACTTCCAATATAACTCAGAGTCCTGCCATGTGCAGAAGTTCGCTGATGACACGACCATAGTGGGGTGTGTCAGGAATGGACAGGAGGAGGAGTATAGGAAACTGATACAGGACTTTGTGATATGGTGCAACTCAAACTACCTGCGTCTCAATATCACCAAGACCAAGGAGATGGTGGTGGACTTTAGGAGATCTAGGCCCCATATGGAGCCAGTGATCATTAATGGAGAACGTGTGGAGCAGGTTAAGACCTACAAGTATCTGGGAGTACAGTTAGACTAGAAGCTTGACTGGACTGCCAACACAGATGCCTTGTGCAGGAAGGCACAGAGTCGAATGTACTTCCTAAGAAGGTTGGCGTCATTCAATGTCTGTAGTGAGATGCTGAAGATGTTCTATAGGTCAGTTGTGGAGAGCGCCCTCTTCTTTGTGGTGGCGTGTTGGGGAGGAAGCATTAAGAAGAGGGACGCCTCACGTCTTAATAAGCTGGTAAGGAAGGCGGGCTCTGTCGTGGGCAAAGTACTGGAGAGTTTAACATCGGTAGCTGAGCGAAGGGCGCTGAGTAGGCTACGGTCAATTATGGATAACTCTGAACATCCTCTACATAGCACCATCCAGAGACAGAGAAGCAGTTTCAGTGACAGGTTACTATCGATGCAATGCTCCTCAGACAGGATGAAGAGGTCAATACTCCCCAATGCCATTAGGCTTTACAATTCTACCGCCAGGACTTAAGAACTTTTTAAAAGCTATTAATGCTTTTTGAGACGGTGATTTAGATGCATATCATATTTTTTTACTGAGTTAAGTATTGTATGTAATTAGTTTTGCTACAACAAGTGTATGGGACATTGGAAAAAAAAGTTGAATTTCCCCATGGGGATGAATAAAGTATCTATCTATCTATCAGTTAATTTAGCCACAAATCTCTTAATACTGTAGTCTAAATCATTGACATACATCATAAAAAGTAATGGTCCCAACACTGACCCCTGTGGAACTCCACTGGTAACCGGCAGCCAGTTAGAATAGGATCCCTTTATTCCCATTCTCTGTTTTCTGCCGACCAGCCAATGCTCCATCTACGTTAGTAACTTCCCTGTAACTCCATGGGCTTTTATACGTGTGGCACCTTCTCAAAGGCCTTCTGAAAATCCAAGTATACCATGTCTACTGCATCTTCTTTGTCTACCCTGCTTGTAATTTCCTCAAAGAACTGCAGTAGGTTTGTCAGGCAGGATCTTCCTTTCTTGTCGTGTGCCTCCAGGTACGCTATAATCTCATCCCTAACAATCGATTCCAACAACTTCCCAACCACTGATGTCAGGCTAACTGGTCTATAGATTCCTTTCTGCTGCCTCCCACCCTTCTTAAGTAGCGGAGTAACTTTGCAATTTTCCATTCATCCGGTACAATGCCAGAACCTATTGATTCTTGAAAGATCATTGTTAACACCTCTGCAATCTCTCCAGCTACGGAACGGAAAGCCTCATCCTGGGAGCAGATGCGGCAGAGGAATTGGGAATAGGGAATAGCATTTTTGCATGTGGCAGGGTGGGAAGAGGTATAGTTGAGGTAGTTATGAGAGTCAATGGGTTTATAGAAGATGTCAGTGGACAGTCTGTCTCCAGAGATGGAGACCGAGAGATCGAGAAAGGGGAGAGAAGTGTCTGAGATGGACCAAGTGAATTTGAGGGCTGGGTGGAACTTAAGGCAAAGTCGATGAAATTGACGAGCTCAGCATGGGTGCAGGAAGCAGCAGCAATGTAGTCATCAATGTAGCGAAGGAAAAGTTGGGGAACAGTACCAGTATAGGTTTGGAGCATAGACTGTTCCACAAAACCAACAAAGAGGCAGGCATAGCTGGGGCCCATGTGAGTGCCCACAGCTACACCCTTGGTCTGAAGAAAGTGGGAAGAGGCAAAAGAGAAGTTATTAAGTGTGAGTACCAGTTCCGCCAACTGGAGGGGTGTGGTGGTGGTGGGAAACTGGTGAGGTCTATTCTCAAGAAAGTAGCAGAGGGCTTTGAGGCCTTCTTGATGGGCAATGGAAGTGTATAATGATTGGACATCCATAGAGAAAATGAAGTGGTCGGGACAGGGGAACTGGAAGTTACTGAAGAGGTGGAGGGCGTGGGATGTATCCCGGATGTAGGTGGGGAGGGATTGAACTATGGGTGACAAAATGGAGTCCAAGTAGGCCGATACAAGTTCGGTGGGGCAGGAGCAGGTTGAAACTATGGGTCTACCGGGACAGTCAGGCTTGTGGATCTTGGGGAGGAGGTAAAAACCGAGCAGTGCAGGGTGTGGGAATTATGAGTTTTTTGGCTGAGGATGGAAGGTCTCCAGAGGACATTGATGGTATGGGAGACAATGATTTGATGCTTTCTGGTGGGGTCCTGTTCAACTCTGCTTCACATTCCCATTCAGATATGTCCATACATGGTGTCCTCTACTGCCATGATGAGGCCAAACTCAGGTTGGAGGAGCAACACCTCATACACCGTCTGGGTAGTCTCCAGCCCCTTGGCATGAACACTGAATTCTCCAACTTCTGGTAATTCCCTCTCTCTCCCTTCCCCCATCCCAGTTTCACTCTGCCTCCTCCTCCAGCTGCCTATCACCTCCCTCATGGTTTCGCCTCCTTCTTCTACCCATAGTGCTTTCCCCTTACATTCCTTCTTCACCTTTCCTGCCTATCCCCTCCCCCACCCCTTGACCTTTCCCCTTACTGGTTTTACACCTGGCACCTACCAGCCTTCACCTTCCCACCCTCTTTATAGGGCCCCTGCCCCCTCCCTCTTCAGTCCTGACGAAGGGTCTCAGCCCGAAACTTTGACTGTTCGTTTCCACTGATGCTGCTTAACCTGTTGAGTTCCTCCAGCGTGTTGTGCGTGTTGCTTTGACCCCAGCATCTGCAGTGTATTTTGCGTTCTCAGTGAAATATATGGCAGAAATGTAGCAAATGTTCAGGGAACACTTGCATGGAGCTTTGCATAAGTATGTTCCATTGAATCAGGGAAAGGATGGCAGGGTTAAAGAACCATGGTGTACAAAGGATGTAGAAAATCCAGTTAAGAAGAAAACAAAAGCTTAGAAAAAGTTCAAGAAACTAGGCAATGTTAGAGCTGTAGAAAATTACAAGGTTGCTAGGAAGCAGCTTCAGAATGGAATTAGGAAAGCTAGAAGGGGCTATGAGAAGGCCTTGGGGAGCAGGATTAAGGAAAACCCCAAAGCATCCTACAAGTAAGTGAAGAGCAAGAGGATGAGCTGTGTGAGAATAAGACCAATCAGGTGTGATGTAGGAAACATGTGCATGGAGTCGGAGGAGGTTGCGGAGGTACTTAATGAATACTTTTCTTCAGAATACACCAGGGAAAAAGACCTTGGCAATTGTGGGGATAACTTACAGTGGACTGACATGCTTGAGCATATAGACATTAGGAGGATGTGCTGGAGCTTTTCAAAAGCATTAAGTTAGCTAAGTCACCGGGACCGGATGAGATATACCCTAGGCTACTGTCGGAAGCGAGGGAGGAGATTGCTGAACCTATTGCGATGACCTTTGTGTCATCAATAGGGACGGGAGAAGTACCGGAGGATTGGAGGGTTGTAAATATTGTTCCCTTGTTCAAGAAAGTGAGTAGAGATAACCCAGGAAATTATACACCAGTGAGTCTATGAAGATCCTGAGAGGAAAGATTTATGAACATTTGGAAAAACATAATCTGATTAGGGATAGCCAGCATGGCTTTGTCAAGGGCAAGTCGTGCCTTACGAGCCTGACTGAATTCTTTAAGGAGGTAACAAAACACATTGATGAAGGTAGAGCAGTGGATGTAGTGTATATGGATTTCAGTAAGGTATTTGATAAAGTTCCCCATGCAAGGCTCCTCTAGAAAGTAAGGAGGCATGGGATCCAAGGGGACATTGCTTTGTGGATCCAGAACTGGGTTGTCCACAGAAGGCAAAGGGTGGTTGTGGATGGTTCATATTCTGCATGGAGGTCGGTGACTGGTGGTGTTCTGCATGGATCTTTCTGGGACCCCACCTTTTGGTGATTTTTATAAATGACCTGGATGAAGAAGTAGAAAGGCAGGTTAGTAAGTTTGCTGATGACACAAAGGTTGATGGTGTTGTGGATAGTCTGGAGGATTGTCAGAGGTTACAGCGGGACATTGATAGGATGCAAAACTAGGCTAAGAAGTGGCAGATGGACTTCAACCCAGATAAGTGTGAAGTGGTTTATTTTGGTAGGTCAAATTTGAAGTCAGAATATAATATTAACAACAAGACTCTTGGCAGTGTGGAGGATCTGAGAGATCCTGGGGCCTATGTCCATAGGACACTCAAAGCTGCTGTGCAAGTTAACAGTGTTGTTAAGAAGGCATATGGTGTGTTGGCCTTCATCAACCGTGCGATTGAGTTCAAGAGCCGTAAGGTAATGTTACAGCTATATAAGACCTTAGTCAGACCCCACTTGGAGTACTGTGCTCAGTTCTGGTTGCCTCACTACAGGAAGGATATGGATACTATTGAGAGAATGCAGAGAAGATTTACAAGGATGTTTCCTGGATTGGAGGGTGTAACTTGTGAGAATAGGTTGAGTGAACTTGGCCTTTTCTTATTGAAGCGACGGAGGGATGGAGATGTACAAGATGATTAGGCGCATTGATCATGTCGATAGTCAGAGGCTTTTTCCCAGGACTGAAATGGCTAACATGAGGGAGCACAGTATTAAGGTGCTTGGAAATAGGTACAGAGGGGATGTCAGAGGTAAGCTTTTCACACAGAGAGTGGTGGGTGTGTGGAATGCACTGCCAATGGCAGTGGTGGAAGTGGATACAATACAATTTCAGAGCCTCTTAAATAGATACATAGAGCTTAGAAAAATAGAGGGCTACGCGGTAGGGAAGTTCTAGGCAGTTTCTAGAGTAGGTTACATGATTAGCACAATATTGTGGGCTGAAGAGCCTGTAATGTGCTGTAGGTTTCTGTGTTCTATGACAGACAACCACCAGTGGTAGAACAATCAGTCGAGTAAGATGCTATCCTAGAAGTTTGTCTATTGGTGGGTCCTCAAGTGGCTGTAGAGGCTGATTTGAGATCCACATCTTCTGGTACAGTGGGGGCAAGAGTAAGTGGTGGATAATAAACAACAGAATTCCAGGTAATAAACTTTGCAATGCAATGAATCCAATCAAAATAAAGCACAAGTATTTTCAGTAGGTCTTTGGGCCTCACAAAAGAAGTTAGAGGAAAAAGTACAGCAGACAGAATGGTCAGTAATATGAAGTGGACTGTAAATTGGTTGACAGAAGGGAACCTATGGCGGTGGGGGGAGGGAGGTGGGCAGGAGGAGGTATAAATAAATGGGGCACTCTGGGGGCAATGGGGTGCTGTAGGGGCCAGTGCTTGGGCCCCATCATTCCCAATGTGATCGATGATTTGAACAAGGAAAATGAATATAACTTAGATGAATTAACCTGGACCACAACACCTACTCATTTATCAAGACACAACAGCATCTACACTTTGAGGAGACTGAGGTGTGCAAGACTTCCTGCCCCCATTCTAACAGTTTTCTACGGGAGCACCACTGAGAGTGGCCAGTTTGACTGCCATCGTTGTGTGATATGGAAACTGCAAAGCATCAGACCACAAGAACCTACCAATGACAGTGAAAACTGCTGAGAGGATCACCGGCATCTCCCTCCTCCCTACTTGTGACATTTACCAGAAGTGGTGCAGGCAAAGGGCCTGAAGCTTTGTAGAGGATCCCCAACACCCACCCTACAATCTCTTTGACCTCAGGAAGGAGGTACAGGACCATCAGGACTAGGATTGCCAGACTGGGTAACAGTTTCTACCCTCAAGCTGTGAGACTAATGAATACCCTGCCACTATCGAGGTCTCATCAATAGGACAGCGAGCTGTTTACTGTTTACCTGTGTTGTGCACTACATACATCTTGAGCTATATTTTATTAACATATATGGTATGGTAATCTGTTTATGATAACTTATTTATGGCAGTTAGTGCAGATCCAATATATCATCTCCTTCTCGCTGACAATCAACACTGGCGCACCTCAAGGATGCTTGCCTAGCCCATTGCTCTACTCTCTCTACACCCACCACTGTGTGGCTAGGCACAGCTCAAATAGCATCCATAAATTTGCTGATGACATAGTTATAGTTGGTAGAATTTCAGATGGTGATGAGGAGGCATACAGGAACGAGGTAGATCAGCCAGTGGCATGGTGTCGCAGCAACAACCTCACACTCATCATCAGTAAGGCCAAGAAGTTGCTCGTGGATTTCAGGAAGGCGAAGTCAAGAGAATGCACACCAGTCCTCATTGAAGGATGAACAGTGAAAAGGGTAAGTAGTTTCAAGTTCCTGGGTGTCAGTATCTCTGAAGATCTATCCTGGGTTTAACATATCGATGCAATTACAAAGAAGGCACAACAACAGCTATATTTCATTAGAAATTTGAGGAGATTTGGTACATCACCAGAGACTCTCACAAACTTCTCCAGGTGTTCCATGGAGAGCATTTCCTTGGTTGCATCACCACCTGGTATTGAGCAGCACTGCACAAGATTGGTAAAAGCTGTAAAAGTTATAAGCTTAGCCATCTACATCATGGGTACTAGTCTCCCCAGCATCGAAAACTCCTTCAAAAAGAAGGCAGCATCCATCATTAAGGACCCCCATTACCCAGGGCATTCCTCTTCTCAGTGCTACCATCAAGGTAATGGTACGGGAGCCTGAAGAAACACACTCAATGCTTCAGATACAGCTTCTTCTCCTCTACCATCAGATTTCTGAATGAACAATGAACTCATGATCACTACCTCACTATTTTCTCTTGCTATTTGTATTGCTTACATAATTAATTTTATACATATACATAGATACACACACACACACACACACACACACACACACACACACACACGCACACATCTATCCATTTATCTTCTTGCAATTTAGTTTTTAAAAAATTAGCAGAATCAGGTTTAATATCACTGGTACATGTCATGGGATTCATTAACTTTATGGCAGCACTACAATGAAATACAGGATAAAGAGAAAAAAACTGAATTGAAGAATATATTTGCAAGACATAGGATCAGAATTAGGCCATTTGGCCCATCCAGTCTGCTTCAGCATTCAATCATGGCTGAACCTTTTTTCCCCTCCTCAACCCCTTCTCCCCTGTAACCTTTGATGCCATGTCCAATCAAGAACCTATCAATCTCTGCCTTAAATAGACCCAATGACCTGGCTTAAATAAATAGTTAAGTTAAAAAAAGTAGTGCAAAAAAACATAATTTAAAAAGGTAGTGAGGTTGTGTTCATGTGGTTAATGTTCATTTAGAAATCAGATGGCAGAGGGGAAGAAGCTGTTCGTGAATTGCTGTGTGTGTGCCTTCAGGCTTCTGTACCACCTTCTTGATGGTAATGGTGAGAAAAGGGCAGGCCGAGGGTGCTGGAGATCCTTAATAATGGACGCCACCTTCCAATGGCACTGCTCCTTAATGTCTGGGATAGTACCCATGATTGAGCTAACTAATTTTACAAGTTTCTGCAAATTACTTCAATTTTGTGCATCAGCTCCCTGTCCACCATAGCAACTGGTGATGCAGCCAGTCAGAATGGTCTCCACAGTACATTTGTAGAAATTTCAGTGTTTTAGTTGACAAATCAAATCTCCTCAAACTCCAAATTAAATATAGCCACTGTCTTGGCTTCTTTATAGCTGCATCAATATTAGGTTAGCTCCTGAGAGAACTTGAAATTTTTCACTCTCTCCACTTCTGATCCTTCCATGAGGATTGGTTTGTGTTCCCTTGCTTAACCTTTCTGAAGTCCACAATCATCTCTTTGGTCTTGCTGACATTGAGTGCAAGGTTGTTACTGCAGCCCTACTCATCTAGCTGCTTTATCTTGCTCCCATATGCCCTTTTGTCACCATCTGAAATTCTGCCAATATACAACATATGCCAGTGATATTAAAGCTGATCCTGACTGTAGTACATATTTTGTACTACATATTGTATTACATATATATGCCATGTATGGTATGTTTCGTCTAGAGGAACGTTGTTTCATTTGGTTTAAAAACATCAGTATCCAACATGCCTGACCTGCTGAGTTACTGTCAGATGACAATAAACTTGAACTTGTAACATGTCGAAGCAACTTGAAAGCAACATAAAGAAAATGGCAGATGGAATTTAATGTTATACCATTGTAAGGTATGGCACTTTGGAAGAACCTACCAGGGTTAGACTTGCATAGTGAGTGATAGGGCACTGAGGAATGCAGTAGAATAGAGGGGTCTAGGAATGCAGATCCATAATTCTATGAAACTGATGTCACTGGTAGATAGGGTCATAAGTACTATAATTTTGGCATGTTGGGCTTTATATTGAGTAGGTGTTGGGATGTTATGTTGAAGATGTACAAGATGTTAGTGAGGTCTAATCAGAAGTACTGTGTACAGTTCTAGTCACCTAATTACTAGAAAGACATCAATAAGTGAAAGAGTACAGATAATATTTACAAGGATGTTACTGGGACTTGAGGAATGCGTTAGAGGGAAAGGTTGGATAGGTTAGGACTTTATTCCCTGAAGCATAATAGAAGAATGTGGGGAGGTTTGATAGAGGTATAGAAAGATAGGAGGAAAGATAGGGTAAACACAAGCAGGCTTTTTCCACTGAGGTTGGGTGGGACTATAACCAGAGGACATGGGTTAAGGGTGAAAGGTAAAATGTTTCAATGGAACATGAGGGAACTTCAGTCACAGGGTAGTGAGAGTGTCCTGTCCTGTTATACTGCAGTAACCGCTGCCTCTGGGCTATAAACGTGCAGGAGCAATGTGTGATTAACTGCCTTGCTCAAAGACACAACATGCTGCCTCAGCTGAGGCTCGAACCAGCGACCTTCAGATCACTAATCCAACGCCTTAACCACTTGTCCACGGGCTGGAACGAGGTACCAGCGGATGTGGTGGTTGTGGGTTCAATTTCAACATTTAACAGATGTTAGGGTGAGTACACGGATGGGAGGGGTATGGAGGGCTATGGTCTGGGTGCAGGTCAATGGGATTAGGCAGATTAATATTTCAGCACAAACTAGATAGAGAAATAAAAAATTATGAGTATAGATAGCGCAAATGCAAGCAGGCTGAGGTTGGGTGGGACAACCAGAGGTCATGGATTAAAGGTGAAATGTTTAAGAGGCACACGAGGGGAAATTTCTTCACTCAGGTTCATAAGAGTGTGGAACACGCTTCCAGTGCAAACTGGCAAGCTTTATTTCAAAGCTTAAGAGCAGTTTGGATAGGTACATGAATGATAGGGGTATGACGGGCTACAGTCCAGGAGCAAGTCGATGGAAGTATGCAATTTAAATGATTCAGCACGACTAGATGGGCTGAAAGGCCTGTTTCTGTGGGTCTTTATGACTCTTTAACAACACTCATTACATCTTGCCAACCATATGTACCTACACTCCATTTCCTGATGGTCAGCCAATTTCCTACTCAACACACACAAAATGCTGGAAGAACTCAGGTCAGGCAGCATCTATGGAAAGGAATAACAGTCAACGTTTTGGGATGAGACCCTTCCTTTTCAGTCCTGAAGAAGAAAGGGGGAAGACAACAGAATAAAAAGCTGGGGGAGGTATGCCACCTCCTACAGCACAAGCTTTTGGTGCTGCACTTTAGTGAAGAGCTTTTGGAAATGTAAATATAGTACAAACACCAGTTCCACTTTATGATAAGTGCATGTTAATTCTATAAACAATTCCAATAAATTGGTATACTATAATTCCCCCTTTTGCAAAAACATTTTTACTTTGATTGATTATCTTCAATGTTACCAAGTGCCCGTATACAGCTCCATAATGGCTTCCAACTTCTATGTTAAGCTACCTGGCCTGTACATTCCTGCTTTCTGTCTCTCTCCCTTTGTGAATAAAGGAGTTGCAATTACTATTTTCCAATCTCATATCTGCAGACTGGAGGCTGGAGGCATTTGTGTGTATATATAAAGGGGCTTTGTTTTGCTGCTGTTTGTGTTTCAGATATAAAGAGACAGTACACTATTAAGAGCAACAGCCTTAATACTGTTGATGAGCAGAGGGATCTTGGTGTCCTAGTTCATATCTCCCTGTAAGTGGCTACACAGGTTGATAGGTTGGTAAAGAAGGCATATCGTATGCTTGTTTTCATTAGTTGAGGCACTGAGTTCAAAAGTCTGGAAGTTATGTTGCAGCTTTATAAAATTCTAGTTAGGCCGCATCTGCAATATTGCATACATTTCTGATCACCCCATTATAGGAAGGATATTGAGGCTTTGGAAAGGGTGCAGAAGAGGTTTACCATGACGCTGCCTGGATGAGAGAATATGTGCTATGAAAAGAGGTCGGGCCAATAAGTCTTATTTTCTTTGGAGCAGCAGATGCCGAGGGGAGATCTGATAGAAGTTCATAGGATTATGAGAGACAGAGTAGACAGACAATAGCTTTTACACAGGGTTGAAATGTCTAATATCAGAGGGCATGCATTTAAGATAATTTCAAATGAGATGTGAGGGGAAAGTTTTTTTTACTTTTAATGTAAAAGCCTGGAGTGTGCTGCCTGGGATGGTGGTAAAGGCAAAAACATTCAGGACTTTTAAGAGACGTTTAGATAGGCACATGAATGTGAGGAAAATTGAGGGATACAGACTGAGTAGTCAGAAGGGATTAGTTTAGTTGGCCCTTTGATTATGGCAGCTGCTCTATTTCTACTGGAGTCTGTGGAGATTCAACATGTCATCAAAAACCTTGGCAAACACATACATGTGTGGTGGAAAATGTGCTGACTGGATGCATCACAGCCTGATATTGGAACACTTATGCCTTTGAGCGTAAAATCCTACAAAAGGTAGTGGAGTCGGCCTAGCACATTACGGGTAAAACCCTCCCAAACACTGAGCCCATCTACTGTACATGAAACGTTGCCGTAGAAAAGCAGCATCCATCAAAGATCCTCACCACTCAGGGCATGCATGTTCTTTTCTGACTGCTGCCATCAGGTAGAAGGTACAGATGCTTCAGGACTCCCACCACCATGTTCAAGAACAGTTACTACCCCTCAACCATCGGGCTCTTGAACAAAAGGGGTAACTATATTCATTTAAGGACTCTATTATATTGTTATTTCTTGCTTGTTATTTATTCCTATTTATTTACATCTGCATTTGCAGTTTGTTGTCCATTGATCCTGTTTACAGTTACTATTCTACAGATTTGATAAGTATGCCTGCAGAGAAAGAATCTTAGGGTTGTATGTGGTGACATACATGTATTCTGCTTTGAACTTTAAATTGAACTGGTTCAGCACAACATTATGGTCCAAAGGGACTGTTCCCCTGCTTTATTTTCTATGTTCTAGTGTTGCTCTGAAGAACATTGTGGGCATGCTACGTTGGCAATGGAGTGTGTGGCTACACTTGTGAGCTGCGCACCCTTAATGTGGCTGTTAACACAAACGATGCATTTCATTGTATGTGTTATAAATAAATATGAATCTAACAAAACCTTGCCCGAATCCAGGGAATTTTGGAAATTTAAAACCAAGGTATTCATTCTCCCACTGGCCCAAGAGTGGAAGTCCATTAGGAACCTTTCATCAAATCCTCCTGCAAAAAGAACCAACATAGCGGTTTCCCTCCTAATTGCCTGATGCATGTTAACCTTCAGACTTCTCTACAGAGACAAAGTAGTTTTAAGCACCAGCACCTTTCAAGTGCTTCCCTTTTAAAAAAGCTACTCTGCCTTTCTATCATTGCAGCAAAGTGGTTTATGCAGTTGAAGATTTAACGTACAAGGAGCATTTGATGGCTCAACGCTCAATGGAGTTTAGAAGATTGGGGGCTGGGGGATCTCATTGAAACCTAGTGAATATTGAAAAGCCTAGACAGAGTGGATGTGGAGAGGGTGTTTCCTATAGCAGGGGTAGTCTAGGACCAGAGGGCACAGTTTCAGAATAGTAGGACATCCATTTAGAAAAGAAATGAGGAGGAATTTCTTTAGCCAGAGGGTGACAAATCTGTAGAATTCATTGCCACATATGGTTGTGGAGGCCAGGTCACTGGGTATATTTAAAGTGGAGATTGATAGGTTCTTGATTAGTTAAAGGGAGAAGGTAGCAGAATGGGATTGAGATAACTAATATATCAGCAATGCTGGAATGGCAGAGCAGACTCGAAGAGCTAAATGGTCTAATTCTGCTCCTATGTCTTATGGTCTCATCTTTGTCTATTATTATCTGCCTTAAGTAGCAGTGCAGTTACTTGAATTGAGTAAGATGTTCTCCTAATGGGTTGTGGGCTCTCCGGTGGCTATAAGAGGACAATACAATATTCACATATTCTGGTGCAGTGTTGACACAAGTAAGTGCTGTGGTTAATGGTCGGGTCTTTTGGTTGTTCATTGTCTCCATAGACAGCTGCTGCTTGTTCTCTGCGGCACAGAAAGATTGAGAATCAGCTAGAATGACAAGCATACTAACAGCTACGTACTGGAGAAGGCAAACATGAGCAGCATCTCTATCAAAATAAAACAACACCAATGCTGATTTATAGGTCATGTCATCTAACCCACATCTCCCTAAAACAGATCCTTCACTCCCAGTTGAAGGAAGGTCTGAAAGTTCCCAATGTGCAAAGGAAACACTTCAAAGATAACATCAAAACCAGCCTGAAGTTGTTCAACATTACATCTAGAAATTGGGAAGACATTACACTTAATAGATTCACTTGTAGGAAATGTTATCTTCTTCATTGTTAAAAGCATTTCCAAATTTCATATCATGCGCAAATTTGGAAATTTTATCTTGCAAACTCATGTTTGAGTCACTCATGAATGTTAAAAATAACACTGTTCCCTGGGGAGTATCAATATCCACCCAGCACTCAGCTGTAAATCTGTCGTGTAGGGGTATATCATACTAACAAGCCCTTAAGGCCCAGTGCCTGTGTGACCGTTAGCCCACTAAACCATAGGTCCTTGGGCTGTGGAGGGAAAACCCATGCGGTCATGGGGAGAAGGTACAGGCAGCAGCAGCATTGTACCTGGGTTGTAATACTGGTATGCTCACTGCTATGCTACCGTACTGTCATGACTTCTGTTTTCTTTCCACAAGTCAAATTTTTACCCATTGCCTCAGGAATGGTGGTTGTTTTATTTTATATTTTTAATTTAGAGATACAGTGTGGAATAGGCTCTTCAAGCTGTGACACCCAGCAACTCCCGATTTAACCCTGCTTCATCATGGGACAATTTACAATGACCAATTAACCTACTAACCGGTAAGTCTTTGGACTGTGGGAGGAAAATGGAGTACCCAAAGAAAAGCCATCTATTTCATGGGGAGGACATATAAACTCCTTAGAGGCTGCTGGGGTTGAACTCTGAGCTCTGACGTCCCAAGCTGTAATAGGATTGTGCGAACCTAGCACCCCAGTTGATATTAAAACAATGCTTTTCACTGTTTATTTTGATGTACATGTAACAAATCAACATAAATCTTATCTCTTAGAAGCTTTTCCTTTCATCACAACTGGACAGGAAAGGGGGCAGAAGCCAGAATAAGGTGGGTAGGAGAAAGGGAAAGAGTAAGGAAGGGAAGAGCGCAGAAATAAGCAGGTTTGAGAAATATACGTTTATGCCATCAGGTTGGAAGCTACCCAGATAGAATATGAGGTGTTGCTCCTCCAACCTGACAGTACTCTCATCATGGCACTAGGAGGTGGCCATGGGCTGATACGTTGGAATAGAAATGGGACGCCCAATTGAAGTGGGTGGCCATATGGATATCCCTTTTTTAGTGGCGGATGGAGTGAAGGTACTTGACAAATGGCAAATCATTTATTTCCTGAAATTGCTCTTAATGTTGATGGCGATAATGTTGCAGAGCAGATTCGATGGCCAAGTGGTTTAATTATGCTCTGATATCTTAAGTTAGAGGTAGTTAATAGGCACACCCAAGAGGGATATGGAAGTTTGCATTTAACAATTAGCAGAGGCATGATGGGCTGAATTACAGCTAACACTGTTGTAACAAAATACAAGTCAACATGACGCTGCAAGCTTTTCCATCAGGTTAAATTGCAGCAGGAGTGATAGAATATCTTCAATTGCCTGGGTGAGTTCATCCAATTTGATTAATAAATGTTAAATATTCATTGCCTCTATCATTGGCACACTGTTGCTGCAGTAGATGCTGTCAAAAACAAGCTAGTGCAAGTCAAGGTGAGAGCCCTCCGAAACCCTGGACTAAAGAGCAATAAAGTATGAGACTGAATGATCGCATAATAAGAGTAGACAATAGATTTAGGAACAGCTTCTTCCTCTCCATCAGATTTCTGAATGGACAATGAACATGTGTACACTACCCCACTATTTTTTGTCTTTTTTTCTTCTTTTTGTACTAATTTTTCATACATTTCTTATTGAAATTTATATTTTTTAATATGTTTTGTATTGTACTTCTGCCAGAAACTAACATATTTCATGACATATGCCAGGGATATTAAATGTGACTGATTAGCTTTATTTGTCTCAAGTACATTGAAATATATAGTGAAATGTATCATTTGTGTTGATGACCAACACAGTCTGACAACATGCCAGGGGCAGTCAGTAGCATTGCCATGCTTCCAGTACCAAAATAGCATGCCCAAAAATTACTATCCCTAAGCCATATGTCTTTAGAACATAGACCAGTACAGCACAGGAACAAGCCTGTTGGTCCACAATGTTCATAGAACAAAATAAATTACTAAATGGCCAACTAAACTAACCTCTTCTACTTATAAAGCACTGGTGAGCCTCACTTGGTGTATTGTAAACAGCTTTGGGCCCCTTACCTTAGGAAGGATGTGCTGAAACTGGAGAGGGTTCAAAGGTGGTTCACAAAAATGATTTCAGGTTTGAACATATGAAGAGTGTCTGGGCCTGTATTTACTGGTATTCAGAAGAATGAAGGGTGATCACATTGAAACCTATGGAATGGTGAAAGGCCTTGATAGATTGGATCTGGAGACAATGTTTCCTATGGTGGGAGAGTCTAAGACCTGGGGACACAGCCTCAGAATAGAGGGGTGTATTTTTAGAAAGGAGATGAGGAGAAAGTTCTTTAGCCAAAGAGTGGTGAATCTGTGGAATTCATTGCCACGGGCAGCTGTGGAGACCAAGTCTTCATGTATATTTAGATAGATAGATAGATAGATAGATACTTTATTCATCCCCATGGGGAAATTCAACTTTTTTTCCAATGTCCCATACACTTGTTGTAGCAAAACTAATTACATACAATACTTAACTCAGTAAAAAATGATATGCATCTAAATCACTATCTCAAAAAGCATTAATAATAGCTTTTAAAAAGTTCTTAAATCCTGGCAGTTTTAAGGCAGAGGTCGATAAGATTCTTGATTGGTCCTGACATGAGGGGATACAGGGGAAAGGTAGATGATTGGGGCTGAGAGGAAAACTGGATCAGCCATGATGAATGGCGGAGCAGACTTGATGGGCCAAATGGCCTAATTCTGCTCCATGTCTTATGGAAATATTGTCCCTCAGAAGACAAAACAGGATCGATGAATTTAAAAATAACATTGTACAATTGTAAATGATTATCTTGAATTGGTCTTCAGGGAGAAAGCACTAAAAGAATAATTGATGAGAAGCTACATGTAGGAGGAATTTAAAACATCCACTAAAAGGTATTAGGCAAATTAAGACCAATTCATAAACCCAAGAGCAACACACAAAATGCTGGAGGAACTCAGCAGATCAGGCAGCATCTATGGAAATGAATTAGCAGTCAACATTTTGGGCCAAGAACCTTCATCAAGACTGGAAAGGAAAGGGAAAGATGCCAGAATAAAAAAGGTGGGGGAGGGGAAGGCAGACAAGCTAGAGGTGATAGGTGAAGTCAGGTTGTTGGAGAGAGGGGCAAATGAACTGAGAGCTGAAAGATAAAAGGTACATAGCTGGAGAGGAAGGAATCTGAAAGGAAAGGAGAGAGGACCATGGCACACATGGAAGGAAGAGGGGCACAAGGCAGAAGTAATAGGCAGGCGATAAACTTGTGGGTTAGACAACTGGACAATACAAACACCCATGTCAGAATGCTGTTCATTGACTACAGCTCAGCATTTAACACCATCATTCCTACAATCCTGATTAAGAAGTTACAGAACCTGGGCCTCTGTACCTCCCTCTGCAATTGGATTCTCAACTTCCTAACCAGAAGACCACAATCTGTGCGGATTGGTGATAATATCTCCTCCTTGCTGACTATCAACACTGGTGCACCTCAGGGGTGTGTGCTTAGCCCACTGCTCTACTCTCTCTACCCATGACTGTGTGGCTAGGCATAGCTCAAATACCATCTATAAATTTGTTGTTGATACAACCATTGTTGGTAGAATCTCAGATGGAGACAAGAGGGCATACTGGAATGAGATATGCTAACTAGTGGAGTGGTGTCGCAGCAACAAACTTGCACTCAACATCAGTAAGACGAAAGAGCTGATTGTGGACTTCAGGAAGAGTAAGACAAAGGAACACATACCAATCCTCATAGAGGGATCAGAAATGGAGAGAGTGAGCAGATTTAGGTACCTGGGTGTCAAGTTCTCTGAGGACGTAACCTGGTCCCAACATACTGATGCAGCTATAAAGAAGGCAAGACAGCGACTACACTAGGAGCTTGAAGAGATTTGGTATGCCAACAAATACACTCAAAAATTTCTATAGATGTACTGTTGAGAGCAACCTTACAGGCTGCATCACTGTCTGGTATGGGAGGGGGAGGGGGCTACTGCACAGGACCAAAAGAAGCTGCAGAGAGTTGTAAATCTAGTCAGCTCCATCTTGGGCACTAACCTACAAAGTACCTAGGACATCATCAAGGAGCAGTGTCTCAGAAAGGCAGCGTCCATTATTAAGGACCTCCAGCACCCAGGGCATGCCCTTTTCTCACTGTTACCATCAGGTAGGAGGTACAGAAGCCTGAAGGCACACACTCAGCGATTCAGGAACAGCTTCTTCCCCTCCGCCATCCGATTCCGAAATGGACATTGAACATGTGAACACTACCTCACATTTTAAATATATTATTTCTATTTTTTGCATGATTTTTAATCTATTCAATATATGTATACTGTAATTGATTTACTATTATTATTTTTCCTTCTTCTATATTAAGTATTGCACTGAACTGCTGCTGCTAAGTTAACAAATTTCATGACACAGGCCAATGATAATAAACCTGATTCTGATTTTCCATGCTCAAGTCTCTGGAGTTTACAGAAAATGATGTGAAAAACAAACAGAAAAACATCCAGTGAGTAACAGTTCAGTCAGCAAAAATGGCTTAATAATGCGAGAGGTCAGAGGAGAATGGCCAGACTGGCTCAAGCTGACAGGAAGGCGACAGTAACTCAAATAACCACGTGTTACAAGAGTGGCGTGCAGAAGAGCACGGACATATGCTCAGTGGCCCCTTTATTATGTACAGGAGGTATCTAATACAGTGGCTACTAAGTGTATAACAGCAGTATTCTAGAAAGGAGAGAAACAGAAAGCAAGAACTTGTAGGTTTACCATCTGCCACTGGGAAAATACTGGAATCCTTTATTAAGGAGGTAATAGCAAATCTTAAGATAGCCAAGCAGAGCCAACATGGTTCTATAAAAGGGAAGTCATGTTTGACAAATTCACTACACTTTTGAGGAGAAAGGGGAACCAGTGGATATTAGCTCTGATGAAACACTCATCTGTTCCCCTTTCCACAGATGGTGCCTGACCTGAACTTTTCCAGTGTTTTTCTTTATTTCAAGAGGTGTGCATTTGGATTTCTAGTACAGTGGATTCTGATTAATTCGGGCACATCTGGATCAGCACATTAAGCAGCTTCCCCAATTAGCTAAAGTTTCATGGAAATAGTTAAAAAGGTATATAAAAAAAGACAAACTACCATTTAACTTTAACAAATTATGTATTTAAATGAAGTATGGAACAATTAGAACACTACCAACATGACTACAGTACCAAAAATCCATATTAGTTCCTAATAGTTATCAATGTAGGAATTTATCCAGTGTACACTGCTGTGTAGGGTCATTTTTTTTTGGCTAGTGTCAGATCCTTTTGTGGCATGTTGACAAGGGTCTGTAATTTTTAAAGTCAAAATAAACAAACGATCAAAAATCACTGCTTTTGGAATCGCTGTCCATCAGTCTTCAATGGATAGCATTACACAAGCAGAACGCAAATGATGCTATTTAGGAACTGTTTGCTCCAATCCCAGTGTCATGTCTAATGGCCACACCAAGTGTACTTGACAGATGGTAGTTAGAAACTGTTCAACAACAGTCTCCTGTTCCAAGTGTCATAGTGTCTCAGATAAATAGATTCCATTCCTGGCTATATTCTCAATCTGTTTTGCTCTTTAAGAGTTGTCACAAATAAGCAGTTGCCCCAAGTCACTGATAACCCAATTAACTGGAATCCATTCTATTTCATAAAGGTGCCATGTTAAAGGTCACTGCACGAGACTATACAATATTGAGGTAAACACAAAGTACACTGCAGATGCTGTGGTCAAATCAACACGTACAAACAAGCTGGATGAACTCAGCAGGTTGGGCAGCATCTGTTGATGGGCCATTTTGGGCCAAGTCCTGACGAAGGGTCTCGGCCCGAAATGTTGACTGCTCATTTCGATGGATGCTGCCTGACCTGCTGAGTTCATCCAGCTTGTTTGTACGTGTTAATACTGAGGTAAATATTGTCACAGATAGTGGAGTGCCTGACAGCAAACAGGGCATTGTGATAAATGGTTTCTGCCCTCTTCCTTTCCAGTCCTGATGAAGTGTCTTGGCTGAAAAGGTCGACTGTTAGTCCCCTTCATAGATCCTGCTGACCCGCTAAGTTCCTCCAGAATCAATCATTTGCATTAACAACCAACACACCATCAGAACAGAGATACAGGAGTCTCAGGTCCCACATTGCCAAGTTCAGGAAGTTATCACTCCTCAATGCACTTCCAGCAAATGTAGAATCTCTTGTGTTTATGAATGGGATAAACAAGTCAGTTTTTGAATTGCTAATCAGTAACAAGTGGGACTGGTGTTGGGTATTCAACTACGACCTGGATATGGAGATGAAGAGTACTGGTGCCAAATTCACTGATGATGCAATGGAGCTTGGTGGTCTTTGCATGTGAAACACAAACTTAGCATACTCCCAACTGGAGTATTGTGTGCAGTTTTGGTCTCCAAATTTGAGGAAGGACATTCTTGCTATTGAGGGAGTGCAGTGTAGGTTCACAAGGTTAATTCCTGGAATGGCGGGACTGTCATATATTGAAAGATTGGAGCGACTGGGCTTGTATACACTGGAATTTAGAAGGATGAGAGGGGAACTGATTGAGACATATAAGATTATTAAGGGATTGGACACGCTGGAGGCAGGAAGCATGTTCCCGCTGATGGGTGAGTCCAGAACTAGAGGCCACAGTTTAAGAATAAGGGGTAGGCCATTTAGAACAGAGATACGGAAAAACTTTTTCACCCAGGGAGTGGTGGATATGTGGAATGCTCTGCCCCAGAAGGCAATGTGCAGGGGTGGGGAGACAAAGGTACAACTCTGGCTAATGATCTATAGCCTGTTCTTTAACATGGCAAAGAAAACTCACCAGCTCCTTTACTTCCTTAGGGGGCTAAAGCAATTCAGCACATCCCCCCTGACCCTCACCACTTTTTAATTAATGTACCGTGGAAAGCATCCTATCCAGGTGCATCACAGCTTACTACAACAACTGCTCTATCCAGGACTGCAAGAGTCTCTGCAGAGAGTTGTGGTCATAGCTCAGCACATCATGGAAACCAGCCGCCATCAACCGTCTACACTGCTCACTGTCTTGGTAAAGTAGCCAGCAATTTCAAAGATCTCAGTTACCCCAGACATTCCTTCCACCCCCCATGAACCTGAAATACGATAAGATGGACTCTTGACCTCACCATCTAACTCTTTATGACAATGCACTTTGTCTACCTCCAAAGTACTTTCTCTGTAACTGTTACTATTTATTCTGTAATTGTTTTACCTTGTGCTACCTCAGTGTACAATGTAATAAATTGATCTGTATGGACAATATGCAAGACAAGTTCTTGCACTCAATCTCAATACAATTAACTCTGGGGGAAAAAGCTTTATACTGTATTTCCTTCATTTAATGGAACACAATACAACAGTGGGAGTGCTTACCTATGAAGCAAAACATTAAAGGCTTAATTTACATCAGCTTCTGAGCTGGTACAGAACAGCTGTTGAGCAACTGAAATCGTAACCACTCCTGCTGCTACCAGGGGTGGAAAAAATGAAATTGAAAGGAGAAACAGAACGGGTTCACAGAATTTCCAATGTTTGACTTTAAATAGGTTTCATTATTCAGCAAATACTACCCAGAATTAAGAAAACTTACAAGGATGTTTCCATGACTGGATTATAGGGAAAGGCTGAAGGGGATTAGGACCAATGTTCCCTCTAAGGTACGTGCACGCACACATCTTTTTCTACTAACTTAAACTGCGCACAAAAGGAAGTCACCCTCTATCTCTTTGGCATGTTAAGTATATTTCATGATTATATTCAATCACATTTCCTTTTCCAGTTTCTGAAGCAAACCATGTTGATAATGTGATGATCTGTCCACAGGTTTTAGAACTAGGTCATTTACAAGAAATTATTCAGTGCGCACATGTTGGCCGGCTGGTGGCGTAGTGGCATCAGTGCTGGACTTTGGAGCGAAGGCTGCCGAGTTCGAATCCAGCTGGCTCCAAAAACCTGGAGAGGGATGGGTTCCGCCAGGTTTCAGATGCCCAAGTACAATGAGCAATCACCAAAAAGATGGGTGCTTGTCATGACAGCGCCCCAACGACTCCACCAGGAGTTAAGGGCATGCACACACTGGTCATTACCAATTTGAGGGAACATTGGTTAGGACTTTATTCCCTAGAGGTTGAGTGTGACTAGAACTACAGGTCATAGATAAAGGGTGAAAGGTGAAATATTTACAGGGAACGGAAGGTGAAGATTCTTCTCAGAGAGTGGTGCATGTGTGGAACAAGCTGCTAGTGGAAATGATGGATGAACGTTTGATTACAACGTTTAAGAGAAGTCTGGATAAGGACATGGCTGGCAGGGGTAGGTGGGGTTATGGTCTGGGAGTGGGTAGGTGGAACTAGGCTTGGATTAGACAGGCCAAAGGGCTTGGTCCTGTGCTGTAATGTTTTATGATTCAAAGGCACCACAGTAGCATAGCGGTAAGAGCAATGCTATTACAGCTTGGGCTTTCTAGAGTTCAAGTCTGACAATGTTTGTAGGAGTTTCTCTCCATGATCAGGTAGATTTTCTCTGGGTGCTCTGGCTTTCCCACAGATGTATCAGGTAGTAGATGGATTGGTCATTGTAAATTGTTGCGTGATTAGGGTAGGGATAAATAGGTGGGTTGCTGGATGGCATGGCTCATTGGGCTGGAAGGGCCTGTTCCATGTGTATCACTAAACAAAATAAAATAAATGACTCTATTCAGCATTAGAACAGTTTTTGTCCAAATGATATCCTCCATTAAAAGAGAAAAGCGATTACAAGCTCTAACCTGTGAAAACACAATGTTTTCAGATCCTCCATGTAAAGTGCACAGATTTCATTCAGAGGGTCTCTCCGCAACGGGCTGATGTTTGACAAGTTCTCATTCCATGACTCCTGCCAAGGTTCCAAGCTTTCTTCAATACACTGTAGAATTTTCTTATCATGAGGGGAACCAATCTGAGCTCCATTTTCCCAATAAACCTGTGAAACAGGAACATAAATAATGTATTGTTTCAATTCAGAAAGCCTGGTTAACGTAAATGTTAGAAAATTTATTTTTATTTAGAGATGTAGCTCATTGCCCCTTCTGGCCCAACAAGTCTGTGCTGCCCAAATATACCCATATGACCAATTAACCTGCTATTCCATATGTTTTTGGAATGTGGGAAGAAACTGGAGCGCCCTGATGAAACCTTCGTACTGACGGGGAAGAAGGTACAAACTCCTTACAGACAGTTGTGGAACTGAGTTTGGGCTGGCACTGTTATAGCGATACACTAACCATTAAACCACCAATTTGTTTCCCAACACAGTTTGTGGACGGGAGAGAAGACAAGATGCACATTCTCCCTTGTGAAAGGCAATTTTTCTTCCTCCTTCGGGAAAAGGGGAAGATCACACATGAAGCAGACAGATCATTATCAAGGTCTGAATTCAGAAAGTTGGGTTCCTGCTGAATACATACTAAAAATTTTGGCAATTTCTAAATTATAGTAATTAACTTTGGAAAAAGGTAAAATACTACTTCAAAATTTAAAAACATTAAATATTACATTTTAATCACAACAACATTTTCTAGCCAGCCTGATCATAAATTTGATTCTCCAATTCCAGTTTTCAGAATAACAGTCCCAATTCTCATCTCATTTGTTTCTTTCACTGGAATTCAAAGTAAGCACAGCCTTTTCTCTACAGGATTTCCTGCAGCTTTTCAGGAAGGAAATTAGGGAAGACTGGACATACATGAGTGGATTAGAATCAAACAACTCCAAGTAACTTACTTGTAAACACCCAAGCAGGGCATCCATGGTACTGTATTGGCCTCATTTTCTTTTACTCTGAAGCTCAAAGAGATCAGTTTTGACAGAATGTGGGACAAATCAACTTGAAGTTCTCTTTCAGGTCATAAAAAGATTAACAGATTCAAATAAATCCACTGCTTGAATTCTAAAGGCATACAGTCCATGTTTTCATTCTTGTGGCAAGTAATCCTAAAGACTTGTACACAACACAGCATTGTGTACATATTCTTTGATCCACAGCATCTGCAGTTGTATTTTTGTGTTTTGAATCTTAAAGATTTAAAAGGTGTAATTATACTACAATATATATAGATCCTAAACTTCATAAATAGGGAAATCCTGAATGTGCACAAAATAGAAATTATTTAGTGAAAATTGAGATTGAAAGTGCAGTCTAAAGCCCAGAAATCCTGTTTAGTGACATAGAATGACAAAACTGAAAATACTGACATTGTTAAACTTCCTGTAATTTCTTGCTCTCTTTTGGCTGTATGCTTTGAACATAGATCACAGAACAGGAACAGGCCTTTTGGCCTACAGTGTTGTGCTGAACTAAATAAATTAATCAATTGCCAACTAATCTCCTCTGCCTGCACAATGTCCATATCCCTCTATTTTCATCACATTCATCTAAGTCCCTAATGTATCTGCCTCCAACATCACTCCAGGTAGCATATTCCTGGCACCCAACAAACACACTGCTTAAAAAGAAACTTGCCCCTCTCATCTCTTTTGAAGTTCCCCCCTCTCACCTCAAATCCATGTCTAATACCACAGGGCATTTCAACCCTTGGAAAAATCTACTGTCTGTCTGCTCTATCTATGCCTCTCAATTTTAAAACCTCCATCAGATCTCTGCTTAGCCTCTGCAACTTGGGGAAAATAACCCAAGTTTGTCCAACCTCTTGTTGAAGCACACGCCCACTAATCCAGGCAGCATCCTGGTAAACCACTTCTGCATCCTCTCCACAGCCTTGAAATCCTTCCTATACTGGGGTGACTAGAACTCAAAGCCTTGACTAATAAAGGCAAGCAGGCCATATGCCTTCTTAACCATCCTATCAACCTGCATAGCCACTGTCATGGAGCTATGAACTTGGACCCCAAGGTCCTTCTGTTCATCAACACTGTTAAACATTTGTCTGATCAGTGGGAGAGGATTGGGAAGAACTAGGGAAAACAGCGCAAGTCTGTTAAAAGTTTGTCTAATTTACAAAGAGGAAATTCCCAATGGATACCACTTTTCATTCAACTTTCCATTGCATTCCCATTCTGACATACCTGTCCATAGCCTTTGTTATGTATGCTCAGAACAAGAACTGCAATGGAATACTACTCTAAATATTTTTACTGAGTAATGGTACACACTGGGCAACTTGCAGTGTGGGAGCCATGAACAGAGCCAGTCGAAACGAAAATACATGCACTCCAAAGTCTGCACCCAAAAACGAGTGCCTCCCAGATGTAGGAGGCCCAATCGACTGACCACATGTGCACCTGTCACATTCTCACAATCAATCTGACACGATACAGCCTCTTCTGCTGCCACGATGAGGCAAAAGTCAGATTTGAGAAACAACATCTCATTCTGTACAAGCAAGCAGGAGGAACTCAGCAGGTCAGGCAGCATCCATTGAAACGAGCAGTCAACATTTCGGGCTGAGTCTTGACCTGTCCTGACGAAGGGTCTCGGCCCGAACCGTTGACTGTTTGTTTCAATGGATGCTATCCGACCTGCTGAGTTCCTCCAGCTTGTTTGTACGTGTTGATTTGACCACAGCATCTGCAGTGTAATTTGTGTTAACATCTCATTCTGTCTGGGTCGCCTCCAACCTGATGGCATGAACATCAATTTTTCTAACTTTAAGTAGTTTCTCCCCCTCCTACCTTCTTATTCTGGCTTCTGCCCCTTTCCTTTCTGGACCCGATGAAAACTCTTGGCCCAAAATGTCAATTGTTTATTTCCCTCCATAGACGCTGCCTGACCTGCTAAGTTCCTTCAGCATTTTGTGCATGTTGCACAATATATCCAGCATCTGCACAATCTCGTGTTTCTGAGCAACACACACAAAATGTGGAGGAACTCAGCACCTCAGGCAGCATCTATGGAGGGGAATAAACTTAACATTTTATCACACGTTTATGATTGGCTTTCACACATGCCTGTGAAGAATTGGACAACCAGAGTATAATCATCATCCCTTCTTTTATCACAACCATACATTTCACTGAAGCAAGATCTGACTATTTCACTTTGAAGCACAGGAAGATCAGGACTAGAACTGCCAGATAGGGTAACAGCTTCTTCCCTCAGGCTATGAGACTAATGAATACCCTGCCACCACTGAGGTCTCATCACAAGGACAGTACTTTCTTAACTGTTTACCAGTGCTGCAAACTGGATGCATTTTCAATTATGTTTTATTAATTTATGAGCTTTGAGAGATATATGTTTTGTCGGTACATCGTGGTCCGTAAATATGTTGGTTCGTTTGGTAGTACACATGTACAGTCTGAAGACAATAAACTTGAACTTGCCTTTTTATACATTCTGACAGAAGGTGTTTCAAAAGTAAAACATGGTGCTTATAACAAGACACTCACAAATCAATCAGCCCTGTAGCACACTGTACCTTGTATCCATTGTCTTGTTTGGGGTTATGTGATGCAGTAATCATCACCCCAGCTGTAACATGAAGCTGCCTCACAGCATAGGGCTGAAAGGGAGAAAGAGTGCAGTTAGAGTCAAAGAACACTACAGAACAAAAACAGGCCCTTCAGTCCTCCAAGTCCATGCTAACTATTAACCTGCATAGTCCCATCTGTCTGTATCTGGACCATAGCCCTATACTGTGTATCTATCCAAATTTATCTTAAATGTTGAAATCGACCCTGCATCTGCCACTTCTGCTGGCAGCTCTTTCCACACTCTCATCATCCTCTGAATGACGAGGTTCTCCTTCATGTTCCCCTTAAAGATTTCACCTTTCACCCTTAACCTATGACCTCTGATTCTAGTCTCACCCAACCTCAGTGGGGAAAAAAGCTTGTGTTTACCCTGCCTACATTTCTCAATTTTGTATACTTTTATCAAATTTTATTTTCTTTGAGATACAATGCAGAACAGACCCTTCGAGTCATGCCTCCCAGCAATCCCTGATTTAATCCTAGCCAATTTACGATGACCAATTAACCTACTAACCATCATGTTTGGACTGTGGGAGGAAATCTGAGCACCTGGAGGAAATCCATATGTTCATGAGGAGAACATACAAACTCCTTGCACACAGCGATGGGATTTGAACCCAGGTCACCAGAACTGTAAAGCACGTGCTAACCACTCCGCTATCCTCATTCTCCTATACTCTAGGGAACAATAAGTGGTTTGCTGATTTACTAAAAGCATTTTGAAAATCAAAATTAAAAACAGAGTTTAGAAATAAACAGACAAAAAGGACACACAATTGAAATGTTGACAATTCCTCTCCGATGAACCCCCCACCCACCCAACTGCTTGACCAACTGAGTTCCAGCTGGTTACATTTAGCTCATTAGGTTACCCTAGAGCATACAACAGTGCAGTACAAGCTCTTCAGCCCATGATGTTGTGCCAAACCAATTAAATTAGTGATCAAATGCCCAACCAAACTAATCCCTTTTGCCTATACTATATCCATAACAAATTTCATAACACATGCCAGTGATAATAAACCTGATTCTGATTCATATTCCTGCAAATTCACATGCCTATGCAAGAGCCTCTGGAATACTTATTGTACTTGCCTTGACTACTGCCCCTAGGTAGCACAATCCAAGCTACAATCTAATAAACACAAGAGAGTCAACGTGTAGATCCTGCCTGACCCGCTGAGTTCCCCCAGCATTCTCTGTGTTAAATTATTCCAATAAATGCTTTGGCTGCAGAACAATGTCTGTGTGTAATTTTCCACATTCAAGGTCAAGCACCCTGAGCGAGACCGCCGGTCAAATGTTAATCAGTAACAAATTATGCTTCATGATAATGGGTGCTCTCCCGAAGTGTACAAGAGGTTGCAAAAGACCTTCCCACTGACATGAACATTTGAATTTAGGTCCCACCAATGATGCCCAACAGCTAAACCCCCGACTCCCACAAATTCCAGGTTTTTAATTCTAATCTCTTAGATGCTAATAATTGCTTTTTATAACAAATCCAGACCTGGAAGTATCAAATGTAGATACATTTTCTGTAATCACAAATCATTCTTACCACGAATGGTGTTGGCACATACGTAGAAAATAAATACACAGGTACGTCCTGACTGAGGAACACAGCAGCTGTCAGCTGGGCAAGTCTGCGGCAAACAGTTAAGACAAAATTCATGTCACTACTTATTAGTTAACAGTATGGATATCAGAATGAAGTAAGCTTTGAGGAACAGTGAATCAATTAATACCATTTATTAACAAGTCATATTTACATTTTTTGACACACAAGCTTCCCATATTATTGGAAGAAATTTGTATTGATAAGCAGATCTATTTGTCCACTTTGGATTGTAGTGTTTGCACGTCAGGAAGAATGTGCTGAGTCACGTTGCACATACTCCTACAGTCTGCTCCTCTATCTCCATGCCTGTTTTCTAACCACTCCTAGATAAATATTATATATTAATTTTATTTTACCTACTCCATACTTGATGGTCGTGCAATCATCTGCACAAGCCTTAAGCTCTAAAATGCATTCTCTTAAATCTTTCTTGACATTTGTCCTATACAAGAGCTTTATTAAAAATCCTTAAGACATTGGAACAGAATTAGGCCATTTGGTTCATTGAGTCTGTGCTGCCATTTCACCTTAGCTAATTTATTGTCCCTCTCAAACACATTATTTCTATTTAGAAATACAGCATGGAACAGGCCCTTCCAGCCTAACGAGCTGCACCGCCCAGCAACCCACCTATTTAACACTCGCCCAATCACAGGACACTTTCAATGACCAATTAAGCTATTAATCAGTATGTCTTTGGACTGTAGGAGGAAACTGGAGTACCTGAAAGAAACCGACACAGTTGACAGGGAGAACATGCAAACTCCTGATAGAATTAACTCTGAACTCCTGAACACCAGAGATGAAATAACGTTGCAGTAACCACTATGCAACTGTGGCATCCATTCTCCTGCCTTCTCCCTGTAACCTTTGACACCCTGCCTAATCAAGAACCCGTATGTGTTGCTTGGATATCCAGCATCTGCATATTTTCTCTTGCTTGTGATTGACCTTTCAACCGCCACTTTAAATACACACAATGACTTGGCCTCCACAGCCACCTGTGACAACGAATACCACAGGTCCTCCATTCTATAAGGAGGCTGTCCCCTCTGGTCTTAGATTCTCCCACCACAGGAAACAATCTCGCCATATTCAACATTTGATAGGTTTCAATGAGGTCACTACTCATACTTCTGATTTCCAATGAGCACAGGTCCAGAGCTATTAAACGCTCCTCATATATGCCTTTCACTTCCCAAATAATTTTCATGAACTTCCTTTGAACCCTCTCCAATTTCAACACATCCTTTCTAAGATAAGGGGCCCAAACCTGCTCATAATACTCCAAGAGAGGCCTCCAGTGCTTTATAAAGCCTCAATATTACATCCCTGCTTATATGTTTTAGTCCTTGCTTTTATAATTTGGTCCTCTCAAAATGAACGCATTGCATTAATCAAACATTGCATTTGCCTTCCTCACCACCGAGTCAACCTGCAAATTAACCTTTAGGGAATCCTGCAAAAGGACTCCCAAGTCCTTTTGAACCTCAGAATTTTGAATTCTCTCACAATTCATAAAAGTTTATATTTTTATTTCTTCTACCACAGTATATGATCCTGCACTTCCCGACACTGCATTCCATCTGCCACTTTGCCCATTCTTCCAATTTATGTCTTTCTGTAGCCTCTCTACTTCCTCAAAGCTACCTGCCCCTCCTACTATCTTCATATCATCCACAAATTTGGCCACAAAGCCATCAATTCCATCATCCAAATCATTGACATATAACGAAAAGAAGCGGTCCCAACAGACCCCTGTGGAACATCCCTAGTCACTGACAGCCAACCAGAAAAGGCTCCTTTTATTCCAAATCTTTGCCTCCTGCCAATTAGCCTAGCATCTTTCTTGTGATATTATGGGCTTTTAAAAGTGTTGAGTAGCCTGAGTGGTGCCTTGTCAAAGGCCTTCTGAAAATCCAAGTACTCAACCTCCACTGATTCTCCTTTGTCTATCCTGTTTGATATTTCTTCAAAGAATTCCAACAGATTTGTCAGGCAAGATTTCCCCCTCAGGAAACCATGCTGACTACAGCCTATTTTATCATATGCCTCCAAGTAGCCCAAAACCAAAATCCTTAATAATCGACTCCCACAACTTCCCAACCACTGAAGTCAGACTAACTGATTCACAATTTCCTTTCTTTTGTCTTACTCCCTTCTTGAAGAGTGCAGTGACATTTACAATTCCCCAGTCTTCTGGAACCACACCAGAATAAATTGATTCTTAGAACCATAGAACATTACAGCACAGAAACAGGCCTTTTGGCCCTTCTTGGCTGTGCCAAACCATTTTTCTGCCTAGTCCCACTGACCTGCACCTAGACCACATCCCTCATACCCCTCTCATCCATGTACCTGTCCAAGTTTTTCTTAAATGTTTAAAGTGAGCCTGCATTTACCACTTCATCTGGTAGCTCATTCCACACTCCCACCACTCTCTGTGTGAAGAAGCCCCCCCCCCCCCATGTTCCCTTTAAACTTTTCTCTTTTCATCCTTAACCCATGTCCTGTGGTTTTTATTCTCTCTTAGCCTCATTGGAAAAAGCCTGCTTGTATTCATGCTATCTTTACCCATCATAATTTTATACACCTCTATCAAATCTCCCCTCATTCTTCTACACTCCAGGGAATAAAGTCCTAACCTATTCAATCTTTCTCTGTAACTCAGTTTCTCAAGTCCCGGCAACATCCTTGTAAACCTTCTCTGCACTCTTTCAACCTTATTAATATCCTTCCTGTAATTTGGTGACCAAAACTGTGCACACAATACTCCAAATTTGGCCTCACCAAAGCCTTATACAACCTCACCATAACATTCCCACTCTTATACTCAATACTTTGATTTATAAAGGCCAATGTACCAAAAGCTCTCTTTACTACCCTATCTACCTGTGACACCACTTTTAGGGAATTAAGTATCCGTATTCCCAGATCTCTCTGTTCTACGGCACTCCTCAGTGTCCTACCATTTACCTTGTATGTTCTACCTTCGTTTGTCCTTCCAAAGTGCAATACCTCACACTTGTCTGTATTAAACTCCATCTGCCATTTTTCAGCCCATTTTTCCAGCTGGTCTAAATCCCTCCGTAAGCTTTGAAAACCTTCCTCACTGTCCACTACACCTCTATTCTTTGTATCATCAGCAAATTTGCTGATCCAATTTACCACATTATCATCCAGATCATTGATATAGATGACAAATCACAATGGACCCAGCACTGATACCTGTGGCACATCACAAGTCACAGGCCTCCACTCAGAGAAGTAATCCTCCACTACCACTCTCTGACTTCTCCCATTGAGCCAATGTCTAATCCAATTTACTACCTCACCATGTATACCTAGCGAGTGATTCTTCCTAACTAACCTCCCATGCGGTACCTTGTCAAAGGCCTTACTGAAGTCCAGTGAGACAACATCCACTGCCTTCCCTTCATCCACTTTCCTGGTAATCTCCTCGAAAAACTCTAGTAGATTTATTAAACATGACCTATCACGCACAAAGCCATGTTGACTCTCCCTAATAAGTCCCTGTCTATCCAAATACTTGTAGATCCTATCTCTTAGTACTCCTTCTAATAATTTACCTGCTACTGACATCAAACTTACTGGCCTATAATTTCCTGGATTACTTTTAGAACCTTTTTTAAACAACGGAACAACAGCTATCCTCCAATCCTCCGGCACCTCACCCGTGGATACCGACATCTTAAATATATCTGCCAAGGCCCTTGCAATTTCAACACTAGTCTCTTTCAAGGTCCGAGGGAATACCCTGTCAGGTCCTGGGGTTTTATCTACTCTGATTTGTCTCAAGACAGCAAGCACCTCCTCCTCTTTAATCTATATGGGTTCCATGACCTCACTACTTGTTTGCCTTATTTCCATTGACTCCATGCCAGTTTCCTTAGTAAATACAGATGCAAAAAATCCATTTAAAATCTCCCCATTTCTTTAGGTTCCATTCATAGCCGACCACTCTGATCTTCAAGAGGACCAATTTTATCCCTTACTATCCTTTTGCTCTTAATATACTTGTAGAAGCTCTTAGGATTATCCTTCCCCTTGACTGCCAAAGCAATCTAATTTCTTTTAGCCCTCCTGATTTCTTTCTTAAGTATTTTCTTGCACTTTTTATACTCCTCAAGCACCTTATTTGCTCCCTATTTCCATCATATCTGACCAGGGTCCTATATAGCTGCAACATTACCTCTCGGCTCCTAAATTCAATTCTTGCAGCTGCTTTGAGCGTCCTATGGACTCAGACCCCAAGATCACTCTGATCCTCCACACTGCCAAGGGTCTTACCATTAATACTATATTCTGCCATCATATTTGACCTACCAAAATGAACCACTTAACACTTATCTGGGTTAAACTCCATCTGCCACTTCTCAGCCCAGTTTTGCATCCTATCAATGTCCCGCTGTAACCTCTGACAGCCTTCCATACTATCCACAACTTCCAACCTTTGTGTCATCAGCAAACTTACTAACCCATCCCTTCACTTCCTCATCCAGATCATTTATAAAAACCATGAAGAGTAAGGGTCCCTGAGGCTCCCCACTGGTCACTGATCTCCATGCAGAATATGACCTGTCTAAATCCACTCTTTGCCTTCTGTGGGTAAGCTAGTTCTGGATCCACAAAGCAATGTCCCCTTGGATCCCATGCCTCCTTACTTTCTCAATAAGCCAAAAGCTCTCTTTACTACCCTATCTACCTGTGACACCACTTTTAGGGAATTTTGTATCTGTATTCCCAGATCCCTCTGTTCTATTGCACTCCTCAGTGCCCTACCATTTACCTTGTATGTTCTACCTTGGTTTTCCCTTCCAAAGTGCAATACCTCACACTTGTCTGTATTAAGCTCCAACTGCCATTTTTCAGCCCATTTTTCCAGCTGGTCCAAATCCCTCTGCAAGCTTTGAAAACTTTCCTCACTGTCCACTACACCTCCAATCTTTGTACCATCAGCAAATTTGCTGATCCAATTTACCACATTAGTATCCAGATCATTGATATAGATGACAAATAACAATGGACCCAGCACTGATCCCTGTGGCCTCCACTCAAAGAAGCAATCCTCCACTACCACTCTCTGACTTCTCCCATTGAGCCAATGTCTAATCCAAGTTACTACCTCACCATGTATACCTAGCGACTGTATCTTCCTAACTAACCTCCACTGCCTTCCCTTCATCCACTTTCCTGGTAACCTCCTCAAAAAACTCTAATATATTTGTTAAACTGACCTACCACACACAAAGCCATGTTGACTCTCCCTAATATGTCCCTGTCTATCTAAATACTTGTAGATCCTATCTCTTAGTACTCCTTCTAATAATTTACCTACTACTGACGTCAAACTTTCCGGCCTACAATTTCCCGGATTACTTTTAGAGGCTTTTTTTAAAACAACGGAACAACATGAACTATCCTCCAATCCTCCGGCACCTTACCCGTGGATACCGACATCTTAAATATATCTGCCAGGGCCCCTGCAATTTCAACACTAGTCTCCTTCAAGGTCCGAGGGAATACCCTGTCAGGTCCTGGGGATTTATCTACTCTGAGTTGCCTCAAGATAGCAAGCACCTCTTCCTCTTCAATCTGTATAGGTTCCATGACCTCACTACTTGTTTGCCTTATTTCCATTGACTCCATGCCAGTTTCCTTAGTAAATACAGACGCAAACAACCCATTTAAGATCTCCCCCATTTCTTTTGGTTCCATAGATAGTTGACTACTTTGATCTTCAAGAGGACCAATTTTATCCTTTACTATCCTTTTGCTCTTAATATACCTGTAGAAGCTCTTTGGATTATCCTTCACCTTGACTGCCAAAGCAACCTCATGTCTTCCTTTAGCCCTCCTGATTTCTTCCTTAAGTTTTTTTTTGCCCTTTTTATACTCCTTAAGCACCTTATTTGCTCCGTTTCCTATACATGTCATACATCTCTCTTCTTTATCAGAGTTCCAATATCGCTAGAGAACCAAAGTTCCTTATTCTTATTCACTTTGCCTTTAATCCTGACAGCAACATACAAACTCTGCACTCTCAAAATTTCTCCTTTGAAGGCCTCCCACTTACCAACGACATCCTTGCCAGAGAACAACCTGTCGCAATCCACGCTTTTTAGATCCTTTCTCAGTTCTTCAAATTTGGCCTCTTTCCAGTTTAGAACCTCAACCCGAAGACCAGATCTATCTTTATCCATGATCAAGTTGAAACTAATGGTGTTAAGATCACTGGAACCAAAGTGTTCCTCTACACATACTTCGTCACCTGTCCTAACTCGTTTCCTAATAAGAAATCTAATATTGCATCCTCTCTAGTCAGTACCTCTATATATTGATTTAGAAAACTTTCCTGATTCTTGAAAGATCATTACTAATGCCTCCACAGTCTCTTCCACCACCTCCTTCAGTACTTTCAGGTGTACACTATCTGGCCCAGGTGACTTATCTACCTTCAGACATATCAGTTTTCCAATAACCTTCTCCCCAATATGGCAACTTCACACAATTCTGCTCCCTGCCACTCTCAAATGTCTGGCATACTGCCAATGTCTTTCCACAGTGAAGAATGATGCAAAATATTCATTCAGTTCATCTGTCATTTCCTTGTCCCCCCCCCCCCCCCCCATTATTACCTCTCCAGCACTCCAATAACTATTCTTGCCTCTTTTACAATTTCTATATCCGAAGGAAGTTTTACAGCCATAGAGAAGTTCTGCACAGAAGCAGGCCCTTTGGCTCACCTAGTCCATGTAGAAACCATTTAAACTGCCTACTCCCACTGACCTACACCGGGACCAGAGCCCTCTATATCCCAACCATCCATGTACCTATTCAAACTTCTCTTAAACATTGAAATCGAGCTCACATGCACCACTTGTGCTGGCAGCTCATTCTACACTCTCATGGCCCTCTGATACCCTTTTGGTATCCTCTTTAAAATTATTGGAATATCTTCATATTCCTTCTTTATGGCTTTTTTAAAGTTGCTTTCTGTTGGTTTTTAAAAGCTTCCCAATCCTCTAACTTCCCACTAATTTTTGCTCAAATTTTATGCCCTCTCATTGGCTTTGACTTCTCTTGTCAGCCAATTCTGTCACCTTGCTTTTAGTCTACTTCTTCCTCTTTGGGATTTACATATCCTACGTAGAACATAGAAAACAGACAGCACAATACAGGCCCTTCGGCCCAAAAAGTTGTGCCAAACATGTCCTTACCTTAGAACTACCTAGGCTTACCCATAGCCTTCCATTTTTCTAAGCTCCATGTATCCATCAAGGAGTCTCTTAAAAGACCTTATCATTTCCGCCTCCACCACCGTTGCCAGCAGCCCATTCCATGCACTCACCACTCTCTATGTAAAAAAAAACTTACCCCTGACATCTCCTCTGTACCTACTCCCCAGCACCTTAAACCTGTGCCCTCTTGTGGCAACCACTTCAGCCTTGGAAAAAAACCTCTGACTATCCACACAATCAATGCCTCTCATCATCTTATACACCTCTATCAGGTCACCTCTCATCCTCCATTGCTCCAAGGAGAAAAAGCCGAGTTCATTCAACCTATTCTCATAAGGCATGCTCCCCAATCCAGGCAATATCCTTGTAAATCTCCTCTGCACCCTTTCTATGGCTTCCACATCCTTCCTGTAGTGAGGCAACCAGAACTGAGCACAGTACTCCAAGTGGGGTCTGATCAGGGTTCTATATAGCTGCAACATTATGTCTCGGCTCCTAAATTCAATTCCACGATTGATGAAGGCCAATACACCATACACCTTCTTAACCACAAAGTCAACCTGCGCAGCTGCTTTGAGCATCCTATGGACTCTGACCGCAAGATCCCTGTGAGCCTCCACACTGCCAAGAGTCTTACCGTTAATACTATATTCTGCCATTATGTTTGACCTACCAAAATGAACCACTTCACACTTACCTGGGTTGAACTCCATCTGCCACTTCTCAGCCCAGTTTTGTATCTTATCAATGTCTCGCTGTAACCTCTGACTATCCACACTACCCACAACACCCCCAACCTTCATGTCATCAGCAAATTTACTAACCCATCCCTCATCCAGGTCATTTATAAAAATCATGAAGTGTAAGGGTCCCAGAACAGATCCCTGAGGTACACCACTGGTCACCGACCTCCATGCAGAATGTGACCCTTCTACAACCACTCATTGCCCTCTGTGGGCAAGCCAATTCTGGATCCACAAAGCAATGTCCCCTTGGATCCCATGCCTCCTTACTTTCTCAATAAGCCTTGCATAGGATACCTTGTCAAATGCCTTGCTGAAATCCATATACACTACGTCTACTGCTCTTCCTTCATCAATGTGTTTAGTCACATCCTTAAAAAACCCTTGACAAAGCCATGCTGACTATTCCTAATCGTTTTTTACCTCTCTAAATGTTCATGAATTCTGCCTCTCAGGATCTTCTCCATCAGCTTACCAACCACTGAGGTAAGATTCACTGGTCTATAATTTCCTGGGCTATCTCTATTTCCTTTCTTGAATAAAGGAACAACATCTGCAACCCTCCAATCCTCCGGAACCTCTCCGTCCCCATTGATGATTCAAAGATCATCATCAGAGGCTCAGCAATCTCCTTCTTCGCCTCCCACAGTAGCCTGAGGTACATCTCATCTGGTCCCAGCAACTTAACCAACTTGATGCTTTCCAAAAGCTCCAGCACACCCTCTTTCTTAATATCTACAGTTGAAGTGGGAAGTTTACATACACTTAGGTTGAAGTCATTAAAACTCATTGTTTAAGCACTCCACAGATTTCATATTAGCAAACTATAGTTTTGGCAAGGTGTTGAGGACATCTACTTTGTGTATGACACGAGTAATTTTCCAACAATTGTTTACAGACAGATTATTTCACTTTTAATTGACTGTATCACAATTCCAGTGGGTCATAAGTTTACATACAAAATCAAAAGAAATCAGCCAAGACCTCAGGAGAAAAAAAAATGTGGACCTCCACAAGTCTGGTTAATCCTTGGGAGCAATTTCCAAACACCTGATGGTACCACGTTCATCTGTACAAACAACAGTACGCAAGTATAAACACCATGGGACCACACAGCCGTCATACTGCTCAGGAAGGAGACGCATTCTTTCTCCTAGAGATGAACGTACTTTGGCGTGAAAAATGCAAATCAATCCCACAACAACAGCAAATACCTTGTGAAGATGCTGGAGGAAACAAGTACACAGGTATCTATATCCACAGTAAAACGAGTCCTATATTGACATAACCTAAAAGGTTGCTCAGCAAGGAAGAAGCCACTGCTCCAAAACCACCATAAAAAAGCCAGACTACAGTTTACAAGTGCACATGGAGACAAAGATCTTACCTTTCAGAGAAATGTCCTCTGGTCTGATGAAACAAAAATTGAATTGTTTGGCCATAATGACCATCATTATGTTTGGAGTCAAGAGGGTGAGGCTTGCAAGCCAAAGAACACTATCCCAACCGTGAAGCATGGGGGTGGCAGCATAATGTTGTGGGGGTGCTTTGCTGCAGGAGGGACTGGTGCACTTCACAAAATAGATGGCATCACGAAGAAGGAAAATTATGTAGATATATTGAAGCAACATTTCAAGACATCAGCCAGGAAGTTAAAGCTCAGTCACAAATGGGTCTTCCAAATGGACAATGACCCCAAGCATACCTCCAAAGTTGTAGCAAAATTGCTTAAGGACAACGAAGTCAAGGTATTGGAGTGGCCATCACAAAGCTCTGACCTCAATCCGATAGAAAATTTGTGGGCAGAACTGAAAAAGCGTGTGCGAGCAAGGAGGCCTACAAACTTGACTCCGTTACACCAGTTCTGTCTGGAGGAATGGAACAAAATTCTAGCAATTTATTGTGAGAAGCTTGTGGAAGGCTACCCAAAACGTTTGACCCAAGTTAAACAATTTAAAGGCAATGCTACCAAATACTAACAAAGTGTATGTAACCTTCTAACCCAATGGGAACGTGATGAAAGAAACAAAACCTGAAATAAATCATTCTCTCTATTATTATTCTGACATTTCACATTCTTAAAGTAAAGTAGTGATCCTAACTGACCTAAGAGGGGAATGTTTTCTAGGATTAAATGTCAGGAATTGTGAAAAACTGAGTTTAAATGTATTTGGCTAAGGTGTATATAAACTTCTGACTTCAACTGTACATGCTCAAGCTTTTCAGTCAGCAGCAAGTCATCACTAAAATCACCAAGTGAATACTGAAGTATTCATTAAGTACCTCTGCTATTTCCTCCGGTTCCAAACACACTTCCCCACTGTCACACTTGATAGGTCCTATTCTTTCACGTCTTATCCTCTTGCTTTTCACATACTTGTAGAATGCCTTGGGGTTTTCCTTAATCCTGCCTGCCAAGGCCTTCTCATGGGCTCTTCTGGCTCTCCTAATTTCCTTTTTAAGCTCCTTCCGGTTAGCCTTATAATTTTCTAGATCTCTAACATTACGTAGATCTCTGAACCTTTTGTAAGCTTTTCTTATCTTCTTGACTAGATTTATTACAGCCTTTGTACACAACGATTCCTGTACCCTACCATAACTTCCCTGTCTCATTGGAACGTACCTATACAGAACTCTACACAAATATCCTGAATATTTGCCACAGTCCTTCCGTACTTTTCCCTGAGAACATCTGTTTTCAATTTAAGCTTCCAATTTCCTGCCTGATAGCCTCATAATTCCCTTTACTCCAATTAAACACTTTTCTAACTTGTCTGTTCCTATCTCTCTCCAATGCTATTGTAAAGGAGATAGAATTATGACCACTATCTCCAAAATGCTCTCCCACTGAGGAATCTGACACCTGACCAGGTTCATTTCCCAATACCAAATCAAGTACAGTCTCTCCTCTTGTAGGCTTATCTACATATTGTGTCAAGAAACCTTCCTGATCCTACCTAACAAACTCCACCCCATCTAAACCCCTTGGTCTAGGGAGATGCCAATCGATATTTGGGAAATTGAAATCTCCCATCAAGACAACTTGGTTATTATTACACCTTTCCAGGATCTGTTTCCCTATCTGCTCCTTGATATCCCTGTTACTATTGGGCGGCCTATAAAAAACACCCAGTAAAGTTATTGACCCTTTCTTGTTCCTAACCTCTACTCACAGAGACTCTGTAGACAATCCCTCCATGATGTACACCTTTTCTGCAGTCGTGACACAATATCTGATCAACAGTATTACGCCCCCACCTCTTTTGCCTCCCTCCCTGTCCTTTCTGAAACATCTAAAACCTGGTACCTGAAGTAACCATTCCTGTCCCTGAGCCATCCAAGCCTCTGTAATGGCCACCACATCATATCTCCAAGTACTGATCCACGCTCTAAGCTCATCCGCTTTGTTCACAATACTCCTTGCATTAAAATAGGCACAACTCAAACCATCCATCTGACAGCATGCCTTCTCTAGTATCTGCCTATCCTCCCTCACATGCTGTCTCCTAGCTTTCTTTATTTGTGAGCCAACCGCCTTTTCCTCCGTCACTTCAGTTTGGTTCCCACCCCCCAACAATTCTAGCTTAAACTCTCCCCAGAAGCCTTAGCAAACCTCCCTGCCAGGATATTGGTCCCCCTGGGATTCAAGTGTAACCCGTATTTTTGTACAGGTCACACCTGCCCCAATGATCCAGAAATCTGAATCCCTGCCCCCTGCTCCAATCCCTCAGCCACTCATTTATCCTCCACCTCATTCTATTCCTATACTCATTGTCGCGTAGCACAGGCAGTAATCCAGAGATTACTACCTTGGCGGTCTTGCTTCTCAACTTCTTTCCTAACTCCCTGTACTTTTTTTTCAGGACTTCTTCCCTTTTCCTACCCATGTCATTAGTACCAATATGTACCATGACCTCTGGCTGTTCTCCCTCCCACTGCAGGATATCTTGGGCGTGATCTGAAACATCCCGGACCCTGGCATCTGGGAGGCAAACTACCATCCGAGTTTCTTTCCTGCGTCCACAGAATTGCCTGTCTGACCCCCTAATTATAGAGTTCCCTATCACTACTGCCTTCCTCTTCCCTTCCCTACCCTGCTGAGCTACAGGGCCGGACTCCGTGCCAGAGGCACGGCTACTGTTGCTTCCCCCAGGTAGGCTGCTCCCGCCCCAACAGTACTCAAACAGGAGTACTTATTGTCAAGGGGTACAGCTACAGGGGTACTCTCTAGTTCCTGACTCTTCCCCTTTCCCCTCCTGACTGTGACCCACTTGTCTATCTCCCATGGCCCCAGTGTGACCACCTACCTATAACTCCTATCACCTCCTCATTCTCCCTGATCAGGCGAAGGTCATTGAGATGCATCTCCATTTCTGTAACTCGGTCCCTTAGGAGCTGCAGTTTGACACACCGGGTGCAGATATGGCCGTCCAGGAGGCTGGGAGACTCCAGGACCTCCCACATCTGACACTGAGCACAGAACACCGGCCTCACACACATACTACTTCCTTTTCGCATTAACACAGTTAAACCTACCTCGCCTTGTCCCGTTATCGCTTAAGCCCATTGAGCCAAACTCCTATCACTTTGCTGCCTCTCACTCTACTGCCCACTCTGAATGCTGCCCGCTGGATATGGTGGTCTTTTTAAACCTTTTGTGCTCTACTGGCTGACATCACGCGCCTGCGCAGTCTTACCTCTCTTTTTCCCTGTGTAGTAAAACTGCCTTCGCTCTTCCAAATTGCCTCCAGAAGTTCCAGCCATTGCTGTTCTGCCATCATCCCTGTCAATATTCTTTTCCAATCAATTTTGGCTAACTCCTCTTTTGCCGCTGTAATTCCAGTTACTCCACTGTAATACTGATACATCCGATTTTAGCTTCTCCTCCTCAAATGGCAGTGTGAATTTTTATCATATTTTGATTACTGGCCCCTAAGATATTGATTCAGTTATATACCAAAGCAGCCTGCTTTGGAAGATGCATGCTGGAAGATGCCTCTTCTAGGTACATCACAGAAGTCCAGATCTTACTGAACAAGTAATCTGACCCTGGGTGTACCTAATGGAAGTGTGTAGTAGGTTATTCAGAACTAATCTTTACAATACCTAATACAAAAAAAAATCAGCTTGTCACTATGAAGAAAGAGTAAGATAAAAACCTCGCATACCATAAGACATAGGAACAGAAGTAGAACATTTGGCCCATCAAGTCGCTCACCATTCCATCATGGCTGTTTTATGATCCCTCTCAACCTTAATCTGCCTTCTCCTTGTAACCATTGACACACTGACTAATCACAAACCTATCAACCTCCACTTTAAGTGTAATCAATGATTTGGCCTCCACAGCTGTCTGTGGCAACGAATTCCATAGATTCACCACCCTCTGACTAACGAAATTCCTCCATCTCTGTTCTAAACAGCCATCCTTCTATTCTGCAGTTTCCTAGATTTCCCCTACTAAAGGAAACATCATCTCCACATCCACTCTATCTAAGCCTTATAATATTCATTATCTTTTAATCAGATTCCTTTTCCCCACCTCCATCCTGCTAAATTCTAGTGAGTAGAGGTCCAGAACCATATGCTAACCCTTTCAAGTCAAGCTTATTGTCATTTAACTATATACACTTATATAACCATATAATATATATTGAAACAAGACCATGTTTCTCTTAAACAGAGTGTATAGTAATACACATAACACACTACAACTTATGAAGGCAAGGATAAAATCTATAGATGTATCTTGCATAAATAACAAACTAAAGGATGCTAATTAAATATTGTAAGGTATGGAACAGATTCACCAGTGACTCTTCAGCAGGGAGTTCAGAAGCCTAGTGGCCTGAGGGAAATAGCTGTTTCCCATCCTGACCGTTGTTGTTTTTATGCATTGTAATCTCCTGTTTGATGGTAGAAAGTCAAAGAGAATGCTGGATGGATGGATAGATGGATGAATGAATGGAGTCCTTAATAAAACTAAGGGCCCTGCTTACGCAGTGCTCCTGATAAATGTACCAGATGGATGGCAGGGAGACCCCTATGATCCTGTCAACTGTTCAAAACAGTCCTTTGTAGAGACTTGTGGTTCATTGCTTGGCTGCTTCTATGCCTGATGGAAATGTGGCTTGTCAGGATGCTCTCAAATGGTGCTCCAGTAAAACGCAGTCAAGATGGGAAGTGGGGGTGGGGGGAACAGCCTTGTTTGCCTCAATCTCCTTAGGAAGTGGAAGTGCTGTTGTGCCTTCTTGTTCAGGGAGGTGATATTAAAGGACCAGGTGAGGGTCATCCATGATGTAAACTTCCAGGAACTTGGTGCACTTAACTGTCTCTCTGGAGGAGCCATGTATTCGCGGAGACGATGGTTCGTCTGCAGCTTCCTGAAGTCCACAATGATTTCCTTTGTCTTCTTCAAGTTCAGGCTTAGGTTGTTCTTCTCACAACAATCCTCCAGCTGCTCCACTTCCTCTCTATACTCCATCTCATCATTGTTCTTGAGGAGGCCAAAAATGACTGTGTCATCTGCAAAACTTGACGACATGGTTTGAGCTGAATCCTATGACACAGTCATGTGTCAGCAGTGTGAACAGCAGCAGGTTGAGCAGAAAGCCTTGGAGAGTACCAGTGCTCATTGTAATAGTAGAGATGTCGCTGCCCACATGGATTGACTGTTGCCTTATTATTAATAAGTCCAGTATCCAGAGACTCAGCAAGACATTTCCGGAATCGTAACCACAAGGCCTCATTATAGCCAATGCTGAACTTTTATGGTGTAGTTACTTTTGCATTGCAAACGGTCTTCAGGTAATCATTTACATACTATAGATAGCACAGACTGCTCTTGGAAGCAAACAAAGACAGCTTATCCCACTGGCTTTGGGTTCAGGCTGGACAATAGCTTAGAGATGTTTGAGTAACGCATAAAATACTGGAGGAACTCAACAGGTCAGGCAGCATTTAAAGAGGGGAATAAACAGTTGACGTTTCGGGTTAAGGCTCTTCATCAGGCCAAGCAACCCTTGGCTGAAAATATCGACTGTTTATTAATTTCCATAGATGCTGCCTGACCTGCTGAGTTCCTCCAGCATCTGGATGTCCAGCATCAGCAGAATCTCTAATGTTTAGAGATGTCTGATTTGCTTTTCCACTCCTGGATTGAATGAAAAGGAAAGACATAGCACATTCCAACACTGCTCAATAGCACCCACCTCATACTGCTACACCTGCTCTTCTCTTGTCCTCGAGTATCATATCCAATCACAACACCCCTCTGTTTCAGGTCTGAGAAGCACTTCTCCAGATATTTCAATAAACCCTGCAAAATTGGTTAAGAACAAATTAATATAAACAGAATCAAGTTTATTTCACTGACATTTAATTATTTTTGTGACTGCAGTACAATGCAAAATACAAAAGGCTACTGCAAATTACAGGAAGAAATATATAGCATAAAATAGTGCAAAAAAGAGTAAAATAGTGAGGAAGTGTTCAAAATTCATGAACCATTCAGAAATGATGACAGAGAGGAAGAAGCTGTTCCTAAAAGTTGAACGTGTGGCTTCCGGCTCCTGTACCTCCTCCACGTTGGTAGTAATGAGAAGAGGGAATGTCCTGTGAGAGTCCTTCAGGATGGATGTCACTTTCTTGGAGCACAACTTCTTGAAGACATTCTTAGTGATGGGGAGGTTAGTGCCCATGATTGAGCTGGTTAAGTTTACAACCCTATGTAGCTTTCTTCAAACCTGTGCAACGGAACCTCCATACCAGTCAGTGTAACACCAAGATACAAAATTAAATTATTCTTATCTAATGATGTGCCAATTTGAAATAAAGCCTAACTGTAATATTCTTATAAAAGAGAAACGCCATCCAGATACATCTTGCTTGCCTTCCATGTTATAATAACTCCTCTAATGGTGTAAACAATCATATTACCAGCCTGGAAAACGTTTTCCAGAGAAAAGGTGACTAAGAAATGAACTGATACAAATCTTTAAACTCTCAAGGATTTTGGACAGATGGAGAAGACTTTTCCAAGTGTGGAATCCCAAACGTAAACTACAGGACTGTCATTTAAAAATCCAGTAAGGAATTCAGTGCCCCACTCTTTTCCTCACCTGCCCACCACCTCCCTCTGATACCCCTCTTTTTCCCATTTCTCCCAATGGTTCACTCTACTCTCCTATCAGATTCTCCTTCTTCAGCCCTTTACTTTTCCATCTATCACCTCCAAGCTTCTTACTTCATCATCCCCTCCCCACAGATACTCTTTCTTTCCAGTCCTGATGAAGAGCCTCAGCCTAAAATGTTGACTGTTTATTCCTGTCCTTAGCTACTGCCTGACCTGCTGACTTCCACCACATTTTGTGCATTGTTCTCAAGGAACTCAATTGGGTTTTTTAAAAACCCAAATAATTGAGTAGTAGACACAAAAGTTCTGATAGAGTTCAAGAATATAAAACAAGCCACATGACTCCATCCTCCCAGTATCATGTGCCCTGTCCACTTCCTTCTCAGAATCAGAATCAGGTTTATTATCACCAGCATGTGACGTGAAATTTTTTAAATTAACAGAAGCATTTCAATGCAATACATAATCTAGTAGAGAAAAAAAATAAACAAACAAGTAAATCAATTATGTATATTGAAAAGATTTTTTTTTTAAATGTGCAAAAACAGAAATACTGTATATTAAAAAGTGTCCCTTTAGGATTCAGATGGCAAAAGGGGAAGAAGCTGTTCCTGAATCACTGAGTGTGTGCCTTCAAGCTTCTGTACCTCCTACCTGATGGCAACAGTGAGAAAAGGGCTGCCCTGGGTGCTGGAGGTACTTAATAATGGACATTGCCTTTCTGAGACACCGCTCCTTGAAGATGTCCTGGGTACTTTGTAGGCTAATACTCAAGATGGAGCCGACTAAATTACAACCCTCTGCAGCTTCTTTTGGTCCTGTGCAATAGCCCCCCCCCCCCCCCCCATACCAGACAGAGATGTAGCCTGTCAGAATGTTCTCCACTGTACAACTACAGAAGTTTTTGAGTGCATTTGGTGAAATGCCAAATCTCTTCAAACTCCTAATGAAGTATAGCTGCTGTTTTGCCTTCTTTATAACTACAATTGAGATGTTGGGACCAGGTTAGATCCTCAGAGATCTTGACATCCAAGAACTTGAAGCTGCTCACTCTCTCCACTTCTGATCCCTCTATGATTGGTATGTGATTCTTCGTCTTACCCTTCCTGAAGTCCACAATCAACTTTTTGTCTTACTGACGTTGAGTGCTAGGTTGTTGCTGCAGCACCATTCCCCTAGTTGGCGTATCTCACTCCTGTACGCCCTCGTCACCACCTGAGATTCTACCAACAATGGTTGGTATTAATCTCTCAGCCTCAGACTTGAATATGCTCAATGAGTGAGGAATCATCCAAGTAGACACTAGAATCATAGTGATATACGTTCAAAATATACATTTACACGCATTAGGAATTTGCTGCAGTGTGTTGGTCAGAGTACAACATGCAAAAAAAATTACATTCAACAATTGTAAAGAATGAATTCCATAAAGGTGAATGAATCACAGTGGCAGGAGCAGAGCTGTGCAACAAGGTTACTCACAGGTTGCATAAAAGGAGAGTTTTGCAGCGGTTTAGACATTCCAGAGGCCCAGTCAGCTGCAGGAGCAGAGCACTTTGAATTATATAAAAATACTGAAGGGACAAGTGGGGCGGGCAATGTTGGGAGCAGGCCAGCGGTGAGAGTAGGAGCATCAAGCTTTGTCTCAAGGGCTTTCATAGAGAAGAGGCTGAGACCAAAGAAACAGGTTAGAAGGGTTAGTTTTTCCTTTCGTGATTGCTGATTTGGTCTTGGTTGCCCATTGTACAGTGTGGGCAGGATGGCAGATATGGCAGTGGAATGCTCCTCCTGTAGGATGTGGGAATTCATGGAACCTGATGGTCTCCCTGATAACTAGACTTGCAGGAAGTGCAGCCAACTCCAGTTCCTGAAAGACCACATTAAGGAGCTAGAGCTGGAGCTGGAGTTGGATGAACCAAGGATGATCCGGGAAGCAGAGCACTGATAAACAAGACTTTTGAGCAGGTAGTTACACCCAGAAATTTGGGTAGTAGATGAGTGAACACCCAGAGAGGTAAAGGGAGAAATAAGTCAGTGGAGGATCCCCCCCCGTGGCCATTCCCTCAAAAACAGGTACCCCTTGGATACTGCTGATCTATCTCAGATTCAGATTCAGTTTATTGTCATTTAAAAACAAATGCAATGCAATGCAGTTAAAAAATGAGACAACGTTCCTCCAGAATGATATCACAAAAGCACACGACAAAACAGACTACACCAGAAAATCCACATAACGTTTGGCAATCCCCAATCCAGAGTCCGGAGAGGTTTCTGCATATTAATATCGCACTACCATCTTAGCGCATTCCCCGGAAAGGAGCTCCAAATCCATCAGACAAAACAAGACCAAAAACTAAAGCTACAAGGCCTGCACAAAACCACATAGTTACAACATATAGTTACAACAGTGCAAACAATACCATAATTTGATAAAAAAAAACAGACCATGGGCACGGTAAAAATAGTCCATTATGTTAAAAGACTGTAAGTTCGAAAGAAACCACCACACAGTTTCCAGAATTTCTCAGGGTCCCGACAGACTCGTCATCCCACGCCGGCAGCAGAAGGGAATACCCCCACTATAAGGGAATACCCCCGCCACAGCGCCGTCTGACTCAGCCTCGCAGACACAGCACACAATAAAAGCTCCATCGAACCCAGCCTCGCAGACACAGCACGCACTGAAAGCGACCTGACCGCAGCGGACTCCGAGCTTCTGACCATCCCCACCGTCACAGCTTCTCCGAGTTTCATCCTCTGCCAAGTGTATTAAGACGCCCCCGCCAACGGCCACCAGCAACACGACCCCGAGGACCCGGACCTCACAGCAGCAGCGGCAACAAAGAGGGCCTTCCTGGAGATTTCCAGATGTTCCTCCGTGCTCTGTGCTCCCACGTCCGTTTTTCATTAGATTAGGATTGCGCACGGCACCCCGCCTAACAAATAACATATCAGCTCCGGAGTGGCTGCTGCAACCTGCATCGCGCTGCCATTTTGACCTCTGGGCAAAGGAGCAGCAGCCAAGACCAACAGGCTCTGAACCTCAGAGGGGTAGGATGAAGTCAGGCAGAGCAATAGTCATAGGGGACTTGATAGTCAGGGAGACAGATCGGAGGTTCTGCAGCAGCAAAAGTGATGCCATGATAATGTGTTACTTCCCAGGTGCTGGGGTCCAGGATGTCTCTACGCGGTTGCAGAATACGCTTGAAGGGGAGGGTAAGCAGCCAGAGGTTGTAGTACATGTTGGTATCAAAGACAAAGACAGGAGAGGGGTAAGGGTTCTGTGCAGTAAGTTTAGGGAGTTAGGAAGGAGGCTGAAGAGCAGGACCTCCAAGGTGGTCATCTCCGGATTACTCCGGTACCACGATCTATAGAAGTTCTGAACAGGAAGATAGCGCAGGTGAATGAGTGGCTGAGGAGATGGTGCAGGGGATGGGGTTTCAAGTTCTTGAATCATTGGAACCTCTTCTGAGGAAGGGGTGACCTGTACTGGAGGGAACCAATATACTGGGAGGAAAGTTTACTATTGCTATTGGGGAGGGTTTAAATTAAATTTTCAGGGGGTGGGATCTGAAGTGAACAGGCAAAGCATGGGGTGATTGGCACGCTAGTAAAGACAGCTTGTAGGGAGTTTTTGAGGAAGGATAAGCAGATGATAGAACAAAGATACACTCAGCCAGATGGTTTGAGATGTGTTTATTTTAATATATGGAGTATTATAAAAGAGGTGGGGGTGGCATTGTGGCTGCAGATTAGGAGGAAGTCATGGAGGGATTGTCTACTGAGTCATTGTGGGTGGAAGTCAGAAACAGGAAGGGGGTAATAACTCTATTGGGTGGTGTTTTTTTAAAAAAAATAGATCCCCCAATAGCAACAGGGATATTGAGGGGCACATGGGGAGGGCAGATTCTGGAATGGTGTGATAATAATAGTGTTGTGGTGATGGGAGGTTTTAACTTTCATAATATAGACTGACGAGATCTCCTTAGAGCAAGGGTTTAGATGGGGTGGAGTTTGGTAAGTGCATTCAGGAAGGTTTCCTGACGCAATATGTAGATAAGCCTACAAGACGAGAGGCTGTACTCGATCTGGTATTGGGAAATGCCTAATTTAGTTAGTTGTCAGATCTCTTGGTGGGAGAGCATTTTGGAGGTGGTGATCACAACTCTGTCTCCTATACCATAGTGCTGGAGAGAGATAGGAACAAACAATTTGGGAAAGCATTTAATTTGGGTAGGCAGGAACTTGCGAACATAAATTGGGAGCAGATGTTCTCAGGGAAATGCACAGCAGAAATGTGGGAAATGTTCAGGGAACATTTGCATGGCGTTCTGCATAGGGACGTTCCACTGAGGCAGGGAAAGGATGGTAGGGTAGAAGAACCGTGGTGTACAAAGGATGTAGAAAATCTAGTTAATAAGAAAAGTCTACAAAAGGTTCAAGAAACTAGGTACTGTTAGAGCTCTAGAAATCTACAAGGGTGCCAGGAAGGAGCTCAAGAATGAAATTAGGAGAGCTTGAAAGGGCATGAGAAGGCCTTGGTGAGCAGGATTAAGGAAAACCCCATGGTCTATAAGAACGTGAAGAGCAAGAGCTGTGTGAGAGTAGGACCATTCAGGTGTGATAGTGGAAATGTGCGCATGGAGTCGGAAGAGGTAGCGGAGGTACTCAATGAATACTTCAGTATTCACCAGTGAAAAGCAGCTTGGCATTTGCGGAGATGACTTACAGCAGACTGAAATGCTTGAGCATATAGACATTAAGAAAGAGGATGTGCTGGAGTTCTTGAAAAGGTATTAAGTTAGACAAGTCTCCAGGACTGGGCTAGATATACTCCAGGCTACAGTGGGAAGTGAAGGAGATTGCTGAGCCTCTTGTGATTATCTTTGCATCATCAATAGGGACGGGAGAAGTATCAGAGGACTGGAAGGTTGCAAATGTTGTTCCCTTGTTCAAGAAAGGGAGTAGAGCTAACCCAGGAAATTATAGACCAGTGAGTGTTACTTCAGTGGTGGGTAAGTTGTTGGAGAAGATCCCAAGAGGCAGGATTTATGAGCATATGGAAAGACATAATCTGATTAGGGATAGTCAGCATGGCTTTGTCAGGGGCAGGTTATGCCTTACGAGCCTGATTGAATTCTTTAAGGATGTAACAAAACACACTGATGAAGGTGGAGCAGTGGATATAGTGTATTGGGATTTCAGTAAGGCATTTGATAAAGTTCCCCATATTAGGCTCATTTGGAAAGTAAGGAGGCGTGGGATCCAAGGGGACATTGCTTTGTGGATCCAGAACTGGCTTGCCCACAGAAGGCAAAGAGTGGTTGTAGACGGGTCATACTCTGTATGGAGGACGGTGACCAGTGGTGCTCCACAGGGATCTGTTCTGGGACCCCTCCTCTTTGCGATTTTTATAAATGACCTAGATGAGGAAGTAGAAGGATGGGTTTGTAAGTTTGCTGATGATACAAAAGTTGGGGGTGTTGTGGATAGTCTGTTGGGTTGTCAGAAGTTACAGCTGGGCATTGATAGGATGTAGAACTGGGCTGAGAAGTGGCATATGGCGTTCAACCCAGATCAGTGTGAAGTGGTTCATTTTGGTAGGTCCAATTTGAAGACAGAATATAATATTAGTGGCAAGATTCTTGGCAGTGTGGAGGATCAGAGGGATCTTGGGGTCCATATCCCCAGGACATTCAAAGTTGCTGCGCAGGTTGACAGTGTTGTTAAGAAGGCATACAGTGTGATGACCTTTATCAAGTGTGGGATTGAGTCAAGAGCCGTGAGGTAATGTTACAGCTATACAAGACCTTAGTTAGACCCCACTTGGAGTACTGTGTTCAGTTCTGGTCACCTTACTACAGTAAGAATGTGGATACTATAGAAAGGGTGCAGAGGAGATTTACAAGGATGTTGCCTGAATTGGAGAGCCTGCATTATGAAAATAGGTTGAGTGAACCTTGGAACGATGAAGGATGAGAGGTGACCTGATAGAGCTGTATGATGAGAGGCATTGATTGTGTGAATAGCCAGAAGCTTTTTCCCCAGTGCTGAAATGTCTAACACTGGGGGGGGAGTGAAGGAGGGATAGTTTTAAATTGCTTGGTAGTAGGTACAAGGGGGACGTCAGGGCCAAGTTTTTCCACAGAGAGGTGGGTGTGGGGAATGCACTGCCGGTGGCGGTGGATACAATGGGGTCTTTTGAGAGACTGTTAGATAGGTACATAGAGCTTAGGAAAATAGAGGGCTATGTGGTAGAACAATTCAAAGCAATTTTTAAGAGTAGGTTACATGGTCAGCACAACATTGTGGGCTGAAGGGCCTGTAATGTGCTGGAGATTTCTGTGCTCTTTTAGGATAACAATTATATACAAAAACTAATAAATTGGAGTTTAAACAAACATGGAATAAAATTAATAATGCTAGCAGCATTACAAAAAGTGATTTAAAGTGTCTACAGAGCAGGTGACGGAGAGAGAAGATAAATAAAAAACATTGAATTTTCTAAAGGGATAAGATTAAACTTTTGGGAGAAAATCCATCTGCAGCATACACACTCAAAGGTGCATGCTAGACATAATCTGCAAAGCTGCCACATGATGGTCAATTTATTTGGCCGTCAGTGTCAGGCAGTGTGCAAGGACACTTAAAAGACAGTTTTAAGATGAGTGAAAGATTTAAAAGGGATCTGAGTTGTAACGTTTCCCACAGGGTGTAGTGGGTCTGTGGAATAAGCTGCCAGAGGAAGCTGTAGAGGCAGGTACAATACCTCAGCACTTGTCATAGCCAGTAATGTATCAAGCACGTATACATCAACAGGTCAGGTTCATTCACACTTCAGTTTGTTGTCTTTTATACACGTTGGTTGTTTGTAAGTCTTTGTTGTGTTCAGTTTTTCATTGATTCTACTGTATTTCTTTGTGTTTATGGAACTGTCCAAAAGAAAATGAATCTCAGGATAGTAAATGATGACACAAGACCACAGTCTGCTCCTTCAACCCATAATGTCTGCTCCACTGTTTGATAATGGCTGAACCTACCAAAAGTTGAAGGGTCTCAGTAGAGTAGATGTGGAGAGATGCAATTCTGCTCACTAGACCTGGAATATCTCACAATTAAATGCCATCCATTTTACCTGCCACGGGAGATTTCTACCATCATTTTGGTAGTGGTGTACACTCCACCTCAGGCCAAATGTCAAACAGCCTCTGGATGATCTGACCAAAGGATCCAACATGCACAAAGCAGCACACTCTGATACCTTCACCATCATTTTGGGGGATTTTAATCAAGCCAGCTTGAAAAGCCACTAAATAATACTTTGAGAGGTTGGTCATGGCTAGAATCAACTCCTGCCTCAGCAAGGATCTGGACACACTGTAATTTGCCTATTGCCACAATAGGTCTACAGTGGACACAATCTCAATGGCTCTTCACGGCCTTGGATTATCTGGACAATATGAACACCCATGTCGGGGTGCTGTTCACTGACTATAGCTCAGAATTTCACACCGTCAATCCTAGTCCTGATCAAAAAGCTCAAGAACCTGGGCCTCTGTACCTCCCTCTACAATTGGATCCTCAAATTCCTAACCAGAGACTACAATCTGTGTGGATAGCTAATAACATCTTCTCCTCACTGACGATCAACACTGGCGTACATCAGGCGTGTGTTTAGCCCACTGCTCGACTCTCTCTGTACCCATGAATTAGTGGCTAGGTATAGCTCAATTGCTTTCCATAAATTTGCTGATGGCACAACCATTGTTGGTAGAACATCAGATGGAGATGAGGGCGTACAGCAGGGAGATATACCAGGTAGCTGAGTGGTGTTGCACCAACAGCCTTGCATTCAATGTCAGTAAGGATGATTGTGGACTTCAGAAAGGGCAAGATGAGGGAAAACAAACTGATCCTCTGAGGGATCAGAAGTGGAGAAAGTGGAGAGAATTTCAAGTTCCTGGGGTGTCAAGATCCCTGAGGATCTAACCTGGTTCCAACATTTCAATGCAGTTATAAAAACAGCAAGACAGTAGCCATATTTCATTAGGACTTTGGAAAGATTTAGTTTGTCACCTAAAACACTGGAAAATTTCTATAGAGGTTCTGCGGAGAGCATTCTGACAGACTGCGTCACTCTCTGGTATGGAGAACTACTACACAGCACTGAAAGAAGCTGCAGAAAATTGTAAAATTAGTCAGTTCCATCTTGGGTACCAGCCTCTGTACCATCCAAGACATCTTCAAGGAGTGGTGCCTCAGAAAGGTGACATCTATTATTAAAGTACCCTCTTCACCCAGGACATGCCTTCTTCTCATTGATACTGTCAGGAAGAAGGTACAGAAGTCTGAAGACACACAATCAGTGATTCAGGAACAGCTTTTTCCCCTCTGCCATCCAGTTCCTAAATGGACATTAAACCTATGAACATTATCTCACTTTTTAAAAATTATTTGTTTTGCACTATTTTTAATCTAACTACTGTAATTGATTTATGCATTTTTTCTTTCTATATTATCGTATTGGATTGTACTGCTGCTTTAACAAATCTCACAAAATATGCCAGTGATAATAAACTTGATTCTGATGTTTCCTATCGTACCTAGGACCAGAAGACACAGCCTCAGAATAGAGAGGTGTCCTTTTAGTATGGAGATGAGGAATTTCTTTAGCCAGAGAGTGGTGAATCAGTGGAATTCATTGCCACAGGGGTCTTTGGAAGCCAAGTCAATAAGCATAGTTAAGGCAGAGTTTGATAGATTCTTGATTGGTCAGGGCCTGAAAGGATATGGGGAGTAGGCAGGAAATCGGAGCTGAGAGGAAAATTGGATCAGCCATGGTGAAATGACGGAGCAGACCCTATGGGCCAAATGGCCTATTTATGAGATATTCCTATTTATATAGGAATATCTCATGATCTATTTTTGCCCCTCAACAACCACCTATGGCAATGAATTCCACAAATTCACCACTCTCTGGCTAAAAAAATTCCTCCTCATTGCTGTTTAAATGGATATCCCTATATTCTAGGGGTGTGCTCTCTCATTCTAGAGTATCCCACGAAAGGAAACATCCTCTCCCATCCACTCTATCTAGGCCTTTCAGTATTCGATGGGTTTCAACCAGATCGACCTTCATTTTTCTAAACTCCAGCTGAGTACAGGCCCAGAGCCATCAAATGCTTCTCATACAAGCCTTTCATTCCTGAAATAATTTTTGTGAATCTCCTTTGAATTCTCTCCAATGAAGGCACATCCTTTCTTAAATAAGGGGCCCAAAACTGATCATAATACTCCAAGTGAGGCCTCACCAATACCCCAGCAACACATCCTTGATTTTATACTCTAGATCTCTTGAAATGAATGCTGACATTACATCTGCCTTCCTCACCAGACTCAACCAGAAGAGCATCTTTGAATGCACAACACATTGAACCTTGAAATGGATGGGCTACAAACATACACTCAGTGGCCTCTTTATTAATTACAGGAGGTACCTAATAAAGTGGCCAGAGTGTACAACAGTGCAACACAGTACAGACCCTTTAGCCCACAATGTTGTGCTGACTTTTTAAGCTTATTCCAAGATCAATCTAACCCTTTCCCCCAACATGGTCCTCCATTTCTCTTTCAGCCTATCTAAGAGTTTCTTAAATACTCTGCCTCTATCACCACCCCTAGCAAGATATTCCATACACCCACCACCCTCCATGCAAAAATACTTACACTGAAACCAATGGCTGTGGAGGACAAGTCAGGATCTCAAAGGTTACAGGGAGAAGGCAAGGGAAAAGGGTGGAGAGGGATAATAAATCAGCAATGGTGGAACAAACACAATGGGCTGAATGGTCCAATTCTGCCCCTATGTCTTATGGTTTTATAATTACTATACAATGTAGTCAATGCATGGCCAACAAAAATGAATTACCAATGACTTGTGATCTGTACTACACATGTACCAACCTGCACAAAACATTGCTTAATGCAGTTTTGGCATATTTATGTATTAACATGCTTCTAACATGATCTGCTGGGACATGCAAATTTATTCAGCTGTCAGCATCAGGCAGTGTGTAAAGACAGACTTTACACTTAGAGGGCAGTTTTACAGTGAGAGGGGAAAGACCCGAGGGGCAACTTATTCCTCCGCACAGAGAGTGTTGAATACTTTGAACAAACAATGAGAAACTCTAGAGGTTGGTACAATTATAATGTCATTTGGGCAGGTTTATGGACAGGTCCACAGACCCTTCAGTTAATAGTAAAACTCCATGGTATAAAAAACATTGGGAACCCCTAGTTTAGAGAGATATTGGCCAAATTCAGGCAGGTGGAATTAGCTTGGATAAACATCAAGTTCACTGATGCTACTACAATGGTTGGCCTCATCAACATACAGAGTGGAGGCAGAGAGGCGTGTCAAATGGTGGGAGAACAACAACCCAAGTCTCAATGTGGACAAGACAAAAGAGATGATTGTGGACTTCAGAAAGGCACAGGTCAACCATTCTCCATTGTATATGCTGTAGAGAAAGTGAAGAACATGAAGTTCTTTGGTGTGCACAAAACAGACAATCTAACCTGAACCCATAACACATCTTCAAAGTCAAGAAAGCAAAGCAGTGTCTATGCTTTGAGGCAATTGAGGCATGCAAGGCTCCCCGACCCCATTCTAACAACTTTCTACTGGAGCACCATCAAGAATGTCCTGTCTGGCTACATTATTATGTGGTACAGAAGCTGCAAGGCATCAGACCACAAAACCTGACAAAGGACAGTAAAAATCTCCCTCCCCCATTTGTGAAACTTACCAGAAACGTTGCAGACGAAAGATCCAAAACATTATTGAGGATCTCCATCATTCATCCCACAATTTCAGGAGGTACCAAAAAAACCAATCAGACTAAGTCTGCCTTGCCACCACCAGTCTTGTCACTAGGATTGCAAGCCTTTATCTGTGCTGCACTTTACTACATGCATTTTGAAAGATATTTTATTAACTGATTTATAGTATAACATTTTGTTTTGTGTTATGTGTGATCCATGTATTGTGAGTGCACTGTGATCTGGGGTAATGTTTCTTTGTTTGGTTACATACATACATATATATGTACAGTCAGATGATGAGCTTGGTCATCTGTTCGCAAGCTGTACAACTCACAAGACCACATGTTCTCAATACATTTGTGAAGTAGCTGAACGTAGAGTCAAAAAACAATGAACTGCTGATGGAAACAGGCAGGTCACGTGTGGAGGGAATTAGACAGTCGATATTTCAAGTTGAAACCATTCATCTGCATGGTTGAAGCATTGGAACCTATAAGACCATAAGATATAGGAGCAGAATTAAACCAATTGGCCCAATCTCCTGCCTCTTCCTTGTATCTCCTTGTGCCCTGACTAATCAAGAATCTATCAGCCTTTGCCTTAAATATACCCAATAACTTTGCCTGCACAGATGCCTAGGGCAACAAATTCCTCAGATTCACCACTGTCTGGCTAAAGAAATCCCTCCTCATCTCTATTCTGATCCCCTACTATAGGAAGGATTTTCAACATTTAATAGATTTCAATGAGATCTCCCCTCATTCTTCTGAATTCCAGTGAGTACAGGCCCAGAGCCTGTACTCTGGGACATTCAACTCAAAAGGTTGAATTCCAGTCCCTTCCATATGCTGTCTGACTTGCTCGGTTCCTCCACCAGCTTGCTTTTTTTGCTCTAGATTCCAGCATCTGCAGTTTTTTACGTCTCCATTTTATCATTTGAATCACAGAAACTTTCTAAAGTAGGTACATGTTCAGCACAGCATTGTGGGCCGAAGGGCCTGTATTGTGCTGTAGGTTTTCTAAGTTTCTAATCATGCTGGTTTTAAGTTAAAGTTGATGACTTTTAAGCCATTCTTGATACAGGATCTCCAACTGAAACACTGACTATCCCTTTACAGATCTGTCTGATCCACTGAGTTCCTCCAGTAGTTTGCCTTTGCTACATTCAAAAAGGAATTCCTCCACAATCTTCTGTTCATTTAAAGTCCCAAACTCGCTGAAGGTAAACTTGCAGGTTGAATCATTGGTAAGGAAGTTCAAAGTACGTTTATTATCAAAGTACATACAGTACAAGTCACCATACACAACCCCAAGATTCATTTTCTCATGAGCATACTCAATAAATCCAATAACCATAATAAAATCAATGAAAAACTGAAGAGAACATGTCCTGGGTGGTGGTAGCCCTGATGAAGGATGCTGCTTTCCAACAATAATGCTCTTGTGTAGGGACTACTTTTTGTAGCATTTTCTGTGCAAAGGCATTGGTATTCCCATACCACGCTGTAATGTAGCCAATGAATATACTCTCCACAACACATCTATAGAAATTGGTCAAAGTTTTAAATGCCATGCTGAATCTACACAAACCCCCAAGGACACACACTGCAGTGCTTTCTTCATAATTGCACTTACATACTGGGCCCAGGACAGCTCCTCTGAAATAATAACACTGAGGAATTTAAAGTTTCTGACCAGCTCAACCTCAAATCCCCTGATGAAGACTGGCTCAGGGACCTCCTTGGTCTTCCTGACATTAAGAGGTTGCTTTGGCACCACTCAGTCAGATTTTCAGTCTCCCTTTGATTTGGCCAACAACAGTGGTGTTGTCAGCAAACTTGAATATGGCATTGGAGCTGTGCTTCGCCACACAGCCATAAGTATCAAGCAGTAGAGCAGGGGGCTAAGCACACAGCCCTGTGGTGTACCTGTGCTGACAGAGAAAGTGGAGGAAATGTTACTGACAGTCCAAACTGTCTGGGGTCTACAAGTGAGGAAATTCAGAATGCAATTGCACAAGTAAGTATTGATAGCATTTTGAAGGCTACGATGTAAAAGCAAGGATGTAATGCTGAGGATTTATACGGCACTGGCCAGACCACACTTGGAATATTTGAGCAATTTGGACCCCTTATTTAAACAAGGATATCATGACAGTCAAGAGAAGATTGAAGATTGAAGAGAATGATCCCAAGAATGAAAGGGTGAACATTAGAGGAGTGTTTGATGGCTCTGGTATTGTACTTGCTGGAGCTCAGAAGGATGAGAGGAAATAGAAACGTAGAAAACCTACAGCACAATAGAGGCCCTTCCACCCAAAATGCTGTGCCGAACATGTCCTTACTTCAGAAATTACCTAGGGTTACCCATGGCCCTTTATTTTTCTAAGCTCCATATACCTATCTAGGAGTCTTTTAAAAGACCCTATTGTATCCACCTCCACCACTGTTGCCGACAGCCCATTCCATGCACTCATCACTCTGCGTAAAAAAAACTTACCCCTGATATCTCCTCTGTACCTACTTCCAAGCACCTTAAAATAGTGTCCTCTCATGCTAGCCACTTCAGCCCTGAGAAAAAGCCTCTGACTATCCACACGATCAATGCCTCTAATTATCTTGTACACCTCTAACAGGTCACCTCTCATCCTCTGTCACTCCAAGGAGAAAAGGCCAAGTTTCCACATCCTTTCTGTAGTGAGCTGACCAGAACTGAGCACAGTACTCCAAGTGGGGTCTGACCAGGGTCCTATATAGCTGCAACATTACCTCTCAGCTCTTAAACTCAGCCCCACAGTTGAATACACCATATGCCTTCTTAACCACAGAGTCAAACTGCGCAGCAGCTTTGAGTGTCCTATGGACTCAGACCCCAAGATCCCTCTGATCCTCTACACTCCCAAGAGTCTTACCATTAATACTATATTCTGCCATCATATTTGATCTACCAAAATGAACCACCTCACACTTATCTGGGTTGAACTCCATCTGCCACTTCTCAGCCTAGTTTTGCATCCTATCAATGTTTCACTGTAACCTCTGACAGCCCTCCACACTATCCACAACACCCCTAACAGCAAATTTACTAACCCATTCCTCCACTTCCTCATCTAGGTCATTTATAAAAATCACAAAGAGAAGGGGTCCTAGAACAGATCAGAGGCAAACCACTGGTCACCGATCTCCATGCAGAATTTGACCCGTCTACAACCACTCTTTGCCTTCTGTGGGCAAGCCAATTCTGGATCCACAAAGCAAGGTCCCCTTGGATCCCATGCCTCCTTACTTTCTCAATAAGCTTTGCATGGGGTACCTTATCAAATGCCTTGCTGAAATCCATGTAGACTACATCTACTGCTCTTCCTTCATCAATGTGTTCAGTCACGTCCTCAAAAAATTCAATCAGGTTAGTAAGGCACAACCTGTCTTTGACAAAGCCATGTTGTCTGTTCCTAATCATATTATGCCTCTCCAAATGTTCATAAATCTTGCCTCTCAGGATCTTCTCCATCAACTTACCAACCACTGAAGTAAGACTCACTTGTCTATAATGGGCTATCTCTACTCCCTTTCTTGAACAAGTGAACAACATCTGCAACCGTCTAATCCTCTTGAACCTCTCCCATCCCCATTGATGATGCAAAAATCATTGCCAGAGGCTTAGCAATCCCCTCCCACAGAAGCCTGGGGTACATCTTATCCAGTTCTGGAGACTTATCCAACTTGATGCTTTCCAAAAGCTCCAGCATATCTGCTTTCTTAATGTCTATATGCTCAAGCTTTTAAACCCACTGTAAGTCATCCCTACAATCACCAAGATCCTTTTGTGTAATGAATACTTTGCTTCAGTATTCACCAAGTACCTCTGCTCCCTCCTCCGGTTCCATACACACCTCCCCACTGTCACACTTGATTGGTCCTATTCTCTCACATCTTATTCTCTTGTTCTTCACATACTTGTAGAATGCCTTGGGGTTTTCCTTAATCCTGCTTGCCAACGCCTGCTCATGACCCCTTCTGGCTCTCCTAATTTCATTCTTAAGCTCTTTCCTGCTAGCTTTATAGTTGTCTAGATCTCTATCTTTAGTTTTTTGAACCTTCTGTAAGCTTTTCTTTTCTTCTTGACTAGATTTTCAACAGCCTTTATACACCATTGTTCCTGTACCCTACCATCCTTTCCCAGTCTCATTGGAACGTACCTATGTAGAACCTCATGCAAATATCCCCTGAAAATTTGCCAGTTTTGGTCTCCAGGGTTAAGGAAGGACATCCTGGCTGTAGAGGAAGTGCAGCGTAGATTCACGAGGTTAATTCCTGGGATGTCTGGACTGTCTTACGCAGAGAGGTTAGAGAGACTGGGCTTGCACATGCTGGAATTAAGGAGATTGAGAGGGGATCTGATTGAAACATGTAAGATTATTAAGGGATTGGACAAGATAGAGGCAGGAAATATGTTCCAGATGCTGGGAGAGTCCAGTACCAGAGGGCATGGTTTGAGAATAAGGGGTAGGTCATTTAGGACAGAATTAAGGAAAAACTTCTTCTCCCAGAGAGTTGTGGGGGTCTGGAATGCACTGCCTCGGAAGGTAGTGGAGGCCAATTCTCTGGATGCTTTCAAGAAGGAGCTAGATAGGTATCTTATGGATAGGGGAATCAAGGGACATGGGGACAAGGCAGGAACCAGGTATTGATAGTAATTGATCAGCCATGATCTCAAAATGGCGGAGCAGGCTCAAAGGGCCGAATGGTCTACTTCTGCACCTATTGTCTATTGTCTATTTCTTCCATACATTTCCTTGAGAACATCTGTTCCCAATTTATGCTTCCAAGTTCCTGCCTGATAGCCTCATATTTCCCCTTACTCCAATTAAATACTTCCCTAACTTGTCTATTCCTATCCTCTCCAATGCTATGGTAAAGGAGATAGAATTGTGATTATTATCTCCAAAATGCTCTCCCACTGAAATACCTGACACCTGACCAGGTTCATTTCCCCAATACCAGATCAAGTACAGCCACTCCTTTTGTAGCCTTATCGACATATTGGGTCAGAAAACCTTCCTGAACACACCTAACAAATTCCACCCCACCTAAACCCCATGCTCTGGGGAGATGCCAAACAATATTTCAGAAATTAAAATCTCCCACTACGACAACTCTGTTATTATTTACACCTTTCAAGAATCTGTCTGACTATCTGCTCCTCCATGTCCCTGTTACTATTGGGTGGTCTATAAAAAACACCCAGTAGAGTTATTGACCCCTTTCTGTTTCTAACTTCCACCCAGAGACTCAATAGACAAACCCTCCATGACTTCCTCCTTTTCTACAGCCATGACACTATCTCTGATCAGCAGTGCCATGCCCCCACCTCTTTTGCCTCCCTCCCTGTCCTTTCTGAAACATCTAAAGCCCGGCACTTGAAGTAGCTATTCCTGCCCCTGAGCCATCCAAATCTCTGTAATGGTCACAACATCATAGCTCCAAGTACTGATCCACGCTCCAAGCTCATCCACTTTGTTCATGATGCTTCTTGCATTAAAATAGATACATCTCAAACCACTGGTCTGCATGCATCCCCTCTCTATCAGCTGCCTAACCTCCCTCCCGGACTGTCTACAAGCTTTCTCTATTTGTGAGCCAACTTCCCCTTCCACCGTCTCTTCAGTTCGGTTCCCACCCCCCAGTAATTCTAGTTTAAAGTCTCTCCAATAGCCTTAGCAACTTAGCCAGGATATTGGTACCCCTGTGATCCAAGTGTAACCCGTCCTTTTTGTACAGGTCACACCTACCCCAAAAAGAGGTTCCATTGATCCAGAAATCTGAATCCCTGCCCTCTGCTCTAATCCCTCATCCACATATTTATCTTCCACCTCACTCTATTCCTATACTCATTGTCCTAAGATTACTACCTTTGAGGTCCTGCTTCTCAACTTCCTTCCTAACTCCCCGTAGTCTGTTTTCAGGACCTCCTCCCTTTTCCTACCTATATTGTTGGTACCAATATGTACCACGACCTCTGGCTGTTCACCTTCCCACTTCAGGATATCGTGGACACGATCAGAAATATCCCAGACCCTGGTACGTGGGAGGCAAACTACCATCCATGTTTCTTTCCTGCATCCATAGAATTGCCTGTGTGACCCCCTAACTATATAGAATCCCCTATCACTGCTACCATCCTCTTCCCTACCCTCCTGAGCCACAGGGCCAGACTATGTGCCAGAGGCGCAGCCACTGTTGTTTCCCCCCAGGTAGGCCATTCCCCCACAACAGTACTCAAACAGGAGTACTTATTGTTAAGGGGGACAGCCACCGGGGTACTCTCTAGTTCCTGACACTTGCCCTTCCCTCTCCTGACTGTTACCCACTTATGTCTCCCGAGGCCTCTGTGTGACTGCTTGCCTATAGCTCCTTCTATCACCTCCTCACTTTCCCCAACCAGACAAAGATTATCGAGCTGCATCTCCAGTTCCCTAAGAAGCTGCAGCTCAATGCACCTGGCAGAGATGTGGCGGTCGGGGAGGCTGGGAGACCCCCTGACTTCCCACATCTGACACCCAGTACAGAACATTGGCCTCATAGACATACTTCTTGCTTCTATTTTTCACACGTAGCTTCCCACACCTCAACCCATTATCGCCTAAGCCTCATTGAGCCAAAGCCCTCCTACTCTGTCTCCCTCTACTCTTTCACTTGCACCTCTGAAACCCGCTCTATGAAGATGTCCTCCTTTTAAACTTTTCCCCGCTGGTCTAACTCGGTGACGTCCACACGCTTGCACAGTCGTGCCAAATCTTATTGAAACATTGAATATTGGGAAGCCTGGATAGAGTGGATGTGCAGAGGATGATTCCAATAGTAGGAGAGTATAGGGACAGAGGGCACAGCCTCAGAACACAAGGAAGTCCATCTGGCTAAAGAAAATCCTCCTTATCCCTTTTCTAGAGGCTGGTATGTATGGAGAAGATGGCACCAGCAAACAACACAACCAAAGGCAACATCCTTCGGTTAGACCGCTGCCGGCACCAGATTAAACAATTTGGCATTTTGTTGTCTCCAAGGGCATTCGGTGAGGTTTTGAGCAAAATGGGTGGGCTGGAGGCCAAGAATCCTGGAGACAAGGTGAGAGCACGATCAACTCCACATCTCGCAGATTAAAGTGTTGAGGAAGATTGAAATCGATGAGGAGTGCAGAATGTAAATGTTCAGTGCCATCTGCCTGCTTTTTTATCTCCTCTCCTCTCCCCCAAAGTTCCTGTGTTCGATTGGTCTCTTTTTCTCTGCTCCTGGAGAAAGATGTCTGCGTTCAATTGGTCTTCCTCTCCCTCCCAGTCGATGCTGCTGGAGAATGGTGCCTGGGTTTTGGGCAAGGTTTAATCAACGTGGTTTGTGGATTGCACTCCTTAGTTCATGTTATGATGTGTTTCTGGTTGCTCCATTTTGTTACTATTTTGTGTGATTTTGATTGGGCAGACTGGCTTTGTGGCCTGCAGTCAATGAATGATAGTGCTAGTTTGAACTGAACTGAAATGAAAACTGTTTTCATGACTTTGTGGTTTGATATTTTATATTCTCAGTTTTTTGGTTTTTGCCATTTTCACAATTTTGCACATTGGGAGGCTGAGATGTTCCTTTGAATGGGTTCCACTATTTCTTTGCTTTGTGGCTGGCCGTGGGAAGACAAATCTCAGGGGTGTATACTGCATACATACTTTAATAATAAATGTACTTTGAATCTAAAGTCTGTCCCACACATGGCTGTGTAAGCCAAGTCATTATGTATATTTAAAGTGAGGTTAATAACAGTGTCACTCTAACTCTTCATTAGTAAGAATGTCAAACATTACGGGGAGAGGGCAGGAGAATGGGGTTGAGGGGGATAATAAATCAGCCACGACTCATTGCACCAAATGGCCTAATTCTTCTCCTATGCCTTATGGTCATAAACTGGCAATGTCTGCTTCTTAGACTCAACAGTAGATTTACAGCAAGAATGGGATTATACACATCTGTGATATTGCTCCCACCCAATAGCCTAACAGCTAAATTGTTACTGATAAACATTAACAACAGATTCTGCAGATGCTGGAAATCCAAAGCGACACACAAAATGCTACAGGAACTCAGCTGGTCAGGCAGCATCTATGGAAAAGAATAAAAAGCCAATGATTCAGGCTGAGATCTTGAATGGTATGATATTCCCTTGCATGTTCCTCATGAGCATGGATTTACAAGGTCTGAAGTTTGGCTTCACCTACCTGTGTGGACTGTATGATTGTCAGGTCATTGATGCAAGAAAAGCCTGCACCCATTGCCGATCGCAGCCCCGCAGTGCCAAACGTCATTCTGTAGCATAGGCGATCTCGCAGCTCTTTCTTCTTCCCATCATGCTGCAGCTTCTCAATCTCCGCTTTTGTCTTGGGGTTCTGCATGCAATGAAATAACTGATTAAAGAATAATGAAACACATCATAGTCTGTTGGCAAAAATCATCTCTCCTGCCCAACTTGCAATCAATAAATTAAATTCTTTGTCTAAGCAGCACTAAAGACTAGCTTTTTGTCACATGTATATTGAAATATACAGTGAAATATGTTGTTTGCATCAACAACCACAGTTGGAGGATGTGCTAGGGCAGTCTGCAAGTATCGCTACACTTCCAAAACTAACACAGGATGCTCATAACTCACTAACCTTAAATGTAAGTTTTCAAGTTTAGTTTGTCATTCAGCCACATACTGTACACAAATGCCACCAAATGAAACATTTCTCCAAACCAAGGAGCACAACACAATACATATAACTCACACACATAACACACTAAGTATTATTACCACAAATAGTAAGGTACATTTATGACACAACTTAAAAAAGTAAATAGTATAACACTACTGGCACTCGTATGTGAGGAGGCCTGGGTGATGGCAGGGAGTTCAGTAGTCTTACAGCCTGACGGAAGAAGCTGCTTCCCATCCCAACAGTTCTCGTCCTAATATGTCCTGCCTGATGGTAGGAGGTCAAAGAGATTGTTGGACAGACAGGAGGGATGGAAGAAACCAGAGCACCCAAAGGAAACCCAAGTGGTCATGGGGAGACCGTACAAACACCTTACAGACAGCGGTGGGAATTAATCCCTAATTTCTGGCGCTATAAAGTGTTACGTTACCCACCACAATAGCATGATGCCCACAAGTCCATATTACAAGCATGAGAAGCTTGTTGATAGTTTGTTTACTAAAAAGCAATACGCAAGGATATCTTCAAATAGTTTAATTTGGTTTAGGTATTTTTAACTTGGAGATTAACAATTATAAGTGACCAAAAAATATCCAGAAAATAGATTGAGTGAGAGGTTATAACCTGTTCTAAAACCAATGTCAGCAAGACCAAGGAGATGACTATTGACTTCAGGAGCAGGAAACCAGACGTCCATGAACCAGTCCTCACTGGGGGAGGAGGTCAGCAACATTAAATCCCTTGGTGTTATTTTAGAAGATCTGCCCTGGGTCTAGCACACAAGTGCCATCATGAAGAAAGCACGGCAGCACCTCTACTTTCTTAAGACGTTTGCAAAGATTTGGCATGACATCCAAAACTTTGACAAACTTCTATGGATGTATAGTGGAGAGTATATTGAATTGAATTGACTTTATTAGTTACATCCTTCACGTAAATGAGGAGTAAAACTCTTTATGTTATGTCTCTATCTAAACGTGCAATTCATAGTAATTTGTAATAAACAGCATGTACAACAGGACAGTCAGTATAACATAGAAATACAATTGTATCAGCATGAGTTAATCAGTCTGATGGTCTGGTGGAAGAAGCTGTCCAGGAGCCTGTTGGTCCTGGATTTTATGCTGCGGTACCGTTTCCTGGATGGTAGTAAATGGAACAGTTTGTGGCTGGGGCGACTCTGGTCCCCAATGATCCTTCAGGCCCTTTTTACACACCCTTCTTTGTAAATGCCCTGAATAGTGGTGAGTTCACATCTACAGATGCGCTGGGCTGTCTGCATCACTCTCTGCAGAGTCCATACCAGGCAGTGATGCAGCCAGCCAGTTAGGATGCTCTCAATTATGCCCCTGTAGAAAGTTCTTAGGATTCAATCCCTGCTTCAACCTGTGGTTATCACCCAGATAAGGAGGTCTTCAAAACAAATACCTAAAAACCCAATACCAAAGACAAAGTGATGACCACTGTGTTAATGACAACTGCCCAGTGGCTCTGACATCCACCATCATGAAATTGCTTCATGATGGTACTGTGGAAAACATTCTGACTGGTTGCATCACCATCTGATATGGAGGGACCACTGCACAGGATCAGAAAAAGCTGCAGAGGATTGCAAACACAGCCAGCTCCATCATGGGCACTAGCCTCCCCAGGATTGAGGAGATTTTCTCAAGGCGATGCCTCAAATAAGCAACATCCAACATTAAGGATTCCCCATCACAAAGGATATGTCCTCTTCTCATTGTTACCATCAGGGAAGAGGTTGAAGGCACACGTTTTAGAAACAGCTTCTTACCACCATTAGATTCCTGAGTGGTCAATGAACTCATGAATGTGACCTCACTTTTTTTTTTCTTTTGCACTACTTAAATGTTATAGTTATAATTCATTGTTTTTTAAAATCATGTATTGCAATGTACTGCTGCCACAAAACAATAAATTTCACGCATGTGTCAGTATTATTAAATCCGGTTCTGATTCAGGAGGCTGGTCGTGGCACATTAACTCCAGCCTTTGAGGCAACTTCAACCCACTGTAATCTGCCTATCATGGAAACAGATCTATGGCCCTACACTCATCCCTGGAGCATCTGGACAGTAAAGACCTTTTTTTGCACCGCAGATTGGTTTAATATTGAAAATATTCTTGCAGACCGGCCAACGGTGGTTTGGGGGGGGGGGGGGGGGTATTAACCGCAACCGGAATATAGGTGATAATTCAACTATAAGTCACTTATAAATGGCTAATACACTCAATTTCATTTCTAAAAGGGTTTATCTAACAAATTTAATATTAAACACACAGCGTATATTTTCCTTGCATGAATATAGTGATAAGTCAACTATAAGTCACTTATAAGTCAATAGCATCATAACACTTTAAGCATCATAGCATTCATTATAAAAAATCCCGCTTCACAGAGATATGATGCTGGAAATGGAAGCAACGTTTTCAGTGCTTTCGTGGCTATCTCAGGATATTCAGCCTTGACTTTGATCCAGAATGCTAGCAGAGATATTTTGTCAAACATACTTTTCAGCCCATCATCATTTGCAAGCTTGAGGTGTTGATCTTCTTCCCGCGCTGACATGGATGATTCACCAGGGACATTCACAATTCCTTTGCACGTCTTGGGTCATTTGTGATTGGGAAGTAACTGTCGACAGCGAAGATAGGTGATTGCGCACCAGCTGTGAGGACGGTGCAGCCTCAGTCTCTCCCAAAATCCCAGCTAATGTTGGGAACATGTTAAATATGCCCGTGTCCACTCGCCGTCCCCACAGTTCCAGTTTGGCTTTGAAAGCAGACACTTTATCTGCCAACTTGAAGACAGTTGTCATTCTCCCCTGAAGTGACAAATTGAGTTCATTGAGCAGGTTGAAGATGTCACACAGATAAGCGAGTCTTGCTATCCACTCCTCGTCACTGAAGTGTGCTGCCAGTGGTGACTTTTTTCCTGAAAGAAATCTTCGTAGCTGATCTCTTAATTCAAAAACCCTGGCCAGGGCTCTCCCCCTTGATAGCCACCTGACTTCAGTGTGTAAGAGAAGGTGTTTGTGCTCTACATCCATTTTCTTGCAAAGCTGCTCAGACGTAAGTTAAGGGCTTTTGCTTTGATGTGATAACTTCAAACAACTTCACTCAATATGCTGTTAAGATCAGGTGATATTTTTCAGCTAGCCAGCATTTCCCTGTGTATGACACAGTGTGTAGACTGGCATTCAGGAGCAACCTCTTTGACTCGGGTAGTGAAACCAGACAGCCGTCCAGTCATAGCTGCAGCCCCGTCTGTGCATATTCCAACACAGAATGACCAGTCCAGTTTGCCTGACATGTAGTCATTCAAAGACTTGAATAGTTCTGCCCCAGCTGTGTTAGTTGGCAGCAGCAGTGCACACAACATATCCTCGTGCATATCGTCTTTAAATATATATCGCAAATAAACCAGCAGTATTGCCTTGTTGTTGACATTGGTAGACTCGTCAACCTGGATGATATACCATGGTGACTCATTAAGCTGTTCCAACAACTGTCCTTCGATGTCCTCCGCTGTGTCGTTGATTCTCTTTGAAACTATGGTAGCTGAAAGAGAAACCTGTGCCTTTGTGTTAGCTGCAGCTTCTCCCAACAGTTCACGGCATGTCCTTGGCAGCAGGCAGAATTAATTCTTCACCAACAGTGAAAGGCTTCTTAGCCTTAGCAATACGGCTAGTCACTAAGTACGACACTGGTAAAAGCAGCAGCATTTGTGGAGGTGGTGGCTCTCAGCACTTGCTTCTGTCCCACTTGCACATGTTTTTTCCGCTCAAAAAACTCAGCAGGTTTGTCTTTAAGTGTAGGGTGCTTGGACTCAAGGTGCCGAATCAGTTTTAAGGGTTTCATTGCTCACTGGACAGCTTGTCTCCACATATCACACGCGGTGGCTTGGAGCGTGCGAGTCACCGGTCACATTAAAGCCATATTTTATGTATGACTCGTATTTTCTGTTGAAGGAAGCTTTCTTTTTTTTTGCAGTCTCGGCCTCAGCTGTCTCTGTGTTATCATCATCGTTAGGCCTTTTATATCTCCTACCACCTCTTCCAAAGAAACACTCAAGCGACGTTTGTTTTTTAACTCATCGAGTAGTTGTAGGTTAATGACCCACTGATGACCTCACGTGCGTTCAAGTTCAACAGTAGGCGTGAGAGGGAATGAGGAAAGGTGCAGCTGATTCATATCGTTTCATATCGCCAAATCATACCGTTTCCTTGCGGCCCGGAAGCACATGCTTTGCGGCCTAGTACTGGTCCACGGCCCGGTGGTTGGGGACCACTGGTAAGACAGTTTACATTAGACTGTTAACTAAATGGACATGAACCCATGAACACTACCTCCTTTTTAAAAAATATTATTTTTTTGCACTATTCATTTAACTATTTAATATTCATGTGTATAGAAATATTTCTATATATACACACAAACACACACTTACTGTAATTGATTTACTTTTAAAAAATATTTATCATGGATTGCATTGTACTGTTGCCGCTAAGTTCACAAATTTCACAACTTTGTGCTGGTGATATTAATCCTGATTCTAATTATTGATTACAGCTCCACCATTAATGCTATAATTCCAAGCAAACTCCTGACCCTAGGAGTTAATGACACCTTTTGCAACTGGATCCTTGACTTTCTGACAGATTACAATAAATAAGAGGCAACAACATCTCTCCCACAAAGTTGTGCCCTTTTTTAATATATAAAATCACGAATCACGAGTGGAGTCGCTAACCTCTGAAAATAAACTTTCATTTTGATGGTTACTACTAATGATAATCCAGCAGGTTTCAGCCTAGTTAAATGTTTTCCCATTACACACACTGACCAGCCATCTGTACACTGTCTCACACAGGCAGTAAATTATTCACAGCAGTAAATGACAGCATAAATTATGAATAACAGGGTTGTGCAGAGTGTTTCCTGTTCTGCAGACCTCAGGGTATAAATATAGTTTGCTGGAAGCAGCCAAACAGGTAGACAAAGTGAAGGACATGCTCTCTTGTCATTGCTACCATCAAGGTGGTGGTACAGGAGCCTGAAGACACACAACATTTCAGGAACAGTTTCTTACTCTTTGACATCAGATTTTTGAATTAACCATGAGCACTACCTCATTTTTTGCAAACAAAGTACTGTGTACTTATAAGAAACATAGTTCTGATTGTAACTTATGGTAATTTTTGTATTGCACTGTACTACATATGTCAACGATAATAAATTTAATTCTGAAGGGGGCAGAAGGCACACTTGCCTTCATTAGACACAATACTGAGAACACAGGTATACGTGAAGCAGGTGAGGTTGCACTTAGAGTATTGCATGCATTTCCGGTTGCAGCTATAAGAAGGATAAGATTGAGTTAGAAAAGTTGCAGACAAGATCCTCAAGGATGTTATTGTAACTGAAGGGCTTAAATTATGAGGAGACATTGGATAGGATGGGACCGGTTACTTGAACTGAAGGAGACCAAGGCTTGACCTTACAAAGATCTATAAAATAGGGAATGGGCACAGTCTTTTATGAGGTAGGGGAGACTGAAAGTAGAGGGCATATACACTCAGTGGCCACTTTATTATATACAGAAGGTAGATGGGGTGTATAGGGTGTTCCAGGAGGGGTAGCACCTCTAGTGGAGGGGATTGTTGTGTCAACTCCGGAATTACTCACTCACCTTTGGGTCTCAGACACGCAGCTCTCACCTGTGGCTCCAAGTAGCTATTTCATGTGACAGCGGCCACAGCTTTTTGACAGACAAACTAAACCAGGTTGAGGGTTAACTGACATGCACAAGTGGGATTGATTCCAGCAACATTAATTTCTGTAAGTTATAGAATTATAAAACACACAATAAGACTCGTCTCCAATTTGCTCCTAAACCCTGTAGCATGGGTCCTGAGGCTCCTGTGCCTCCTTCCTGATGGCAGTAGTGAGGAGAGAACACGGCCTGGATAGTGGGGATCCGCGATGATGGATGCAGCATTCCTGCAACAACACTCCGTGCAGACGTGCTCAGTGATGGGGAGGGCCTTACCTGTGATGATCTGGGCCATATCCACTACACTGGTGCTTCCATACTAGGTCGTGTTACAACCAGTCAATATACTCTCCACTGCACATCTAAAGAAGTTTTTCAAAGTTTTAGCCAAATTATTTACAACAACTGATGCATTTGGACAGTAAAGACACCCATGCCAGTCTATCTTATTCAATGACTACAGTAGCATTCAATATCATTATAAGCAAACTCATCACCAAACAGGAGAAGGGGGGGTCAAATCCTCTCTCCGCAACTGGATCCTTGACTCTGACCAACAGAGTACAATCAGCATGGATAGACAGCAACACCTCCACCACGATCATCCTCAACACTGGTGCCCCACAAGAGCATAGCCTCAGCTCTCCACTTCACTTCTGTACACTCATGATTACGTGGCCATGTTCTGCTCTAACTCCATCTACAAGTTTGCAGATGTTTAGGTTAACATCTTAACACCTTGGGTTGCTTTCTCTGGCACAGCAGAGGCTGAGAGAAGACCTGACGAGAAGTTTCTAAGATTAAGAGAGATGTAGATGGAGTAGAGAGCCTGTATTTTTCCCCCAGGGTCAAAATAGGTAATACCAGAGGGTATGAGGGAGATTTGTAGGGCAACTTGTATATACATACATACTGAGAGTTGTGGGTGCATGGAATATGCTGCCGGGGTGGTAGTGGAGGCAAATATGATAAAGGAGTTCAAGTGGCTCTGAGATAGGTACATGAATGTGCAAAGAATGGAGAGATACTTTGTCAGTATTTAGTAGATGCACCTACGGCAGTAATTACAGCCTTGAGTCTGTGTGGATAGGTCTCTATCAGCTTTGCACATCTGGACACTGCAGTTTTTTCCTCATTCTTCTTTACAAAACTGCTCAAGCTCTGACAGATTGCATGGGAATCATGAGTGAACAGCTCTTTTAAAGCTCAGCCACAAATTCTCAGTTGGATTGAGGTCTAGACTGTGACTTGGCCACTCCAGGACATTAACTTTGTTGTTTTTGAGCCATTCCTGTGTAGTTTTGGCTTTATGCTTGAGGTCATTGTCTTGCTGGAAAACAAATCTCCCAAATGGCAGTTCTCTTGCAGACTGCACCAGGATTTCTCTGTATTTTCCTGCATTCATTTTACCTTCTACTTTCACAAGCCTTCCGCTGCCTGCTGCTTACGCCAAACATAGTATTTAGTCTGATGGCCAAACAGCTCAATTTTGGTTTCAGAACATAGAACCTTCTTCCAACAGTCTTCAGAGTCTCCCACATGCCTTCTGGAAAACTCTAGCTGAGATTTCACCTGAGTTCTTCTTCCACCCCCCCTCCACCCCCACTAAAAAAGTGGTTTTCTCTTTGCCACTCTCCCATAAAACTGTGACTGGTGAAGCACCCAGGCAACAGTCGTTGTAAGCACAGTCTCTCTCATCTCAGCCACTGAAGCTTGCAACTCCTCCAGAGTTGTCAAAGATCTCTAGGTAGCCTACCCTACCAGTCCCCTTCTTGTACAGTCACTCAGTTTTTGAGGACAGCCTACTTCAGGCAGATTTACAGCTGTGCCATATTCTTTCCATTTCTTGATGATTGACTTAACTGTACTTCAAGGATATTCAGTGACATAGAAACTTCCTTGTATCCATCTCCTGACTTGTGCTTTTTAATAACCCTTTCACAGAGTTGCTTGGAGTGTTCTTTTGTCTTCATGGTGTAGTTTTTGCCAGGATACTGACTCACCAGCAGTTGGACCTTCCAGATACAGGTATATTTTTACTACAATCTATTGAAACACCTTGACTGCACACAGGTGATCTCCATTTAACTAATTATGTGACTTCTAAAACCAATTGGCTGCACCAGTGATGATTTGGTGTGCCACATTAAAGGGGGTGAATACTAATGCAATCAATTATTTTGTGTTTCATATTTGTAATTAATTTAGATCACTCTGTAGAAATCTGTTTTCACTTTGACATCAGAGTGTCTTTTTCTGTTGATCAGTATCAAAAAAAGCCAAATTAAATCCACTGTGATTCAATGTTGTAAAACATGAGAACTTCCAAGCTGGGGCGAGGGAATACTTTTTAAATAGACTGTACTATGGTTTAACAATTTTGAAGTGAGGTTCAAGTGCATTAAGGATTGGGGGGGGGGGGGGGAACATAACAGAAACATAAGACATCAGAGATACTGGAATCTGGAGTAAAAGCACAATCTGCTCAAGAAAGTCCTAGCTCCCAATTCCTCCTAAAGTTGACCATTTATTCCCCTCCATGGATGCTGCCAGATTTGCCGAGTTCCTTCAGCATTATGTGTGTGTGTTGCTTAAAACATTAAAATACTACAAGCTAATATACAGTTCTGTAAGGCATTTCTACTTTCTCTCCGTGAACACATGGATTTCCTCTGGGTGCTTTGGTTTGTTCCCATGGTTCAAAGTTAGTACGTTAATTGGTCATTGTAAATTGCCTTGCGTTCAGGCTAGGGTTAAATACTGTAGCTGGGTTTCTGGGTAGCACGGCTTGTTGAGCCAGGACAGTTTGCCCCCAAATACCAAACTAGTACAGGTTAGTAGTTAATTGGTCATATCGGGGTGATTAGGTGCGCGGCCTCACTGGGCCAGAAGAGTCTGTTACTGTGCAATATGTCTTTAAAAAAAACCAAACAATCCAGTTAGAATAATTCCAAAATGGGTCAGCATTAAATCATCAAGGTACTGTAAAACACATTTTAGCATGCTGGTTTTAAAAAATTAACTTGTGACAACAGATGATGAATTTCTGACATAGCACAGCACTTAAAAAAGATTATCTTCAAAAACAAATATTGGCTTTAAAAGCCAATGCTTCATTAAAAGGATAAGGATGCTTGTGACTGAAGTTCAACAGTGAACCCTGTTTAACCTGTCCACAGTACGTTTAGCTGATAGACAGACCCCGGACAGCACTGAACCCGTCCACAGTACGTTCAGCTGATAGACCCTGTACAGCACTGAATCCGTCCACAGTACGTTTAGCTAGACATACTTCAAAACAAACCGCAGAAAGAGTCAACACACAATGTCAGAAAAAAACCCCAGAAATCAAAATTAAACCTTTCTCAGATTGGCTTTTATTTGAAGACTTAATTTTTTTCTTTTCTAATTTGATTTTTACAGCTTCTTCAAATCTACATAAGTATTGGATATAGCCCAGTCAATCACAGGAAAAGACCTCCTCCCCACCGCTGAGTACATCTACACAGAGCAATGCCACAAGAAAGCAGCATCCATCATCACTGACCCCCACCATCCAGGTCATGCTCTCTTCTTGCTGCTCCCATTGAGCAGCAGGTACAGGATCCCTGGGTCCCACACCAGCAAGTTCAGGAACAATTATTATCCTACAACAATCAGGCTCCTGAACTAGCATGGATAACTTCACTCATCTCAACTACAACTCATGTTCTCATTACGGTCTTTTTCATTTGCACAGATTTATCTTCTTTTGCATATTAGTCAATCTTTGTGTATTGTTTTCCAGAAATTCTGTTGTATTTCTTTATTTCCTGTAAACATCTGCAAGGAAATGAATTTCATGGTAACATAAACGTACTTGGACAATAAGCTTTACTTTGAATTTTGACTCTTGATTTCTGCGATTTTACAAGTCAGATCAGCATATAATTAACAGATTGCTAAGCGGCAAATTAAAATTCACAGAAGTCACTTGCAAATCAGTATATGTTCAGCAAGATGGGTTTAGTATTGCCTGTAAAATCCTCAGTACTCACAAGATAACTCACGGAGAATTTTAAGTTCCCAGAGTTACAGAGGCCCAAAAATTCCACAATTAAGTAAATAACTTACTTCCAGAAACCTAAACCACTAACTACAGTAGGCTATTTTTTTTTCATGGAAGAAATTGAAAAACACAACAGGATCAGGAGTATTGCATACAGTTCTAGTCAACTCATTCTAGGAAGGATGTTGAGACTTTGAAGAGGGTGCAGAAGAGGTTTACCAGGATGTCGCCTAGATTAGAAGGCATGTTCTAAAATGTAAGGTTGAACAAACTTGGTTTGTTTTCTCTGGAATGGCAGAGACCAAGGTGAGATCCATGAGAGGCACAGACAGTACCTCTTTCCCAGCAATGAAAGGTCAAATACCACACAGCATGCATTTAAGGTGAGAGGAGGCAAGTTCAATGGAGATATGTGGGACAGGTTCCTCCCTCTCCCTCCCCCCCCGCCCCCCGAGAGAGTGGTGGGTGCCTGGAATGCTGTCTGTGGTGGTAGCAGAGGCAAATACATTGGAGAAAAATAGAAGGAGATCGACATTGTGTAGGCAGAAGGAATTAGTTTAGTTGCCCATTTGATTTTAGTTTATTTGGTTTGACACAACATTGTGGGCTGAAGGGTCTGTTCCTGTGTTGTATTGTTCTATGTTCCAGGATCTCCCTTTAACATTTACAGAAAAGAAGCAATTATATTGGACATTACGAAGCACTTTCTCTTCCTTTAGTACAGATCATTGCAATCACTCAATGCCTTGGTGAAGATTAGTCCTGACGAAGGGTCTCGGCCCAAAACGTCGACAGCGCTTCTCCCTATAGATGTTGCCTGGCCTGCTGCGTTCCACCAGTATTTTGTGTGCGTTGCTTGAATTTCCAGCATCTGCAGATTTCTTCGTGCTTGCAAGAATGGAGTTTCGCTGGTTCTCATTTTCTGTTGCATTAACCTCCATATGCAACAGGTTATTGTTTCCAAGGTTTGCCATTTCCAGCAAGACCCCCATCACCATATATTCTCCTCACTTTTCCATTCAGCATTTCAAAGGAATTGCTCCCTTCATAGGTGCATGGGTGATACAAATTAAAATGTAAATAGTATAACGTCACTGGCATTTCATACGTGATGAGACCTGGGCGGTGGCAAGGAGTTCAGTAGTTTTACGGAAGTAGTTGTTTCCCATCCCAACAGTTCTCGTCCTAATACTATGGTACCTCCTGCCTGATGGTAGGGGGTCAAAGAGATTGATGAGCAGGATCATTGACAATGCTATGGGCCCTGCTTATGCAGTGCTCCTGATATTTATCTGATGGGTGGAAGAGAGAACCCAATAGTCCTCTCAGCAGTCTTCGTAATCTTCAGTGGGGATTTGAGGTCAGATGCCTTGCAATTCCCACACCAGTTGTGCAACTGGTCAGAACCTTGACCTTGCAGAAATGGAAAGACTATTTAAAAGAGAAACATTTAAACCAAGTGTAGATTTTGGAGTTAAAGGTGGATTCGAACTATGAGAACTATTTGCTTCAAATTGTGAAATGGAGATATTTTATTGTAAGAACAAGAGATTCTGCAGATACTAGAAATCTTGAGCAACACACACAAAATGCTGGAGGAACTCAGCAGATCACATAGCATCTACAGAGGAGAATAAACAGTCAACATTTCGGGCCGAGACCCTCTTGTCAAATAACAGGCTTCTGTTCCACGAGAGGGTGAATAGGGTCTTGTGGTTTATCCAATAAGAAGCTAAAACATAGTGCAAGGATCATCCTATCCATTTAAACTCAAAAGTCCCATTTTTAACATTGCTACCTAGAAATATTGGTATTAGCTAAGCTAGATAAATAAAGCATCAGACACCCAATATTTTGTAGGATTAGAGAAACCCTTCTTCACTCAGGAACCCTGGGCTAGCTGGGATAAACAAAGGCGATTTCAAAAAAAGCACCAACTGCACTCTTAGCATCAGTGATAGAAAAGGTGTTGAAGCCATAGGATGTAAAGGAGATCAGAATCAGGTTTAACATCACTGCATATGATGTGGTTTGTTTTTTTGGCAACAGTACGAAAAAAAATAAATTAAAAAAAAAAATATATATCCATCCAAAAAATAGGTAGTGTTCATGCATTCATTGTCCATGTAGAAATCTGACGGTGGAGGGGAAGAAGCTGAGATGTTGAGTGTGTGTTTTCAGGCTCCTGTACCACCTCCCTGATGGTAGCAAACAGAAGCAGGCATGACCTGGGTGGTAGGGGTACTTTATGGTGGATGCTGCCTTCACGAGGCATTGTCTTTTGAACGTGTCGTCAGTGATGGGCAGGTGAGGAGAGGAAGGGGTGAGAATGGAATGAAAAAAGACAGGAAGAGGGGCAAGACAATAACCAAAGTTAGACAAATCGATGTTCATGCCAACAGGTTGGAGGCTGCCAAGGAATATGAGGTGTTGCTCAGTTTTAAGTAGTGTACACAACTTTGGTCACCTTACATCAGAAAGAACACATTCATGCCACAGAGAGAGTGACCCACCCACTCTGATTGACACACCTCAGCCAAGGGGGGCATCTTCACATTGGAACATCTTCACATCTTATTCCTCCTTACTCAAGATATTGAGGCTCAGTTTAGTCAATCTCACCTCCTACAACAGACCTACCATCCCTGGCACTACACTGGTGAACCAACCAACACATACTCCACTCTCCCCTCCTACCCCTCCTCACAGCCCCCCACCCTGCTCTCATGACTACACCCCTCCCCCAACTGAAACCACCACGGTGGGCTTCACTGCTGAACAGGTGTGAAGACAGCTGAAACGTCTCCACCCAAGCAAGACTGCAGGCCCGGATGGTGTCAGCCCCAGGGTGCTCAAAGCCTGTGCCCCCCAGCTATGTGGAGCACTTCACCATGTCTTCAACCTGAGCCTGAGTCTCCAGAGGGTTCCTGTGCTGTGGAAGACGTCCTGCCTCGTCCCTGTACCGAAGACGCCACGCCCCAGTGGCTCCGATGACTACAGACTGGTGGCATTGACCTCCCACATCATGAAGACCTTGGAGAGACTTGTTCTAGAGCAGCTCCGGCCTATGATTAGGTCACACTTAGACCCCCTCCAGTTTGCCTATCAGCCCCGACTAGGAGTTGAGGAGGCCATCGTCTACCTGCTGAACCATGTCTACGCTCACCTGGACAAGCCGGCGAGCACTGTGAGGGTCATGTTTTTTGACTTCTCCAGTGCATTCAACACCATCCGCCCTACTCTGCTGGGTGAGAAGCTGACAGTGATGCAGGTGGATGCTTCCCTGGTGTCATGGATTATTGATTACCTGACTGGCAGACCACAGTACGTGCACTTGCAACACTGTGTGTCAGACAGAGTGGTCAGCAGCACTGGGGCTCCACAGGGGACTGTCCTGTCTCCCTTTCTCTTCACCATCTACACCTCGGACTTCAACTACAACACAGAGTCTTGCATCTTCAGAGGTTTTCTGATGACTCTGCCATAGTTAGATGCATCAGCAAGGGAGATGAGGCTGAGTACAGGGCTACGGTGGGAAACTTTGTCACACAGTGTGAACAGAATCATCTGCAGCTTAATGTGAAAAAGACTAAGGAGCTGGTGGTGGACCTGAGGGGGGCTAAGGCACCGGTCACCCCTGTTTCCATCCAAGGGGTCAGTGTGGACATGGTGGAGGATTACAAATACCTGGGGATACGAATTGACAATAAACTGGACTGGTCAAAGAACACTGAGCCTGTCTACAAGAAGGGTCAGAGCCGTCTCTACTTCCTGAGGAGACTGAGGTCCTTTAACATCTGCCGGACGATGCTAAGGATGTTCTACGAGTCTGTGGTGGCCAGTGCTATCATGTTTGCTGTTGTGTGCTGGGGCAGAAGGCTGAGGGTAGCAGACACCAACAGAATCAACAAACTCATTTGTAAGGCCAATGATATTGTGGGGGTGGAACTGGACTCTCTGACGATGGTGTCTGAAAACAGGATGCTGTCCAAGTTGCATGCCATCTTGGACAATGACTCCCATCCACTCCATAATGTACTGGTTAGGCACAGGAGTACTTTCAGCCAGAGACTTACTCCACCAAGATGCAACACTGAGCGTCATAGGAAGTCATTCCTGCCTGTGGCCATCAAACTTTACAACTCCTCCCTTGGAGTGTCAGATACCCTGAGCCAATAGGCTGGTCCTGGACTAATTTCCACTTGGCGTTATTTACTCATTATTATTTAATTATTTATGGCTTTATATTGCTATATTTCTACACTATTCTTGGTTGGTGCGGCTGTAACGAAACTCAATTTCCCTTGGGATCAATAAAGTATGTCTGTCTGTCTGTCTCCAGTCCCTGCAAGTGCAGTTACTAAATTTATTTAAATAGAACAAATGATAATTTTCACTTAACCAGATTGTTCTACAGAGGTGACCTCACAATTTCAATGCTAAAGTTCATGTGACATATTTAAAACAATTCCTGCTCACTGCAGGAGCATTTGACTGTTCACGCATCTGAAGAGATGCTCATTTCCTCAGCCTCTGTATCTCCATCAGGACCATCATTAACTGGGTATTCCCAGCCCCTCAATACCGAATTGGACCCTCACCAACTGGCCGCTACACCAGCCCTTAGAACCCCATCAAAATCATCATCCCTCCAGGCTTACACAGATCTTCATCAACTGCCCTTCTAACCTCATATCAGGTGCATCACAAACGCTCATTACCCCAAGCCCAACTGCCCATTCCATCAACCCTTCAAACGCCAACAGGACCATCACAGTTGTCAACGCCCAGCCACTCCAATCCTAACAGGATTATTACCATCTGGCAATCTTCACCTCCTCCTCCCACCCAGAACCATCTAAAGGAGTCGGCCACCCACTGTTACCAATAGCAACGCTTTTTCAATGCCAACAGTCGCGCCGAATGGCGACAACCCGCACTGATAACGAAGGTAAACAGACTGAACGGAAAGGCTGGGAGGGAGGGAGCGAACTCTGGGGTAAACAATGCGTGCGGGGTAAAGATACGGACCTGGTCCCAGAGTAGCCACTGGTATAGCGCCCGCTCCAGCTCCTGGTCTCCATCGTGGGGCTCGCAGCCCAGCGGGTTCCCGTTCATATCCTGCCCGCCGTCCCCCATTCTCCGCCCGCACTCACAGCCGGTACCTCACCGACAGCAAAGCCGCCTCTTCATCGTGTGCGAGCTGCCGCCAGCGCTGTCTATTTTCTTCCCCCATAATATTCCAAACTGCGCCTGCGCAAGGCGGGCGGCGCCGCCTTTGTAGTTTGTCAGCCGGAAACGGCAGGGGCCGGTGGGGTTAGTGGAGGCTGAGCGGACTACGGATCCCAGCAGGCATCGCAGGATGAAGCTGCTCTGGTTACCCGGGAAACGACGAGGAGGCGCGTGAGACTCTGGCGTTGCGGCGCCTACTGGAAATTGTAGTTTCATGTTGAGCAAATGCAGCAAAACCAACAAACAACACACACAAAATGCCGGAGGAACTCGGCAGGCTGGGTAGCATCTATGGAAAAGAGTAAACTGTTGACGTTTAGGGCTGAGACCCTTCATCTGGACTTGAAAGGAATATTAACAAATTGGGACTACAACTCCCATAGAACAATGCGCGCTCCATGGACGCGCAAACCAAAGACTTGGCGTTGTCTCAGAAACCTGGTAAGTAAAGATATGGTAGGCTGTATCACATGATAAGGCTTTTTCCACCGAACCATGCAAGAGATCGTTTCTTGTATTCATCATCAAAGCAGTGGTCCTCTGTCAACTATAAGACATAGGAGCTGAATCAGGTCATTCGGCCATAGAACCATAGAACATTACAGCACAGAAACAGGCCTTTTGGCCCTTCTTGGCTGTGCCGAACCATTTTTCTGCCTAGTCCCACTGTACCTGCACCTAGACCACATCCCTCCATACCCCTCTCATCCATGTACCTGTCCAAGTTTTTCTTAAATGTTTAAAGTGACCCTGCATTTACCACTTCATCTGGTAGCACATTCCACACTCCCACCACTCTCTGCGTGAAGAAGCCCCCCCCCCCATGTTCCCTTTAAACTTTTCTCTTTTCATCCTTAACCCATGTCCTGTGGTTTTTATTCTCTCTTAGCCTCAGTGGAAAAAGCCTGCTTGTATTCATGTTATCTTTACCCATCATAATTTTATACACCTCTATCAAATCTCCCCTCATTCTTCTACGCTCCAGGGAATAAAGTCCTAACCTATTCAATCTTTCTCTGTAACTCAGTTTCTCAAGTCCCGGCAACATCCTTGTAAACCTTCTCTGCACTCTTTCAACCTTATTAATATCCTTCCTGTAATTTGGTGACCAAAACTGTGCACACAATACTCCAAATTCGGCCTCACCAAAGCCTTATACAACCTCACCATAACATTCCAACTCATACTCAATACTTTGATTTATAAAGGCCAATGTACCAAAAGCTCTCTTTACTACCCTATCTACCTGTGACACCACTTTTAGGGAATTAAGTATCTGTATTCCCAGATCTCTCTGTTCTACAGCACTCCTCAGTGTCCTACCATTTACCTTGTATGTTCTACCTTCGTTTGTCCTTCCAAAGTGCAATACCTCACACTTGTCTGTATTAAACTCCATCTGCCATTTTTCAGCCCATTTTTCCAGCTGGTCTAAATCCCTCCGTAAGCTTTGAAAACCTTCCTCACTGTCCACTACACCTCTAATCTTTGTATCATCAGCAAATTTGCTGATCCAATTTACCACATTATCATCCAGATCATTGATATAGATGACAAATCACAATGGACCCAGCACTGATCCCTGTGGCACACCAATAGTCACAGGCCTCCACTCAGAGAAGTAATCCTCCACTACCACTCTCTGACTTCTCCCGTTGAGCCAATGTCTAATCCAATTTACTACCTCACCATGTATACCTAGCGAGTGATTCTTCCTAACTAACCTCCCATGCGGTACCTTGTCAAAGGCCTTACTGAAGTCCAGTGAGACAACATCCACTGCCTTCCCTTCATCCACTTTCCTGGTAACCTCCTCGAAAAACTCTAGTAGATTTATTAAACATGACCTATCACGCACAAAACCATGTTGACTCTCCCTAATAAGTCCCTGTCTATCCAAATACTTGTAGATCCTGTCTCTTAGTACTCCTTCCAATAATTTACCTGCTACTGACATCAAACTTACTGGCCTATAATTTCCTGGATTACTTTTAGAACCTTTTTTAAACAACGGAACAACAGCTATCCTCCAATCCTCCAGAACCTCACCCGTGGATACCGACATCTTAAATATATCTGCCAAGGCCCTTGCAATTTCAACACTAGTCTCTTTCAAGGTCCGAGGGAATACCCTGTCAGGTCCTGGGGTTTTATCTACTCTGATTTGTCTCAAGACAGCAAGCACCTCCTCCTTTTTAATCTATACGGGTTCCATGACCTCACTACTTGTTTGCCTTATTTCCATTGACTCCATGCCAGTTTCCTTAGTAAATACAGATGCAAAAAATCCATTTAAAATCTCCCCATTTCTTTAGGTTCCATACATAGCCGACCACTCTGATCTTCAAGAGGACCAATTTTATCCCTTACTATCCTTTTGCTCTTAATATACTTGTAGAAGCTCTTAGGATTATCCTTCCCCTTGACTGCCAAAGCAATCTAATTTCTTTTAGCCCTCCTGATTTCTTTCTTAAGTATTTTCTTGCACTTTTTATACTCCTCAAGCACCTTATTTGCTCCCTATTTCCATCATGTCTGACCAGGGTCCTATATAGCTGCAACATTACCTCTCGGCTCCTAAATTCAATTCTTGCAGCTGCTTTGAGCATCCTATGGATTCAGACCCCAAGATCACTCTGATCCTCCACACTGCCAAGGGTCTTACCATTAATACTATATTCTGCCATCATATTTGACCTACCAAAATGAACCACTTAACACTTATCTGGGTTAAACTCCATCTGCCACTTCTCAGCCCAGTTTTGCATCCTATCAATGTCCCGCTGTAACCTCTGACAGCCTTCCATACTATCCACAACTTCCAACCTTTGTGTCATCAGCAAACTTACTAACCCATCCCTTCACTTCCTCATCCAGATCATTTATAAAAACCACGAAGAGTAAGGGTCCCTGAGGCTCCCCACTGGTCACTGATCTCCATGCAGAATATGACCTGTCTAAATCCACTCTTTGCCTTCTGTGGGTAAGCTAGTTCTGGATCCACAAAGCAATGTCCCCTTGGATCCCATGCCCCCTTACTTTCTCAATAAGCCTTGCATGGGGTACCTTGTCAAATACCTTGCTGAAATCCATATACAGTACATCTACTGCTCTTCCTTCATTAATGTATTTAGTCACATCCTCAAAAAATTCAATCAGGCTCATAAGGCACGCCCTGCACTTGACAAAGCCATGCTGACTATTCCTAATCATATTATACTTCTCCAAATGTTCATAAATCCTGCCTCTCAGGATCTTCTCCATCAACTTACCAACCATTGAAGGAAGACTCACTGGTCTATAATTTCCTGGGCTATCTCTACTCCCTTTCTTGAATAAAGGAACAACATCTCCAACCCTCCAGAACCTCTCCCATCCCCATTGATGATGCAAACATCATTGCCAGAGGCTCAGCAATCTCCTCTCTTGCCTCCCACAGCAGCCTGAGGTACATCTCATCCAGTCCCGGCAACTTATCCAACTTGATGCTTTCCAAAAGCTCCACCACATCCTCTTTCTTAATATCTACATGCTCAAGCTTTTCAGTCTGCTGCAAGTCATCAATACAATCACCAAGATCCTTTTCCATAGTGAATACTGAAGTTTATCTCTGCTATTTCCTCCGGTTCCATACACACTTTCCCACTGTCACACTTGTTGGATCCTATTCTTTCACATCTTATCCTCTTGCTCTTCACATACTTGTAGAATGTCTCGGGGTTTTCCTTAAATTTTCCCGCCAAGGCCTTCTCATGGCCTTATCTTAATTTTTTTTATCCTATTCAGTTATTTTTAAATCCAACAAACCAAGATGCACTTCTGTTTTAATTAAACATATCAACTTTAATTGTCATAGTTTACTTGGCCCGTTCACTTAGCTTTCAAAATTGGTAGTATAGTATATTGTTTTTCCATATTAGACCCAGTGATGACCATCACATTTACTTCTCCACACTATCTGCTGTGCTACCGTACCACCTTCATTATAATATAACCATATAACAATTACAGCACGGAAACAGGCCATCTTGGCCCTTCCAGTCCGTGCCGAACGCTTACTCTCACCTAGTCCCACCTATCTGCACTCAGCCCATAACCCTCCATTCCTTTCCTGTCCATATACCTATCCAATTTTTTTAAAATTACAATATCGAACCTGCCTCTACCACTTCTACTGGAAGCTCATTCCACAGCTACCACTCTCTGAGTAAAGAAATTCCCCCCCGTGTTACCCTTAAACTTTTGCCCCCTAAGTCTCAACTCATGTCCTCTTCTTTGAATCTCCCCTACTCTCAATGGAAAAAGCCTATCCACGTCAACTCTATCTATCCCCCTCTTAATTTTAAATACCTCTATCAAGTCCCCCCTCAATGTTCTACACTCCAAAGAATAAAGACCTAACTTGTTCAACCTTTCTCCATAACTTAGGTGCTGAAACCCAGGTAACATTCTAGTAAATCTCCTCTGCACTCTCTCTATTTTGTTGACATCTTTCCTATAATTTGGTGACCAGAACTGTACACAATACTCCAAATTCGGCCTCACCAATGTGTTGTACAATTTTAACATTATATCCCAACTCCAATACACAATGCTTTGATTTATAAAGGCGAGCTTACCGAAAGCTTTCTTCACCACCCTATCCACACGAGATTCCACCTTCATGGAACTATGCACCATTATTCCTAGATCACTCTGTTCTACTGCATTCCTCAATGCCCTACCATTTACCATGTATGTCCTATTTTGATTATTCCTACCAAAATGTAGCACCTCACACTAATCAGCATTAAACTCCATCTGCCATCTTTCAGCTCACTCTTCTAACTGGCCTAAATTTAGTAAATCTTTTAAGTTTGGTATTTCCTTAAAAGTTAGACAGGATTAGTTGTTGAATGTACACATTGTGTTTCTTATCTCTTACACATTGATTAATAAATAGCTATTAAAACAAGATTTAAAATTTACCAATAATCAACCATCAATTCTCATCTGCCCAAGATGGTTCCAAACTTGTAGCTATGTTTGCGCAGACTCCACTTCAGAGAGCTTGTGTTTTCATTTTGGAGACGCTGAGCAGTGGCCAGTGCGGAAACTGGAAGCCTGAGAAGCCGTGGCTTACTCAGGTTCACCGATTGAATAGAAAAGGCAGTGACTCGCAGTAGCCAATCGGCATTCAGGATTGATTGACAAGAACAAATTTAAGGCAGGGGCAAGAGGAGCAGCAATCGGAGTGGTCAGAGTTAGAGTGGAGCTTTTTGATGCTTTAGCTCTTCGAGGCTGCACTGAGAAGAGGCTTGAGTAAGAGAAAGCAAAAAAGCTGTAGGTAGTTTTTTTCTCCCCACAGTTTATTGTTTTTCTTTCTTTGTAGTTGTTCAGTTAGAAACAGTAGAGATGCCAGGCAGGACAGTTGACTGCTCCTCTTGCAGGATGTGGGAAGGCAGGGAGATCTCCAGAGTCCCTGACGACTACAACTGCAGGAAGTGCATCCAGCTGCAGCTTTTAACACTCCACATTAAGGAGTTGGTGTTGGAGAATAACGTCAGATCATTCAAACTCCAGATCATTTGGGGGGATGAGGGGGTAACAAATAGAACGTGTAGAGAGGTAGGACACAGGAAACTGGGTGATAGTCAGGAAGGGGAAAGGGTTAAACAGCCAGTGAAGAGTACTCCTGTGGCCATCCCCCTCAACAACAGGTACTGTTGGGGGGGATGACTGAGCTGAGGAAAGTCACAGTGTCAGGTCTCTGGCACTGCGTCTGGCTCTCTTGCTCACAAGGGAAGGGGGAAGAAGAGGTGAGCTGTGGCGATAGGGGATTCATTAGTTAGGGGAACAGAAAGGAGGTTCTGTGGATGAGAACAGGATTCCCAGATGGTATTTTGCCTCTTGCTTGCCGGGGTCCAGAACATCCTGGATTGAATCCTCAGCAATCTTAAGTGGGAGGGTGAACAGCCAAAGGTTGCGGTCCATGTGAGTACCAATGAGGTAGGTAGAAAGAGTGACGAAGTTCTGCAAAGTGAATTCAGGGAATTAGGAGCTCAGTTAAAGGCCAGAACCTCCAGGATTGAGACCTTAGGATTGCTCCCCATGCTCTGTGCTAATGAGACCAGAAATAGAAAGGTTATACAGTTCAACACATGGCTAAGGAGTTGGTGTAGGAGAGAGGACATAAAAGTTTTGGATCATTGGGCTCTCTTCCAGAGAAGGTGGGACCTGTACAGAAGAGAAGGTTTTCACCTGAATTGGAAGGGGATTGATATCCGAGTGGGAAGATTTGCCAGTGCTGCAATTGGGGGGTGAGGATTTGAACTAGCATTGCAGGGAATAGGAACCAGAGTGCCAGAACAGTTAGTGGAGAGGTTGTGGAGACAGATGTTGGTAAGACCTCAGACAAAGTCAGGAATTGAAAGGCTGAGTATGGCACATCTAATATACTGAGCTGCTCATATTTCAATGCAATAATTATCATAAGAAAGACAGATGAGCTCAGGGCATGGACCAACACCTGGAATTATTGACACTGTAGCTGTTACTGAAAGTTGGTTGCAGAAGGGGCAGGACTGGCAGCTCGTTGTTTTACATAGAACATAGAAACCTACAGCACATTACAGGCTCTTTGGCCCACAATGTGTGCCAATCACGTAACCTACTATAGAGGCTGCCTAGAATTTCCCTAACACATAGCCCTCTATTTTTCTAAGCTCCATGTATCTACCTAATAGGCTCTTAATAGACCCTAATGTCCTCCAGCAGTGGCGGGATCTCCCTGTGGCCACACACTTCAATTCCACAGACCACTCCCACTCCGACATGTCTGTCCATGGCCTCCTCTACCGTCAAGATGAGGCCACACGCAGGTCGATGGAGCAATACCTTATCTCCCGCCTAGGTAGCCTCCTATCTGCCGGCATGAACATCCAACTCACAGACCTCCGTTGATACCCCTACCCCCCCCCTTACCCCCATCCCTATCTATTATTTTAGTCTGGTTCTCTTTCTCTATCTACTTTTTCCCTTCACTATTATCTCCCCCCCAGCCCTACCTATCTTTCTCTTTTATTTCCCATAATTCTCCACCTTCCCCCTAGCCCATTTCCCTCCAGCCTGTCACTTCCTAGCTCTCTACTTTATCCCTCCCCCAACTTCTTATCCCCCCTCGACCATCCCATGTTATTTCACTCCTGATTAAGACATTTCGGCCCGAAACGTCATCACTACCTCCTCCATAGATGCTGTCTGGCCTGCTGAGTTCTGCCAGCATTTTGTGTTTTTATTTATCTCCAGCATCTGCAGATTCACTCGTGTTGCTAATGTATCCACCTTCACCACCAGCACCGGCAGTGCATTCCACACACCCACCACTCTCTGTGTGGAAAAACTTACCCCGACATCCCCTCAATACCTATTTCCAAGCACCTTAAAACTATGCCCCCTCACATTAGCCATTTCAGCCCTGGAAAAAAGCCTCTGGCTATCCACACAATCAATGCCCCTCATCACCTTACACACGTCTATCAGGTCACAGCTCATCCTCTGTCACTCCAAGGAGAAAAGGCCAAGTACACTCAACCAATTCTCATAAGGTACACCCTCCAATCCAGGCTACATCCTTGTAAATCACCTCTGCACTTTCTCTATCGTATCCACATCCTTCCTGCAGTGAGCTGAACTGAACACAGTACTCCAAGTGGGGTCTGACCAAGGTCTTATATAGCTGTAACATTACCTCATGGCTCTTGAACTCAGTCCCACGGTTGATCAATGCTAACACACCATGCACTTTCTTAACAATACTGTCAACCTGCACAGTATTGACACGGACCCCAAGATCTCTTAGGTCCTCCACGCTGCCAAGAGTCTTAACATTTATATTATATTCTGTCTTCAAATTGGACTTACCAAAATGAACCACTTTACACTTATCTGGGTTGAAGTCCATCTGCCACTTCTCAGCCCAGTTCTGCATCCTATCAATGTCTCGCTGTAACCTCTGACAGCCCTCCAGACTATCCACAACACCCTCAACCTTTGTGTCATCAGCAAACTTACTATCCCACCCTTCTACTTCTTCATCCAGGTCATTTATAAAAATCACAAAGACGAGAGGTCCCAGATCAGATCCCTGTGGAACACCACTGGTCACCGACCTACATGCAGAATACAGACCACCTACAACCACCCTTTGCCTTTTGTGAGTAAGCCAATTCTAGATTCACTAAGCAAAATCTCCTTGGATCCCATGCCTCCATACCTTCTGAAGGAGCCTTGCATGGGGAACCTTATCAAATACCTTGCTGAAATCCATATACATGGCATCCACTGCTCTACCTTCATCAATGTGTTTTATTACTGTTACGTACCCGTGACACGTGACAGTGGTACCCTTGTCACGTGACTGGGGTTGAAGCTATACTGGACTTGAGGTAATGGTCTTGTGATGGTGGAGTGACATCATTTTCCCGCCAGTAGAGGTCATGTGACAGGTTTTTTTTACAGGGTATAAAAGGAGGACCCCTCCCTGTGAGGAGGGGCAGTTCGTGGCTGGATTTGCCATGTTGACTTCATGCCACTGCGTGATTTAATGTGATGACGCAGTTTAGTTGAAAGATGAAGTTTTATCTAATGCCTAAAGTTTAAAAGGTCATTGCCAGCAGTTTCTTTACAATACTGCTAGTTGAGAATCAGTGGAGAGCGAAGAACAGAGTTCAGGAGTTAAAGATCGAGGAGAATCGATTTTCGACGGTGAAACAGGTTCGACCTTGTTTGATCCTTATTCGGAAGGATTTCGTTGACTATTCTCGTGTTAATCCCTGGGATGACCAGAAAGGATTTGAGAATGGTGATAAAGGAAAGGTCAGTGCCTTTAAGCCGTTACGTTTCATAAAATTCTTCGTGGGAAGAGTTCGACTTTGGAAACTGAAGAAAAACGACGTGAAAGAGAATTTAAATCGTCTTAAAAAGTCTCTCCTTTTAAATGGACTGTGAGCATTTTGAACTTTTGGCAATACCACTTTAAAGAACCGTTTTTGCAACATCGCTTTAAGAACTGTTTAAGCTGCCGCACAGCAGCTGATTTCCGGTTACGTTAGTGTTTGTTTACTTTTGGGGGGTTTGTTTTCAGTGTTTAATAAACGTGTTATTTGTTATGAATACCCTTGCCTAACTCACAAATATTTATTGTTGCCTGAATACGTAACATTACATTCTCAAAGAATTCAATCAGGCTCGTAAGGCATGACCTGCCCTTGACAAAGTCATGTTGACCATCCCTAATCAGATTATGTCTCTCCAAATGCTCATAAATCCTGCCTCTCAGGATCTTCTCCAACAACTTGCCCACCACTGAAGTCAGACTCACTGGTCTATAATTTCCTGGGTTATCTCTACTCCCTTTCTTGAACAAGGGAACAATGTTTTCAGGCCCTCCAATCCTCCGGTACTTCTTCTGTCACCATTGATGATGCAAAGTTGATGCAACAGCCTCAGCAATCCCCTCCCTTGCTTCCCACAGTAGCCTGGGGTATATCTCATTTAGTCCCGGTGACTTATCTAATTTAATGTTTTTCAAAAGCTCCCACACATCCTCTTTCTTAATGTCTATATGCTCAAGCGTGCCAGTCCACTGTAAGTTATCCCCACAATTGCCAAGGTCTTTTTCCCTGGCGAATACTGAAGAAAAGTATTCATTAAGTGCCACCGCAACCTCCTCCAGCACCATTCACACGTTTCCACCATCACACCTGATTGGTCCTATTCTCACAACGGCTCATCCTTTTGCTCTTCACAGACTTGTAGGTATGCCATGGAGTTTTCCTTAATTGTGCTCACCAAGGCCTTCTAATAGTCCCTTCTAGCTCTCCTAATTCCATTCTTTAGCTACTAACCTAGCAACCTTGTAATTTTCTAGAGCTCTAACAGTGCCTAGTTTCTTGAACCTTCATAAGCTTTTCTTTTTTTCTTAACTGGATTTTCTACATCCTTTGTACACCATGGTTCTTTAACACTACCATCATTTCCCTGCCTCAATGGAACATACCTTTGTAGAACTCCATGCAAATGTTCTTTGAATATTTGCCGCATTTCTGCTGTGCATTTCCCTGAGAACATCTGCTCCCAATTTATGCTCCCAAGCTCCTGCCTAATCGCATCATATTTCCCCCTACCTCAATTAAATGTTTTCCCAAATTGTCTGCTGCTAACCCTCTCTAGTGCTATGGTAAAAGAGATAGAGTTGTGGTCACTACCTTCAAAATGAAGTCCCACTGAGAGATCTGACACCTGACCGGGTTCATTTTCCAATAACAGATCAAGTACAGTCTCCCTTGGCTTATCTACATATTGTGCCACGAAACCTTCCTGAACACACCTAACAAATTGCACTAAGGAAATGCCAATCAATATTAGGAAAGTTAAAATCTCCCATCACAAGAACCCTATTATTATTGTACCATTCCAGAATCTGCCTCCCTATCTGCTCCTCTGTATCCCTGTTACTATTGGTGGAGATCTATAAAAACACCTAGTAGAGTTATTGCCCCTTTTCTGTTTTAGACGTGACAGAGAGTGGGGGATTAAAGGAAGAGGGGAGGCGTTACTAATTGGAAAATGTCACAGCAGTGCTTAGTCAGGACAGACTGGATAACTCATCTAATGAGGTGTTATGGATAGAACTGAGAAATAAGAAAGGTATAAATATGTTAATGGGGCTGTAATGAGACCACCCAACATTCCAAGGGATTTAGGGGAACAGATTTGTAGAGAGGTCACAAACTGTTGCAAGAAACATAAAGTTGTTAGAGTAGGTGATTTTAACTTTCTACATATTGGTTGGGACTCCTAGCTTGTAAATGATCAAGATGGGATAGAGTTTGTCAAATGGCTCAGGAAAATTTTCTTCATCAGTGCATAGAAGTCCCAATAAGGGAGTGTGCGATACTGGATCTGCTGTTAGGGAATGAGACAGGGCAAGTGACAGAGTTTGTGTAGGGGAACACTTTGCATCTAGTGATCATGCCGTTAGTTTCAAAGTAAATATGCAAAAGATAGGTCTGGTCTGCAGGATGAGATCCTAAGTCTGAGAGAGGCCAATTTTGTTGGCATCAGAATGGAACTGGCAAGTGTGGATTGGGACAGGCTGTTTTCTGGCAAAGGTGTACTTGGTAAGTGAGAGGCCTTCAAAAGTGAGTGTTGAGAGTACAAAGATTGTATGTGCCTGTCAGAATCAATGGTAAAGTTAATAGGTGTAAGGGTTTGGTTTTCAAGAGATATTGAGGCCCTGGTTAAGAAAAGAAAGTGTGTTGTAGGTATAAGCAGGTAAGGACAAATGAGGTGCTAATGGATTATAAGAAATGTAAGAGAACACTTAAGAAAGAAATCAGGAGTTCTAGAAGATGGCATGGAGTTGCTCAAGCAGACAAGGTGACGGGGAATCCTAAGGGATTCTACAGATAAATTAAGAGCAAAAGGATTGCAAGGGGCAAAATTGGTCCTCTGGAAGATCAGAATGGTAACCATGTGTGCAGCCAAAGGAGTTGAGGGAAATCTTAAATGGATTTTTTGTATCTCTGTTTGCTCAGGAGACAGACACACAATCTATAGAAGTGGGGCAAACCAGCATTAACTTCATGGACTCTATACAGATTACAGAAGAAGGGTGTTTGCTGTCATGAGGCAAATTAGGATGGATAGATCACCAGGGCCTGACAAGGTATTCCCTCAGACTCTGCGGGAGGGATTTGCAGAAATTGCCAGGGCCCTAGCTGAGATATTGAAATCATCCTCGTAAACAGAAGTGGTGCTGGAGGATTGGAAGATGGCCAAAGTTTAAGAAGGGCTCTAAACATAACACAGGAAATGATGAGCTGGTGAGCCTAACATCAGTTGTGGAAAAGTGAATTACTTCCTTTAAATGAATCCATCTCTATATATGATAATATTCCTTTCAAAGTTATGGATTCTTTTAGATATTTAGGTGTCATAATTACTAAAAAATATAAGGATCTTTATAAAGCCAATTTTCCTCCTTTAGTGGACTCTATGAAGTACTCATTTAGTAGATGGAGCCCACTTACATTTTCACTTGTTGGTCGTATTCCTGTAGTTAAAATGATGATTTTACCAAAATTTTTATATTTATTTCAGAATATTCCTGTTTTTTTGACTAAGAAGTTTTTTGATCGGATTGATTCTATTATTCTATCTTTTATTTGGGATAATAAAAGACCAAGAATTAGTAAATGTCATTTACAAAAGTTGAAAAACGACAAAGGTCTTGCTTTGCCTAATCTAAGAATGTATTATTGGGCTGTTAATTTGCGATATATGTCCTTTTGGTTATATTGGAGTGATATGAATGATCGGCCAATTTGGGTGGACCTGGAACTGAGAGCTGTGAAACAGTTTTATTTAACTTCGTTACTCGGAGCTGCTCTACCTATACAATTAGCTAAAGTTGCTAATTTAAACCTATATCCTTTGGTTAAGGGCAAACACGAGGAAATCTGCAGATGCTGGAAATTCAAGCAACAAACACAAAATGCTGGTGGAACGCAGCAGGCCAGGCAACATCTATAGGGAGAAGCGCTGTCGACGTTTTGGGCCGAGACCCTTCGTCAGGACTAACTGAAAGGAAAGATAGTAAGAGATTTGAAAGTAGGAGGGGGAGGGGAAAATGCGAAATGATAGAAGACCGGAGGGGGTGGGGTGAAGCTGAGAGCCAGAAAGTTGATTGGCTAAAGGGAAGCCACCCCCTCTGGTCTTCTCCTATCATTTTGCATTTTCCCCTCCCCCTCCTACTTTCAAATCTGTTACTATCTTTCCTTTCAGTTAGTCCTGACGAAGGGTCTCGGCCCGAAACCTCGACAGCGCTTCTCCCTATAGATGCTGCCCGGCCTGCTGTGTTCCACCAGCATTTTGTGTGTGTTCCTGTGGTTAAGCACTCTTTACAAATTTGGCTTCAGTTTTGCAATTTTTTTAATCTTAAAAAATTTAAACTTTGTAGTATAATTTATCGTAATTACTTTTTTAAACCTTCCTGGAGTGATCCAGTTTTTTTTACTTTGGAAAAATAAAGGTATAAATCCTTTTTTGGGTTTATTTAAAGAGGGCAGATTGATGTCTTTTGAACAATTAGTTGATTAATGTTCTCTCTCATATTCACACTTTTTACAATATCTTTAAGTTAGACATTTTTTACAAAAATATTGAAGTAATTTTCCTTACATATTGGAGGCTGACTTGTTAGATACTATTATGAATATGAACCCTTCGATAAAAGGTTCTATTGGAAGAATTTATAATTTATTATTACAATGGGATAAGCGTCCTTTACTTAAGATTAAGCAGGATTGGGAGAAGGAATTCAATTTGACTTTTGTATGGGAGGATTGGACGTGGATTCTGAAGCTGGTTAACTCTTCTTTGATCTGTGCTAGTCATTCACTGATTCAATTTAAAATTGTACACAGTTACCATTTGATGAAGGAGAGACTTTCTAAAATATTTCCCAATGTTGTGATAGATGTAAAACTGAGATAGCCACACTGACACATATGTTCTGGTCATATTTTATATTAAAACAGTTTTGGAAGTCAGTCTTTTCGACAATTACTAAAGCACTTAGAATCAACTTACAACCTAATAAATTGACTGTACTTTTTGGAATAATTCCTCAAAATATCCATGGTATTTCTGTGTCTGACCAACATGTTATTGTGTTTGTTACATTGATAGCTAGGAGGGCCATCTTGTTGAAATGGAAGGATATATCAGCTCCTACTTTGTCACAATGGTTCTCTCAAGTGATGCTGTGTCTTAGCTTGCAGAAAATTAGAAGTCGAACCTTTGAACCTTTATTTGATTTTGAGAAGAAATGGGGCTCATTTGCTCGTTATTGTCATTTCAGTTAACTGATTGATTTCCTCCACAATCTAAGTGTAATTTTTTTCTTGATATATCTTTCTTTCTTATTGGCGGTTTGATGTTTATTCTTAGAAGCTTTCTGTATGACGCATGGCTCTGGGGTTGTACCCTCAATGTACCCTCCGGGGTTCTTTTTTTTCCTCACTTTTCTTGTAGATGGTTGCCGCATGGCTCCGGGGTTGTACCCTCAATGTACCCTCCGGGGTTGTACCCTCCGGGGTTCTTTTTTTTTTCTCACTTTTCTTGTGGTAGTAGTTGGTTGCCTTTCTGACTTGAGATCTGCAACTAGTGGAATGCCACAGGGATTGGTGCTGTGTCTGTTGCGGTTTGTCATCAGTGAATGGATGATAATCTGGTTAACTGGATCAACCAATCTGTGTATGACTCCAAGATTGGGGGGTGTAATGGACAGTGAGGAAGTCTATCATGGCTTGTAGTGGAAAGGCAGCGTACAGCACCCAGGGCATGCCCTTTTCTCACTGTTACCATCAGGTAGGAGGTACAGAAGCCTGAAGACACACACTCAGCATCTGGACAACCTGAGTTATAAGGAAAGATTGAATAGGTTTAGACAATTCCATGGAACATAGAAGATTGAGAGGAGATTTGATTGAGGTATACTAATTATGAGAGGTATTGATAGGGTAAATGCAAGCAGGCTTTTTCCACTGAGGTTGGTTGGGTCTACAACCAGCGGTCATGGGTTAAGGGTGAAAGGTGAAAAGTTTAAGGGGAACATGAAGAGAAATCTCTTCACTCAGAGAGTCGTGAGAGTGTAGAATGAGCTGCCAGCATAAGTGGATGTAAGGGTAAGGAGGCTGCTGCCAGTGCAGGTCTATGGGAGTGGGCAGTTTAAATGATTCAGCACAGACTAGATGGGCAGAAAACCTGTTCCATTGCTGTACTTTTCTATGACTATGACACTTACCCAGTGAGAGTATTCCCACTAATGTCCTAAACTTCGTCATAATGATTGTGACTGTGACTAAACCTTAGAGCTAATCAAATATTTGACACTTTGACCAATCCGAAGCCACGATGCGCACCATGAAAAAGGGAAATGGGATCGAGTGTGAGAACTCTCAAAGAGCTGACATAAACACAAGTGACCAGTGGCCCCTGTCCATTCTGGGATTCCATACAATTCAGAGTGAAGTGTTGTCATTTACAGCAAACACTACCATCCTCTGGAATCTGCACACATATTGTGGTGAACTACATATACCTGTCTAGACACACCATCCCTGCTGACTGCTCCTGTGGCTCCTCCCACAGACCCCGGTATAAAGGCGATTGGGGCCTGAGCCCTGGCCTCAGTCTCCAGGATGTAGTATGGTGGTCAATTGCTGCTTGTTCTTTCTTCCAGTCAATAAAAGCCAATATCTCGCCTCACGTCTCAGAGAGTTATTGATGGTGCATCAATATCTGTGAACATGTCCAAGGTTTTGACCATTTCAGAGGTACAGTATGTGGGATTTGCGTTGTTTAAATTCATATTCCTCTGATGTTTTTCCTTCTTAAGGGTGATGCTTCATGCAAATGTTACAGCAGAGCACGGAAACTGGTCCTTCAGCTCATGTTGACCATCAGGCGGAGCAGAGGCACTGGGTCTGGCTATGTGGCTCAGAAGGGAAGAGGGGAGAAGGGGATTCATTGGTTAGGGGAACAGAAAGTACCGGTAAGTTCTGTGAACAAGATTCCCAGATGCCAGGGTCAGGGACACCTTTGAATTCACAGTATTCTTAAGTGGGAGGGTGAGTAGCCAAAGGTCATGGTCCACATCAGTACCAAAGACATGGGAAGGAGTGACAAAGTGAGTTCAGGGAATTAGGTGCTAAGTTAAAGGGTAGGACCTCTAGGGTTGTGATCTCAGGTTTGCTACATGTGTCACCTGCTTGTGAGATCAGACAATTTAACATGTGGATAAGGAATTGGTGCAGGAGGGAGGGCTTCAGATTTTTACATCATTGAGCTCTCTTCCAGGGAAGGTGGGACCTGTACAGAAAGGATGGTTTGCACCTAAACCCAAAGGTGACTAATATCCTAGCGGGAAGGTTTGCTCGTGTTGCACGGTGGTGGGGGGGGGGGGGGGGGGATGTGCATTAAATTAGAGTTGCAGGGTATGGAAACCAGAACACCAGAGTAGATAGAGGAGTTTTTGTGGAGAAAGATGTTCTTAAGCCCACATACGAAGTCAAGAATTGAAAGGTCGAGCATGGTGGACTGATATTTTGAGCTGTGTATATTTCAGTGCGAGGACTATTGTAGGAAAGGCGGATGAGCCGAGGGCATGGATCAGCAGGTGGAATTACAACATTGTAGCCATTGGTGAGACTTGGTTCCAGGATGGGCAGGACTGGCAGCTCAAGGTTCCTGGATTCTGTTGTTTTACTCATGATAGAGTTGGGGGGGGGGATTAAATGGGGAGGTTGGCATTACCAGTCAGGGAAAGTGTCACGTTAGTGTCAGTCAAGACAGATTGAAGAGCTCTTCTGGTGAGGCTTTATGTGTAGACTACTCAACGGTCCTCGGGATTTAGAGGAACACACTTGTAGATCGCAGATTGTTACAAGAAACATAGGGTTGTGATAGTAGGAGATATTAAATCTCCACATATTGACGGGGACTCCCATACTGTAAAAGAGGTGGATGGGAATGGCTTTGTTAGATCTGTTCAGGAGGTTTCCTCAATCATTTCACAGAAGTCCCAACTAGAGACAGCTCGATGCTAGATCTCCAATGAGGCTTTGGGACAGGGCAGGTCACAGAAGTTTTGTGTAGGGAAACACTTTGCACCCAGTGATCATAATGCCATTAGTATCGAAGTAATTATGGAAAAGGATAGGTCTGGTCCTCGGGTTGAAATTCTAAATTGGAGAAAGTCCTATTTTGATGATTTCAGGAAGGATTTGGCAAGTGTAGATAGGGACAGGTTGTTTAAAGGCAAAGGTGTACTTGGTAAATGAGAGGCCTTCGAATGTGAAATTCTGAGAGTACAGTTTCTATGTTCCTGTCAGAATAAAAAATAAGGATAATAGATTCACGGAACCTTGGTTTTTGGGAGATATTGAGGTCCTCATGTTAGATGACTTGAGGCAAATTAGGGTGGATACGTCTCCAGGACCTGACAAGGTGTTTCCTCGGAGGCCATTGCAGGGGCCCAGCAGAGATATTTAAAACATCCTTAGCCACGGGCGAGGTGCCAGAGGATTGGAGGAAATTTAATGTTACAGCGTTGTTTAAGAATAAGTCAGGAAATTATAGGCTGATGACCCTGACGTGAGTAATGGGGAAATTATAAGGTATTCTAAAGACCCATTTTCTAAGCATTTGGATAGACAGGGACTGATTAAGTATAGAACAGGATGGCTTTGTCCATGGTAGGTCGTGTCTAATTAATCCTATAGTGCTTTTCAGTGAAGTTACCAGGAAAGTAATTGGATGTTATCTACATGGACTTTAGCAAGTCCTTTGACAAGCATGGGAGGTTGGTCAAGAAGGTTCAGTCGCTTGGCATTCAAGATGTGGTAGTAAATTGGATTAGACGCTGGTCAAGAAGGTTCAGTTGCTTGGCATTCAAGATGTGGTAGTAAATTGGATTAGACGCTGGTCAAGAAGGTTCAGTCGCTTGGCATTCAAGATGTGGTAGTAAATTCGCTGTGGTAGACATTGGCTTTGCAGAATAGCCAGAGGAGAGTAATCTTCAGAATGTTCAAGCACATGCAAACCATAGGAGTAACACTTCATATTTCACCTGGATAGTTTGTTGAACAATTAATTCTCCAATTTTGTGTAACCCGTCTCCCTGTTTTCCTTTCTCTCCCGTTCTCTCATCTATCGTGTTTTCTCACAAACTCTCTTCCTTTGCAACCCCCCCACCCCACTCATCCCTTGTCACTTTCCCCTCTTCCACTTACCCCAGATGCCCATTACCTACACAGTCCTCATAACAGGCCCCAATCTCTCTCCACTGCAAGATCTCCCTTCCTACCAGTGTTTCCATCTCCCCATTGTCCCGTCATTGTCTGGTTCCACTCTTGACTTTCCTGTTTCTTTAATCCAACTCCAGATTCTTTCTGCCTTTGTTTTCTCCACCTATCACCTTCAGCCTCTGTTACTATTTCCTCCCTTCTCTCCCCCACCTGACTCCATCTACCAATCAACTCCTCAGCTGGATCCACCTATCACTTGTCAGCACTTTCCCTCAATGCTTAGTCCTGCCGCTCTGCTCCCTGTCCCTTCAGTCCAAATCTAGGGAGTACCCACAATGTAGAACATCTCACTGCCCCAGAGATCTGCTTCAGTAGCTTTTTTTGTTGTTAATTTTGGAATCCAGCATTTTGCAGTCTCTTGTGTTTTGAGATATCCCCTGACATTGAGGGGAAGGGTGAGGAAGCTGAAAGGTTAGATAGATAGATAGATAGATACTTTATTCATCCCCATGGGGAAATTCAACTTTTTTTCAATGTCCCATACACTTGTTGTAGCAAAACTAATTACATACAATACTTAACTCAGTAAAAAATATGATATGCATCTAAATCACTATCTCAAAAAGCATTAATAATAGCTTTTAAAAAGTTCTTAAGTCCTGGCGGTAGAATTGTAAAGCCTAATGGCATTGGGGAGTATTGACCTCTTCATCCTGTCTGAGGAGCATTGCATCGATAGTAACCTGTCGCTGAAACTGCTTCTCTGTCTCTGGATGGTGCTATGTAGAGGATGTTCAGAGTTATCCATAATTGACCGTAGCCTACTCAGCGCCCTTCGCTCAGCTTCCGATGTTAAACTCTCCAGTACTTTGCCCACGACAGAGGCCGCCTTCCTTACCAGCTTATTAAGACGTGAGGCGTCCCTCTTCTTAATGCTTCCTCCCCAACACACCACCACAAAGAAGAGGGCGCTCTCCACAACTGACCTATAGAACATCTTCAGCATCTCACTACAGACATTGAATGACGCCAACCTTCTAAGGAAGTACAGTCGACTCTGTGCCTTCCTGCACAAGGCATCTGTGTTGGCAGTCCAGTCTAGCTTCTCGTCTAACTGTACTCCCAGATACTTGTAGGTCTTAACCTGCTCCACACATTCTCCATTAATGATCACTGGCTCCATATGAGGCCTAGATCTCCTAAAGTCCACCACCATCTCCTTGGTCTTGGTGATATTGAGACGCAGGTAGTTTGAGTTGCACCATATCACAAAGTCCTGTATCAGTTTCCTATACTCCTCCTCCTGTCCATTCCTGACACACCCCACTATGGCCGTGTCATCAGCGAACTTCTGCACATGGCAGGACTCCGAGTTATATTGGAAGTCTGATGTGTACAGGGTGAATAGGACCGGAGAGAGTACGGTTCCCTGCGGCGCTCCTGTGCTGCTGACCACCGTGTCAGACCTACAGTCTCCCAACCGCACATACTGAGGTCTATCTGTCAAGTAGTCCACTATCCAATCCACCATGTGAGAGTCTACTCCCATCTCCGTTAGTTTGTGTCTTAAGATCTTATATTTCCAATATCCTGCTGCTCGTGTGTCTTTTTATAATATTGACTACTTGGCCCATCTCTGCAATTTCACAGACAAATGAGTGACTTCAGCTTTCTAATATTGATTGGTATCTCCTTCGTGAAAAGTGTTTAGATGGGTCAGAATTTGCTGGGTGTGTCCAGGATGGATTCCTGACCCAGTATGAGGACAGTCTGACTAGAGGAGAGGCCATTCTGGATATACTACTGGGCAATGACATCACTTTCCTGAGGTTGAACATAAAGGGAGATCTCTTGAAAGGATGACGAGCAACTGCAATTGCTCGAAATCTCAGGTCTGTGACTCTTCATCAGAACTGATTCTCTCTCTATATCAGCTGCCTGACCTGTTGAATATTTCCAGAATTGTCTGTTTTTATTTTGGATTTCCAGCATCTGGAACTTTCATTTCATCTCAAGACGACCACACAAGAACACAAAATGAACAAACTCCTGCTGCGGATGTGCAAAGATGGGCACTCCCCAGCTTGAAGTGTTCAGCAGTGGACAAGGGGAGAGATGAAACAGCAGCTTTGGATAGGGCATGAATTCATCAGAATGATTAGGGGTCGAGTGCCTGGACAGTTTATATAGTCCATTCCTAATCTACTCTGTTGAGAACAGAAGGCGGAGGAGTCATCCAGAGGTAACGTTTAAGACAATTAAAGGACTGTTGGTGGGAATTGAGAACCTGAGTTAGAGGGAAGGGGTGGTAGTTTAGGACCTTATTCCTGGACTGTAGGAGATGACTGGAGACTTGATAGAGGTATATGAGATTGTGAGGGGTATAGGTAGGGTAAATGCAAGTACGCTCTTTCACTGAGGCTGTATGAGACTAGAACTAGAGGTCATGGGTTAACAGTGTGGAACAGGCTGCCAGCCGATGTGGTGGATGCAGGTTCGATTGCAACATTTAAGAGAAGCTTGGATAGTAAATGGACATGAGGGAATGCAGGGCCTCCGTCCAGGTGCAGGTCAATGGGACGAGGTAGAATAACAGTTAGGCAAAGAGTAGATGGGCTGAAGGGCCTGTTTCTGTGCTGTAGTGCTCTATGACTCTGACCTGTGAGGTGAACTGGAGTGAAGTTGTGCTGAGGAAGCAGAGGGGTGCATCTGGTTCAGAGAACAGTAAAGCACAGGCTGTAGAACGGGTCTCACGGTGATCAGTCTCACTCCATTTCCTACCTATTGACGTGTCTATCCAACAGCCTTTGAAATGCCACCGTTGTATCTGCTTCCAATCCCACCCCGGCAGCCCAATATCACAATGTTAGACCTCTCTCAATTTGCATTGGGCAGGACAGTGGCATCTGGTCATCAAAATGGTCCTAAGCAGAGTTTTTATTCAGTGTGGTTTGTAACTCCTATCAAGGGACAAACTACAAGCAACATTCGTAACTACTTGTTTTCATATGCAGACACCGACGTTCCCTCCAATTATTTTTTACAACTACACGGACCAACCGTCGCTCTGTGTGGGAAATTTTTACACGGCTTTTAAACTGCACAAAGCTTTTAAAACTTTAAAAGTGCAAGTTCATAAAACTGCACTTTAAATATCGTTTTTGAAAAATCAGATACTTTTGATTTCTTTTTATGAATTGAAGGGTATAATCAAATACAGTTCAACAAAGAAAATATTTCATGTTTTGTAATCTTTTTCTCGCTGCGTGACAACAAAAGCTGTGAGCACGGGAGCATTTCAGTTACTGCGTGGCTGTGCACCTGCGCAGCTTTGAGGAACAGTGAAAGCATTCCTCAAGTTTGAAAAGTCACTGCAACCTCTGGTGAATGTGGATATCTCTCCCAGGAAAAGACGTTGTCTTCCCCAGAAATTGCTCAAAGTTTGCAAACGCCATTCATTAAACAATCTTAGGACAACTATAAAGTTTAATTGAAGTTTAATTCAAGATTTCCAAGATTTAATGGACATTTATATCAAACTATGAATATAGTATAAACCGCTGAGATTCATCTTCCCACAAACAGCCATGAAACAAAGAAAACCACGGAACCCTTTCAAAGAAAAACGTCAAACCCATTCACCCCCCCCCCCGGTGAAAAAACCAAATCGCGTGAATGGCAAAAAAGCGAGCGGGGAGCACAGAATATAAACACAAAATTGAAAGAATTCAGACATATTCAGTTCAGTTCAGTCTACCACTGTGTTGTTCATTATCTGCAGCCTGTCCTAGTCAAAAACACCAAAATAGCAATAAAGAAAAGGGGCGAGCAGAAACCAGAAATTTTCAAATTTGCCGTGATTTCAGTAAGTGAAATATTTTTAACAATACAGTGTCTGTCAGGTTTGCATAATTCACCATGCAGTATAACAATGTAATTTCATCAGAAGAATTAGATTAGATTAGATTCAACTTTATTGTCATTGTGCCGAGTACAGATACAAAGCCAATGAAATGCAGTTAGCATCTAACCAGAAATGCAAAGAATGGTGTTATTTACAAAATAACTGTGAATAAAAAGTAAGTGCTATAGCACACAAATATAAAAGTACTGAGACAGTCCAATATGGGTGCAATACTGCTTAGCACTGTGATGTGAGGTTCAGCGGGGTTACAACCTCAAGGAAGAAGCTCTTCCTGTGCCTGCTGAAACGGGAGCAGAGGCTCCTGTAGCACCTACTGGATGGCAGGAGAGTAAAAAGTCCATGGTTAAAGGTGAGATGTATCCTTGTTAATGCTTTTCGCCCTGCCCAGGCAGCATTTATGGTAGATGTTCTCAATGGTGGGCAATTGGGTGCCAATAATCCGCTGGGCAGTTTTCACCACATGCTGGAGTGCTTTGTGGTCCGATACGGGACAATTGCCGTACCACACTGAGATGCAGTTGGTGAGTATGCTCTCAATGGTACAGCAGTAAAAGTCCATCAGAATGGTAACGGACTTACTATAGAATGGTGCTGTGGTAAGTTGTAGAACACGTCAGAATGGATAACGTTTGGTTCAGCTGATGTATCACTGTGCTCATGCTGTTGGGATGGGATATTCATCAGACTCCAGTGGGTTCCAGGTGATCAGTCTGAAATCTGACGTGTGAGCATCACGTTAAACTGGAATAGTTGCTGTTCAGGGACGAGGTGTTCCCAGAAATGTGAAAGGTCAGGGCAGTAAATGCAAGGGAACCCAGAGGTCAAGAGATCCGGAGGATTGGTTAAAGAGGTAGAAGATTGGCAGAGGACAGGACAGCAAATGTGATAGCTTTGCTCAGGAAGGGTAGCAGGGATAAACCAGTCTTATCTCAGAAGTTGGTATGCTATGGTGGGGGAGGGGTGCTAACGAATAGGTTTCATTTACATTTGCATAGTCAGTAATTAGTTACAGATTGTCAAAGAAACGTGTGGAGAGGAGATCTCCCTTGACCAATTTGATTGAATGTTTTGAAGGGGTAACAAATGTACTGATTTGATAGCTGTAGTCTTGGACAAGGCCACATGAGGGAAAGAACTGAAAAGATGATAGCCCGTGGGGTCCAGAGCAAATTGATTCCAAAATTTGTTAAGAGAAGGGAAAGTGTGATGTTGTGAGATTGTGTTTCTGATTGGAAGTCTGTGACTAGCTGATGGAGAGCAGGTTAGTCTTTAGGATTATTGATAATATTGAACAGTTGGTGAGATGGGCAGAGGGAGGGCAGGTGGAATTTGCTCCAGATAGAGCGAGGTGATGTATTTTGGGATTACGAATAAGTACACAAAGAATGTAGCATGCAAGGCATTGTTGAGAAACAGTAAGACCTTGGTGTACAAGTTCAAGGATCTCTAAAGGCTGTGACAGTGCAGAAGACAAAGGGGGTTCTTGCCTTCACACTCCATGTCGGAGATTATCAGGGAAGAGTGGTTACAGGACAGTTGATAAACCATTTGTCATGAGCAGCTGGAGTATTGCGCACTGTCCTGGCTGCCACACTGCAGGGATGATGTGACCGGACTGCAGAGAGCAGAGTGGGGTCTCCAGGTTGTTGGAACTTGAGGAGAGACCGCAGAGTCTTTGCTTTCCTTGGACAACACAAAGCTCAGAGGGCAGCTGATAGAGTTACGCAATATGTTGAGGGCAGCAAGAGGTATTATAAATCTTTCCTGAAAACACTCTCCTGAATGAGACGGCTTGTGGTTAAGGTAAGGAGTAGAAGATTTAGAGTGGATCTGAGGAAAAACCTTTTGACCCAGAGGGTGGTTGGAATCTGGAACACACTGCTGAAGGCAGAGAATCTCACACTTAAAACATACTGTATTTAGATCAGCACTTCAAATACTTGAATGGGAAGGTATAGACGGCTACAGACAGACTGCTGTGTAATGAGATCAATGCAGGTTGTACTAACTGGCTAGCATGGACACAGAGAAGGGCCTGTTTCTCTACTGACTGACTATGTTGGATAAAGATGATACAAAGCAATTTTCTTGCTGCCCTGCAGGCCGTTATGTGAATGGGTTTGAGGGCAGAGTTGTGCTCTCTCTGGTGGGGTAATGAGTGTCTTAGGCAGGTGCCACAACAGTGCAGTGAGGGGTGGTGAGGTGACCCTCACTCCCGTCACACGTTTGGATACAGACGTTTGCCTCGTTTCCATGTGAGCCATTGGTCAGGATGTGCATCTCATCAGTCATTTAATGCCCATCCACCCGAAGCAGAACAAAGCCTCACAGAGGGGATAAACATGGAATTGGAGACTCACTACTGGGTGAAATAATATACAGAGATTGAGAATACAGAGTGTCAGAGTACAGGGAAAGACCTTTCAGTCCATCGAGTCTATACAAGAGCAGCCCAGATGATCCCACAATTTCCTATTTCATTTTCATTATTTCCCGGCTCCTTTGTAAACGTCCCAGTGAAACCTGCTCTAAATCGAATCTCATTCCAATGACTTGCCACCCAGCTGTATATTGATGTCTGGTCCCTTAAAGGCTCTCTTGTGAATGTTTCTGGAGAGCACGTGGGGACTTCTGTTGTCCTTCCCTCTGAGGCAGATTCCACATAGAGATTATCTATGAGAATTATCTCATCATTCATCTGATGACGGTGCCCAGGAGTCAGAGGTGCTGTTCTGTCAGTGGTGAGAACAGGGAGTGGGTAGGAGGGAGCTGAGACCTCTTGCCCATTTCATTTGTCCATCTCATTGTGATGGTGACCTCAAAGTGAAATGTGTCTGTGAGGTGAGGAGTTCCTCTGGGTTACCGTCACTTTTGCCACACTCACCGAGTCCTGGTGAGGTTGATACGTCCTCTGGAACTTGCCCTGAGGTACTCAGTGTTGCAAATGTTTCCAGTTTACCTTGTGGGACGAGCCTTCCTTCCATCTTTCCAAAGGAATGTTAGAGGATGAAGGTAAAGCAAACCCCAGACAGAAAATAAAGAGGACATCAACATGTGGGGCTCATTGTGGTTGTGGAGAGGTTCAGAGGCTGAGACAGGACATTGAGCATCGAAGGGGAATGACTGAATCACTCAGATAGACTTGGAGGCACCAACGTTCTCCATTCTGAATAGAATCTCCCTGCAACAAGCTCAGAGTCCTTGGTGGTGTCTCTGAAGTCAATAATAAATCTTGTGGGAACAGTTCCTTCCTTCAAGCACAGGTTGTCAAGGCCACAGCTGGGATCGAGAGATAGATGGGACTGAATGGAGATGTTCTGTCCTGTCGATGGTTTCAGAAGTAAACCCACCATTCCCAGGAATTTCCCACATTTATTAATATTCATAGCTTTCCTGAGCACAAAGGCTGTTGGTCAAAGTCCAGTTACCCTGTTGGGTTAGTGGGAGCTGCAGGAACAGAGCTTTCCTTGGAGTGCATCTCTGAGTACTGCTCTCCTCACTGCTCAATCTTGCATCTCCTGTGGCTGATTTCAAGGTATCGTCTTTCTGGTGTGAATTGTTTCAATGTCACTTTGTTTCAGATTCTCAGCATCTGCAGGTTTTTGTGACAAGGTTTATTCTGAGCCTTCAGTAAAACTGGATCTACCAGTTCCAATTCCTGAAGCATCTATACCCAAATGCTTGTGCTCCTGAAACTCTTTTAGATTCATGTCCTTTACACTATATTGCAGGTCAGAAGGTTAATTGGTTACTGTCAATTTTCCTCCCCTCCCCCCCACAACCCAGCATAGGTGTTTGAAGGAAGAATTAAATTCAATTTGTTTGATTCTGACCACAGATTCCAACTATTGAAGTATCTGTACCCCAAACACTCGTGCTTCTGAACCTCATGCCTTTAGATTATATTACAGTCAGGAGGTAAATTGGTTACTGTAAGTCTCTCCAGTCTCTTCCCTCTCACCCCACTCCCAGTGTAGGTGTTTGAAGGAAGAATTAACGTCAATACAGGAAGTGCAGGAAGAACTCAGCTGGTCAGGCAGCATCTGTGAAGGAACCATCTGTGTTTCATTTGCTCTAATGTTGAGATATTCCAAACAAATGCCTCTGAAGTTTCCGATAAAGGTCACGGATCTGAAACATTAACTGTTTTGCTCTCACCAGATGTCATCTGACCCACTGAGTGGGTCCAACATTTTCTGTTTTCATTTTACATTTTCAACATCTCACTTTCCTTTTCAAGAGAATGAGTGGGTGGATTGGCATTTGACTGGGAGTAGATGTCAGGGAATATCAGGGAAATGGGTTGATTTGCAAGCCAGCATTTGTGTCAGTGAGATAAACCTTGGCATCTTTGACAATAGATGGAAAATATTGCCCTTCCTTTCCCAATTTTGTCTTTTTTTTTGCTTTAAGTTTCATGGAACCCATCCATTCCCTCCCACCATCCCGTGGACCGGATTCTGACAGGGGCCGGGACAAAACCATGAGCTGGGAGGAAGTTTCACTTCATCCAGCATGGTGGAGTAATGTGTGATCCAACAGGACAGAGAGAGTGGGCACTGAGGGACGAGGTGGGGATAGTCTGAGACAAAGGAAATGACCTCTGTGTTTCCCATTGGTTTCTAAGGGAAGGGACACAGATGGAGAAAAGGTTATGATGGTGATAGGTTCTCTGGGCTAGGGTTGGGATGAGGAGCCATTGGTGATGACTGAATGTGAGTGCCCCACCCATCTGTTAAAGGAGGTCAGCATGAGAATGGAAGATGTACTGTCAAACTCTGAGGGCAGATGGGAGAGGAGAATGGAGGTGAATTAGAATCAGCAGATGGTTCATCAGCTGGGTGAAACTTTGGCTCCCCAAATTGGGAAAAGCTGAACTGATTGCCACTTATTTATCACTAACCACCCAGTCAGAAAATTTAGAAAAATTTTTTTTGAACAATGGTTGAACACCTTTTTTTCCTGTCACTGGATTTTGCTTCTTATCCCCTGATAGCTGCTTCCTGTTGATGAACTCTCCAATAGCTCGGCCTGTTTCTTGACCATCGTCAGAAACTGAATTCGGTCCAGGCAGCCTGGTTTTCCTTCGTCTTTCTCAGACTGAATCAAGAGGTCAATGTAAGCTGGCGTGGATAACGGGTTTGATCTCAGAGCTACTTCTTCAAGTCTTCTATTGCTCTCGGATAATTGGATAATCAACTCCAGCACTGAATTCTGAACCCCCTCAAACTCCTGCTGAAGCTTCTCCATGATCTTCTCCTGTGACATCTTCTCACCATAGGCTTTCTCATACTTTTCTTTTACATCACCCAGTGTCCTCTTCTCCTTTTTTGTCACCTGGACATACTTGTACTTTTCCCTTGAGTGATGGAACACGCTACACTTACCAGGACAGACTGCAATTTCCCCAAATATCCATTGCTACACACCAATATTTAAAAATATACACAGCGTAAATACAGGGATCGTGGCAAGTAAATTCACATTTCTTACAGACGTTTACTGTCAAAGCATTAGGTCCAAGATCCTTCTTTTCTGTACGTGTGACATAAGCTTCAAACTCAAAGTCTTTATTTTCATCCAGCTTGTTCTGATGCTGCTCCAGAACCTGTTTGATTTTCTTTAGTTCCTCCAGTTTGGTCAGCCCAACTTGGATCTGATCCTGCAATCCCTTCACTGCAGCTTCCAGCTGCTTACGTTCCCTCAAAACCTTCTGGTCAAAACTAAACTTCTTGGTACTATTGTGTCAAGAGCTCTAAAGAATTTCTTCATACTGTTAATTCCCATCTTCCAGAACATCGCATCAAAGTTATCATCGTCTTCCTCTTCACTGCTGTCATCCGCTCCGTTGTTGGTAGCGTTTCCAGAGGCTGGACGCTGGGCAAATACAACGGAATTGTTAAACGAAGTGAACTGGAGCCCCACTTTTATCCTTGGGACATGGTACCTCAGCTACCTTCAAAGCCTCCAGAACGGGGGTGGGGGAGGGGTGCGTTTTCCATCTGCAAAAGTCACCAGAATCAGAATGTTCTCTGCAATATCTTTGCCAAAAATAGAAAGAATTGAATCAAAGATATATTTCTGTGTCTGAGTCAGGCGAGCCAAAGATGTTTGCGTAACAAAACACACAGCATCAATCTGATCAACCCCCTGTAGGGAAGAGAAAAACTCTCGAATGTTGTAAGTAATCTCTTTATCTCGGCTTATCCCCCTGGTATCTCCGAATCCTGGTGTATCAATGATAGCCAGTGAGTAATCGATGTTAAATCCCACCTGATGGTGTAGTTTGTAGGCAGTGATGGTGGATGTCTGACTTTCAGCCTGAGACCTTCCAGTCTCTTCCTGTGTTAACATGTATCTGAAGTTGTCACCCCATTCCACACCCAATATGTAATTGATCATCCCATTGATAAGGGTCGTCTTTCCTGACCCTGTTGCTCCCAGAACCATAATTGTCTTCATGGTGTGGTTTATGCCGGGTTTTCCAAAGGAGCAATTCACAAGGTGTTTGGACTTACCAAATACCTCCTTCTGCAGGTTCAGCATGTAAATGGAAGGGTTTCCTGGAGATATTAATCGTCCTTCTGTGCGACGTTTCTGGTGTATTCCCTTTGTTACTTCTCCGATTTTTATTAAAACCTCTTCACTTGGTACACTGGAACCTGCTTCTCCACAGTCAGCAGACACCTGGACTCTGTAATCTGTTTGAGGTTTCAATCCCGTTAAGTTATAGTGACATACACTGTCTGCTGTCTTTACTTCCGTCCATGATCGAGCCTCTGTGTTTGACGTAACTGATGTTTCTTCTCTATATTCAATCCTGTACTGAACTATTTCAACACCAGCTCCAGTATGACTTGGGCTATCCCAGGACAGTGTTGCAATTGGTGAACAATCCTGGAAGATCGGTTTACCAGGTGAACTTGTAGGAAGTGTGAACTGTGTAGAACTATCACTGGCCTTACTAACCCCTACCCTGGTCACAGCTCGGTATTGGAAATGATATTCCTGATGTGGCTGTAACACAGATATTGTAAAAGACTCGGATTTACCTTGTGTATCCAGAGTTGTCCATTCTACCTGCTGGGTACCTTTGTACTCTCTCTTGTAGCCCACAATCTCACCCGTACCATATCTAGGAGGGTGTAACTGCAGTGTCACACTGTCATGTATTGTTCCAGCAGCCACAGGTCTCTGGGGCTGTGATAGGGGTTCAAAGCATTGGTTCTTTATACATGCACCCTCGTACAAGTAAATAGATGTTCCTATCTGGTTGTCATCTTTCACAGAAGCAACAAGGAACTTTATGTTCCTATCTGATGAGTTGGCCTTGGCAAAATCCAGGAATAACTGAGATTGTACCTTCATCTTTCGTTTTACAATCTCTGAGTGAAACCACTGCTCACTGTGTTGTGTTACACTGTCTCCATCAGCAGGAGTTGGTGCCTGTATCTTCGGAGCTGTGTGAGATTAGAGGTAATTGGTGGTCTCTGACAGATAGACATCCTCCTGATGCAATGTTGTAAAGGTGAAGCAAACCACATAGTCCATTGCATGATCCATCAATTCATCCTCCAACTCACTCACTATTTTCACAGAAGGTACATCATCGAATATCCTGAGATAATGTCCCACTAACTTCATCTCTCTTTCCTTGTCATCCAGCCATGTGATCAGTGACTGGTGTCGGAATGGTGAATCTTCCTTGTTTTTCAGTATATCCATGAGTAACTCTTCCCCACCCCTACCTCCCCGGATGATTGGAAGATCTCTCGCTAAATTCTGCTGGAAAACTAGTTTGTATTCCTGACACAACTCTCGGAATTTCACTATCCTGTCCCTGACCTCGGGAAACTGAATGGCAGCTCTGTCTTTCTCCATATCATTGCATCTCATCACTGCCTCTCCGAGCTGTTCCAGGACACGCTGGCAGCGACTGATCAATCCCACATTTACCTCTCTCACCAGCTGAGCAGCTTTTGAGTCTAGTTTACTGAGAGGGTAAAGCCAGACTGTCATGGGCATCGCATGCTCCCCACCTGGTCCCAGTAAGCTTGGGAGTCTTGCATAGGTACTGATGGCATCTTGGAATGTGGTGGGGTTGCTGTTCAGGGAGAAATCCCCATAAAAGGTGCAGTTAAATTTCTCCACATTTGATTTTTGTTCTTCTGTCATTTTTAAGGAGCCCTCACCCTCAATGGCAATGTTAGGGAGATGTTTAATGGTCGTCTCCATTTTACCCTGGATATCCTGCAATTTCTCTGCTGAGGAAACCATTTGATCAAACACAAAAAAAGCCTGGGCTCCATACAGCACTGCTGTGATGACATGGGTGGCTGAGCCCTCGTCAAACACACTCGGATAGGTGATATTCTGTCCCCCTAAATGGCTCATGGTCAGTTGTTCAAACCGGGTGGTTGTTTTGTACTGAATGGTAACTCGTGCTTGTGGCTTTGATTCCTTTGTGTCACTGAGATATTTTGCACACCCTTTCACTTCCACGAGCCCACACAAGAGACTTGCTTTCATCGAACCCGACACGTTAAGTGCAGAGCATTTCTCATCCATGCTGTCTGATGTAATGATGTGAAACTCAGTGCTGGGCTGATCGCGAGAGCTGATGTTGCTTTGGAGTGTCTGTAAATCCCACAGTGTGATGCCTGAGGGATAAAACAGCAATAACAGTCATTAAATTGAGCTAAAGTGTGTAAGTCGACAGTGTGGATAATGTTAATTTAGTGGATCAGCACACCAGCATCTGCAGAGTCTCTTGTGTTTGTATTGAGCCAATCATCTCTCTGCTCTGGATGTACTTTGTACTGAGTGTACAATGCTTTGCACCTACTGAACTAAATATTTCACTGGTTTACAACAGGTTACTTCTCATGCCAGAACATTTCCCCTCACCCCGGAGACAGCTGGCATCACACTTCCTCACCACCTGGTCCAAAACCCGATTCCAGTTCCACCCTTCTGTGGCGGGAATGTCATTGGCAATGTCAGCTTGTGCCTGAACGTTGTCCAGGTCTTGCTGTGTGTAGACATGGTCTGTCTGTATGCTGTGCAGTTGCAATGGATTTGAACAATGCACATTATCAGTGAATATCCCCACTGCTAGCCTTATGGGAGAAAGAATATCATTTCACAGCAATTGAGGATGGTTGTTCTCAGGGAAAAGTCTCTGTGGAATTGCTATCAGCTGCTGATGAGGTTCAACTGCATGGAGCATATGGACCTTATGAGTGACACGTAACACAAGGCCACAAGCAGTCAAACTGCCACATTAAACCATTGCCTGTTCCTTGTCTGACATGTTCCCTTCCTCATCTACATCACTCCTCACCTCCTTGCCTAGTGGAGACTTGTCAGATGGAGACTTACCTGCAAGTGGCTGTTACCAATCTGTTTTTGTTAAGCGGTTCTGAATGATGTTGAAATCGGCCATGCCACAATTCAGGATGTTTTCCCCAGACTACCCGTATTCCTTTACATAACCAGAGAGTCTGGTGACTATCCTGAGATTGGTAACTGGAATCAACTGCCCTGTATTGACCTCTACTGATTGATATGATTGTATTCCAGTACCTGGGATCAGAGTGTCTGACCGGCAGTCGTACAGCATTCCCAACTGGAAAGGACGGCCCACAGTCGCCAGTTGCATGACCTCATTCATGACTGCAGCAGGAACTGGAGACTCGGCAACAACGGTGACCTGAAATCCAAGATATAGTTACACAGAAAATGCTGAATTCAGCCGGCACACATGGGGTAATGTTTTACACAGAAAATGCTGAATTCAGCCGGCACACATGGGGTAATGTTTTACATAGAAAATGCTGAATTCAGCCGGCACACATGGGGTAATGTTTTACACAGAAAATGCTGAATTCAGCCGGCACACATGGGGTAATGTTTTACATTGAAAATGCTGAATTCAGCTGGCACACATGGGGTAATGTTTTACATAGAAAATGCTGAATTCAGCTGGCACACATGGGGTAATGTTTTACATAGAAAATGCTGAATTCAGCCGGCACACATGGGGTAATGTTTTACATAGAAAATGCTGAATTCAGCCGGCACACATGGGGTAATGTTTTACATAGAAAATGCTGAATTCAGCCGGCACACATGGGGTAATGTTTTACACAGAAAATGCTGAATTCAGCCGGCACACAGGGGGTAATGTTTTACATAGAAAATGCTGAATTCAGCCGGCACACATGGGGTAATGTTTTACACAGAAAATGCTGAATTCAGCCGGCACACATGGGGTAATGTTTTACACAGAAAATGCTGAATTCAGCCGGCACACACGGGGTAATGTTTTACATAGAAAATGCTGAATTCATCCGGCACACATGGGGTAATGTTTTACACAGAAAATGCTGAATTCAGCCGGCACACACGGGGTAATGTTTTACATAGAAAATGCTGAATTCAGCCGGCACACACGGGGTAATGTTTTACATAGAAAATGCTGAATTCAGCCGGCACACATGGGGTAATGTTTTACATAGAAAATGCTGAATTCAGCTGGCACACATGGGGTAATGTTTTACATAGAAAATGCTGAATTTAGCCAGCACACACGGGGTAATGTTTTACATAGAAAATGCTGAATTCAGCCCGCACACACGGGGTAATGTTTTACATAGAAAATGCTGAATTTAGCCAGCACACACGGGGTAATGTTTTACATAGAAAATGCTGAATTTAGCCAGCACACACGGGGTAATGTTTTACATAGAAAATGCTGAATTCAGCCGGCACACGTGGGGTAATGTTTTACATAGAAAATGCTGAATTCAGCCGGCACACACGGGGTAATGTTTTACACAGAAAATGCTGAATTCAGCCGGCACACGTGGGGTAATGTTTTACATAGAAAATGCTGAATTCAGCCGGCACACACGGGGTAATGTTTTACACAGAAAATGCTGAATTCAGCCGGCACACATGGGGTAATGTTTTACATAGAAAATGCTGAATTCATCCGGCACACATGGGGTAATGTTTTACACAGAAAATGCTGAATTCAGCCGGCACACATGGGGTAATGTTTTACATAGAAAATGCTGAATTCAGCCGGCACACACGGGGTAATGTTTTACATAGAAAATGCTGAATTCAGCCGGCACACACGGGGTAATGTTTTACACAGAAAATGCTGAATTCAGCCGGCACACGTGGGGTAATGTTTTACATAGAAAATGCTGAATTCAGCCGGCACACACGGGGTAATGTTTTACACAGAAAATGCTGAATTCAGCCGGCACACATGGGGTAATGTTTTACATAGAAAATGCTGAATTCATCCGGCACACATGGGGTAATGTTTTACACAGAAAATGCTGAATTCAGCCGGCACACATGGGGTAATGTTTTACATAGAAAATGCTGAATTCAGCCGGCACACATGGGGTAATGTTTTACATAGAAAATGCTGAATTCAGCCGGCACACATGGGGTAATGTTTTACATAGAAAATGCTGAATTCAGCCGGCACACACGGGGTAATGTTTTACACAGAAAATGCTGAATTCAGCCGGCACACATGGGGTAATGTTTTACATAGAAAATGCTGAATTCATCCGGCACACATGGGGTAATGTTTTACACAGAAAATGCTGAATTCAGCCGGCACACATGGGGTAATGTTTTACACAGAAAATGCTGAATTCAGCCGGCACACATGGGGTAATGTTTTACACAGAAAATGCTGAATTCAGCCGGCACACACGGGGTAATGTTTTACATAGAAAATGCTGAATTTAGCCAGCACACACGGGGTAATGTTTTACATAGAAAATGCTGAATTCAGCCCGCACACACGGGGTAATGTTTTACATAGAAAATGCTGAATTTAGCCAGCACACACGGGGTAATGTTTTACATAGAAAATGCTGAATTCAGCCGGCACACGTGGGGTAATGTTTTACATAGAAAATGCTGAATTCAGCCGGCACACATGGGGTAATGTTTTACATAGAAAATGCTGAATTCATCCGGCACACATGGGGTAATGTTTTACACAGAAAATGCTGAATTCAGCCGGCACACATGGGGTAATGTTTTACATAGAAAATGCTGAATTCAGCCGGCACACACGGGGTAATGTTTTACATAGAAAATGCTGAATTTAGCCAGCACACACGGGGTAATGTTTTACATAGAAAATGCTGAATTCAGCCCGCACACACGGGGTAATGTTTTACATAGAAAATGCTGAATTTAGCCAGCACACACGGGGTAATGTTTTACATAGAAAATGCTGAATTCAGCCGGCACACATGGGGTAATGTTTTACATAGAAAATGCTGAATTCAGCCGGCACACATGGGGTAATGTTTTACATTTTGATATATAGTGTCAGTGTCAGAATCAGGTTTAGTATCACCGGCATATGTCATGGAATTTGTTGTTCTGTGCTAGCAAAACATTGAAATACAGAATAATAAAAACTGTAAATCACAGGAAGCATATATATAAAAAAAGTTAAATTGGTAAAATAAGTATGGAAAAGGAGACAGAACAAGCAGTGAGGTATTGTTCATGTGTTTAATGTCCATTCAGAAATCTGATGGTGCAGGGGAAGAAGATGTTCCTGAATAGCTGAATGTGTCCTTCAGGCTCCCGTCCCTCCTCCCTGATGGTAGCAATGAGATGAGGGCATGTCCTGGGTTTTTATTTGTGAGTGTTTTTAATGAGAAACCAAATCTCCTCAAACTCCTACTGAAATATTGCAGCTGTCTTGCCTTCTTTGTAACAACAGCTTGTCACACATGTAGACCATTTATTTGTGCAGACAGGGTCTGGAATGTGGGCCTGAACTGTACAAGATGAAACTGAACAGGTTTTTGTTCCCCACTCTCTTTAAGCTTACTGAGTTTATTGGAACATCATTCACACTACTTGTACATGGAATAAAGATTTTGGTTGTAAATGAGAGAAACAAAATCTGTTCATCCAGCACCACAAACATACAAGGATGCCAGATTCTCACAACTTGATACGTACAGGAATTGCTGAAAATTATGGTGAAAAATGGTAAATTGGCTAATCGCAGCTTTAGGGAAATTGTAGGTGACAATGCCCGAGCAACATTTTCATTCTGATCTGTGTGATTCACACTCTTTGTTACAATAGGTTCGATGTTCAGACATATCACAATTTACACCACTGATGCTGCTTCCAGATGACCATTTGGGAAGAGAGATGGTGATTTCTTTAGTTTGCCCAACGGAAGGCAATAGCAAACCACTGTTGCTAGATACCAGGTTTCCTAGAATCTATTTGCTAAGAAAACCATGGCCAAGCTCACAAAATGTATCGCACAATAACAGAGTCAAGAGAATCTTCAAGACAATTCTGAAGATGCTTCACTCGATGGGGTTGATTCTGGGCGGCAGGGGGTCCCCGACCATCATCAAGCTACTGCTCATAAAATTCAAGTAACACAAAAGAAAATTATTGCCACTTGGAATGTAAGAGCCCTATATCAAGCAGGAAGATTGGACAATGTGATAAATGAAATGGAAAGACTAAAAATTAACATCATGGGAATTAGCAAAGTTCGTTGGACAGGTGCTGGAACATGTCAGATTAGAAATAAAACACTAATTGATCCTTGTGGAACATCCCATAGTAATGGAGTAGGAATTCTTATGGATGAAAACATGGCACAAAGTGTTTTAGGACATTGGGCAATATCAGAAAGAGTGCTCCTTGTTAGATTCAGAGGACAACCTTTTGGTTTGGCAATTATACAGGTATATGCACCAACAACAGATGGAACAAATGAGCATATAGATAAATTCTATGAAGAGCTTGAACAAGCAAAGAATGGATGCAAATCTCAAGATATTGTTATTGTCATGGGAGATCTAAATGCTAAAGTAGGACAAGGTGCTGACGGAAATACCATAGGAAAATTTGGACTAGGGGAAAGGAATGAAAGAGGAGAGAAATGGGTAGAATGGTGCAAGATGAACAATCAGGTCATTATGAATAACTACTTTAAAAACCATTCAAGACGCTTAAGGACCTGGAAACGTCCAGGTGATAACACCAGAAATCAAATTGACTTTATTACTGTAAACCAAAGATTTAGAAACTCAGTGACTCAATGCAAAACATATCCAGGTGCAGACTGTAATAGTGACCACAACCCAGTAATATGTCACGTAAAAGTAAAACTTAAAAAACTAAAGAAGCAAAAGCCTGAACAATCCCTTGACTACTTGCAATTCATTAAAGAAGAAAACTTAAGACAAAAATTTACAATTGAAGTAAGAAATAGGTTTCAAAGTCTAGAAATAGAATCTGTTGAAGATGTTAGCAATCATTTAGAAATGAAGTTTAACTCTCTAAAGGATGCCTTGGTAGAATCAGCAAAGTCAGTGATTCCTAAAAAAGAAAAAAGCACAAAGAATAAATGGATGAGAGATGAAATCAAAAATCTAATGGAAGAAAGGAGAAGGAGGAAAACAAATCCTATAGAATATAAGTCCTTAGATAAAAAAGTTTAAAGCTAATGCCAAAAAGCTAAGGAAGAATGGTTAAACCAGGAATGTGAGCAACTAGAAAGAATTCCTATTACTGATCCAAAAAGGTTACATCAATAAATCAAGAATATCACAGGTAAACAGCTCCTCTGTTCTTCAGGTGGATGCTTGAAAGTAAAGGATGGTACCATTATGATGGAAAAAGATGAGATTATGAACAGATGGACTGAGTATATTCAGGAATTGTTCGAAGACAATTGAGGTGTAAAACCTGAAATTAAGAAGAACATTGAAGGTCCAAGTATTTTAGAATCTGAAGTTAGTAATGCAATAAATAAGATGAAGAAAGGAAAGGCAGCAGGTCCTGATGAAATAGTAATAGAACAAATTATCACCCTTGAAGATTATGGAATTGAAAAATTTACTGATTTAATCAATGACATTTATGAGATTGGAATAATACCAGAAGAGATGAGAAAATCAGTATTTATCACTCTTCCGAAGAAACCTGGAGCAATAGAATGTGAATTACATAGGACCATAAGTTTAATGAGTCATATCACCAAGATACTTCTAAGAATTTTGATGGCAAGAGTTAAAAGTAAGATACAAGCTGAAATAGGTAAAGAACAATGTGGTTTTGTGAAAGACAAAGGTATAAGAAATGCAATATTAATGTTAAGGATACTATCAGAATGAGCTATTCAAGTGCAAAAAGATTTGTTTGTTTATCAACTACACAAAAGCATTTGATAAAGTGAAGCACAATAAATTATTTGAAATATTACAGGAAACTCTAGATCTAGATTTGAAAGACCTCCGCCTAATCAGAAATCTGTACTGGGAACAAACTGCCGCTGTAAGAGTAGATGGAGAAGTGAGTCAGTTTACAAAAATCAAGAGAGGCATTAAACAAGGGTGTGTTTTCTCCCCTGATTTGTTTGATGTGTATTGTGAAACAATATTACAAAAAATAAGACATCTTGGGAATCAAAGTTGACGGTGAAGGCATCAATAATTTCAGATATGGGGATGACACTGTGTTAATTGCAAGTACGGAGGAAGAACTACAAAACTTAATTGATATAATTGTTGAAGAAAGTGCAAAAATGGGTCTATCCATCAATTACAAACAGACAGAATGTATGGTGATATCCGAAAAGAAGGAGAATCCTATCTGTAGGTTGAGAATAAACAGGGAAGACCAAAACAAGTACAGAACTTTCTCTACTTAAGAAGCTGGGTAACATCAGATGGCAGGTGTGACATGGACAACAAGAGAAGAACAGGGATGGCAAACAACACCTTTACGAGAATGAAGAGTATACTGACCAACACTAAACTAGGCATGACAACCTGCCTCAGAGTACTGAAATGCTACATTTATCCAGTTATTTTATATGGCTCAGAATGTTGGACAACATCTAGTAACATGAGGAAATGAAGAAGCAGAGATGTGGTTTTTGAGGAGGATGCGATGAATATCATGGACGAAATGAATGTCGAATGAGGATGTCATGAACAGAGCAAGCACAAAAAGAGAAATAATGTATGAGATCATGAAAAGGCAACGTAACTTCACTGGACATGTGATTAGGAAAGAGGAGTTAGAATGCATGGTAATTATGGGAAAGATTGAAGGGAAGAAAGCAAGAGGAAGGCAAAGACAAATGATGATGGAGACAGCAGCCAGATAACTGGAAATGAATACCAATGAATTGATCCACTTGACCCGAAACAGGAGCGTGTGGGCCATGGCAGTCAAAGCTGAAACTGGGCAAGGCACCTGATAATGATGTTGATGATGATGATGATGATGATGTTGATGATGATGTTGATGATGCTACTTCAGAAGAGTGGTGTTAAATATTGGAATGAGAGTCCCTGCATCACAGAATGATTACAGTATGAATGGAGTTAAAACTGTCTCTGTGTGACAACAGAGTTAGATAGATAGATAGATAGATAGATACTTTATTCATCCCCATGGGGAAATTCAACTTTTTTTCCAATGTCCCATACACTTGTTGTAGCAAAACTAATTACATACAATACTTAACTCAGTAAAAAAATATGATATGCATCTAAATCACCGTCTCAAAAAGCATTAATAATAGCTTTTAAAAAGTTCTTAAGTCCTGGCGGTAGAATTGTAAAGCCTAATGGCATTGGGGAGTATTGACCTCTTCATCCTGTCTGAGGAGCATTGCATCGATAGTAACCTGTCACTGAAACTGCTTCTCTGTCTCTGGATGGTGCTATGTAGAGGATGTTCAGAGTTATCCATAATTGACCGTAGCCTACTCAGCGCCCTTCGCTCAGCTACCGATGTTAAACTCTCCAGTACTTTGCCCATGACAGAGCCCGCCTTCCTTACCAGCTTATTAAGACATGAGGCATCCCTCTTCTTAATGCTTCCTCCCCAACACGCCACCACAAAGAAGAGGGCGCTCTCCACAACTGACCTATAGAACATCTTCAGCATCTCACTACAGACATTGAATGACGCCAACCTTCTTAGGAAGTACATTCGACTCTGTGCCTTCCTGCACAAGGCATCTGTGTTGGCAGTCCAGTCAAGCTTCTCGTCTAACTGTACTCCCAGATACTTGTAGGTCTTAATCTGCTCCACACGTTCTCCATTAATGATCACTGGCTCCATATGGGGCCTAGATCTCCTAAAGTCCACCACCATCTCCTTGGTCTTGGTGATATTGAGACGCAGGTAGTTTGAGTTGCACCATATCACAAAGTCCTGTATCAGTTTCCTATACTCCTCCTCCTGTCCATTCCTGACACACCCCACTATGGCCGTGTCATCAGCGAACTTCTGCACATGGCAGGACTCTGAGTTATATTGGAAGTCTGATGTGTACAGGGTGAACAGGACCGGAGAGAGTACGGTTCCCTGCGGCGCCCCTGTGCTGCTGACCACCGTGTCAGACCTACAGTCTCCCAACCGCACATACTGAGGTCTATCTGTCAAGTAGTCCACTATCCAATCCACCATGTGAGGGTCTACTCCCATCTCTGTTAGTTTGTGCCTTAAGATCTTGGGCTGGATGGTGTTAAAGGCACTAGAGAAGTCAAGGAATGTAATCCTCACAGCACAACTGACCCCCTCTAGGTGAGAGAGTGATTTGTGCAGCAAATACGTGATAGCATCCTCCACTCCCACCTTCTCCTTATATGCAAACTGAAGAGGATCCTGGGCGTGCCTGGTTTGTGGCCTCAGATTCTGTATTATCAGCCGCTCCATGGTCTTCATCACGTGCGACGTCAAGGCAACAGGTCTGAAGTCATTCAACTCCTTTGGTTGTGGTTTCTTCGGTACCGGGACAATACAGGATGTCTTCCACTGTCTGGGTACTCTTCTCTGCTCCAGGCTCATGTTGAAGATGTTGAAGTTCAACTCCCCTTCTATCTTTTGAGGTATTTAAACTCCTCTATACTGAACACTAGCATGGAGTCTGTCTCTCCTACCACCCATGAGAGTGTATTCCTCATACCAACCATTCGCTGTGAAGAACACCATTGCTTCTTTGATCTATATGGCCAGTTGTTCGATATGATCTCTTGTTCTATTTGGCCCATTGTTCTATGTGGCCAGGTTATGCTACTCCACCAATGAGAATGCTTCCTCTATCTTTTATGGTTTTAATTATTCTTGTCATATTTGCTTCCAGTCTGTTGTATTCCAAGGAGAACATCCCAGCTTCGATATATATCAATGACCCTCATTCCTGGAAACATTCAGGTAAATTTCTTCTGTGCCTTCTCGGTAACCTTCACATGTTTCCTAAAGAGTCTCCCCCAGAAATGGAAGCAATTGTAGACATTTTATGGAGGTTCACAGTTATACCCTATTATGGCTATGTTTACAAAGCACAGCATCTTAAAGTTTGGTAACAGGTCAAATCTACCATGTTTTAGAAATTATGCACAGTTCTATATTCCTTCTGGTGGCAGGTGGTGCACCAGTTGGTTGTCTCCTGATTGGTTGCTTTGGAGTCACATGACAGTGGCACAGGCAATAAGCAGAGAAATACCTGAGGCATGTGAGAATGGAACAGTAGTTACCATGGGGACATTAACTTGCACATCGATTGGGTGAATCATGTTGGTCGAGGCAGTCTTGAGGAGGACTTCATAGAATGCATTATGATAGTTTTCTTGAACAGCACCTTAAGTCAGGTCAAGTCACTTTTATTGTCATTTCGACCATGACTGCTGGTACAGTACATAGTAAAAATGAAAAGTTTTTCAGGACCATGGTGTTACATGACACAGTACAAAAACTAGACCGAACTATGTAAAAAATAACACAGAAAAAAAACTACACTAGACTACAGACCTACCCAGGACTGCATAAAGTGCACAAAACAGTTCAGGCATTACAATAAAGAATACACAGGACAGTAGGGCAGTACCTTGTCAGGCCAGGCACTGGGTATTGAGGAGTCTGATAGCTTGGGGGAAGAAACTGTTACATAGTCTGGTCGTGAGAGCCCAAATGCTTCAGTGCCTTTTCCGAGACGGCAGGAGGGAGAAGAGATTGTATAATGGGTGTGTGGGGTCCTTCATAATGCTGTTTGCTTTGCAGATGCAGCGTGTAGTGTAAATGTCCGTAATGACGGGAAGTGAGACCCCGACGATCTTCTCAGCTGACCTCACTATCCGCTGCAGGGTCTTGCGATCTGAGATGGTGCAATTTCCGAACCAGGCAGTGATGCAGCTGCTCAGGATGCTCTCAATACAACCCCTGTAGAATGTGATGAGGATGGGGGGATGGGAGATGGACTTTCCTCAGCCTTCGCAGAAAGTAGAGACGCTGCTGGGCTTTCTTTGCTATGGAACTGGTGTTGAGGGACCAGGTGAGATCCTCCGCCAGGTGAACACCAAGAAATTTGGTGCTCTTAACAATCTCTATCGAGGAGCCGTCGATGTTCAGCGGGGAGTGGTCACTCTGTGCCCTCCTGAAGTCAACAACCATCTCTTTCGTTTTGTTCACATTAAGAGACAGGTTGTTGGCTCTGCACTAGTCCGTTAGCCACTGCACCTCCTCTCTGTAAGCTGACTCGTCATTCTTGCTGATGAGACCCACCACGGTCGTGTCATTGGCGAACTTGATGATGTGGTTCGAGCTGTGTATTGCAGCACAGTCGTGGATTAGCAGAGTGAACAGCAGTGGACTGAGCACGCAACCCTGGGGAGCCCCCGCGCTCAGTGTGATGGTGTCGGAGATGCTGCTCCCGATCCGGACTGACTGAGGTCTCCCAGTCAGGAAGTCTAGGCTCCAGTTGCAGAGGGAGGTGTTCAGGCCCAGTAGGCTCAGCTTTCCAATCAGTTTCTGAGGGATGATTGTGTTGAATGTTGAACTGAAGTCTATGAACAGCATCCGAACGTATCTGTCTTTTTTGTCCAGGTGGGTTAGGGCCAGGTGGAGGGTGGTGGCAATGGCATCATCTGTTGAGCAGTTGGGACGGTACGCAAACTGCAGGGGGTCCAGTGAGGGGGGCAGCAGTGTCTTGATATGCCTCATGATGAGCCTCTCGAAACACTTCATTATGATGGATGTGAGTGCAACAGGATGGTAGTCACTTAGGCAGGACACTGAAGACTTCTTCGGCACGGGGACGATGGTGGCGGTCTTGAAGCACGTTGGAATGATGGTGCTTCTCAGGGAGATGTTGAAGATGTCAGTGAGAACATCTGCTAGCTGGTCTGCACATCCACTGAGCACTCTGCCAGGAATGTTGTCTGGTCCAGCAGCCTTCCGTGGGTTGACCCTGCACAGGGTTCTTCTCACATTGAACACAGTGATACACAGAACCTGGTCATTTGTAGGAGGGGTGGACTTCCTTGTCGCCACGTCATTTTCCGCTTCAAACCAGGCATAGAAGTTATTCAGCGCATCTGGGAGGGAGGCATCACCTGCACAGTCAGGTGATGTTGTCCTGTAATTGGTGGTATCCTGGATGCCCTTCCACATGCGCCGTGTGTCGCCGCTGTCCTGGAAGTGGCTGTGGATTCGCTGGGCGTGTGCACGCTTTGCCCCTCTGATGGCTCGGGACAGTTTGATCCTTGCTGTTGTTAGAGCTGCCTTGTCGCCTGCTCTGAAGGTGGAGTCGCGGGTCCTCTGCAGCACACGCACCTCTGCGGTCATCCATGGCTTCTGGTTGGCACGTATAGTGATGGTCTTGGACAGAGTAACATCATCAATGCACTTGCTGATGTAGCTGGTCACTGATGCTGTCGGTTGCAGCCTCCTTGAACATGTGCCAGTCAGTGTGCTCAAAGCAGAGATGGCTCCTGCTGGCCAGGTTTTCACCTGCTTCTGAACTGGTCTGGAGTGCCTGACGAACGGTCTGTATGCTGGGATTAGCATAACAGAGATGTGGTCTGAGTAACCGAGGTGGAGGCGGGGCTCCACCCGGTACGCATCGGGGATGTTTGGGTAAACCAGGTCCAACACATTCTCCCCCCTCGTTGCAAAGTCCACATACTGATGGAATTTGGGGATCACTGACTTAAGGTTCGCGTGGTTAAAATCTCTGGTGACAATAAACAGTCCATCAGGATGTGCGTTCTGCAGTTCGCTAATAGCCCCGTACAGTTCACAGAGCATCTCCTTAGCATTAGCGGGGGGGGGAATGTAGACACCGAATATAAGGACAGAGGTGAATTCCCGTGGCAAATAAAATGGTCTGCATCTAACAGCCACAAACTCCACTAACGATGAGCAGTATCTGGAAACTAGCACAGAGTTCTTACAACATTCCGTATTGATGCAAATACACACACCACCACCGTGAGTCTTAACGGAGAGAGCTGCATCCCTGTCTGCTCAAAACAAGGCGAGCCCATCTAACTGAATGGCAGCATCTGAAATTCCCTCAGTGAGCCATGTTTCTGTAAAAACATACGCAGAGCAAACTCCGTACTCCGGCCAAGTATTTCATTGGAGTCGGATGTAGTCCAATTTACTGTCCAGGGAGAGGACATTGGAGAGCAGAATGGACGGGAGAACCAGCTGGCTAGGGTTTGCTTTTTGCCTGGAACGGACCCCTGCCTGCTTGCCTCACTTCCGCTTCCTCGCACATCGCTTACGACGTCTCCATCTCCGGCTACCAGCATCAGGCGAGTCTGAGGATTGTAGGCCCGTTCCCCTCTGCAAGCCGAGGTCGTGTAATTCAACCAGCAGATCTCTGTGAAGGTTTATTTTTGGGCGATCTCTGTAATGTAGTAGTATCTGACGATGGTAGATAGTTGCTCTGTTATCCATGTGCCCTAATCAAAACCTTACTGAACCTACACGGGAATGTGCTGTCTTAGATCTGGTCCTCAGCAATGAGACAGGTAAAATTTGTGATGTTGTAGTTAGAGATCCTCTTGGAAAGAGTGATCACAGTATGAATGAATTTCTCATACAAGTAGAGAGTGCAATAGTCCGATGTAAAACCGGTCTATTATGTCTAAACAAAGGAGACTACAATGGGATGAGGGAGGATTTGGATAAGGTAGACTGGGAACACAGGGTATATGGTGGGATGGATGAGGAACAGTGGAAGACTTCCAAAGAGATTTTTGATGGTACTCAACAGAAGTACATTCCAGTTAAAAACAAGGACAGGAAGGGTGGGGAGAGCCAGTCTTGGATAACTGAGGAAATAAAGGAAGGCATTAAACTAAAAGCTCAAGCAGACAAAGTCACCAAGAGTAGTGGGAAACTGGAAGATTGAGAAAACTTTAAAGAGCAACAAAGAACCACTGAGCAAGCAATAAAGAAAGGGAAGCCAGATTGTGAAAATAAAATAACACAATATAAAATGAATAGTAAAAGTTTTTGTAATTATATAAAGTGGAAAAGGGTGGTGAAAGTGAACGTGGGTTCCCTTCAAGGATGAGTAGGGGGAATTGATATTGGGCTTGAATGACAAACAAAGGAATATTTGCAGACACTAGAAATCCAAGCAACACACCACAAGATGCTGGAGGAACTCAGCAGGCCAGGCAGCATCTATGGAAAAAAGTACAGTGGACGTTTCGGGCTGAAACGATTTGGCAGGAGTGGAGAAAATAAGCCGAGGAGTAGATTTAAAAGCGAAGGGGAGGGGAGAGAGAACCACCAGGTGATAGGTGAAACCTGGAGGGGGAGGGATGAAGTAAAGAGCCGGGAGTTTGATTGGTGAAAGAGACAGAGGCCATGAAAGAAAGAAAGAAGGGGAAAGGAGCACTAGAGGGAGGTAATGGGTGGGCGAGGAGATGAGGTGAGAGAGGGAAAAGGGGATGGGAAATGGGTGGGGGTTGTTGAGGTGGCATTACCAGAGGTCTGAGAAATCGATGTTCATGCCATCAGGTTGGAGGCTACCCAAACGGAATATAAGGTGTTGTTCCTTCAACCTATCAGTGGCCTCATTACAACAGTGGAGGAGGCCGCGGATGGATATATGGGAGTGGAATTAAAATGGGTGTCCACTGGGAGATCCTGCTTCTTCTGGCGGACAGAGCATAGATGCTTGGCGAAGCCATCTCCTAGTCTACGTCATGTCTGACCAATGTACAGGAGGCCACACTGGGAGCACCGAACATAGTAAATTACCCCAACAGACACACTTTTCTGAGAGATGCTGCCTGGCCTGCTGAGCTCCTCCAGCATTTTGTATGTGTTGGAAGGTTTTGAATGACTATTTTGTGTCAGTCTTCATGGTGAAGGACACATCTAACATGCCAAAGAGAGATGTATGGATGCGATGGGAGGTGAATACCTCAATACAGTAGCTATCACTCTAGAGGTAGTGCTGAGCAAAATAGTGGGCCTGAAGATAGATACGTCCCCTGGTCCTGATGGAATGTATCCCAGGGTACTGAAAGAAATGGCAGAAGCCATATTAGAGGCTTTGGAGATAATTAACCAAATCCTCTGGACTCTGTGCAGGTCCAGGTGGATTGGAAGATGCTGAATGCCATGCTACTGTTCAAAAAAAGGATGTAGGCAAAAGGCAGGTAACTATAGGCCAGTTAGTTTAACACCTGTAGCTGGGAAAATGCATGAAGCTATCATTAAAGAATAAATAGCAAGTCATCTGGAAAGAAATGCATCCATCAGGCAGATGCAGCATGGATTCAGCAAAGGCAGGTCCTGTTTGACAAACTTACAGGAGTTCCTTGAGGATATAATGAGCGCAGTGGATAGAGGGGAACAGATGGATGTTATTTCCTTGGATTTCCAGAAGGTGTTTGATAAGGTGCCACATAAAAGACTTATCCATAAGGATGGATAGAGTTGGGGTGATGTATTAGCATGGATAGAGGATTGGTTAACTAATCGAAAGTAGAGAGTTGGGATACATGGGTGTTACTCTGGTTGGCAATCAGTGGTGAGCGGTGTATCGCAGGGGTCGGTGCTGGGCCCACAACTGTTCACCATATACATTAACGATCTGGAAGAAGGGACCGAGTGTAGTGTCTCGAAGTTTGCTGATGATACTAAATTGAGTGGAAAAGCAAATTGTGCAGAAGATGTGGAGAGTTTGCAGAGAGACATAGATCGGTTAAGTGTGTGGGAAGGTGTCTGACAGATGGAGTACAATGTTGGTAAATGCAAGGTCATCCACTTTGGAAGGGAAAATGAAAGAGCCGATTATTCTTTAATTGTAAAAAGTTGCAGCATGCTGCTGTGCAGAGGGACTTGGGAGTGCTTGTGCATGAACCACAAAAGGTCGGTTTGCATGCACAGCAGGCTATCAAGAAGACAAATGAGATGTTGGCCTTCATTGATAGAGGGATTGAACTTAAGAGCAGGGAGCTCATGCTGCAACTGTGCAGGGTATTGGTGAGGCTGCATCACTAGAGTACTATGATTCAGGGGAGTAGATTTAGGACGGAGATAAGGAAGAACTACTTTTCCCACAGAGTGGTGAATCTGTGGGAATTCTCTGCCCAAAGAAGTAGTGGAGGCTACCTCAGTAGATATATTTAAGAGAAGTTTGGAAAGATTTTTGCATAGTAGCGGAATTAGGGGTCATGGGGAAAAGGCAGGTAGGTGGAGATGAGTCCATGGCCAGATCAGCCATGATCTTATTGAATGGTGGAGCGGGCTCCATAGGCCAGTTGGCTGACTCCTGATCCTATTCCTTAGGTTCTTATGTTCTTATAGTCTTCCGTGCTCTCCACTGTGCCCCCAGTTGATGTATCATCTGTAAATTTGCTAATCAGGATTACAACATTATCATTAAGATTGTTGATAGAATCAAAACAACAGCACAGCCAGCACAGAACCTGTAGCACACCAGTAGTCACAGGTCTCCAGCGAGTCAACCATCTACTACTACAGGTGCACAATCCTTTATCCGAAATTCTGAAATCCAAAAAGCTCCGAAAACCGAAGTTTTTTCACCAACAGCTGACGTCACTCAGGTGTGACTTGGCAGCACTAGCAGAGGCCGTCAGACATCATTTGTGGCTCAGCGCTCGTACTGGTTACACGTGCTTTTGCTGTTCGTCGATATTTTGTGTTCACTGTTGACTTTGTGTTTAATTTCACTGCAAAAATGTCAAAAAGAGCTGCAGATACACCTATGGGTAACAATGAGAAAAGAGAAGGAAGCATCTATCATTATCAATAACGCAGAAAGTGGAGTTATTGCAGAAGCTTGATTGTGGTGTGTCTGTGCGGCGTCTTACTGAAGAAAATAGTGTCGGTACTACCACGGTATATGATTTAAATAAATAGAAAGACAAGTTACTGAAGTTTTATAGTGACGGTGACAGTGACGTCCTACATTTATTCCAATAAGTCATTTACCATGTGTTTGATTCAGTTTGTTTGAAGCTGTATATTTTTATGTTTTATTGAATGTTTTTGTTGGAAATAATTTTTTTCTTGGCATTATTCCCTAAACAATACAGGATAACAACTATTTACATAGCAATTACATTGTATTAGTTATTATAAGTAATCTAGAGATGATTTAAAGTGTACGGGAGGATGAGCGTAGGTTTGGTGCACCACCGAGTCTGAAAGTGCACCACACTGAACAGGTTAAATAAGGGACTTGAGCATATGTGTTTTTTTGGTATCGGGGGAGGGGAGTGGGGTCTGAAATCTGAAAAATTCAGAATTCCGAAATGCAACTGGCCCCAAGGATTGTGGACCTTATTTCTTTCTTTCTTTTTCAATCTTCTTATTAAATTTTCAAAGACAAATACATCGCGGTCCTAATAGTACAAAGGGAGTGGGAGTATACTGTTGGCGATTAACACATGTGAGTAGAAACTATAGGTAACACCAATATAATTGACCTCCCAAACTCTTAATATAGACAAGATACAAGGAAATAAAAAGATGGAAAAATCCCCAAATTGAACTAAACTAAACTAAAACTAAATAAACAAAGCTGGACTATTCTATTATATTAGATAAAATCATTAGCGTCGTCAATTCCGCTCCTCTACTCAAATTAATAAATAATATAAAGGAATCTGAAAAGGTCAAATTACATTCTATGAAAGTATTGAATAAATGGCCTCCAAGTTTCTTCAAATTTAACCGAGGGATCAAAGGTACCACTTCTAATTTTTTCTAAGTTTAAACAGGATATGGTTTGGGAAAACCTCTGAGATGTAGTTGGGGGATTCATCTCTTTCCTATTCAATAAAATAGATCTTCTAGCCATTAAAGTAGCAAATGCAATCATCTGCCGAGCTGCAGAGGGCAGATCAATCATTGGTAAATCAAAAATTGCAATGATAGGGTGAGGTTGTAAATCAATGTGCAAAACTGTAGAGAATGTATCAAAAATATCTTCCCAAATTTTTTTCCAAAAGACGGCAAGACCAAAACATATGAGTCAGAGAGGCTACCTCAGAATGACATCTATCGCAGATCAGATTTATATGAGAGTAAAAACGAGCTAATTTATCTTTAGACATATGAACCCTACACACCACTTTAAATTGAATCAACGTATGTATAGCAAAATAGAAGAGAAGTTAATTTTCTCCCATTTCTCTATAGGTAAAGAAAGTTGAAGTTCCTTCTCCCATTCATTTTTAATTTTATCGGATATATCTGACTGTATTTTCATAATCATATCATAAATGATTGCTATTAAACCCTTTTGATAAGGGTTTAAGCCTAAAATTTTTTCCATGATATCAGTTGGTTATGAAATTGGAAAAGTAGGTAGCATCATATTTAAAAAATCTCTGATCTGTAAGTATCTAAAAAAATGGGATCTGGGCAAATTATATTTATTAGACAACTGTTCAAAAGACATGAAAGTTATCCAAAGATAAATCACAAAAACATATTATACCCTTTGTTTTCCATACCGAAAAGGCTTGATCCATAACAGAGGGTTGAAAGAAAAAATAGATATAATAGGACTTGATAAAATAAATTTATTCTAGCCAAAAAATTATGAAACTGAAATCATATATTCGTAATGTAGGTTTAATTATTGGATTAACCATTTGTTTATTTAATTTAGAAAAAACAAAGGGAAGCAAAGTTCCTAAGATTGAAACCAGTGAAAATCCTTGTGTAGAATTACATTCAAGGTTAACCCATTGCAGACTGACATTAATATCCACATCTTGTGTCCAAAATATTAAATATCGAATATTAATTGCCCAATAATAAAATCTTAAATTCAGCAGTGCCAAGCCACCATTCTTTTTGGATTCCTGCAAGTATTTTTTACTTAACCTAGGATTTTTATTCTGCCATATATAAGATGAAATTTTAGAGTCAATAGTTTCAAAAATGGATTTAGGAATCAAGATTGGTACCGCAAGGAAAAGATATAAAAAATTAGGTAAAATAATCATCTTAATAGCATTAATTCGACCAATCAGTGATATAGACAGTGAAGACAATTTAGTAAGCGATTGTTTGACCTGGTCTATTAAAGGTAAAAAATTGACGTTAAATAAATCCTTATGTTATTTTAGTGATTTTAACACCTAGATTGGTAAAATAATCCGTAACCAATCTAAATGGTAAATGTTTATAAATTGGCACTTGCATAATCAAAGGGAAAAGTTCACTCTTATTAAGATTACATTTGTAACTGGAAAAGTTACTAAACTGGGCGAGCAAGGATATAACAGCAGGAATGGATTTCTCAGGATTCAAAATATATAGTAACAAATCATCTGCGTGTAATGATAGCTTATGTATCACATTCCCATGGGAAATGCCAAGTATAGTAGGTGAGTCATGAATAGCAATAGCTAAAAGTTCCAGGGCAATATCAAATAACAATGGGTTAAGAGGACAGCCTTGCCTAGTGCCACGAAACAACTGAAAAAAGGAGATCTTATATTATTGGTAAGTACCGAAGCATTAGGGGTATAATATATCAACTTAATCCAAGATATAAATTGCGGGCTAAAATTAAATTTCTCAAGCATACTAAATTAAGTATGGCCATTCAACTCTATCAAATGCTTTCTCGGCATCCAATGAGATGACACATTCTGGAGTTCTAGATGAGGGCTTATAAACAACATTCATTAATCTCTTAATGTTAAAGGATGAATAATGGTTATTAATAATCTGGTCTGATCAACTGAAATAATTTGAGGTAAACATTCTCCAATCTAGTTGCCAATATTTTAGAAAAGATCTTAGAATCCATATTCAATAAGGATATAGGCCTATATGATGTGCATTCAGTGGGATCTTTATCTTTTATAAGAATTAAGGAAATAGAGGCACAATAAAAAGATTGTGGTAATTTACCTGTAAATAATGCATCCTTAACGATTCTACATAACCAGGGAGAAAGTATAGTAGAGAAAGATTTAAAAAATTCTACTGTGTAGCCATCTGGGCCAGGTGCTTTACCTGAATTCATTGAAGAAATAGCATCTTTTATTTCTAATTCCATAATAGGAGCATCTAATACTAAACGTTCATTAGGTGATAATTTTGGAACATTCAATTTCCTTAAGAATTCATGCATTATAGTGGGGTTATCAGGAAATTCTGATTGATATAAGGAAGTGTAAAATTCTTGAAAGGATTTGTTTATCTCATCATGATCAACTGTCATAGTTCCATCTTGCTTACAGATTTTAATAATCTGACGTTTAACCGAAGCAGATTTCAATTGACTAACTAATATTTTACCAGATTTATCACCATGTATATAACAATGATTTTCAATCGAGGATGTTAAAAGTAAACTATGCTCCTTTTGAAGTTCGACCCTCTTTTTCATTTCATTTTCAATCTTTTTTTTATTGATTTTCAAATAAAGAATATACAAATCAGAAGAGGAGTTTAACAAGCAGATAATATAAAAGACATATAAACAACAATAGTAAAAACAGAAAGTATATAATGTCAAAATCAAATAGGTAAAATATTATGCTGTTATATATACAATGATCAAGAAAAAACTACAACTCCTCATAGCAATCATAAAAAAAAGATTGGAAATTTTATTGATGCAGAAAAAACCCCCCACTAACTAAACTGAAACAAAAAAAAGACAAAGAAAAAAAAAAGAAAGAAAAAGGAAGATCGGGCAGTCCAATTGAGGATAAAATTAGAAAAAAAGAGAGAGAAAAAAAAACATCCTTCCATTCATCTCCGAACCTTCATGGATAAGGATTTTCCCCAAAGAGAATAAAGAAAAATAAATAAATAAAAATAAATTAAAACATGTGAAAATATTGAATAAAGGGTCGCCAGACTTGTTCAAAATTAGGATGTATCAAATGTCTGGCTTCTAATTTTCTCCAAGCTTAGACATGACATAATGGAGGAGAGCCAATAGAAAACAGTAGGTGGATTAGATTCTTTCCAGTGCAGCAAAATAGCTCTCCTAGCCAATAAAGTTGAAAAAGCTATCACATGTTGGGTGGAAGCAGACACTTTGCTTGCTTCCTCTGGAATAATCCCAAAAATTGCTGTAACTGAATTAGGTTGAACAACCATATCTATAACTTTAGATAATTCTGGAAAGGTCTCTGTAATGTGAAAAAAATCTTGTCTAGGTACAGAAATAGAACACCTAATCTTCTCTAGATTTAAACATGACATAACATCAATCAACCAATGGGCATGAGTAGGCAGAGCGGCATCTTTCCATTTAAGCAACAAAACTCTTCTGGCTAAAAGAGAAATAAAAGCCAAAATATGCAGATCATTCAACTTAAGAGTAAAATAATTTCCTCCAACAATGCCAAACAAAGCAGTCAGATGGTTGGGTTTAAAGTTTATTTTAAAAAGCTCTGAGAAAATCTGAAATACTTCTTTCCAAAATTTATCAAGCCGCAGACAGGACCAAAACATATGATTTAGAGAGGCCCCTTCGACATTACACCAATTACAGTATGGAGAAAAATCTGAGTAAAAACGAGAGAGCTTATCTTTAGTCATATAGGCAGTATGAACCACTTTAAATCATAAAAGAGAGTGATGCGCATATAAAAAAGGTGTGAACAAGTTTAAAAATTTCATTCCAAGTATCCTCATCAATTGAAATCTATAGGTCTTGCTCCCAGAGATTTTTAATTTTATCTAACAGAATGTTTTAAATTGCCAACAACATACTATAAATATTACAAATAGATCCATTATGAAAAGGTTTCAGAGTAAAAATTGTATCAATTAAATTCTTATATAACCATATAACAATTACAACACAGAAACAGGCCATCTCAGCCCTTCTAGTCCGTGCCAAATGCTTACTCTCACCTAGTCCCACCGACCTGCACTCAGCCCATAACCCTCCATTCCTTTCCTTTCCATATACCTGTCCAATTTTACTTTAATTAACAATATCAAACCTGCCTCTACCACTTCTACTGGAAGCTCATTCCACACAGCTACCACTCTCTGAGTAAAGAAGTTCCCCCCTTGTGTAACCCCTAAACTTTTGCCCCCTAACTCTCAACTCATGTCCTCTTGTTTGAATCTCCCCTACTCTCAATGGAAAAAGCCTATCCACGTCAACTCTATACATTCCCCTCATAATTTTAAATATCTCTATCAAGTCCCCCCTCAACCTTCTATGCTCCAAAGAATAAAGACCTAACTTGTTCAACCTTTCTCTGTAACTTAGGTGCTGAAACCCAGGTAACATTCTAGTAAATCTTTTCTGTACTCTCTCTATTTTGCTGACATCTTTCCTATAATTCAGTAACCAGAACTGCACACAGTACTCCAAATTTTGCCTCACCAATGCCTTGTATAATTTTAACATTACATCCCAACTCCTATACTCAATGCTCTGATTTATAAAGGCCAGCATACCAAAAGCTTTCTTCACCACCCTATCCACATGAGATTCTATCCTCAGGGAACTATGCACCATTATTCCTAGATCACTCTGTTCTACTGCATTCCTCAATGCCCTACCATTTACCATGTATGTCCTATTTTGATTAGTCCTACCAAAACATAGCACCTCACACTTACCAGCATTAAACTCCATCTGCCATCTTTCAGCCCACTCTTGCCTAAATCTCTCTGCAAGCTTTGAAAACCTACTTCATTATTCACAATGCCACCTATCTTAGTATCATCTGCATACTAGGATATATCTGGACATTTAGGAAATGTATGAAGTTGAGAATGCAAGAAGTCTCTAATTTGTAAATATATCTAAAAAAGTGAGCTTTGCAAAGATTGTATTTAATAGATAGTTGATCAAATGAGGAAAGACTATCTCCAACAAACAGATCCTGAAAACATTTAATACCTAATCTATTCCACTCTTTAAAAACTACATCAAAGAGGTTTAAAAAAAATGAGAAAAAATGGGACGAGAGAGTGAAAAACCAAATAACCCAAAGAATTTTCTAAATTGTAACCAAATCCTCAAAGAATGTTTAACTACATAATTATCAGTTAAATTACTTAAGGATAGAGGAATTGTAGAACCAAGAAGAGAGAAAATAGAAAATTTATTAACAGAATTAACTTCTGAAGAATCCCAAACCAGACAGTCATCACGATTAATACAATATAACCAAAACGTAAGGTAATGTATGTTGACTGCCCGGTAGTAAAACCTAAAATTGGGTTGGGCTAAACCCCCTTTTGTTTAGTTTTCTGAAGATGAACTTTGTTTAATCGGGTTGTTTTATTCTTCCATAAATAAGAAGATATAACCGAGTCTAAAGAGTTGAAAAAGGATTTAGGAATAAAAACAGGTAGGGCTTGAAATAAATATAAAAATTTAGGCAAAATATTCATTTTAATAGAATTGATATATCCAATCAGTGATAAAGAAAGGGGAGACCAGTTTGATAGGACCTTCTTAACATAATCCAAAAGAGTGATAAAGTTTTCTTTAAAAAGAAATTTATAATTCCCAGTAATTGTTATACCCAAATAAGTAAATTGATTTCTTACAATTTTAAAAAGAAGGTCAGAGTTGACTGTTAACAAGTTATTCAAAGGAAAAAGTTCACTCCTATGAAGTTTGTTTATATCCTGATAACTGACCAAATTCAGAAAGTAAAAAAAGTACTGAGGGTGAAGAGGACTCCACATTAGAGATGTAGAGCAAAAGGTCATCAGCACAAAGCAACTATTTATGAGTGATACCCCTCCTTAAAATACCCGAGATGTCAACGGATTCATGAAACACGATGGCTAATGGCTCTAAAGCCAAATCAAAAAGCAAAGGACTCAAAGGACATCCTTGTCTGGTTCCACGTTGGAGATTAAATGGTTTAGAACTTTGAGAGTTAGAAAGAACCTGTGTAGTGGGAGATAAATAAAGTAATTTAATCCATTGAATAAAATTGGACCCAAAGTTAAATTTTTCTAATATTGTAAATAAATAATTCCATTCAACCCGATCAAAGGCTTTCTCAGCATATAAAGAAATTGTGCATTCTGATGTTTCTTTAGAGGGAGAATAAATAACATTCAGTAAATGATGAATGTTAAAATGAGAATAACGAGTTTTAATAAATCCAGTCTGGTCATGAGAGATAATAGAAGGCAGAGTGTTTTCCATCCTATGAGCCAAAAGTTTAGATAAAATTTTAGTGTCAACATTAAGTAGAGAAATAGGTCTGTAGGAAGAGCAATCAGTTGGATCTTTATTATTTTGGAGAATAAGTGAAATAGAGGCAGCATAAAAAGATTGTGGCAACCTGCCTAATTTAAAAGAGTCAGAAAGGACAGAAAGTAAGTGAGGAATAAGCAAAGGAGCAAACGCCTTAAAGAATTCTCCAGAAAATCCGTCAGGACCGGGAGCCTTCCCCAAACTCAGAGAATGGACAACCCGGGTAATTTCCTCAGAAGGAAAATTTTGATCTAACCATTTTTGATTGATCTCAGAAAGTGAGAGAACATTTAAATGATCTAGAAAATTATTCATAGCAAAAATGGCTTTAGGAGAATCGGAGCTATACAGTTTAGAGTAAAATTCTCTAAAAGTATCATTTATTTCTAATTGATCAGAAGTTATATCACCATTCACTTTGGAGATTTCCTTAATTTGACATTTACTATTAAAGTTTTAAGTTGATTAGCCAAAAATTTGCCCATTTTATCAAAATTGACTTTTATCTTTTAAAAGTTGAGTTTCAACAGGGTAAGTTAAGACTAGATCATATTTAGTTTTAACTTCAACATGTCCTTTATATAAGACGGGATCTGGATCAGAAGCAGTTCTCATCCTTATTAGCTTTTTTTCTTAATACTTGCTGTATAGGAAATAAGTTGGCCTCTAATATAAGCCTGAAAGCATCCCAAATAATAAGGCTAGAAGTGCCATCTAGCATATTCTCTTCAAAGAAAAAAGTAATTTGACCTTCTAAAAATTTTAAAGAAGCCTTATCCGATAGTAAAATTGGATTTAAATGCCAAAATCTGTTTGATCGAGAAACATCCGGAAGATTTACAGATAAAAGGACTGGGGCATTTCTTTATATTCACAGGAGCGAACAGAGAGTATCAAATGACTATCGACAAAAAAAAATCAATCCTGGAATAGGTATGATGAACATGACAAAAAAAAAAGAAAATTCTCTCATTGTTGGGTGTAAAAAACGCCAAATATCAATAATGTCACATTTGGTTAGAAAAGATTGGATATAGAAGGCAGATCTACTAATATTCAATCATTTCGAAGATCAATGGTCTAAAACAGGGTCAAGACAGCAAATATAATCACCTCCCAAGATTAAAGAGTACAAATTTAAGTCTGGTAAAAAAGAAAAAAAAGTTCAAAAAAGCTGGGACCATCTATGTTTGGAGTATAGAGATTAGCAAAAACCATTAGTTTATTTTCTAATTTCTTTGGGACTATAACGAACTGCCCATTAGGGTCAGACATTATATCATGTTGAATAAAAGCAACTGAATAGTCAATCAAAATCGAATTCAAATGACCTCTGGCCTTGGCTTAAAAGGAAGAATGAAAAGCTAGACCATTCCAACGTTTGAACAAACATCCACAGTCAGATCTGTGAACATGTGTTTCTCGTAAAAAAATTACTGAGGCATTCAATTTCTTAATATAGGTAAAAATATTATTGCATTTCACAGAGTGATTTAAACCTTTCACATTTAAACTAAGAAAATTAATATTGTGTACCATTTAAATATGTTTAAAACAGAGGTTAAACATTTAAACCACTGGAATATACCAAAAATCCAAACCTTAAAATTCAAAATAGTTAACCAAGCAATAGATGAGGCAGGGATAATCAAACAGCTGATAAAATGGAAAAAGAACGAAAACAGCCCATTCCTGCCCAACCCCTCCCAAAGAAAAAAATCACCCAAGAGAGGGCGAAAGCTAACCTACTGATAAATCTCACCCCCAACATCCTACTGGCAGAGCTCTAAGAGAAGAAAAGATTAGTCCAAAATGAATTCCAACCTAGACTAATTAACCTTCAAAAGAACTAAAAAAAATTCAAAATATAGTGTTTGCAAAAAATAATTACAAAGAAAACTTACTGAATTTAAGTCTATTAATTTTCTAAAAAGAAAATATAAAAAAACAAGAAAAACAAGGATTATTTATGAAAATATATTGAAAAAAAGAATTGTTCAAAGAAAGAAGTAATAAACAAATAAATTACAAAAATGCAATGAAAATGTCATGTTCATCAAACCAAGGGAACGAGGTTATATGAAGCAGAAATAAACAGTTAAACTTCTGGAATTGATAGACTAAATATTATTATTGAATAATATTGAATAAATATTATTCAAAAGAGCTAAAGAATTCAAAACAGCATGTTAATAAGAACAGAAACTAATTATAAGAGTATACGAGAATAGAAGAGAGAATTGTTCAAAAATTAGTCTGCAAACTTCCAACAACAAAGAATCGGTCAAGCTAAGGAAGCATAGTTTATATAATACGGTATTAAACAATTAATCTTCTGAACATGATTCGGCCTGAAGAAAATTGTGCACTTCCCCAATAAAAAGAAACCACTTAGGAGATTTTTCAAAATGATCCCGAGGCAAGTGGGGTAATTTCGTGAAAGTTTATAGACTTTGTTATATAACTCAGGCATGATTTTTTTAAATACTTAAAACGTTCATTTAATATCTCGGGCGAATAATCTTCAACCAGCCTTATCTTATAATCTTCAAAGTTAATCATACCTAACTGACGAGCTTGGTGAATTATAGTAACCTTTGTTTGGAAATCATGAAAAGCAATTATCACAGGTCGAGGGTTTTGTTGAGAAGAGTATTTAAACACTGGGACTCGGTGTACCCGGTCTATTCTAGGTGGAGTATCCAAAACATCAGAAAACAAGCGAGCCAACAGCTTTGCAAAAAATTCTGGAAGGTCGATTGCCTTCAACCAACTCAGGAAGACCCAAAATTCATACATTGTTCCTTCTTGATCTATTCTCCAAGGTGACAATCTTTTATCTTAAAGGTTCAACAATTTTTGATTGTTTATCTCCAAACTTTTCCAACTCATCCGTCTTAGTATCCAGTCTCGTTAAAGCATCTTCATGTTCTTGAATCTGAGTAGTGTGTGCCTGTAAAGTTTTTTTGAATAGTCTGCAGCAGAAGCTCCATTTGCTTAAGCTCTGTGGTAACTTTTAAACAGACAACCATAAGTTGTTCAGACATTTTGCTCTGAGCTTTCCAAATTAGTTCTGCAATACCTTCCATCGTCACAGAAGGATCCTCTTCTTTTTTAGAAGTTTTAGAACGAGACATCATAATACTGCAAAAGTAAGATTTCAAAGCAGATTGGTTTCAGTAATTTAAAAAGAACGGAGCTGTTCGAGAAACATGTCTATTCTATGCAATGCCAGTACGAGGAGTCCCAGAATCTCACACTTAAACCATATTGTATTTAGATCAGCACTTCAAATACCTGAATGGGAAGGTATAGACAGCTACAGACAGATTGCTGTGTAATGAGATCAATGCAGGTTGTACTAACTGGCTAGCATGGACACAGAGAAGGGCCTGTTTCTCTACTGACTGACTATATTTGATAAAGACGATACAAAGCGATTTTCTTGCTGCCCTGCAGGCTGTTCTGTGGATGGGTTTGAGGGCAGAATTGTGCTCTCTCTGGTGGGGTAACGATTGTCTTAGGCAAACTCTGGTCTTCTCCATTCCAACTGACAGGAGCTGCAGGCTAGGCAGGTGCCACAACAGTGCAGTGAGGGGTGGTGAGGGGACCCTCACTCCTGTCACACGTTTGGATACAGACGTCTGCCTCGTTTCCATGTGAGCCATTGGTCAGGATGTGCATCTCATCAGTCATTTTATGCCCATCCACCCGAAGCAGAACAAAGCCTCACAGAGGGGATAAACATGGAATTGGAGACTCACTACTGGGTGAAATAATATACAGAGTGAGAATACAGAGTGTCAGAGTACAGGGAAAGACCTTTCAGTCCATCAAGTCTATACAAGAGCAGCCCAGATGATCCCACAATTTCCTGTTTCATCATTCATTATTTCTCGGCTCCTTTGTAAACGTCCCAGTGAAACCTGCTCTAAATCGAATCTCATTCCAATGACTTGCCACCCAGCTGTATATTGATGTCTGGTCCCTTAAAGGCTCTCTTGTGAATGTTTCTGGAGAGCACGTGGGGCCTTCTGTTGTCCTTTCCTCTGAGGCAGACTCCACATAGAGATTATCTCTGATAATTATCTCATCATTCATCTGATGACGGTGCCCAGGAGTCAGAGGTGCTGTTCTGTCAGTGGTGAGAACAGGGAGTGGGTAGGAGGGAGCTGAGATCTCTTGCCCATTTCATTTGTTCTTCTCATTGTGATGGTGACCTCAAAGTGAAATGTGTCTGTGAGGTGAGGAGTTCCTCTGGGTTACCGTCACTTTTGCCACACTCACCGAGTCCTGGTGAGGTTGATACGTCCTCTGGAACTTGCCCTGAGGTACTCAGTGTTGCAAATGTTTCCAGTTTACCTTGTGGGACGAGCCTTCCTTCCATCTTTCCAAAGGAATGTTAGAGGAGGAAGGTAAAGCAAACCCCAGACAGAAAATAAAGAGGACATCAACTTTGGGGCTCACTGTGGCTGTGTAGAGGTTCAGAGGCTGAGACAGGACATTGAGCATCGAAGCAGAATGACTGAATCACTCAGATAGACTTGGAGGCACCAACGTTCTCCATTCTGAATAGAATCTCCCTGCAACAAGCTCAGAGTCCTTGGTGATGTCTTTGAAGTCAATAATAAATTGTGTGGGAACAGTTCCTTCCTTCAAGCACAGGTTGTCAAGGCCACAGCTGGGATCGAGAGGTAGATGGGACTGAATGGAGGTGTTCTGTCGAGTCGATGGTTTCAGATGTAAACCCACTATTCCCAGGAATTTCCCACATTTATTAATATTCATAGCTTTCCTGAGCACAAAGGCTGTTGGTCAAAGTCCAGTTACCCTGTTGCATTAGTGGGAGCTGCAGGAACAGAGCTTTCCTTGGAGTGCATCTCTGAGTACTGCTCTCCTCACTGCTCAATCTTGCATCTCCTGTGGCTGATTTCAAGGTATCGTCTTTCTGGTGTGAATTGTTTCAATGTCACTTTGTTTCAGATTCTCAGCATCTGCAGGTTTTTGTGACAAGGTTTATTCTGAGCCTTCAGTAAAACTGGATCTACCAGTTCCAATTCCTGAAGCATCTATACCCAAATGCTTGTGTTCCTGAACCTCTTTTAGATTCATGACTTTTAGACTATATTGCAGGTCAGGAGGTTAATAGGTTACTGTAAATTTTCCTCTCCTCCCCCCCCCCCACCAACCCAGTGTAGGTGTTTGAAGGAAGAATTAACATCAATACAGGAAGTGCTGGAAGAACTCAGCTGGTCAGGCAGCATCTGTGAAGGAACCATCTGTATTTCATTTGCTCTAATGTTGAGATATTCCAAACAAATGCCTCTGAAGTTTCCAATAAAGGTCACGGATCTGAAACATTAACTGTTTTGCTCTCACCAGAGGTCACCTGACCCACTGAGTGGGTCCAACATTTTCTGTTTTAATTTTACATTTGCAGCGTCTGCAATTTTACTCACTTTTCTTTACAAGGGACTGAGTGGGTGGGTTGGCATTTGACTGGGAGTCGATGTCAGGGAATATCAGCGAAATGGGTTGATTTGAAAGCCAACATCGTGTCAGTGAGCTGAACTGCTTATACCTTCTTTAACAATAAATGGAAAATATTGCCAATTACGTCCCAATCCCGTGGGCTGAATTCTGACAAGGGCTAGGACAAAACCATGAGCTGGGAGGAGATTTCACTTCATCCAGCATGGTGGAGTAATGTGTCATCCAACAGGACAGAGAGAGTGGGGACTGAGGGACGAGGAGGGGACAGTCTGAGACAAAGGAAATGACCTCTGTGTTTCCCATTGGTTTCTAAGGGAAGGGACACAGATGGAGAAAAGGTCGTGATGGTGATAGGTTCTCTGGGCTTGGATTGGGATGAGGAGCCATTGGAGATGACTGAATGTGAGTGCCCCACCCATCTGTTAAAGGAGGTCAGCATGAGGATGGAAGATGTACTGTCAAACTCTGAGGGCAGATGGGAGAGGAGAATGGAGTTGAATTAGAATCAGCAGATGGTTCATCAGCTGGGTGAAACTTTGGCTCCCTAAATTGGGAAAAGCTGAACTGATTATCACTTATTTACCCAGTCAGAAAATTTAGAAAATTTGTTGTTGAAGAATTCTTCAACATCTTTCTTTCCTATCACCGGATTTTGCTTCTTATCCCCTGATAACTGCTTATTGTTGATTAACTCCTCCAATAACTCCACCTGTTTCTTGACCATCGTCAGAGACCGAATTCGGTCCAGGTGCCCTGGTTTTCCTTCATCTTTCTCAGACTGAATCAGGAGGTCAATGTAAGCTGGTGTGGATAACGGGTTTGGTTTCAGAGCTATTTCTTCAAGTCTTCTAAAGCTCTTGGATAATTGGATAATCAACTCCAGCACTGAATTCTGAACCCCTTCCAACTCCTGCTGAAGCTTCTCCATGATCTTCTCCTGTGTCATCTTCTCACCATAGGCTTTCTCATACTTTTTTTTTAAATCACCCAATGTCCTCTTCTCCTTTCTTGTCACATGGACATACTTGTACTTTTCCCTTGAGTGATGACGCATGGCACAGTTACCAGGACAGACTTTGCAATTTCCACTAATATCCATTGCTACACAAAAATATTTTAAAATACCTACAGCGTAAATACAGGGATCGTGGCAAGTAAATTCACATTTCTTACAGACGTTTACTGACGAAGCATTCAATCCAAGATGCTTCTTTTCTTTATGCGTAACATCAACTTCAAACTCAAAGTCTTTACTTATATCCATCTTGTTCTGTTGCTGCTCCAGAGCCTGTTTCGTTGTCTTGAGTTCCTCCATTTTGGTCAGCCCAACTTGGATCTTTTCCTGCAATCCCTTCACTCCAGCTTCCAGCTGCTTACGTTCCCTCAAAACCTCTTTGGTCAAAACTAAACTTCTTGTTTCCATTGTGTTGAGAGCTCTAAAGAATTTCTTCATACTGTTAATTCCCATCTTCCAGAACATCACATCAAAGTTATCATCATCTTCCTCTTCCCCGCTGTCATCAGATCTCTTGTTGGTAGCATTTCCAGAGGCTGGACGCTGGGCAAATACAACGGAATTGTTAAACTTGAAGTGAACTGGAGCCCCACTTTTATCTTTGGGACATGGTACCTCAGCTACCTTCAAAGCCTCCAGAACGGTGGGGCACTTTCCATCTGCAAAAGTCACCAGAATCTGAATGTTCTCTGCAATATCTTTGCCAAAAATAGAAAGAATTGAATCAAAGATATATTTCTGTGTCGGAGTCAGGCGTGCCAAAGATGCTTGAGTAACAAAACACACAGCATCGATCTGATCAACTCCCTGTGGGGAAGTGAAAAACTGTCGAATGTTGTCAGTAATCTCTTTATCTCGGCTTATCCCCCTGGTATCTCCGAATCCTGGTGTATCAATGATAGTCAGTGAGTAATCGATGTTAAATCCCACCTGATGGTGTAGTTTGTAGGCAGTGATGGTGGATGTCTGACTTTCAGCCTGTGACCTTCCAGTCTCTTCCTGTATTAACATGTATCTGAAGTTGTCGCCCCATTCCACACCCAATATGTAATTGATCATCCCATTGATAAGGGTGGTCTTTCCCGACCCTGTTGCTCCCAAAACCATAATTGTCTTCATGGTGTGGTTTATGCTGGGTTTTCCAAAGGAGCAATTCACAAGATGTTTGGACTTACCAAATACCTCCTTCTGCAGGTTCAGCATGTAAATGGAAGGGTTTCCTGGAGATATTAATCGGCCTTCTGTGGGACGTTTCTGGTGTATTCCCTTTGTTAGTTCTCTGATTATTTTTAAGATCTCTTCACTTGGTACACTGGAACCTGCTTTTCCACAGTCAGCAGACACTCGGACTCTGTGATCTATTTGAGGTTTCAATCTCGTTAAGTTATTGTGACATTCACTGTCTGTTGTCTTTACTTCCATCCACGATCGAGCCTTTGTGTTGGACGTAACTGATGTTTCTTCTCTACATTGAATCCTATACTGAACTGTTTCAACACCAGCTCCAATATGACTTGGTCTATCCCAGGACAGTGTTGCAATGGGTGAACAATCCTGGAAGATCGGTTTACCAGGTGAACTTGTAGGAAGTGTGAACTGTGTAGAACTATCACTGGCCTTACTAACCCCTACCTTGGTCACAGCTCGGTATTGGAAATGATATTCCTGATGTGGCTGTAACCCAGATATTGTAAAGGACTCGGATTTACCTTGTGTATCCAGAGTTGTCCATTCTTCCTGCTGGGTACCTTTGTACTCTATCTTGTAGCCCACAATCTCACCCGTACCATATCTAGGAGGGTGTAACTGCAGTGTCACACTGTCATGTGTTGTTCCACAAACCACAGGTCTCTGGGGCTGTGATGGGGGTTCAAAGCATCGGTTCTTTATACACGCACCCTCGTACAGGTAAATAGATGTTCCTATCTGGTTGTCATCTTTCACAGAAGCAACAAGGAACTTTATGTTCCTATCTGATGAGTTGGCCTTGGCAAAATCCAGGAATAACTGAGATTGTTCCTTCATCTTTCGTTTTACAATCTCTGAGTGAAACCACTGCTCACCGTGTTGTGTCACACTGTCTCCATCAGCAGGAGTTGATGCCTGTATCTTCGGAGCTGTGTGAGATTGGAGGTAATTGATGGTCTCTGACAGATAGACATCCTCCTGATGCAATGTTGTAAAGGTGAAGCAAACCACATAGTCAATTGCATGATCCATCAATTCATCCTCCAACTCACTCACTATTTTCACAGAAGGTACATCATCGAATATCCTGAGATAATGTCCCACTAACTTCATCTCTCTTTCCTTGTCATCCAGCCATGTGATCAGTGACTGGTGTCTGAATGGTGAATCTTCCTTGTTCTTCAGTATATCCACGAGTAACTCTTCCTCACCCCTACCTCCCCGGATGATTGGAAGATCACTTGCTAAATTCTGCTGGAAATCTAGTTTGTATTCCTGACACAACTCTCGGAATTTCACTATCCTGTCCCTGACCTCGGGAAACTGAATGGCAGCTCTGTCTTTCTCCATATCATTGCATCTCATCACTGCCTCGCCGAGCTGTTCCAGGACACGCTGGCAGTGACTGATCAATCCCACATTTACCTCTCTCACCATCTGAGCAGCTTTTGAGTCTAGTTTACTGAGAGGGTAAAGCCAGACTGTCATGGGCACCGCATGCTCCCCACGTGGTCCCAGTAAGCTTGGGAGTCTTGCATAGGTACTGATGGCATCTTGGAATGTGGTGGGGTTGCTCTTCAGCGAGAAATCCCCGTAAAAGGTGCAGTTAAATTTCTCCACATTTGATTTTTGTTCTTTTGTCATTTTTAAGGAGCCCTCACCCTCAGTTGCAATCTTTGGGAGATGTTTAATGGTCGTCTCCATATTACCCTGGATATCCTGCAATTTCTCTGCTGAGGAAACCATTTGATCAAACACAAAAAAAGCCTGGGCTCCATACAGCACTGCTGTGATGACATGGGTGGCTGAGCCCTCGTCAAACACACTCGGATAGGTGATATTCTGTCTCCCTAAATGGCTCATGGTCAGTTGTTCAAACCAGGTGGTTCTTTTGTACTGAAGGGTAACTCGTGCTTGTTGCTTTGATTCCTTTGTGTCACTGAGATATTTTGCAGACCCTTTCACTTCCACGAGCCCACACAAGAGACTTGCTTTCATTGAACCCGACACGTTAAGTGCAGAGTATTTCTCATCCATGCTGTCTGATGTAATGATGTGCACCTCAGTGCTGGGCTGATTGCTGATGTTGCTTTGGAGTGTCTGTAAATCCCACAGTGTGATGCCTAAGGGATAAAACAGCAATAACAGTCATTAAATTGAGCTAAAGTGTGTAAGTCGACAGTGTGGATAATGTTAATTTAGTGGATCAGCACACCAGCATCTGCAGAGTCTCTTGTGTTTGTATTGAGCCAATCATCTATCTGCTCTGGATGTACTTTGTACTGAGTGTACAATGCTTTGCACCTACTGAACTAAATATTTCACTGGTTTACAACAGGTTACTTCTCATGCCAGAACATTTCCCTTCACCCCGGAGACAACTGGCATCACACTTCCTCACCACCTGGTCCAAAACCCGATTCCAGTTCCACCCTTCTGTGGCGGGAATGTCATTGGCAACGTCAGCTTGTGCCTGAACATTGTCCAGGCCTTGCTGTGTGTAGACATGGTCTGTCTGTATGCTGTGCAGTTGCAATGGATTTGAACAATGCATATTATCAGTGAATATCCCCACTGCTAGCCTTATGGGAGAAAGAATATCATTTCACAGCAATTGAGGATGGTTGTTCTCAGGGAAAAGTCTCTGTGGAATTGCTATCAGCTGCTGATGAGGTTCAACTGCATAGAGCACATGGACCTTATGAGTGACACGTAACACAAGGCCACAAGCTGTCTAACTGCCACATTAAACCATTGCCTGTTCCCTGTCTGACATGTTCCCTTCGTCATCTACATCACTCCTCACCTCCTTGCCTAGTGGAGACTTAGCTGCAAGTGGCTGTTACCAATCTGTTTTTGTCAAGCAGTTCTGAATGATGTTGAAATCGGCCATGCCACAATTCAGGATGTTTTCCCCAGACTACCCGTATTCCTTTACATAACCAGAGAGTCTGGTGACTATCCTGAGATTGGTAACTGGGATCAACTGCCCTGTATTGACCTCTACTGATTGATATGATTGTATTCCAGTACCTGGGATCAGAGTGTCTGACCGGCAGTCGTACAGCATTCCCAACCGGAAAGGACGGCCCACAGTCGCCAGTTGCATGACCTCACTCATGACTGCAGCAGGAACTGGAGACTCGGCAACAACGGTGACCTGAAATCCAAGATATAGTTACACAGAAAATGCTGAATTCAGCCGGCACACATGGGGTAATGTTTTACATAGAAAATGCTGAATTCAGCCGGCACACATGGGGTAATGTTTTACATAGAAAATGCTGAATTCAGCCGGCACACATGGGGTAATGTTTTACATAGAAAATGCTGAATTCAGCCAGCACACATGGGGTAATGTTTTACACAGAAAATGCTGAATTCAGCCGGCACACACGGGGTAATGTTTTACATAGAAAATGCTGAATTCAGCCGGCACACACGGGGTAATGTTTTACATAGAAAATGCTGAATTCAGCCAGCACACATGGGGTAATGTTTTACATAGAAAATGCTGAATTCGGCCAGCACACATGGGGTAATGTTTTACATAGAAAATGCTGAATTCAGCCGGCACACACGGGATAATGTTTTACATAGAAAATGCTGAATTCAGCCGGCACACATGGGGTAATGTTTTACATTTTGATATAAGGTGTCAGTGTCAGAATCAGGTTTAATATCACCGGCATATGTCGTGGAATTTGTTGTTCTGTGGTAGCAGAACATTGAAATACAGAATAATAAAAACTGTAAATCACAGTAAGCATATATATATAAAAAAAGTTAAATTGGTAAAATAAGTAGGGAAAAGGAGACAGAACAAGCAGTGAGGTATTGTTCATGTGTTTAATGTCCATTCAGAAATCTGATGGTGCAGGGGAAGAAGATGTTCCTGAACAGCTGAGTGTGTCCTTCAGGCTGCCGTACCTCCTCCCTGATGGTAGCAATGAGATGAGGGCATGTCCTGGGTTTTTATTTGTGAGTGTTTTTAATGAGAAACCAAATCTCCTCAAACTCCTACTGAAATATTGCAGCTGTCTTGCCTTCTTTGTAACAACAGCTTGTCACACATGTAGACCATTTATTTGTGCAGACAGGGTCTGGAATGTGGGCCTGAACTGTACAAGATGAAACTGAACAGGTTTTTGTTCCCCACTCTCTTTAAGCTTACTGAGTTTATTGGAACATCATTCACACTACTTGTACGTGGAATAAAGATTTTGGTTGTAAACGAGAGAAGCAAAATCTGTTCATCCAGCACCACAAACATGCAAGGATGCCAGATTATCACAACTTGATATGTACAGGAATTGCTGAAAATTATGGTGAAAAATGGTAAATCGGAGATTTTGATAAACTGACACAACTGATGCTGATCGAGCAGTTTAAAGGTTGTGTCCCTGAGGGTATGAGGACGTACCTGGACGAGAAGGAGGGAGAAACTCTGTCTGTGACTGCCAAGTTAGCAGATGAGTATGCCTTAACCCACAAGGTAAAATTTCCCCCAAATAAGAGCTACCAGAGAGGCAGTAGGATCGGCAGAGAAAGCCCACCAGCTAAGTCAGAGAATAAGCCGGGGACTACCGGAAAAGGCAGGGAGGAGGAAAAGCAGGTTGGCAGGAAGTTTCCCAGCTTCACGTGTTATAATTGTGGGAAAACTGGTCACATAGCATCTAAGTGCCTGGCTCCAAAGAAGGAGACAGGAAAAGGAAAGACGACAACCCCGAATGGTTGCATTGAGCCGGTCAACAGACCAATGAGGAAGGAGAGGGTAGATAGGGTCCAAGGGGGTGTGAGAAATTTATTTCAGAAGGGATGGTATCTGTGAAGGAGGGAGAAACACCTGTTCCCATGCAGATCTGGTGAGATACTGGGGCTGGTCAGTCATTGATCCTAAGGAAGGTTTTAGAATTCGGTGCTGAGACCGAGACTGGGGAAGTAAATGTGATAAAAGGTATCGGAAAAGGGACTGAGGCTGTACCTTTGCACAGGATATTTCTGAAATGTGACCTGGTATCTGGACCAGTGTTAATAGGGGTGCGGTCTGAACTACCGATGGATGATGTGGACGTCCTACTCGGTAATGACCTGGCAGGTGGGGATGTGTATTCAGCAGTGAAGCTGACGAGCAAGCCTGTGAGTGCTGGGGACTCGCCCATAGATCCCAAGATTTATCCCGCATGCGCAGTAACTCGCAGCATGTCTAGAAAGATGGCAGAGGCAGGCTCCAGTTTAAATGAGTCCAGTGTTGATTTAGCTGAAACCTTTTTACCAGCCCTGTACCGGGAGAGGTTAGAGGATGGTAAAGCGGAGAATAGTGGAGCTAAGGAAAGTAAGGGAGATGAAGCAGATTTAGTGTGGTCAAGGAACGGAATTTTGAACCTTGCCCATAAGATACCCCTAGGTGAACACTTTGGAATGAGGAAGGAATTTACGGAGGCATAGAGCCAAGATGAGAAACAGATGTGGCAGCTGGAAGGTCCAGTGTTGGACACGGATGATGTATCTAGCTTGACAGAGCTGTTTTCAGTTGAAGAATTTAAGTGTGTCCCCGATGATGTAAGAGCATTCTGAGATGAAAAGGATGCCACTACCTTGAGGGAGTCTGCTGGGTTAGCAGCCGAGGTTGTATTAGCCTGAAAGGTTGAGTTTACTCTGGAAGGGAGTTGCCCAGAGAGTAACTGGGAGGATCAGGGGAACTTGGAATTTGAGACTGGGACAGGTATTGAAAGCCCAGAAGAGGCAGATGTCCAGTTTGCCTGTGTTCAGGTTGTTGAAGTACCTGTGGATTCACAGGGTACTGAGCCTTATGTTGAAACTCAGGAAAGGTCTGAGGTATCTGACTTGGTTAAAAAGGAATGCAATCCTTTTGGGTCAGATGGACTTGGTTCAGTGAGTAAGGGGTTAACCCTGGCACCAGTGGAAAGTGAGGATTCTCAGTCACTTGTGTTAGACAGTGTTCTAAAAGTTAATGATGAGATGAAAGCTGGTGATGTGAATATTATTGAAGGAAAAGGGAAAAGTATTGTTCCTAGACTTTTGAATAAGGAAAATTTAAAGTCTGGATTGGTTTTAGAAGTAGTAACCATGCTGAAGGGTCAGTGGTCTGGTAACAAGGTGCCTGATAGTCTGTTACAGTTTGTTTTGAAATTTAAGGATAAACAACTTGGTGATGTTGTTCAAGTATGTGATTTGGAGAGGCAGAACTTGAAGTGTTGCTTTGACCAAGAGGGATCACCTGCAGGTGTTAAACTGGAAACTAATAGGCTTAAAGATCTTGAAGATAAAATTAATGAGTTGTTTGGAAGTTCAGCAAGTGGGCTTAGTCTGGAAAACATTAGTGATAAGCTAGCCCCTGTGCAGGGAGTCTGTGAAGGCCTATTCCAAACTGGTGAGCACGCTGATCACGTGAAGGTTAAGTGTTCTGTGTCGAAGTGGAAAAGAGATAATGGTTGACAAAACACCACTTTGAATAACAAGATCTGCTTCTGCAGGAATTTGATTTTTTTTGTAACAAAGCATGTGAATAATAAAAACAAGGTCATGGTAGATTGACTGAATGTTAGGTTTAAAAGTGAAATATTGATTAGTATTTGTATACACTTCTGTAATGTGTTACATGGTAATCACACATGTATCTGTTTAACCTCTGTAATATACACATAAGTTAAAAGCTGTTACATTGTAGAAATGAATTACTGTCACCTATTCCGACGTCACAGAAGCCAGTGATAGTTCATACTGATCACAACCCATTGGTATTTTTTTAACTAACATGAAGAATAAAAATAGGCGGCTATTAAGTTGGAGTCTGATGTTACAAGAACTTGATATTAAAATCCAACATGTAAAGGGAACTGACAATGTAATTGCTGATTGTTTATCCAGGTGTTAAATTTGAAATTATATCTGTGTTACCCTGTAGGTTAGTGAATGCTTCTGTTTTATATTAGATTCTGTAATGTGCATCTATGTTTTAATTTTCATCCCCGGTAAAAATTCTTTGAAGGGTGGGGGTGTTATGTGTGCTGAACAAACCAGATGGAAATGGGGTCCAGAGCTGACCCCCCCCCCCCCCCCCGGAACTATGCTGCTAATGAGAGAGAGAGAGATGAAGAACAGAGGGAGAGGCATCTGCTACAGATAAGAGAGAGGGAGACGGATGATTTAGTATTATGGCTTCTTCACTGATGGAAAGGTAAACAATCTTTTGCTACAAGGACACTTCTTTGCTCGTTAGCATTCTTGCTGAGACAGCAGGGAGTGGGCCAGTTTGAGGACATGGACATATTGAGTTGATGGATGGCTGATACCCCGTCAGTGGGGATAAAAGACGGGTCTGTGGAGACACAGACAGACACACCAGTGGACACTGAAAGAGTGTTGTGCACCCACAGGAAGGTGGGGGCCTGGAGAATCGGTCTGGAGCACGGTGGATGAAGGCAGACTGGTGGGGACTTGTGTGTGTGTCCGCCCTTGCCTGGGTGACGAGTCCGTCACTGAAGAACGGTCTAGCCTGGAACGGAAGGGTCATAATCGGTGACCCCAACGGTACAACGGAACAAGAAAACAACGGAAGGTTTGCCTGCTGCAGCTGCTCACCTCTCTCTCTCTCTCTCTCTCTCTCTCTCTCTCTCTCTCTCTCTCTCTCTCTCTCTCTCTCTCTCACATTGCAACACAACAACAACTACCTCAGCACGAACTGAACTGAACTCTATATTCCCTTATGACAATTCATTTACCCCTAGACTTTGATAGAGCTTGGTTTTGATACTTATTCCTACACTTCCGTATTTATTAGTGCTAACCTGTTTTATATGTATATTCGCATTATTGATACTGGATTACTTGGTTTACTAATAAACACCTTTAGTTACAGTACCACCAGACTCCAACGTATCATTCCATTTCTGCTGGCTTGGTAACCCGGTCACGGGGTACATGACAATGCTACTCCACCTATGAGAATGCCTCCTCTCTCTATCTTTTATGGTTTTAATTATTCTTGTCATATTTGCTTCCAGTCTGTTGTATTCCAAGGAGAACATCCCAGCTTCGATATATATGTCAATGACCCTCATTCCTGGAAACATTCAGGTAAATTTCTCTTGTGCCTTCTCGGTAACCTTCATATGATTCCTAAAGTGTCTGCCCTAGAACTGGAAGCAATTGTAGACAAACTAACATTTGATGGAGTTTCAGAATTATACCCTATTATGGCTAAGTTTACAAAGCACAGCATCTTAAAAGTTTGGTAACAGGTCAAATCTACAATGTTTTAGAAATTATGCAGAGTTCTATATTCCTTCTGGTGGCAGATGATGCACCAGTTGGTTGTCTCCTGATTGGTTGCTTTGGAGTTACATTACACTGATGGAGGCAATAAGCAGAGAAAGTAGAGAAAGTAGACTTCCAAAAATGTTTCAATACAGAACACGACCAAAACACATGTGTCAATGTGGCTGTCTCAGTTTTACATCTGTCATGCTGACTATCAACATTAGGAAACATTTTAGACTGTCTCTCTTTTGTCAGATAGTAACGATGTACAATTTTAAGTTGAATTAAAGAGTGATTGGCACAAATCCGCAACCAATCTTCTGTTATCAGGGTCATGTTAAGCTCTAAATATAAAATATGAAATATATGAAATACATATAAAAATTTTGGTAAAATCATCATTTTAACTGCATGAATTTGGCCAACTAATGAAAATGTAGGTGGATTCCATCTACAAAATAATTGCTTCATAAAATCCACTAAAGGAACCAAATTAGCTTTATAAAGATCTTTATGGTTTTTAGTGATAATAATACCTAAATATTTAAAAGAGTCCATAACTTTAAAAGGAATGTCATCATATATAGAAGCGGGATCATTTAGGGGAAATAATTCACTTTTATGAAGGTTTAGTTTATATCCCAAAAACTTTCCAAAATCATTTAATAGTTTCAATAAACTAGGAATAGATTCTTCAGGATTTGAAATATAAACTAAAAGGTCATCAGCATAAAGGGAGATCTTATGAACAGTCCCATTTATAAGAATCCCATTAATATCTTTAGCTTCACGAAGTGCAATAGCCAAGGGTTCCAGCACCAAATTAAATAACAAAGGACTTAATGGACATCCTTGTCTCATACCCTGTGAAAGCTGAAAAAAAAGGAAATCTGCAATTGTTAGTAATAACAGTAGCAATAGGGCTTTTATATGTCATTCTAATCCACTTAACCATTAAACCACAGAACCATAGAACATTACAGCACAGAAACGGGCCTTTCGGCCCTTCTTGGCTGTGCCGAACCATTTTTCTGCCTAGTCCCACTGACCTGCACCTGGGCCATATCCCTCCAAACCCCTCTCATCTATATACCTGTCCAAGCTTTTCTTAAATGTCAAAAGTGAGCCCACATTCACCACTTCATCTGGCAGCTCATTCCACACTCCCACCACTCTCTGCGTGAAGAAGACCCCCCCCCCCCAAGTTCCCTTTAAACTTTTCCCCCTTCACCCTTAACCCATGTCCTCTGGTTTTTTTCTCCCCTGGCCTCAGTGGAAGAAGCCTGCTTGCATTCACTCTATCTATACCCATCATAATTTTATACACCTCTATCAAATCACCCCTCATTCTCCTACGCTCCAGGGAATAAAGTCCTGACCTATTCAACCTTTCTCTGTAACTCAGTTTCTCAAGTCCCGGCAACATTCTTGTCAAACTTCTCTGCATTCTTTCAACCTTACTAATTTCCTTCCTGTAATTAGGTGACCAAAATCCGCACACAATACTCCAGTCTCACCAATGTCTTATACAACCTCACCATTACATTCCAACTCTTATACTCAATACTTTGATTTATAAAGGCCAATGTACCAAAAGCTCTTTTTACAACCCTATCTACTTGTGATGCCACTTTTAGGGAATTATATATCTGTACTCCCAGATCCCTCTGTTCTACCACACTCCTCAGTGTCCTACCATTTACCTTGTATGTTCTACCTTGGTTTGACCTTCTGAAGTGCAATACCTCACACTTGTCTGTATTAAACTCCATCTGCCATTTTTCAGCCCATTCCTCCAACTGGTCCAAATCCCTCTGCAAGCTTTGAAAACCTTCCTCACTGTCCACTACACCTCCAATCTTTGTATCATCAGCAAATTTGCTGATCCAATTTGCCACATTATCATCCAGATCATTGATACAGATGACAAATAACAATGGACCCAGCACTGATCCCTGTGGCACACCACTAGTCACAGGCCTCCACTCAGAGTAGCAATCCTCCACTACCACTCTCTGGCTTCTTCCATTGAGCCAATGTCTAATCCAATTTACTACCTCTCCATGTATACCTAACGACTGAATCTTCCTAACTAGCCTCCCATGTGGGACCTTGTCAAAGGCCTTACTGAAGTCCATGTATACAACATCCACTGCCTTCCCTTCATCCACTTTCCTGGTAACTACCTCGAAAAACTCTAATAGATTGGTTAAACATGACCTACCACGCACAAAGCCATGCTGACTTTTTCTAATAAGTCCCTGTCTATCCAAATACTTGTAGATCCTTTCTCTTACTATTCCTTCCAATAATTTACCTACTACCGATGTCAAACTTACCGACCTATAATTTCCCAGCTTACTTTTTGAGCCTTTTTTAAACAACAGAACTACATGAGCTATCCTCCAATCCTCCGTCACTTGACCCATGGATATTGACATTTTAATTATTTCTGCCGGGGTCCCTGCAATTTCAACATTAGTCTCCTTCAAGGTTCGAGGGAATACCCTCCTCCTCTTTAATCTGTATAAGTTCCATGAGCTCCCTACTTGTTTGTCTTGTTTCCATAGACTCCATTCCAGTTTCCTTAGTAAATACAGATGCAAAAAAGCCCTTTTAATATCTATCTCATTTCTTTTGGTTCCATACATAGCTGACCGCTCTGATCTTCAAGAGGACCAATTTTATCCCTTACTATCCTTTTGCTCTTAACATACCTGTAAGAAGCTCTTAGGATTATCCTTCACCCTGACTGCCAAAGTAACCTCATGTCTTCTTTTAGCCCTCTTGATTTCTTTCTTAAGTATTTTCTTACTCTTTTTATACTCCTAAAGCATCTTATTTCCTCCCTGTTGCCTATACATGTTATACATCTCTCTCTTCTTCTTTATCAGATTTCCAATATCCCTCAAGAACCAAGGTTCCTTATTCTTATTCACTTTGCCTTTAACCCTGACAGGAACATACAAACTCTGCACTCTCAAAATTTCTCCTTTGAAGGCCTCCCACTTACCAATCACATCCTTGCCAGAGAACAACCTGTCCCAATCTACGCTTTTTATATCCTTTCTCATTTCTTCAAATTTGGCCTTTTTCCAGTTTAGAACTTCAACCCGAGGACCAGATCTATCTTTATCTATGATCAAGTTGAAACTAATGACGTTATGATCACTGGAACCAAAGTGTTCCCCTGCACACACTTCCGTCACCTGCCCTAACTCATTTCCTAGTAGGAGATCTAATATTGCATCCTCCCTAGTTGTTACATCTATATATTGATTTAGAAAACTTTCCTGAACACATTTCACAAACTCTAACCCATCTAGACCTTTAATAGTATGGGAATCCCAATCAAATTAAAGAAATAGAAGCTTCATAAAATGTGAGAAGTAACTCTCCTATCAAAAAAGAATCTGTAAGCATTTCCAACATATATGAAGAGAGCAATTTTTCAAATTTTTTATAAAATCCTATAGAATAACCATCCAGTCCAGGAGCTTTACCAGATTGCATTGAAAAAAAAACTTTCTGAATTTCACTTTCAGTCATAGGAGCATCAAGAGTTTGTTGATTGTCAACAGAAATTTGAGGAAAATCAATCTTTTGCAAAAAGGTATTCATGTTGGAAGAATCAACTGGAAACTGAGATTTATAAAGTTCCATATAAAAGACTTGAAAAATTTTATTAATATCTTCATAATTGCATGTTAAACTATTATCTCCCTTACGAATGTTTAAAATTTGTCTTTTAGCTCTAGCTGCTTTTAATTGAGATGCTAATAGATAGATAGATAGATAGATAGATACTTTATTCATCCCCATGGGGAAATTCAACTTTTTTCCAATGTCCCATACACTTGTTGTAGCAAAACTAATAACATACAATACTTAACTCAGTAAAAAAATATGATATGCATCTAAATCACTATCTCAAAAAGCATTAATAATAGCTTTTAAAAAGTTCTTAAGTCCTGGCGGTTGAATTGTAAAGCCTAATGGCATTGGGGAGTATTGACCTCTTCATCCTGTCTGAGAAGCATTGCATCGATAGTAACCTGTCGCTGAAACTGCTTCTCTGTCTCTGGATGGTGCTATGTAGAGGATGTTCAGAGTTTTCCATAATTGACCGTAGCCGACTCAGCGCCCTTCGCTCAGCTACCGATGTTAAACTCTCCAGTACTTTGCCCACGACAGAGCCCGCCTTCCTTACCAGCTTATTAAGACGTGAGGCGTCCCTCTTCTTAATGCTTCCTCCCCAACACGCCACCACAAAGAAGAGGGCGCTCTCCACAACTGACCTATAGAACATCTTCAGCATCTCACTACAGACATTGAATGACGCCAACCTTCTAAGGAAGTACAGTCGACTCTGTGCCTTCCTGCACAAGGCATCTGTGTTGGCAGTCCAGTCTAGCTTCTCGTCTAACTGTACTCCCAGATACTTGTAGGTCTTAACCTGCTCCACACATTCTCCATTAATGATCACTGGCTCCATATGAGGCCTAGATCTCCTAAAGTCCACCACCATCTCCTTGGTCTTGGTGATAGCTTAATATTATCTCCAAACACATAAAAATGACTTTTCAATTTAAGCAAATTACTTTCAATAGGATAAATTAATAATAAATTATATTGCAATTGGAGTTCACTCTTTGTTTAAATAAATCAATGTTAGGAGAGATTGCATAAATGTTATCCAAGTTTTTAATTTGTTTGGAAATCTTATTTGTCTGTTTCTTAAGTTTAGCTGAATAGGAAATTATCTGACCGCGCAAATATGCTTTAAATGTGTCCCATATAATCAATTTCGATACATCTCCTGTATTGTTAAAAAGAAAAAAATCTTTTATCTGAGTCTCAATAAATTTGACAAAGTCCGGACTTTGTAATAAATTTTCTGGAGAATGCCAGGGCAAATTTGCAATAGCGACATCATTCAATTCAAAAGCTAAACTTAAAGGTGCATGATCTGAAAGAGCTCTAGCATCATGTTCATATTTCTGGACTTTGGACAAAAATCAGGGATCAACTATAAAGTCATCGATTCTTGAATATTTTTTGTGAATGTGTGAAAGAAAAGAATAATCTCTATCATTAGGATGTAAATGTCTCCAAATTTCAACCAGGCCATAATCAATTAGAAAAGAGTTAATAAGTGATACAGAACAACTTGGAAGCTGCTGATTGGTTGACTCTTGTCAATCAAAGGATTTAAACAACAGTTAAAATCACCACCCATTAACAACATATATTCATTTAAGTCCCTCAATAAAGCAAATACATTTTTAAAAAAAGAAGGATCATCTACATTAGGTCCATATAGGTTAACCAGAACAATTTTTCTATTACAAATTGTTCCTTTAACAATTAAAAATCTACCATTAATATCTGACACAATAACTTCTTGGATAAAAAGAAATTAGATTTAATAAAAATAATTACTCCCTTTGTTTTATTTTGACAAGTAGCGTGAAATTGAAGGCCCTTCCACATTTAAAAAAAATCTATTTTGATCGCCCGTTTTAATATGCGTTTCTTGAACAAAAATTATATCGGGTTGGAATCGATTAATGACTTTAAAAGTCTTCTTTTGCTTAATAGGATGATTCTAACCATGTACATTCCAACTTATAACCTTTATCTGTTTAACTTCCATAAAAAAAAATTATTTTACTTAACATATAAAAGAATGCATACTAGCGCAGGCTAACCAAAACTGGCAGTGATAAGGACAACCATACACAAAGTATGCATGCTCCGGAACTCCGTAATGGGAAAAAAATACCAAAAAGAAAACTAAAATTAATCTTACAATTGATCCTGTAAATCAAAACTAACCCCAATCCTCCCACCACCCCAAAAAGCCCAAAATTCGGCAAAAAAAAGCTGAAATGCTTCCCCATAGAATAAATAAAGAGAGAGACTCAGCGTGCTGCCCATTTTATAATAGTGGTTTTAAAAAGCTTTTCTTAATTCTTCCCCCATTACAAAAAAAGACAACATATGGCCCTACAATAGAAAAACAAATACTTTGCTAAATATAAAAATCCTAACACTACAAAGCAACATAGCACCATATCAAGTCATGTTAACTGGTTCTTCAGCCCACTTACAGGCCTTACTTCTAACTGATTTATATGCAATTTAAATATCTATTTACTTTAATGCCTTCCATTACTTTACAGAGTATTATTGTACTGAAACAATGGAAACTGGTAAGGCGAGGTAATCATTAAAATATGGAACAGATTCCCAGCTGAAATGGTTAATACAAGAGGACACAATTTTACGGTGGTCAGAAGAAAGTATAGGAATCTCAGAGATATTTTTTCCCTAGACTAGTGGGTACATGGAAAGATCTACCATGGGTACTCATAGAGGCAGGCAGAACAAGAACATTCAAGAAGCTTCTAAACAGGCTCATAGTCAAAGACGAATAGAATTCTCTGGAGGACAGAAGCATTAAATTAATCATAAAATAAATAGAAAGGTAAGCAGAACAATATGGGCCAAAATGCCAGCACTGTTCTGTTTCTCTCTGCAACATCTAGCTCCCCATATCCAGCATAAAATTTCAGAGAAAAAAATGTTTATACTTAATCCTTAAAAACATACTGGGAAATGCAAAACAATCTCCAAGGATGCCAAAGCTAAAAATTAAACAAAGAGAAAAATACTTATGTAATCTCTAGTGGAGAAAAATCAGCACCACTTTCCAACTGACACGCCCAGTGAAAAACCTTTTTTTAGAAAAAGCTAATTATCTATCGACTAAGCCCTCCCAACTAAATATGTAAGAAAAAATACCTTATGAACTATGGAAACTATCACTTAATTGATAAAAAAGGGAAAATAAAACATAATAAAACAGATAATCAAACAGTCTATCCGTTGTCTTAATTCACTCAGTCGACCAAACAGATTTCGAAAAGTCATTTATCATTCACATCCAAAGGTTCACATCTTCTTTAAATGATCGATCAATCAAAGGACACCTTAAGCAAATCAAAATATTCAAAGCTTATCTTCTTTCCGAAAGAACAATTATTCAGCAGACCTAAAACAATTCAAACCCCAGCTACAGCCAGAATAGAGTTAACATAGTCCAACGCCTCTTTGGGGTCCAGAAAAACACGTGGATCGAATCTTTGGGAAATAATTTTAATCGGGCTGGATATTGAAGTGATGGAAATAATCCTTTATTGTAAGCTATCTTCATGGTTGGAACGAATTTAGACCACAAACCTGTGGATAATCTTCATAAAAGCGAAGCTCGGAACCTTTAAATTTAAAAACATTTTGTTTCCTTGCATATTTTATGATTCGGTCTTTAACTTTCAAATGAAGAAAGGAGACCAAAACTGACCTTGGCTGTCTACTTAGAATTTAATGATAATGGAGAGGTTTCACCTCCCATTTTATGGGATACTCTGAAGGCGGTCTTAAGAGGGAAAATTATAGCGATATCTTCATATAAGAAAAAAATAAGGAATAAAACATTAGAGGAATTACAAAATAGGCTGAAGGAACTAGAGAAAAAACACAAATTGAATTTGGCACAGGATACATTAGGGGAAATTAAAAGAATTAGGAATGAAATAAATAATTTGGCTATGCAAGAAATCAGGAAAAACTTAATGTTTCTGAAACAGAGACACTATGAAAGTGGATCGTAATCTATGAAAATACTGGTGTGGAAACTGAAAAAAAAGATAGCAGAAAATACAATTCATAGAATTAGGGACCCAAGAACGAAAATAATAAAAAAAAAGCTAAGTGAAATCCAAGAAGCTTTTGAAGTGTTTTACAAAACTCTATATTCCAAAGTTCCAGGGGGAAGCATAACCCAAATTGACACCTTCTTGAATTCTCTAGAGTTACCCACTTTAAGTGAAGGACAAAATAGAATGATGACTGCTGACTTAACTGAAGTTGAATTAAAAGCTGCAGTTAGTAGGCTTAAATTAAGCAAGTCATCAGGATCAGATGGGTATATGGCAGAGTGGTACAAAGAATTTAAAAATGAGTTAATTCCTGTTTTACTCCCCACATTGAACTGGGCTCTAAAAAAGGCACAAAGGCCACCCATTTGGAAGGAAGCGATAATCTCAGCTATACTGAAAGAAGGCAAGGATAAAATGGAATGCAGGTCATTTAGACCAATATCCGTTCTTAATGTAGATTATAGGTTATTAACCTCCATCATGGCCAAACAATTAGAGGAGTTTCTACCCATACTGATACGTAATGATCAGACAGGTTTTATATGACAACGCCAGACTCAAGACAATATACGAAGGACACTTCACATTATGGATCATATACAAAAAAATAAAATCGAAGCAATAGTGATAAGCGTGGACACTGAAAAAGCATTTGATTTGGTTAATTGGAATTTTCTTTACAGAGTTTTACATAGATTTGGTTTCCAAGACACAATTATTAAAACTATACAGACACTATATGACAAACCTACTGCTAGGATTAAAATCAAATAGTCTTACCCTAGAAAGGAGCACGAGACAGGGTTGTGCATGGTCACCACTACTCTTCGTGCTATATCTGGAACCATTAGCTCAACACATCAGACAAAAAGAAGATATCAGGGGAATTACTATTAAAGGGACAGAGCATAAATTGGCTTGTTATGTGGATGACATTTTGATCTATCTAGGGCAACCAACATACTCTTTACCTAAATTGATGCAATCCTTTGAACAATATGGTCAATTATCAGGATACAAGATCAACATAGATAAAACCCAATTACTTTCATATTACTATAGTCCACCAAGAGAAATTGAAAGTTGATACCCCTGGGTATGGCACACAGAGTCTTTCAAATATTTGGGCATCATTATGCCAAAAGATTTGGCAAAATTATCAGAATGTAATTATCAGTCTTTATATAGAAAAATTAAGGAAGATGTGGCAAGATGGAACCTGATTCCTTTTTTCAGTCTCAGTTCAAGGATTGAGTCTAGTAAAATGAATATACTGCCCAGACTGTTATATCTCTTTCAGACCCTACCAATAGAGATTAATCAAAATCAATTCAATGAATGGAACAAGATGCTATCAAGGTATATTCGGCTGGGAAAAAGGCCTAGAGTTCGTCTCAAAACTTTGCAATTAGCAAAGGAAAAGGGGGGATGGGGCCTACCTTCTCTTAGAGATTATTATTTTGCAGCACAGTTGAGAGCTGTGATATGTTGGTGTAACCCATCACATGACGCTCAATGGATAAACATTGAGGAGCGTGTACTCCCCATCCCCATACAAGCAATTTTGGTTGCTAACAACCTGCAAAGGTACATAAATACTATTGATAACCCATGGGTGAAATTGACTCTTAAAATATGGAAAACTACTATAAAAGAATATAATCTAGAGGGAGATATTGCAATTCGTAAATGGTGTGCATATGACTCTGATTTTACACCAAATAAATTGGATGCTAGATTTAAGGACTGGACAGCTAAAGGAATAACAGTTCTTTGCAACATAATGAAAGAAGGAACACTTGTTCAGTTTTGAAATGCTTAAAGAGAAACACTTATTAGAAAAACAAGATTTTTATCGGTATTTACAGATGCGACAATATGCTAATAAGACACTTAAAAATGTAACCAAGGCAAGAACATGCTTGACAGAGCTATTTAGAAAAGCATATAATTCAGATAACAGTAGTAGAATCATTTCAAGCATGTATAAAGGGTTGTCAAATCTTAAAACACATTCGACTTCGTACATTAAAACAAAATGGGAGAAGGAAGGAGGGATAATTATATCTGAGGAAGAATGGACAACAATATGGAGATATCAATGGAAGTGTACCAGTTCACAGAAATGGAGGGAGTTTGGATGGAAAAACTTGATAAGATATTTTATTACACCCTCTCAGAAATCCCATTATGATAGTAACCTCTCTGTTTGCTAGAAAAATTGTGGAAATCAAGATGCAAATCATTATCATATTTTTTGGGACTGCCCTGTTATCAAAAACTATTGGAGGGGAATACACAATGCCCTACAAGACATCTTTAAATGTGAAATACCCTTAGAGACTAAGATCATATATTTTGGATAGATACCTCAAGAATGTTTGAAAAGGGTTAAATATTTAATGAATATACTGTTGGTGGCTGGTAAAAAGACTCTTACTAGGAAATGGTTATCACAGGAGAGCCCAACTTTAAATACATGGATGGAAATTACAATGGGCATTTACAAAATGGAGAAGATAACAGCATCTGTTAATCATAAGCTGGAACAATTTGATTCATACTGGGGAAAATGGTTTAACTATATAATGCCTCATAGGCCTGATTTTATTCTTACAAATCAATGAATCTGTTGTAAAAAAAAAGATCACTCCCTACTTGTACATAGTTCTTTCCTTTTGCTTGTTTTTTTCTCTCCTCTCTTTTCTATGTGTAATCCTCAGATAAATACTATGTGGAGATTTGTGATATATATGATTATATGATATATATGTACAATGTCTGAAATACATCTTATGGAAATGTTTGTTTTATGATGAACTTCAATAAAAAAATTACAAAAAAAAGAAAAAAAACCAAAACTGGCCTTGGCCTGTCTTGGCGAGGTGTCACAGTAAAAATTCTGTGTGCTCTTTCGATGTCGGGAGGTTGAAATAAAATATCCAGAAACAGAGATTGAAACAGGTTAGCAAAATAGTCTGATAAATCTTCAGTCTCAGATCCTTCCTTCAATCCAACAATACGAATATTATTCCGACGAGATCTTGCTTCCAAATCGATGATCTTCTTTTGTGACTTCTCCAAACGTGCTGACATTTCTGCAATTTGCCACTTCGCCTCTTTAAGTTCCAAATTCAGAGAGATAATGTTTTCCTGCACAAATTGAAAACTCCCTCTTAATGACTTCATCTCAGAAGAGGGAGCATCAAGTTTTACCGTGTTGTTGTCTACCTTCTTATCAAGAGTCATCAGAGAATTTTCTAATTGCTCGACCCAAACTGGCGTTTTGTCCAACTTTTTCCCCTTTCCATTGCTGGATTCAGGAAGCTGCTTTCCACTTCCTAAAGATTGTGACATAATAACAACTATTCCCCTCTAAGATCTGACAAATAAAAGTTAAAAATTTAAAGTTTAAACTGGGGAAAAGGAAGAATTAATTGCAGCCACACAAATCTGTGTGTCACTCCAAAGACAGTAGGCGAAGTCTCCCCATGGTCTCACTTTCAAAGACCCTTCATCTCATGTGCTCGATATTCATCATTATTATTATATTTACTCTTTTCTCTTTTGTACTTCCACAGATCGCTGTCTTTTGCACATTGCTTGTCATCCTGTTAGGTATGGTCTTTCCTTCTGGTCTCTCAAGGTTGTATATGGTGACATCTGTGTACTTTGAAAATAAATTTACTTTGACATTGTTAAATGTTTCAGTAGAAAAAAATGAAACAATAATAAATACAAGAAAAGCTGCAGAGGCTGGAAATCCAGAGCAACACACACAAAATGCAGGAGGAACTCAGCAGGTCAGGCAGCATCTATGGAAGAGAGTGAACAGTCGACTTTTCAGCTCAAACCCTTCATCAGGACAATAACGATGCAGAATAAAGTGCGGAGAGTCCAGTGAGAGTCACCAGTGGGACAGAGGTTCTCCTTGAGCCCGGTTGTATGAGCTTTCAGGTTTCTGCCTGATGGGAGGGGGGAGAAGAGTGAGGGGATGTTCGTGGACTGTTCAGAAATCTGATGGCAGAGAAGAAGCTGTTTCTGAATCACTGAGTGGGAGTCATCAGGCTCCTGTACCTCCTCCCTGATGGTGTAAATGAGAAAGGGAGGACACAGCTTGAGGTCAGGATTGAACCCAGATGATGTGCACTGAGAGACGGCAGATCTACCGGCTGCTCGGCTGTGCCACCTATTAAAGGACATGTGGACAGGTACATGGATAGGAAGCTTCAGATGGATGTTGGTCAAACACGGTCGGATGGGACAAGCTTACACTCAGTGGCTAATTATCTTGGGTATTTTGTGCATTCAAAGATGCTTTTCTACACACTGCTGTAGTAATGTGTGGTTATTTGAGTTACTGTCACCTTCCTGTCAGCTTTAACCAGTCTGGCCATTCCCCTTGTGATGAGTCTCATCAATAAACATTTTTTCCCACAGATCTGCCACTCACAAAATGTTTTTCTCTTGTTTGTTTTTCACGCCATTCTCTGTGAACTCTATGGACCTGAGCACGACAATCCCAGGAGATCAGCAGTTTCTTAGATACTCAATCCACCCTGTCTGGCACCAACAATCATTCCAAGGTCAATATCACTCAGATCATACTTCTTCCTGATTCTGACGTTTGGTCTGAACCTCTTGACCATGTCTGTGTGCTTTTATTCATTGAGTTGTTGCCACATGTTTGACTGTTAGATATTTGCATTAACAAGCAGGTGTACAGGTTTACCCAATAAAGTGGCTGAGTGTAGCTCATGGGTGAGTTGGTTAAAGGGCCTGTTTCCATGCTAAATTAATCTCTGGTTATCACTCAATTACAGTACCATTGATGTTAATGGTATAGTGAAAATAATGAGCCCATCTCCTTTGTACCATACATTATGTTCAAGTTTAGTCTGAATGGAATGGTAAGGGAACAAGCGGTAAATAGGAACAAAGAGATTGCTGGAGATATCCCAAACCTGTGTCAACAGACGGAGAAACCTCATGGTTTCTGTCTGCAAAGCATGCCAAGTTCGGAGACATCCTGGCTGTTTCAAAACACAAAACAAAAAAATAGGTACACAATGCTGGAAGAACTCAGCAGGTCAGGCAGCATCTGTGAGAAAAGAGTAGCCAACGTTTTGGGCCAAGACCCTTCAACAGGAAGTTTCAATCTCTTGCTCCAAACCTGCAGCATCTTTGAATGCTCCTTGGCTTGACCGTTTCTAAACACCATTCCTTTACTCTTCTCCACGATAATCAGCCTCGTTGTTCATAGAGTCAGAGTCATACCACTTAGAAACAGGACCAGCATATCTACTGATCAGGGTTCAGTGATGGCCCAAGTGTAGAGGGAGAGATACAGACATGGATTGAGCAAAGATTCAAAAGCTTTGAAGTTAATTTATTATGAACCCTGACTATACAACCCTGAGATTTATCTTCCCAGAGGAAGCCACGAAACAAAGAAACACCATGGAACCCATTCAAAGGAACACCAAAATTCAATGTGCAAAAAAAGGTGCAGGATTCTCTTGCTGGTTGTGAATGGAGTAACAGCTTCTTGCAGTCACTCCTATCTCACTTACTTTACTATTTCCAATCTGATTTGAAACCTCACTTTTAAACGTGATATTTTTTAATATGAGTGCCAAAGTACTAAAAAAGAAGAAGATGCTCCTGCACCTTTGGATTCTATAATGGATTTGCTTTGAAAACACAGAAAAGAATTTTCCGATGAGTTCCAACAACTTAGATCTGAATTTAAACTAATGGATGCAAAATTGGATTCTATTCAAAAAACCTTAACTGAGCATGATAAACGAATAGAAGAGAATGAAGAAACTCTGATGATTTTGGATGCAAGAATGGATGACCTTCAAAAGCTCTGTGAAAAGCAATCTAAATTTAATGAGAAATTAAGACAGAAGATTATCAATTTAGAAAACAGCAGAAGAAATAACCTACGAATTCTGGGTCTTGAAGAGTTAATGGATCAGCCTACTGAATTCTTTGCAAGCTCTTTGGTACAGTTATTTCCTAAAATCTTACAATGATCGATCAAGCTAATAGATTGCCCATCTTCAGACCACCTCTGGGAGCCAAGCCCAGGTCAGTTATAATTTGTTTTCGTGAATTTCAAACAAAGGAAAGTTTAACTCATGAATCTCGTCGAAGAGGACTGATTGATTACAAGGGTCAGGAGATTAGGATTGTCGAGGATTTTTCACCCGAGGTCATGAATGAGCGTGTTAAATTCAAAGAGGTTAATGTTGGAAATTTTTAACAAAGGTTTAAAGCCATCCCTTTGTTATCCTGCTCGTCTTAGAATCACTCTGCAAGATGGTTCTAAAGAGTGCTTTCGCTCGAGTGGAGAAGCCCATGATTTTTTACAAACAATGGATTGACTGTTTAGTATCTTGCTATATGAATAATTGCTTCTCTTACTTTTGGTCAACCTTCGCAGCTAAACTTCCTTGTGACTTAAATGCTTTACTTAGAGAATAAGATTTTAATAAGTTAATACCGAGTGTGTTTATATGTTATGAATTTTGATGTTTTTTTATTATTTCATACACATTTCTTGAGTTTTTTAAAATCAATATGGCTTAGTTTTGGTATTTTTCATTCTATTGTTTTGAAACTGTAATAATTATTTAGTCTAGCCTGGAATACAGTTGACCTTGGAATTAATTAGGAGTCAAATCAGCAGGTTGTTTTGGAAGGGTGATGTCATTGGCTGTAGTTGCCAGCCTTCTTTTGGCTGGGCTTCTGATTTTGGGAGGGGGAGGGGCGTCTTTTTCTGGGAGCTGTTTTGGGAGGTTAACCAAATCTGTTGCTTGGTTACCCTATTTCAAGGCTTATTGTTTGGTTTTAATGTTCATTTTACTGGTTATTACTTTAATTTCTCTATTAAATAGTATTAATAATGGGTCATACTATTAACTTACTCAGTCTTAACGTGAAAGGATTAAATCGCCCTGTGCAGCGGAATTAGATTTTTGCCTATATTTAAAAACTTAAGGCCCCAATTATTTTTTTTACAAGAAACACATGTACGTAATTGTGACAACTTGTGTCTTTTCAGTAGATAGAAAGGACTACATATTTACTTCTCTTTCCAGGCCAAGTCTAGAGAAGTTTTGATTTTTATGGATAATACAGTTCCATTTGTCCAACATAAAGTAATGTCTGATGTTAATGGGTGTTTTGTCATAGTGTCAGGAATATTAGATAATAAATTAATGGTATTTGCCAATCTGTATGCTCTGAATACAGATGATCTGGGATTTTCTGAGCGTTTTTTAAATATATTTCTGCTAGATTTGAGCCTTTACTCTTTGGTGATGGGAGGAGATTTTAATTGTTGGTTAGATCCAGTTTTAGATAGGTCATTCTTTAAAACAGTGACACTTAATAAATCAGCTTTGTTTATTCAATCTTTTTAATGAAATGCAGTATTGTTGATATATGGTGTTTCTTACATCCACTAGATAGGGAGTATTTGGTTTTTTCTCATGTCCATCATACGTATTCCAGGATTGATTACTTTTTTATTGATAGTCAAATGATTCTTTTAGTTCAATCCTGTGAATACAAAGAAATTGCTGTTTCAGATCATGCTCCAGTGCTTTTATGTTTAAATCTCCCTGGTCTTCCTCAAATAAACAGATCTTGGCATTTTAATTTAACTTTGTTATCTGATAAAGATTTCTTAAAGTTTCTGAAGAGACAAATTATTCTTTTTTTTTGAAGAGAATACTTTGGAAGAGACTTCTAGTCTTATTAGATGGGATGCCTTTAAGGCTTTTATCAGAGGTCAAATTATTTCCTATACTGCAAGTGTCAAGAAAAGAGCCAATAAAGAGAAAATTGAGTTAGGTAATCTGTTAAAACAATTAGACAAGAAATATGCCTTGGCTCCAGATCCTACTTTATATAAAAGGTGTGTTGAAATTCAATTAAATATGATCTTCTTTTAACATATCCAATTGAAAATCAACTTTTAAAAGATAAAAGTCAATTTTATATCCACGGAGACAAAACAGGTAAATTATTGGCTAGCCAATTAAAAACCTTTATATCTAAATGGTAAATTAAAGAAATTTGTAAAGCCAATTATGATAGGACAATTGACCATTTAGAAATAAACGATATTTTTAAAGAATTTTATTCTAAACTTTATAGTTCAGACCCTTCCAAAGATAACACTGTAATGAATAATTTTTTAGATCAATTAAACATACCTACACTTTCTGTTGATAACCGAAAACAATTGGATCAACCTATTTAGTACGAGGAAATTGCTGAGGCTGTATGCTTCTTGCACTCGGGGAAGGCTCCAAGTCCTGATGGATTTTCGGCAGAATTTTATAAGGCTTTTTCCTCACTGCTTATACCTCATTTATGTGCAGTTTTTTTCGGATTTCTTTAAGCTGGGTAGGTTGCCACAATCTTTTTATGAAGCTTCTATTTTGCTTATTCTTAAAAAGAATAAGAACCCAACTGAATGCTCTTCTTACAGACAAATTTCTTTACTTAATGTCAATTCTAAAATCCTATCTGAAGTTCTGACCCGTAGAATTGAAAATATTTTACCATCTATCATTTCTGATGATCAGATGGGATTTATTAAAAATCGATATTCCCACTTTAATATTCATTGTTTATTAAACGTTATTTATTCCCCTTCTAAGGACATATCGGAATGTGTGATTTCTTTGGACGCTGAGAAGGCTTTTGAGCAGGTTTAGTGGAATTATTTATTTAAAACTGTAAGAGAAATTTAATTTTGGGCACAATTTTATTCAATGGATTAAATTACTGTATCAATCTCTTTCTGCTAAGGCCCTTACTAATTTTCAGTATTCCAAACCTTTTAAAATTCAGCGTGGAACTAGACAAGGTTGTCTCCTGAGCCCTTTGCTCTTTGATTTGGCTTTAGAACCCTTAGCCATTGCTTTTCAAGAATCTAATGATATTACTGGTATCCTAAGGAGAGGGACTGTTCATAAAGTTTCACTTTATGCTGATGACCTATTGCTTTTTATTTCTATTGTCAAGACTTCACTGCCTCCTGTGCTTTCTCTTACTTTCAAAATCAAATAGGTATAGTGTTACGCTGTTATATATACAGTATAATCAAAAAAACCACAACTCCTCTTAACAAATCATAAACAAAAGATTGGAAAATTTTATTTATATAAAGGAACAAAAACCCAACTAAACTAAATTGGAACAAAAAAAAGGAAAAGAAAAGAAAAGAAAGATTCAGCAGTCCATTTGAGGATAAAATTAAAAGAAAAAAGAAGAAGAAAAAACATCCTTCCAGTCACCAAACCTTCATGGATAAGGATTTTCCCCAAAACGAATTTTAAAAAAAATAAATAAAAAATATATTAAATCTTATAAAAATATTGAATAAAGGGTCACCAGACTTGCTCGGAATTAAAAGATGTATCAAACGTCCAGCTTCTAATTTTCTCCAAGCTTAGACATGACATAATGGAGGAGAGCCAATAGAGAACAGTCGGCGGATTAGAATCTTTCCAGTATAACAAGATAGCTCTCTTAGCCAGTAAAGTTGAAAAGGCTATCACATGTTGAGCGGAAGCAGATACTCTGCCTACTTCCTCTGGAATAATCCCAGAAATTGCCGTAAGTGAATTGGGTTGAACATACATCTATAACTTTAGATAGTATTCTAAAAACATCTCTCCAAAAATTATTTAAGCTTACACAGGACAAAAACATATGAGTTAGAGTAGCCACTTCTACATTACAACTGTCACAAATAGGGCTTATATTAGGAAATATATGCGCCAATTTATCTTTAGACATATGGGCTCTATGTACTATCTTAAACTGAATTAAGGAATAGCATGCACAGATAGATGAATTATTAACTAGATAATAAATTTTACTCTATTGATCATCTGAAAGTGAATGTTGAAGTTCTATTTCCCAAGTGCGGTGAACCTTATCATTAGGCAACATGTGAGGATTCATTAACTGTTTATAAATGATAGCTATTAATCGTTTTTGAAATGGTTTAAGCAGAAAAATAGCATAAGCCAAATTTGAAGAGTAGGCCAAGGGATAATTAGGTAAAAAATCACGTAAAAAATTCCTAACCTGTAAGTATCTAAAAAAATGTGTGTTAGAGATATCATATTTAACCATTAACTGCGAAAAAGACATTAAACAATCCTGTAAGAACAAATCTAAAAAAGTTTTTATTCCTTTAGTTTTCCATATTAAAAAAGCCTTATCCAGAGTTGATGGTTTAAAAAAAATTAGAATAAATATTACCAGAGAGTAAAAAATTATTTAATTCAAAAAATCTACAAAACTGAAACCAGATTTTTAAGGTATGTTTAACAATAGGGTTGAGAGCTTGTCTACCTATTCTGGAGAACGAAAAAGGAAGGGGAGCTCCTAATAAAGAAGCTAAAGAAAACCCCGTTACCGAATTTTCCTCCAAATATAACCATGGAGTGCGATCCTGGTTATCTATATCATAAATCCTATATCATCAATTAATACTACCCTTCTTTTTAAAATTGTAAGAAATTAATTTACCTATTTGGGTGTAACAATTACCAAGAATTACAAATACCTATTTAATGAAAATTTTCTTACCTTACTGAACTTTGTAAAAAGGACACTATCAAACTGGTAACACACACAAAATGCTGGTGGAACACAGCAGGCCAGGCAGCATCTATAAGGAGAAGCACTGTCAACGAAGGGTATTCACCCGAAATGTCGACAGTGCTTCTCCTTATAGATGCTGCCTGGCCTGCTGTGTTCCACCAGCATTTTGTGTGTGTTGCTTGAATTGCTTGCATTGGTAAGGCCAAATTTGGAATATTGTGTACAGTTCTGGTCACCGAATTATAGGAAAGATATCAATAAATTAGAGAGAGTGCAGAGACGATTTACTAGGATGTTACCTGGGTTTCAGCACTTAAGTTACAGAGAAAGGTTGAACAAGTTAGGTCTCTATTCATTGGAGCGTAGAAGGTTGAGGGGGGATTTGATCGAGGTATTTAAAATTTTGAGAGGGATAGATAGAGTTGACGTGAATAGGCTGTTTCCATTGAGAGTAGGGGAGATTCAAACGAGAGGACATGATTTGAGAGTTAGGGGGCAAAAGTTTAAGGGAAACACGAGGGGGTATTTCTTTACTCAGAGAGTGATAGCTGTGTAGAATGAGCTTCCTGTAGAAGTAGTAGAGGCCAGTTCAGTTGTGTCATTTAAGGTAAAATTGGATAGGTATATGGACAGGAAAGGAGTGGAGGGTTATGGGCTGAGTGCAGGTAGGTGGGACTAGGTGAGATTAAGAGTTCGGCACGGACTAGGAGGGCCGAGATGGCCTGTTTCCATGCTGTGATTGTTATATGTTATGTGATTGTTATATGTTGTTATTTTTGACACCACTTTTGGATTAAAAAATAGTTAAAGCAAATGGGACTAGACAAAGAAAATCTCAATAGACCAAGGAATTTCCTAAATTGTACCCAGATGCTCAAAGTATGTTTAACTGGCAAATTTTCAGTTAGTTTACTAAAAGATAAAGGTAGTGAGGATCCGAGAAGAGAAATAATAGAAAATTTATTAACAGAGTTAGCTTCTAAAGAAACCCATATTGGGCAGTCTTCACTGTTAATATAATATGTCCAAGATGTAAGATTTCATATACTGACTGCCTAATAATAAAACCTAAAATTTGGTAAAGCTAAACCTCTATTCTTCTTAGATTTTTGAAGATGAACTTTATTTAGTCGAGAATGTTCGAAGATATATAAGAAGATATAATAGAATCAAGAGAATCAAAATAAAAGATTTAGGAATAAAAACAGGTAATGCCTGAAAAAGGCATATAAATTTAGGTATATAAAATCCTTCGATGACCGATTCAGTTTTTAAAGAATGGGATAGATTGGGTATTAAATGCTTCCAGGATTTATTTGTTGGAGGAAGTCTTCTTTCGTTTGAGTAAATGTCAGCTAAATATAGTTTACCCAAAACTCAGTTTTTTCGTTTACAAATTAGGGACCTTCTGCATTCTCAACTATATACATCTTCTATAAGTTCCAATAAGGACTTATTAGATGTAATTTTTAATTTGAAACCTTTTTATAATGGTTCAATATCCAATATTTATGGTACATTGCTAGGAATGAGCAATGCTCCTGTAGACAAGATTAAAAATCTTTGGGAGCAAGATTTACAGACTTCAATTTCTGAGGAAACGGAATGAAATTTTTAGATTGGTTAACACTTCATTGTTATGTGCCTGTCATTCCCTTTTACAATTTAAAGTGGTTAATAAGGCTCACATGTCTAAAGATAAGCTATCTCATTTTTATTCGGATATATCTCCTTTCTGTGATAGATGTAAAAATGGAGAAGCTTCATTAATTCACATGTTTTGGACATGTCCTAGTCTTGAAAGATACTGGAAGGAGAATTCCAAACTTTCTCTGTACTTTTCAAGGTAAATTTTAAGCCTAACCCTTTGACCGCATTATTTGGTATTATTGGAGGAAAAGACTTTATTTTGGAGACACCTGATTTGCATATTTTGGCTTTTACTTCTCTTTATAGCTAGGAGGGTGCTCTTGCTTAAATGGAAGGATGCTGTTCCGCCTACTCATGCTCAATGGTTACGGGATGTTATTTCATGCTTAAATTTAGAGAAGATCTGTTGTTCAGTTTTTGAATTTAGCCAAGACTTTTGTACATTGTGGGGACCATTTTTGAGTTATTTTCACAACCTTTGATTTGTTGTAAAAGTACAGATGGTGGCTAATAATATATTTTATTATATGTTAAGGGTTTTCCCTTTTTTTCTTGCTTTTCCCAAAGGCTCTGACTTTGGCAGTGGGTTTAGATTTGTTTCTGTATAAAAGATTATTATATTTCAATATTATGATTTAATTTAATTTTTATGAATACAGGGTTTTGTGATTGTAACTGTATTTTTAATACAATGTATCTGGTACTATTTTATTTTTTTCTTTTGACTTATAATATATATCTTCTTGTACTCTGTATTCCTCTATGCAGAAACTAATAAAAATATTGAAAGAGAGAGAAAATATTTAAAGAGAAAAAAGGAGCAAATTACACAAATGGCAAAAACTGAACAACAAAAACAAACAGAATATAAAACATCAAACCACAGAGGCCTTGAAACAGTCCAGAAATGTTCAGTTTAGTTCAGTTCTGTTCAGCGCTGTGCCATTCGTTGATTGCAGGACGTCAGTGCGCCCCATTGGAGTTGATTGGGGCCAGTACACCCCATTGCAGTTGATTGGAGCCAGTGCACCCCATTGGAGTTGATTGGAGCCAGTGCACCCCATTGGAGTTGATTGGAGCCAGTAAACCCCTTTGGGGTTGATTGGAGCCGGTGAACCCCATTGGAGTTGATTGGAGCCTGTAAACCCCTTTGGAGTTGATTGGAGCCAGTACACCCCATTGGAGTTGATTGGAGCCAGTGCACCCCATTGGAGTTGATTGGAGCCAGTACACCCCATTGGAGTTGATTGGAGCCAGTGTGCCCCATTGGAGTTGATTGGGGCCAGTGCACCCCATTGGAGTTGATTGGAGCCAGTGCATCCCATTGGAGTTGATTGGAGCCAGTGCGCCCCATTGGAGTTGATTGGTGCCAGTGCATCCCATTGGAGTTGATTGGAGCCAGTGCGCCCCATTGGAGTTGATTGGAGCCAGTACATCCCATTGGAGTTGATTGGAGCCAGTGCACCCCATTGGAGTTGATTGGAGCCAGTGCATCCCATTGGAGTTGATTGGAGCCAGTGACCCCCATTGGAGTTGATTGGAGCCAGTAAACCCCTTTGGGGTTGATTGGAGCCAGTGCACCCCATTGGAGTTGATTGGAGCCTGTAAACCCCTTTGGAGTTGATTGGTGCCAGTGCATCCCATTGGAGTTGATTGGAGTCAGTGCACCCTATTGGAGTTGATTGGAGCCAGTACACCCCATTGGAGTTGATTGGAGCCAGTGCACCCCATTGGAGTTGATTGGAGCCAGTACACCCAATTGGAGTTGATTGGAGCCAGTGTGCCCCATTGGAGTTGATTGGGGCCAGTGCACCCCATTGGGGTTTATTGGAGCCAGTGTACCCCATTGGAGTTGATTGGAGCCAGTATACCCCATTGGAGTTGATTGGAGCCAGTACACACCATTGGAGTTGATTGGAGCCAGTTCGCCCCATTGGAGTTGATTGGAGCCAGTACACCCCATTGGAGTGGATTGGAGCCAGTGTGCCCCATTGGAGTTGATTGGAGCCAGTGCGCCCCATTGGAGTTGATTGGAGCCAGTACACCCCATTGGAGTTGATTGGAGCCAGTGTGCCCCATTGGAGTTGATTGGAGCCAGTACACCCCTTTGGAGTTGATTGGAGACAGTGCACCCCATTGGAGTTGATTGGAGCCAGTACACCCCATTGGAGTTGAATGGGGCCAGTGCATCCCATTGGAGTTGATTGGAGCCAGTGCACCCCATTGGAGTTGATTGGAGCCAGTACACCCCATTGGAGTTGATTGGAGCCAGTACGCCCCATTGGAGTTGATTGGAGCCAGTACACCCCATTGGAATTGATTGGAGCCAGTGTGCCCCATTGGAGTTGATTGGAGCCAGTGCGCCCCATTGGAGTTGATTGGAGCCAGTGCATCCCATTGGAGTTGATTGGAGCCAGTGCGCCCCATTGGAGTTGATTGGAGCCAGTACATCCCATTGGAGTTGATTGGAGCCAGTGTGCCCCATTGGAGTTGATTGGGGCCAGTGCACCCCATTGGAGTTGATTGGAGCCAGTGTGCCCCATTGGAGTTGATTGGAGCCGGTGCGCCCCATTGGAGTTGATTGGAGCCAGTACACACCATTGGAGTTGATTGGAGCCAGTTCGCCCCATTGGAGTTGATTGGAGCCAGTACACCCCATTGGAGTTGATTGGAGCCAGTGTGCCCCATTGGAGTTGATTGGAGCCGGTGCGCCCCATTGGAGTTGATTGGAGCCAGTACACCCCATTGGAGTTGATTGGAGCCAGTGTGCCCCATTGGAGTTGATTGGAGCCAGTACACCCCTTTGGAGTTGATTGGAGACAGTGCACCCCATTGGAGTTGATTGGAGCCAGTACACCCCTTTGGAGTTGATTGGAGACAGTGCACCCCATTGGAGTTGAATGGGGCCAGTGCATCCCATTGGAGTTGATTGGAGCCAGTGCACCCCATTGGAGTTGATTGGAGCCAGTACACCCCATTGGAGTTGATTGGCGCCAGTACACCCCATTGGAGTTGATTGGAGCCAGTACACCCCTTTGGAGTTGATTGGAGACAGTGCACCCCATTGGAGTTGATTGGAGCCAGTACACCCCTTTGGAGTTGATTGGAGACAGTGCACCCCATTGGAGTTGAATGGGGCCAGTGCATCCCATTGGAGTTGATTGGAGCCAGTGCACCCCATTGGAGTTGATTGGAGCCAGTACACCCCATTGGAGTTGATTGGTGCCAGTACACCCCATTGGAATTGATTGGAGCCAGTGTGCCCCATTGGAGTTGATTGGAGCCAGTGCGCCCCATTGGAGTTGATTGGAGCCAGTGCATCCCATTGGAGTTGATTGGAGCCAGTGCGCCCCATTGGATTTGATTGGAGCCAGTACATCCCATTGGAGTTGATTGGAGCCAGTGCACCCCATTGGAGTTGATTGGAGCCAGTGCATCCCATTGGAGTTGATAGGAGCCAGTGTGCCCCATTGGAGTTGATTGGAGCCAGTGTGCCCCATTGGAGTTGATTGGAGCCAGTGCACCCCATTGGAGTTGATTGGAGCCAGTAAACCCCTTTGGAGTTGATTGGAGCCAGTGCACCCCATTGGAGTTGATTGGAGCCAGTACACCCCATTGGAGTTGATTGGAGCCAGTATGCCCCATTTGAGTTGATTGGAGCCAGTGTGCCCCATTGGAGTTGATTGGAGCCAGTGCACCCCAATTCAATTCGCACAAATTACCAATAAAAAGAGAGTAACTAGAAACCAGAAACACATAACGTGAACTGCAGAGTCCAATCCACAAACAAACTATGTTGACTAAACCTTGTCCAAGATCAAAGTCTCTGGCACATTTCTCCAGCAGCATCGAGTGAGAGGGTGAGAGAGAGACTCATCAAACGTAGGCAGACGGCCCTGACAGTCATTTGCCTCCTTCCGAAATACCATCACCTTCGATTCAACAACAGCAGTGATGTCGCCAGCAGTCTTAAACATGGCATTGGAGCTGTGCTTAGCCACACAGACGAAGGTATAAAGTCAGTAAAGCACTGGCATACAATCAGTAAACAGCAGAGAGTTCAATATCAATATACATCAGGTATGGAATCAGTAATAAAACGTAATGATCATCTTTCACCGACAGGACTAATTGCCTTGAGGAGGCAAATAAATTAGCCAATGATGGGTAATCATGGTGGTGAAGTTTTGTTAGATTGTCAGGAGAAATGTCAATAAAGATTTTCCCTTGAGTTTTTTAACAGAAATTAATCAAAAATTAGTTCACCAGTTTGGAAGCAAGTTTTTGTAAAAATGTTAATGAACAATCAATATTAAAGCTGCAGAGAGAAAAAAGACACTGGGAGACAGTGGTGGGGTAGAGAAAAGAATGTGAAAGAGAAAGAGGGAGAATGGTGGAAAATGGGAGGAAAGGAGAGAGAGGGGAAAGGAATTTAAATTTAAATTTATCTCTCGAATATCAGAATCCCACTCATACATTTTTTGGCAAATACAACATGGGGATCAGCTGCCACTCAGTGTACAGGACTGCAGCACAGAACAGACAATAGTGTAGAAATGACTGGGGCATTCCACACATCCACCACTCTCTGTGTAAAATCCTACCTCTGATACCCCCCCATACTCCCCTCCAATCATCTTAAAATTAATCCCCTCGTATTAGCAAATTTCCACCCTGAGAGAAACGGGAACTCTCTCTGTGTATCTTACTCATTTTTATCAGTTCACCTCTCATTCCCCTTCACTCCAAAAGTAAAAGCCCCAGCTCGCTCAACTTTTCAGAACATTTTTTTCATTATCCCTTGGACATCACTCATTTTCAGTCTATATGTAACAGCATTTACCAATTTAATCTACACAAAATTGCAGTGGTCATGGTGTTGCTATACAGCAGTAGTGATACGGGTTGTGACGGTCGGTTCAAGAACCAGATGGTTGAAGGGAAGTATCTGTGGTGAACCTGTGGTGTGAGGTTTCTGTACCTCCTACCCGATGGTAGCTGCAAGAAGCTGACCTGGCCGTGTTGGTGGGGATCTCTGATGATAAATGTTGCCTTCGTGAGACAGAGGATTGCATGTCAATGCTGCTTTCAACCACTTTGATACATCAATGCTTTGCAGGAGATGCCACAGGAACATAACACATTTGTGGTGTTAGATTGTGACTACGTTTGAAGTCTGTGCAGAGCAATTTGTTCAGTAACTATGAACAGTGGGTGGGTGGGAAGGAGGAAAGGGTTTGTTTTTTGTTGTTTAGTTACTGTTGTTGTGTTGTTGTTGTTTGTGTTCTACTGCTGTGGGTACAACACGTTGGCACTGTAATGTGTGTAGAAACTTCCCCAACACATCCTCGGACCCTGTTGGTTGTTAACATAAATGATACATTTCCCTGTACGTTTCGATGTACATGTGATGATATTAATAATAGTAACAACCCGAGAGGGGTTTTCTGTCCCCGATCGGGCACGTCCCCAGGTGGTGGGCTGGGGAAAGCTCTGCAGATATACAGGGCAGGTGGGAAATAAAATACCACTCACGGACCAAATCAGAAACAGATCCAGGCACGTCTGTACCCAGATAGGACGGAGCTCTGATCAGCATCTGTTCTCCATGTTAGGGGCAATTGAAACCAAAAACCTGGCTGTAGGTGTAAGAAGCAATACCCTTTCACTTCAGAAATGGAGACATGTCTAGGGAACAGAGTGATACGGCCATGGCCCGGGGATCTCCAGGGCCTCCCTGGAGGTGGTGCTGGGAATGACAGTAAGCGGATTGCTGGTGGTACACTGCTGAATCAATATTTTATAGCACAACATCCCTCCATGCTATACAAGAAAATAATGAAGATGCCAACCACCGAAGCACTGATGAAAATAGAATCACTTCAGCAACTGCTCCACAACTGGATGGTAATAGCAACAACACAGATGCAGAGTCTCCACAGAATGCTAAGAATGAAGCTGAGCTTACAGATAAAATTATCTTTATACTTAACATCATACAAATAAAATATATGGGCACTGACCCAACAAAAAGACCCTACCAAACAAAACAAGACATCAACATTTGCAAAAATTGTTAATACTCTCAAGAATATTATATTATCACAATAGTTCAGAAAACTTGCAACATTTGAAGAAGTACACACAATAACATACTGCAGAACATTAACCACAGTACAGTGCATTGATTCCAAAATAGAGACACTGATTAGTAGAAACCCAAAGGTGAGAGCACTGAAATGTCAGAAAAGGTTAAGGAAGGAAATTGAAACCTTAGCAGCATAAATAACCCGCCTAATAGAGTATATAATGGATAACCTGAGCAAAAAACACTAAGGAAACATACAATCAACCTATAGCTACACTAAAACAAATGCTTGGTACATACAGAGCCAGACTAAATAGATACATGAAATACGCCAGACGAAGAAAACAGAACAATCAGTTCAGGAACACTGAAAAAGGTTTACAGAGAAAATTAAAACCAAATTCGACACACCAAAATGCCACCAACACTGGCACAGAATAACTAACTGTTACGAACCCACAGGTCTTTTACTGAGACTGTTTCTTTAAGAGAGCCTGTGTGAGGCGGGACTATCACGTCAGTCACAGGCTGTCTCAGTCTGGAGAGAGGGAGAGGGAGAGCGAGAGAGAGAGATAGAGAGAGAGAGAGAGAGAGAGAGAGAGAGAGAGAGAGAGAGAGAGAGAGAGAGAAAAAAAAACTCTCCAATGCCCACAAGGGTGGGTTGATCATCGGCACGCAGTGCATAATGAATGTCTGACTGTCACTTTGTATAATCCATAGGACTGGATTTTGGGATAATTTGTGGACCACTTGTGTAGCCCTTACCTGTGTATGTTGTGTGGTAACCACTGAAAGACAATATTCCTGTGACAGGTCACTTTCAGTGATAATTCGTATGTGGATTTGGAATGTCATGATGGACAAAATCTACGGCGACTGTTATCTCGTTTTACCTGACGTGGAACCTGTGGGATACTTCGTACTTACCTTTCCTCTACGTTTCACCCTGCATTACAAATATCTCTCTCCCATCATTTATTTTGTGGATTACCTTGGTTGAGTTACTATATTATAAGTAGATACTAATAAAGATAGTGCTTTTAACATCAAAACCAGACTCCAGGTGTAATCTATTGCTGCTGGTTCATCTCTAAAACGTTACAGTTCGTAACATAACAAACACAGAGATAATGAACTTTTGGTCTAATATCTGGTCATCAGCATAATGCACAACCAAGAAACAAACTGGAATAGGGGGGACAAGGACTGAAGAAATGCAATTATCTGAAGTTACAATGGATATGCTAAATGTGGTTATAAATAATACCACACCTCTAGAAAAGTACCAGCAGTGTTCATTTTCAAATTGTAGCATCGCACATCTTGCAGCTAATTGTCATTCACTGAGATAAGCACAATATACTTACAGAAGAGCACAACAGACACCATAAGGGCATGAAAGGATGTAAAGTACAACTGATAATAGATTCTGTAATTCTAAATCAAGCCTGGAGGAAAAGCAGAGATCTTTCGTGTTATTATATTGACTACCACAGAGCATTTGATTCTGTCCCACACTCATGGTAAATAGAAGTTCTTAATAAATATAAACTACACCCAGTACATGTGATGATACCACATATGATGAACCACTGGTGAACTATCATCACTCTATCCATCAACCAAAAAAAACAAAATAAGCAAAGGCATTTTTCAAGGTGACTCTCTGAGCCCACTATGGCTTTGTCTAGCTTTAAACCGTCTCTCTAATTTACTGAATCAGATGAAAATAGGGCATTAAATCAGAAACAACCTAACAATTTACACCTTCTATACATGGACAATTTGAAATTACACGCTCCTTCATCAGTAAAGCTAAAGCAATTAATTCAAATAGTAGAACTATTTTTGAAAGATAAAAACGTGAACTTTGGACTAGATAATTGCAGAACATTAAACATAAAGAAAGGTGCAATAGAGATAGAACAATATAAAAAAGAGCAGCAGGATACAATACAACCGATGGATGAGTATAAAACAAGTATTTGGAATATCAACAAGTAAAGAAAATAGAACATAGCGTGATAAAGGAAAAACTTTTGATAGAATTTGCTTTGAGGCTAAAGTAATCTGCCAAACAGAGCTCAATAGTAAAAATATAACAAAGGCAATATAATACCACGGTTATGATTTCTACTGCTAAACTGGAAGTATTTCACTTCAGTAGTTTTTTGCAATAGCAGTGTGCCCTGCTGGTAGAATGTTTTAGTTTTGGCTAAAGGTAAGAAGCCCTTCTGTTCAGCTTAAGAATGTTGTGTCAGCCAATCAGGATGATGGGTATGGAGAAAGTTCTAGAGAGAGCGGAGAGAGGGAGTTTTGTGAAGGACAGTAGTTTGGGGTCTTTTGGTGGGAACTGCGGAGTGGACATAAGGGGAGATGCTACAGAATGTCATGGGAAGGAGAGTCTCTGTTGCAAGAAGTACTTTGTACAGAAGAATGGCCAATACCAAGAACAGGAGGAGGAAGAGGAATAACAGGCATTAAAAATTTCAACAACACTCAGATAAAACTTCAAAGGATGTATTTTCACCAACGAAAACTTGATTAAGCAGTCCACACGACCATATGCAATTCTGATACGAAGTACACTCTCTCAAACTTAAATGAAAGCACAACTCAGAAAAATGAAGAAATTATCACCATAGAAGTAAAAGTTAACCTGAGCAGACGAGATGTCAGCGAGCAAGCGTCGAACGCCTGGCTCCGAGGTGGAGTCCTCTTCCCAGAAACAGAAGGGTTCCTTGTGGCAATTCAGGAACTGGTAGCTAGCACAAAACAATGATCAAAAATACATAATTAAACAATAACAAATTCAAGATGGCAAATGCAAAAGAGGGAAAATAAAAACCAGAAACATTTGAATATGTTACAGGATTCTGTAGTAGTTTAACTCAGTTTGATTACTTACATAGGCACAATTAAGTGGCAAACATTCACTAAAATCTTGCTTTAAAATGCAAACTTAACTAATTTGCTCTGTATGTATCTTCTGTATCTCTTTCTGCTGTGCCTGTTCAAACAGCTCAGCGTCTGCTTTTTAATCTTTGCTTTCGTATTTGCTTCCGGCCTCTTGAATCTTGGCTGATGACCGTGGGTGTGGTGAGTAATTGTTCTCCCAAATCTCTGCAACAGCCTCCTTCCTGCATCTGCTGCGTGTTATTGAGTTCTGTGTCAATGTTTCCCAGAAAGTCCCTTCATTTAGAAGAACGGAACTGATAAACAAAGACGAGAGCTAATCTGCTCACCTCCATCCATTCTGTGGAGAAGGAACCTACAGCAGTCCTGGCACAGGTTGAGGACCTCCTTTCCTGATTGAGTCTTGATTAAGGGTTTTGACCTGAAATGTCGACTGTTTACTCTTTTCCATTATACTGCTTGGCCTGCTGAGTTCCTCCAGCATTTTGTGTGTGTTACTTTGATTTTCAGCATCTGCAGATTTTCTCTTGCTTATCATTCTCCCTCAATTGCCACAGTTCTGGGTATCTCCACTGGATATCTGTAGTGTTCCTATTTACCACTAGTTTCCTTACCATTCCTTTTTTTGATTTATTGCAATCATGAACAATAGCCAGATCAGAAATGCTGATCAAGTCAACTAGTTCCCAAAGAGAACTCTGATAGGCCAATCTGATGGTTTACTGCTGCTCAGCGATAGGACATAAAAAATCATGGATACAATTAAGAAATATTAAAGAATAGTAGAAATACTGGAGTCATGATGAAGTCTGTTGGAGGGACACATTTATACACATGCTGTCCTCCATAATTCAGAGAGATTGAAAGATAAGGTTACAGGGTGACAAAATATTACAGGAGCACTTGGAACTAAAAATTAATCCTTTCCGGGAGAAAACAGCACCTGATCTTTTCACACTGTTCTCCAGCAGTTTAAGGACTAAGTCCAGCCGGAACATAACTCACAGGTGCTCTTGAAGGTCAGGTATTAACCCTACCTACCAACAACCAAGCATTGCCATCCTGGTCCCCTTCATGATAGCTTATGAAGAAGCATGTGACATCCCTCCCAGAGGTGATCGGTGTTGGTGCACTCGACTCTTTTGAAGGCTTGGACCCCATCGTCGCAGATGTTTCCACCACTGCATCTGGAAGGCTGTTCCAAATTCTGATAGCACAGTGAAGGAAGCTTCTATCCAGTGTGTAGGTTCTCGCATCAGGCATAGAAACAGCATGAGCAGGCATAGACAAACTTGATCATGTGGTGTGCCGTCTCTCATAAGATGAAGGTCTGCGGGGCTGTGGCTGGTGTGCATTTTGTACAGCACAGTAGCTGCAGTAACCTGTCGTTTGTGGTGTAAGCTACTGACGGCTAGCTTCTCATGAGCTGTGGCTTCATCCACACCTGTAATCCTGAGAGCCTTTCTGTGAATGGAATCAAGCTGGCTGAGGACACTCTGTGAGGCATTCATCCATGATAAACAGGCATTCTCCATGATACCTCGTACCTGGGCTTTGTAAACCGTGGCTCTGCCCTCTTTGTTTAGTTTGGGTGCTACTTTCCACAGAGCTCCAAGCCTTTGTCCAGCCTTGTTTGAAATAGTGGGAAGGTGTTTATCCCACAACTACTTGCTGTCAATATTAACACCAAGGATTACTAGCTCCTTCTTTAAATCCAGCTTGCAGTTCCCAAAATGCAGATCGGGGGTGGATGGATTCCTCTTCCTAGACATCACCGTCGCCTTGCACTGAGTAGGCTCAAAGGTGACATTCCAGTCGTCTGCCCAGGCTTTCATCCTGTCAGGCCCGCTGTCACTGGATTACTCTCTCCTGCTCTAATCGGTGAAATAGTGTGGAGTCGTCAGCGTACAGGTATAGCTCATTACTGCGTGCATCAACCAAGTCATCAATAAAGATGGAAAACAGAGGTGGTCCAAGTATTGAACCCTGTGGTACAGATGCATTGATGGTTGAAGAATCAGAAGCCTGACCAGAGATAGCAACTTTGATGGTCCGTCCATGAAGGTGGATCTGCAGCTTTCCAGATATTCCTTTGGATCTCAGCTTAACACAGAGTCCATTTTGCCAGACCTTGTCAAATGCTCCTTTGATATCCAGGGCTATGACACACAATTCTCCACCTTTGTCTAAGGAGGTGTTCCACGGATGAGATAAGGTGTTGAGGAGATCGGCTGTACTGTGATCAGGTCTAAATCCATACTGCCTACCTGAAGTTAAGTAGGTAGTTCTGAACTTGTTTGTGGACTGCTGCTTCCATTATCTTGCTGATGACACTGAGTAAGGATATGGGGCGGTAATTTGGAGGATCAACTCTGGAATTCCGCTTGTGTATTGGTGTTACTGATGCTATTTTCCACTGTTCTGGGAATACATCACTCAAGAAGCATAGCTGGAAGAGGTGACAGAGAGGACGTGCAAGTTCTGCACTGAATTCCTCTAAGACTCTGGTTGGAATCTGGTCAGGGCCCGATGCTTTATCAGGTGGAAGCTGTTGCATAATTTTCCTGATGTCTTTAGGTTTGAAGATGATTTTGTTCAGCGAAGTGGTAGTAAGCAGCTTGACATCTGGTGGCTGGTCATTAGTATTTGTGAGCCGACATTTATCTGCGAAAGCCCGACAGAACACATTGGCCTTATCCTTTGCTGTTGTATGTACAGACCCATTGTGCTCAATGACAGGGATGTCAGAGTGGCCTGTTCTTCCAAAGAGGGAGTTCACAACATTCCACCACTTCTTGCTGCTAAGCTTACCAGTCATCTTTGAGTTAGATGTTATGGTTTCTTCTGGCCGGTCTCTCTGCTCGATTGTATGACTGCCTAGCCCGTGCAAACTTCTCCTTATTAGCAGGAGTGTTGCACTTCTTTAGATGGCAGTAGAGATGATATTTCTTCTTTGCTGCTCGTCTGCACTTGTCATCAAACCATACTTTGTCGCCAGTCTTCTTAGTAACAATTTTGCTGGGAATGTGAATGTCCATGGCCTCACATATAACTTCTGTAAGCTTGGTGCAAGTCTTCTCAGGGTCCTTGTCTTCGAGAATGCTAGACCAGTCAGTTGATGAAAGATGACCACGCAAATCCCAAAAGTTGGCTTTGTTGTAACACCAAACTTTCCTCTTGAATGGCTGGTCACGGTAAACTGGAACATCCAACTTCACTAGCACGGGGTTATGGACTGAAGAACCCACTTGAGCCATAGTTGTTGCCTTAGTGGGTAGGGTCCGTCATAACAAGATCAAGGATATACTCCCCCCTTGTTGGATCGGGCACAATCTGCTGCAGAACAAGACTATCAGCTAGTTGCAGTGTGCACCAACCAGCATTGTCAGTTGTTCGGCTGCCCAGCCAGTCTTGGTGATGGACGTTGAAGTCCCCTATAAGCATCACAGACTGTGCACTGAACTCTGTCAGTTCACCCCCAAAAACCCCAAAAATAAACCTTCCAGTTCGTGGTAGTTTGGTTTGTGAAAATGCCTTGTTAATGAGGGAGGTCAGAGAAGAACGGGCAGACTGCTTCAAGCTGACAGGAAGGTGTCAATAACACAAATAACAGCAAGTTACAACAGTGGTGTGCAGAATAGCATCTCTGAATGCACAACACATTAAACTGTGGGCTATAGCAGCAGAAGACCACAAATATACAGGAAGTATCACAAAAAATGATCAAAAATACATAATTAAAAACCAACAAATTCAAGATGGTAAATGCATAAAAGGACGATAGAAACCAGAAACAACTGAACATGTTACAGGATTCTGCAGTAGTTTAACTCAGTTTGATTACTTACATAGGCACAACTAAGTGGCAAACATTCACTAAAATCTTGCTTTAAAATGCAAACTTAACTAATTTGCTCTGTGTGTATCTTCTGTATCTCTTTCTGCTGTCCCTGTTCTAACAGCTCAGCGCCTGCTTTTTAATCTTTGATTTCGTATTTGCTTCCGGCCTCTTGAATCTGGGCTGATGACCGTGGGTGTGGTGAGTAACTGTTCTCCCAAACAGCCTTCTTCCTGCATCTGTTGCATGTTATTGACTTCTGTGTCAATGTTTCCCGGAAAGTCCCTTCATGTGGAAAAACGAAACTGATAAACAAAGACGAGAGCTAATCTGCTCACCTCCATCCATTCTGTGGGAAGACATGTCCTTTAATAGGTGGCACAGCCGAGCAGCCGGTAGATCTGCCGTCTCTCAGTGCACATCATCTGGGTTCAATCCTGACCTCAAGCTGTGTCCTCCCTTTCTCATTAACACCATCAGGGAGGAGGTACAGGAGCCTGATAAACCTACTCAGTGATTCAGAAACTGCTTCTTCTCTGCCATCAGATTTCTGAACAGTCCACGAACATCCCCTCACTCTTCTCCCCCCTCCCATCAGGCAGAAACCTGAAAGCTCATACAACCGGGCTCAAGGAGAACCTCTGTCCCACTGGTGACTCTCACTGGACTCTCCGCATTTTATTCTGCATCGTTATTGTCCTGATGAAGGGTTTGAGCTGAAAAGTCGACTGTTCACTCTCTTCCATAGATGCTGCCTGACCTGCTGAGTTCCTCCTGCATTTTGTGTGCGTTGCTCTGGATTTCCCGCCTCTCAATAGGTTTCAATAGGTCAACGGGTACATTCAATGTCAGAGAAATGTTTACAATATACATCCTGAAATTCCTTTTCTTCGCAAACATCCACAAAAACAGAGGAGTGGCCCAAAGAATGAATGACAGTTAAATGTTAGAACCCCAAAGACCCCCCCACGCACAAGCAGTAGCAAAGCAACAACCCTTCTCCCCACCCCCACCAACAAAAAAGCATTGTCACCCCCCACCGAGCACTCAAAGGTGCAGCAAAGCATCAATAAAAACACGGACTTGCAGTACCCCATAAAATACTCGTTCACCCGGTATTCGACAGACCACAGGCTCTCTCTCTCCCAATAAGGGAAAAGAAGTTGCCCACGTTTCACATCGACAGGAGTCCTCGGTAGTGGTCCCCTGCGGTGAAGTGACCACAGATAGCCTGCCCCGGGGAGTGGTAGAGGAGATTGTGGCAGAGTTGTGAACTGAGATGTCCCGATTGTTATCGGTGGGTCAGACCCTCCCGTATGATGGAGCTGATAGGGAGGCAACCCCCTAAGGGATGGACTATGCAGAGGGCTGCTAGCAGCCAGTGTCCCATGAGTAGGGGAATGGCTGGCATTGTGTGTTATAACTGGTGAACTGGGGCACTTCAGGCAGGAGTGTGAACGACGGGAAACCCCTCAGAGAGTGAGCCCCCGGGTACTTAAGCAGAGAGAGACAGTGAGGAAATTTAAGAGACCCAGTAAGGGGATGGCCTGGTGCACTGTGGGTAAGACATTCCCAGCAATCTATCAAGGAACACCCTAAAGCAAAGAACCATATTCCTGAAGGTTTAGTGGGGTCAAGCTCCAGTGTATCGCTACAGATAGAGGGTATTTATGCTGGAGCCATACTCGACACAGGGTCACAGGTCACTTTGCTGTACCGTTCGTTTTACAACCAGTATTTGACACATTTACCATTGACATCACTCAGTGCACTAGCGGGGTCCTAGTGTGAGCGACTATCCATATGATGTTTATTTAGCAGTGCTTTTAATTCCCTTTTTCCCGTGTTTTACTGGGCTCCTTGATTAAGGCACCTGACTCTCATCTGAACCGGCAGCATAAAACCTCCAGCTGACAGCTGCTCGGCGGTGGACCGTCACCTCGGCCAGTGGGGCAATGCACGTTCTGGGCCGCCCAGAATAGTGGACTAAATTGCTTCGGTGCCTGGGGTGCTCTGGGAATTCTGTCGTTTTCGTGTCCAGCTGAGAATTGCTGACCGTTTGCCACTACTCAGAGCCACGATACATATAGTCTGTCATTGTTTAGTTTGGTTGTTCCATGTCCAAGTTCGAGTCTACTTTCTGTGTCCAAGTTCAAGTCCACTCTCCATGTCCAAGTCAAGCCCAGGTCCAGGCTCAGTGTCCAAACTCTGTGTCCAGGCTCCTCCTGTTTGTTATCCGCGTATTCATCCAACTCGATCTCCGTGCCTGTGTCCCGCACTTGGGTTCACTGCAGTCGCCCATTGCAACATTTGTAGGGTTTTCAGTTCAAAGGCTTTGGTGTTCCTATACCAGGCCGTGATGTCAATACACTCTCCAGTACACATTGATAGAAAACAATAAACTCAACTTGAAGACCAGAGTATTTCGCTCACTGCTCTACTCTATCTAAATCCTTGACTGTGTGACTAGGCAGAGCTCAAATGGCATCGATAAATTTGCTGATGAAACAACTGTTGTTGGCAGAATTTCATATGGTGATGAGGAGGCATACAGGAGCGAGATATATCAGCTAGTTGAGTGGTGTCACAGCAACAACCTTGCACGCAATGTCAGTAAGACCAAAGAACTGATTCTGGACTTCATGAAGGGGAAGAGGAGGGAACTTACACCAGTCTTCATAGAAGGATCAGAAGTGAAAAGAATGAGCAATTTCAAATTCCTTGGTGTTAATATCTCTGAGGATCTAACCTGGACCCAACATATTGATGCAGCTACAAAGACACGACAACGACTATATGTCATTAGGGGATTGAGGAGATTTGGTATGTCACCAAAACACTTGTAAATTTCTACAGATGTACCATGGAGAGCATTCTGACTGGCTGCATCACCGTCTGGCATGGGGTGGGGTGGGGAGGGGGAGAAGCTACTGAACAATATCGAAGTAAGCTGCAGATCCATAAACTTTGTCAGCTCCATCATGGGCACTAGCTTCTGTAGTTTCCAGAACATCTTCAAGGAGAAATGCCTCAAAAAGGCGGCGTCCATCATGGAGGACCCCATCAGCCAGGACACGCCCTCTTCTCATTGCTACAATCAGGGAGGAGGTACAGAAGCCTGAGGGCACACACTCTGTGATTGAGGAACAGCTCCTTCCCCTCTAAATATTGAGAAGTTCAGGAACAGTAATTATCCCTCAGACCATCAGGCTCTTGAACCGGAGGGGATAACTTCACTCAACTTCACTCGCCCCATCACTGAACTGTTCCCACAACCTACGGACTCACTTTCAAGGAGTCTTCATCTCATGTTCTGGAATCTTATTGCTTAGTTATTATAATAATAATTATTATTACTATTATTATTTATTTTTTCTTTCTTTTTTTGGAATTTATTTTGTATTGAAGTTCATCATCAAGCATACATTTCCATAAGATGTATTTCAGACATTGTACATATATATATTCGTATTTGCCACAAGTCTCCACATAATATTTATTTGAAGTATACATTTATAGAAAAGAGAGCAGAGAAAGAACAAGCAAAAGGAGAAAACTATGTACAAGTAGGGAGTGTTCTTTATTTTTACAACATATTCATTGATTTGTGAGAATAAAATCAGGCTTATGAGGTGTTATGTAGTTAAACCATTTTCCCCAGTATGAATCAAATTGTTCCAGCTTATGATTAACAGATGCTGTTATCTTCTCCATTTTGTAAATGTCCATTGTAATTTCCATCCATGCGTTTAAAGTTGGGCTCTCCTGTGATAACCATTTCCTAGTAAGAGTCTTTTTACCAGCCACCAACAGTATATTCATTAAATATTTATCTCTTTTCAACCATTCTTGAGGTATATACCCAAAATATGTGGTCTTACTCTCTAAGGGTATTTCACATTTAAAGATGTCTTGTAGGGCATTGTGTATCCCCCTCCAATAGTCTTTGATAACAGGGCAGTCCCAAAAAATATGATAATGATTTGCATTTTGATTTCTACAATTTCTCCAGCAAACAGGGAGGTTACTATCATAATGGGATTTCTGAGAGGGTATAATAAAATATCTTGATGCACCATCAATAACTCTCGGAGACGGGAGGTGAATGATAGGCTTTTATTAGCAGCAAGAGACCACCACACAACATCCTGGAGACTGAGGGGGAAGCAGTGCCTCCAATCACCTTTATACAGGGGTCTGTGGGAGGAGCCACAGGAGCAGTCAGCAGAGGGGCGTGTCCAGACAGGTATACGTAGTTTACCACATATCTTATCAAGTTTTTCCACCCGAACTCCCTCCATTTCTGTGAACTGGTACACTTCCATTGATATCTCCATATTATTGTCCATTCTTCCTCAGATATAATTATCCCTCCTTCCTTCTCCCATTTTGTTTTAATGTATGAAGTCAAATGTGTTTTAAGATTTAACAAACCCTTATACACACTTGAAATGATTCTACTACCATTATTTGAATTATATGCTTTTCTAAATAGCTCTATCAAACATGTACTTGCCTTGGTTACATTTTTAGCTGTCCTATTAACATAATGTTGCATCTGTAAATACCGATAAAAGTCTTGTTTTTCTAACAAGTGTTTCTCTTTAAGCATTTCAAAACTGAACAGTGTTCCTTCTTTCATTATGTTGCAAAGAACTGTTATTCCTTTAGCTGTCCAGTCTTTAAATCTAGCATCCAGTTTATTCAGTGTAAAATCCAAGTCATATGCACACCATATAAGAATTGCTTTGTGGAGACCTCGTCTGTCTGTAAATGGAGTAGCTGCAGTTTTTGTGCTGCTCCCAGTTTTGTTCCTCTCCCCCTAGTTTAAACTTCAAATTTAAATCTTTATTTGCTGATTCTTGAAGGGGTACAATATGTCTTGGAGGAGTGGGAAGAACTTGTCTGAACCTAGTGATAAAGGCAATGGGAAAGGAAAGATGCAAAAGGAAAGATCTGATGAAATGCCATTGTGGGCTGAAGATATGGCTCAGACACTGAATTCAATTAAAGATCAGAATGGTTCAATTAAAGACCAACTGGAAAAGAATAGTAATAAAATGATGTCATTTCTGGAAAACTTAAAGACCTAGAAACACAAGTTATTACACATGAAGAGGAATTGAAGGTAACTAAGCAAATATTGCTTGAAACTATAACTCGTTTGGAAAGATGTCAAAATAAGATTATAGACCTGGAAACTAGATCTTGTTGAAGGAAAATACGAATTTTCGGGTTGCAGGAAGAAGCCGAAAATGGAGATTTAACTGCTTACTTTGGTAAGCTTTCTCATACCTTATTTCCTACTATATTATCACAGCCTCCTGCTACAGAAAGAGCACACAGAGCTTTTACTTCGAGATCTAAAGATCCAAATAAACCAAGGTCTGGTCTGGTTTGTTTTCATCATTCTAAAATTAAAGATCAAATAATGCGACAGACAAGAAAACAGAGAGTTTTTAGATTTGAGGAATCTGAGCTCCGTTTTTATGAGGATTATCCGAAGGAGGTAATGAAACAAAGATCAAAATTTGCTTTGGTAACGAAACAGGCATACGATAAGAAACTGTTCCCCTCTTTGTGTTACCCAACAAGAATTAAAGTTTTTCCTCCTAATTCTCCTCCTCGTACTTTTTTTGATCCTAAAGTTGCACTGGCATTCGTTCAAACTATACCCGCTGTGACTGATGATTGAACTGTCTGGAAGACTGCTTGGTTATCTGCATGTTATTGGCATTTCGGAAAGAAGATTAATGAAGGCTATTTGGACATTTCATTGAGAGACTATTAAAGGAAGATAAGGGGACTTGTTCATCATTGCATATCATTGGTTTTTTTGGAAAGAAGATTTATGGTTCAAGTATGACTGTTTGAATGGTTATCCGGACATTCGACTGAGAAAAAGAAGATAAAGGGACTTGTTCCTTTAACCTAATATCTGATTTCATGTTTTTGTTGTTTCTTTCTTAATTAATTAATTCATAGTTTTTCCTACTAATGGGGCTTTTTTTAATATATACTTAGGGGAGGGTTCAATTACTTATATAATATTACTAGTTGGTATTTTTGAAAATTTAGTTGGGTTAAACATACTATTGACCTTTATTTTGCTTTTTTGCTCTTTTTTTGGAAAAACTTTGTTGATCTGTTATTAAACACTATGCTTAGGTTTTTCTAGGTAATATATTTTAGATCTTAATAATTGCTTATTTTTTAAAATTTCTTTTCAATATATTAGTATGTTTTTATATATTTATTTATTTATTATACTTTATTATACCAAACAACTGATACTAGAGCATACAATCATCACAGTGATATTTGCTTCGCGCTCCCTGAAGTACAAGTCAAAGTAAATATAATAAAAATTTTAATTATAAATCGTAATTAGAAAATAGAAAAGGGAAAGTAAGGTAGTGCAAGTCAGGTCCGGATATTTGGAAGGTACGGCCCAGATCCGGGTCAGGATCTGTTCAGCAGTCTTATCACAGTTGGAAAGAAGCTGTTCCCAAATCTGGCTGTACGAATCTTCAAGCTCCTGAACCTTCTCCCAGAGAGAAGTGGGACAAAAAGTGTGTTGGCTGGGTGGGTCTTGTCCTTGATTATCCTGGCAGCACTGCTCCAACGGCGTGTGGTGTAAAGTGAGTCCAAGGATGGAAGATTGGTTTGTGTGATGTGCTGGGCTATGTTCACAATCTTAACCATATAACCATATAACAATTACAGCACGGAAACAGGCCATCTCAGCCCTTATAGTCCATGCCGAACGCTTACTCTCACCTAGTCCCACTGACCCGCACTCAGCCCATAACCCTCCATTTCTTTCCTGCCGATATACCTGTGGTGAACTACATATACCTGTCTGGACTGCTCCTGTGGCTCCTCCCACAGACCCCTGCTGACTGCTTCTGTGGCTCCTCCCACAGACCCCTGTATAAAGGCGATTGAGGCCTGAGCCCAGCCTCATTCTCCAGGATGTAGTGTTGTTCATTCTTCCAGTCAATAAAAGCCGATACCTCGTTTCTTATGTCTCAGAGTGAGTTATTGATGGTGCATCAATACCTATCCAATTTTACTTTAAACAACAATACCATATAACTAGGGCTGCAGAGAGGTCTTTAAACTAACTAGTGGGGGGGAGGATTCTAGAGAGCAAATAATTAAAAAGACAATGGAGAAGGTAATGGATGTAGGTAAAAGTGGAGGAATAAAAAGACAGAGTGTGTCAGGAGGGGAAAGAATGTACGGAGATAAGTGTAAAGTTGTACAAAAGGAAAAGGTAGGAAATAAGTGTCAAACATATTTGAAAGTCCTTTATTTGAATGCACATAGTATTAGGAATAAAATTGATGAGTTGATGGTACAAATAATTACGTATGGTTATGATATTGTGGCAATTACGGAAACATGGCTGCAGGATGACCAGGACTGGGAATTAAACAGACAAGGGTATTCGACAATTAGGAGAGACAGGTAAGAAGGAAAAGGAGGTGGGGTGGCTATGTTAATAAAGCAAGAAATCACTGCAATAAAGCGAAATGATATTGGCTCAAAGGATCAGGATAACGAAACAATTTGGGTAGAAATAAGAAATAGTAAAGGGAAAAAAGCAGTGGTGGGAGTAGTCTATAGGCCTCCAAACAGCTGTAACTCAGTTGGTCGGAGCATAAATCAGGAAATAGTTGGGGCTTGTAATAAGGGAACAGCTATAATTATGGGGGATTTTAACTTTCATATTGACTGGACTAATCAAGTGGGACACGGCAGCCTTGAAGAAGAGTTTATTGAGTGTATTCGGGATGGGTTCCTTGATCTGGTCCTGTGTAATGAGACAGGACTAATAAAAAATGTCCTAGTAAAGGATCCCCTTGGAATGAGTGACCATAACATGGTCAAATTCCATATTCAATTAGAGGATGAGAGGGTTGGATCTCAAACAAACGTACTGAGCTTAAATAAAGGAGACTATGATGGTATGAGAGTGGAATTGCTTAAGATGGATTGGGAAAATAGATTAAAGGGTAGATCAGTACTTGATCAGTGTTGTATATTTAAGGAGTTATTTTACAACTATCAAGAAAAATATATTCCACTGAAGAAAAAAGGGTGTAAAAGAAAAAATAGTTATCCGTGGCTAAGTAAAGAAATAAAGCAAAGTATACGACTAAAAAGAAAGTTATATAAGGTAGCTAAATCTAGTGGGAAGATTGAAGATCGAGAAGCTTTTAAAGATCAGCAGCAAATAACAAAAAGATTGATTAAGAAGGGGAAGATAGATTATGAAAGTAAATTGGCGAAAAACATAAAAGCAGATAGTAAGAGTTTTTATAGTTACATAAAAAGAAAAAGGGTGACTAAAGTAAATGTTGGTCCCCTAGAAGATGAGACCGGGAAACTAATGGTAGGGGACATGGAGATGGCGGAAATGCTGAACATATATTTTGTATCAGTTTTTACAGTAGAGGACACTCAAAATATCCCAACACTGGATAAACGGGGGCTCTAGGGGGAGAGAAGCTAACTACGATTCAAATCACCAAGGAAATGGTACTTGATAAATTAATGGGACTGAAGGTGGATACATCCCCTGGACCGGATGGCTTGCATCCTAGGGTCTTAAGGGAAGTGGCGGTCGGGATTGTGGATGGACTCGGCAATGGTCCCGGCAGATTGGAAAAATGCTAATGTAACTCCTTTATTTAAAAAGGGCAATAGACAGAAGGCTGGGAATTATAGGCCAGTTAGCCTAACATCTGTGGTTGGCAAAATGTTGGAATCGATAATTAAGGAAACAGTAACAGGGCATTTGGATAAACATAGCTTAATAGGACAAAGTCAGCATGGCTTTACAAAAGGGAAGTCATGTTTGACAAATTTGTTGGAGTTCTTTGAGGACATAACATATAGGGTAGATAAAGGGGAACCAGTGGATGTGGTGTATTTGGACTTCCAAAAGGCATTTGACAAGGTGCCACACCAAAGATTATTACTTAAAGTAAAAAATCATGGGATTGGGGATAATATTCTGGCATGGGTGGAGGATTGGCTTTCTAACAGAAAACAGAGAGTTGGGATAAATGGTTTATTCTCAGACTGGCAGTTGGTGACTAGTGGTGTTCCACAGGGGTCGGTGTTGGGACCCCAACTCTTTACAATCTATATTAATGATTTGGAGAAAGGGACTAAGTGCAACGTATCGAAGTTTGCTGATGACACAAAGATGGGAGGGAGTGTAATGAGTGCGGAGGACATTGAAACCCTGCAGGGGGACATAGATAGGCTGAGTGATTGGGCAGACATTTGGCAGATGAAATATAATACTGACAAGTGTGAGGTCTTGCACTTTGGCAGGAAAAATAATAGAGCAAGTTATTATCTAAATGGAGAGAAACTGGAAAGTGCTTCTGTGCAAAGGGATCTGGGGGTCCTGGTGCAGGAAACACAAAAAGTTAGTATGTAAGTGCAGCAGGTGGTCAAGAAGGCCAATGGAATGCTGGCTTTTATTGCTAGGGGGATGGAGTATAAGAACAGGGAGGTCTTACTGCAGTTGTACCCGGTATTGGTGAGACCACACCTGGAGTACTGTGTGCAGTTCTGGTGTCCATATTTAAGAAAGGACATACTGGCTCTCAAGGCAGTGCAGAGAAGGTTCACTAGGTTAATTCCGGGGATGGGTGAGTTGATGTATGATGAGAGGTTGAGTAGATTGGGACTCTACTCATTGGAGTTCCGAAGAATGAGAGGCGATCTTATTGAAACATATAAGATTGTGAAGGGGCTTGATCGGGTGGATGCGGGGAGAATGTTCCCAATGATGGGTGAAACTAGGACTAGGGGGCATAATCTTAAAATAAGGGGATGCCGTTCCAGGACTGAGATGCGGAGAAATTTCTTCACTCAGAGGGTAGTGGGGCTGTGGAATTTACTGCCCCAGAGAGCTGTGGAAGCTACTACACTCAATAAATTCAAAACGGAGATAGTCATTTTCCTGGATAAAAATGGCATTAGGGGATACGGTGAGCGAGCAGGTAAGTGGACATGAGGCTAGATTTAGATCAGCCATGTGATCTCCTGGACCAGTTTTCGATAGCCTGGATGGGTCGGAGAGGAATTTTCCAGATTTTTTCTCCTCAATTGGCAACTCGGTTTTTTTCCCCCGGGTGATCACATGGGTTTGGGCGGGATGAATAATAAAATAAAATGGGCGGCATGGTGCCCTGTTGGTTGGCACTGTTGCCTTGTGGGATTCGGTGAAAACTAGAGTTAAGATTGGATCAGCCATGATCTTGTTGAATGGCGGAGCAGGCTTGAGGGGCCGATTGGCCTACTCCTGCTCCTATCTCTTATGTTCTTATGTTCTTATGTTCAAACCTGCCTCTACCACTTCTACTGGAAGCTCGTTCCACACAGCTACCACTCTCTGAGTAAAGAAATTCCCCCTCGTGTTACCCTTAAACTTTTGCCCTCTAACTCTCAACTCATGTCCTCTTGTTTGAATCTCTCCTACTCTCTGCAGCTTCTTCCGGTCTTGGACAGGACAACTTCCATACCAGGTTGTGATGCACCCCAGAAGAATGCTTTCTACGGTGCACCTATAAAAATTTTAAAAATTATAAAAGTTTTAGTGGACAGGCCAAGTTTCTTCAGCTTCCTCAGGAAGTAAAGGCGCTGGTGGGCTTTCTTGGCAGTGGACTCTGCTTGGTTAGACCAAGTCAGGTCATTTGTGATATTCACCCCGAGGAACTTAAAGCTTTTGACCTGTTCCATCTGTGCACCACCAATGTAGATGAGGTCGTGCAGTCCACTACTCCTTCTGAAGTCAACAACCAATTCCAACAGAATATTATAAAACAATAATTAAACAACCAATAGAATATTATAGCATCTTATAACCAAATTTAAAGCTTTTTTTAGGGATTTAATGTTAAATTTAAGATGGTGATGGTTTTTCTTTTTAAGAGATAATTTTTTTGGCTCTCTCTTTGTTTAAAAAAGATTAAGTATAAACATGGGATAGTTTGTAGATGCTGGAATGTAAACAAGTTGAGACTTTGTTGTTCCTCTCACAAGGTCAGTGGGTTTCATCTTTTTAAACTTGTTTTTTCTAAAGACAGGGCAGTCCCTGGCTTCGTATTCTATCATAGGGTGCTTGCTTCTTTCCGGGCTGTGGGGGAGGGGTGGGGTTAGAGTTAGGGGGTTTTTCTCATTGGGTGGTTCTGGAGCATACTTGTTCTCTATGCGGTTGTATTCTTCATCGCCGCCATTTTTGATCATCCCGTATTGGTATGTGCTCTGCGCATGTGTAGGGTAGAATAAAATTATAGTATGGTATTTAAACGGATTAATGTAATAAGTTGGAATGTACATGGTTGGAATCATCCTACCAAATGATAAAAGACTTTTAAAATCATTAACCGATTCCAACCTGTTATAATTTTTGTCCAAGAGACGCATATCAGGGCAGGAGATCAAAATAGAATTTTTGGATGGTGGACGGGTTTGCAATTTCACTCCACTTCTCAAAGTAAAACTATGGGAGTGACTATTTTTATTAACTCCAATATTTCATTTACTCAAGAGGATATTAAGTCAGATTTTAATGGTAGATTTTTAATTGTTAAAGGAGTAATTTGTAACAGGAAAGTTTTTTTGGTCAATTTGTACAGTCCTAACTTAGATGATCCTTCCTTTTTTAAAAATGTATTAGCTTTACTGCCTGATTTAAATGAATAATGAATTAATATGAATTGATAATGGGCAGGGATTTTAACTGTTTTTTAAATCCTTTGATTGACAAGAGCTCAACCAATCAGCAACTTTCAAATCACTCCGAGTCACTTATTAATTCCTTTTTGATCGATTTTGGATTGATTGAAATATGGAGATATTTACACCCTGATGACAGAGAATATTCTTTTTTTCACATGTTTATAGAAAATATTCGAGGATCGATTATATTATAGTTGACCCTCGCTTCTTGCCTAGTATTAAGAATTGTGAGAATGACGCTATTACTGTATCTGATCATGCGCCTCTAAGTTTGTCTTTTGAACTCGATGATGTCATTCTTGCCCGCCCACATGGCGCCTGTCTCAGACATTATTGCAAAACTTTGACTTTGTCTGCTTCATTGAAACCCAGATAAAAGAATTTTTTCTTTTAAATAATATAGGGGGTACGTCTAAAATAATCATATGGGATACATTTAAAGCATTTTTACATGGTCAGATCATTTCTTATTCAGTTAAGCTTAAAAAACAGACTAAAGTATAATTAGATAAGATTTCAAAACAAATTAAAGATTTAGATAATATTTATGTGATTTCCCCTAATATTGATTTATTTAAACAAAGGGTGGAACTCCAATCATAATATAATTTACTATTAACCTATCCTAAAATAACAAACTGCTTGCATCTCAATTAAAAAAGGCCAGAGCCAAAAGGCAAATTTTGAAAATCTGTAGGAAAGACTTCGGAATATGAAGAAATTAATAAGCTTTTTCAATATTTTTATACTGAACTTTATAAATCTCAATTTCCAGTAGATTCTTCTAAAATGAATGCTTTTTTTTAACGAAAGTTTGCTTTTCCTCAAATCTCTGTTGAGGAACAAAAGACTCTTGATGCTCAAATTACTGAAGCTAAAATTCATAAAGCTATTTTTCAATGCAATCTGGTAAGGCCCCTGGACTTGATGGCTACCCTGTAGAATTTTATAAAGCATTTGGAAAATTGCTCTTTCCATGTATGTTGGAAATCTTTAAGGATTCTTTTGTGAAAGGTGATTTACCCTTTACCTTTTATGAGGCTTCTATTTCTTTAATCCTTAAAAAGGATAAAGATCCTACTGATTGTGCATCATTTCATTATTGAATGTCGATACTAAGATCCTGTCAAAGATAATTGCCAATCAGTTGGAAAATATAATGGATGAAATTATTTTTAAACATCAAACAGGCTTTATAAAGGATCATTATCCCTTTTCAAATGTTCAAAGATTATTTAACATTATACATTCATCTTCTTTTAAAACTTCACAATGCATCGTCTCTTTGGATGCTGGAAAAGTGTTCGATCGAGTCAAATGGAAATATGTATTTAATGTTTTAGAGAAATTTGGTTTTGGTGTTAATTTTAATAATTGGATTAGAATGGTATATAAAACTCCTATTGCTACTGTTATTACTAATAACTGTCGATCCCCTTTTTTTCAAGGTTGTCCATTAAGTCCTTTCTTATTTAACTTAGTATTAGAACCCCTTGCTATCGCTCTTCGTGAAGCTAAAGATTTATGGGATTCTTGTGAATGAGACCATTCATAAGATTTCTCTTTACACTGAAGATTTACTGGTTTATATATCTAATCCTGAGGAATCTATCCCTGCCTTGCTAAAATTAGAAACAGAAACATAGAAAATAGGTGCAGGAGTAGGCCATTCGGCCCTTCGAGCCTGCACTGCCATTCAGTATGATCATGGCTGATCATCCAACTCAGAACCCTGTACCTGCTTTCTCTCCATACCCCCGATCCCTTTAGCCACAAGGGCCATATCTAACTTCCTCATAAATATAGCCAATGAACCAGCCTCAACTGTTTCCTGTGGCAGAGAATTCCATGGATTCACCGCTCTCTGTGTGAAGAAGTTTTTCCTCATCTCGGTCCTAAAAGGCTTCCCCTTTATCCTTAAACTGTGACCCCTCGTTTTGGACTTCCCCAACATCGAAAACAATCTTCCTGCATCTAGCCTGTCCAATCTCTTTAGAATTTTATACGTTTCAATAAGATCCCCCCTCAATCTTCTAAATTCCAGTGAGTATAAGCCTAGTCGATCCAGTCTTTCTTCATATGAAAGTCCTGCCATCCCAGGAATCAATCTGGTGAACCTTCTTTGTGCTCCCTCTATGGCAAGAATGTCTTTCCTCAGATTAGGGGACCAAAATTGCACACAATACTCTAGGTGCGGTCTCACCAAGGCCTTGTACAACTGCAGTAGAACCTCCCTGCTCCTGTACTCTATTCCTTTTGCTATGAATACCAACATACCATTTGCCTTTTTCTCCGCCTGCTGTACCTGCATGCCCACCTTCAATGACTGGTGTACAATGATACCCAGGTCTCGTTGCACCTCCCCTTTTCCTAATTGGCCACCATTCAGATACCGTAAATTCCGGACTACAAAGCGCACCTGATTAAAAGCCGCACGCTCTAATTTTAGAAAGAAAATCAATTTTGTACTTGTACAGGCTGCACCAGATTTTAAGCCACAGGTGTCCCACGTTGTAATATGAGATATTTACACAGAAAGATATTACACGTGAGGATTTTTTAACTTTTAATTAATCCGTATGGTAACATAAACAAATACATATTGCAAATGCTTTTTTTCGAACCGTGCCTGTAACATGGCTACTTTTAAATATACATACGTATCGGTAACACACAAATTACGTTGCGTATACTTTTTTACTGAACAGTGCACGAACAACATTCCAATATCTCCTAACGACTGGTAAAAAAAATATATATACTGCAGCCTACCAGGAAAAGTTATTGATCACCTTTAACTTAAAAGCTGCATCATATGCTGGCAGCGTTCTCGCGCGGGTGTAATGCGCTCGCCCCCTCCCTTCCGTTTATCGCAAACCGGTATTTTCCCACAAGACGCAGCGAAACCGGATGTGACGTCATAGCATTCCGGGATGTAGTAGAGAAAACAAATATACTTAAAACATTTCTAACTTTAACTAGAAAATACTAACAAATGAATTACTAAGCGAAAATATTATAAACTAAATAACTGCCATAAAGGCAGCACAATGCTTTTCTTCGAGTGTTTTCCATGTTGATGAGGGTGAGTACAAATGACTGATTTACAATAATTTAATTGTGAAAGTGCGCTTGATTTATCGTACAATTTCATTGGACCTCTGTGAACTACTCATCAATTTTATTGGTCTATACTGTTACGAGGCAAAATGTTTTTGGCGGCATGAAAAAAAAACATGCATTAGCCGCACCGTAGTAAAGGCCGCAGTGTTCAAAGCTGTTCAAAGCGTGGGAAAAAAGTAGCGGCTTATAATCCGGAATCTACGGTAATAATCTGTTTTCCTGTTCTCGCAACCAAAGTGGATAACCTCACATTTATCCACATTAAATTGCTTCTGCCATGAATTTGCCCACTCACCTAACCATTCCAAGTCACCCTGCATCCTCTTAGCATCCTCCTCAAAGCTAACACCGCCGCCCAGCTTCGTGTCATCCGCAAACATGGAGATGATGCATTTAATTCCCTCGTCTAAATCATTAATATATATTGTAAACAACTGGGGTCCCAGCCCTGAGCCTTGCGGTACCCCACTAGTCACTGCCTGCCATTCTGAAAAGGTCCCGTTTACTCCCACTCTTTGCTTCCTGTCTGCCAACCAATTCTCTATCCACATCAATACCATACCCTCAATACCGTGTGCTTTAAGTTTGCACACTAATCTCAAAAGCCTTTTGAAAATGTAAATATACCACACCCGCTATTTAATTATTTAATTATTCATTATTTAATGAATTTGGAGATTTTTCAGGATATAAAATAAATTTTAATAAAAGTGAACTGTTTCCTTTAAATGACTCTGTTTCTATATATGATAATATTCCTTTCAAAGTCACGGATTCCTTTAGATATTTAGGTGTTATAATCACTAAAAAATATAAAGATCTTTATAAAGCTGATTTTTTTCCCTTGGTAGTTTCTATGAAGTATTTATTTAGTAGATGGAACCTACTTACATTTTCACTTGCTGTTCACATCCATATAGTCAAAATGATGATTTTACCAAAATTTTTATATTTATTTCAGAATATCCCTTTTTTTGACTAAGAAGTTTTTCAATCAGATTGATTCTATAATTTCATCTGTTATTTGGAATAATAGAAGACCAAGAATTAGTAAATGTCACTTACAAAAATTGAAGAAGGATGGAGGTCTTGCTTTGCCTAATTTAAGAATGTATTACTGCGCTGTTAATGTGTGATATATGTCCTTTTGGGTACATTGGGTTGATAAGAACGAGTGGCCATTTTGTGTAGACTTGGAATTGAAAGCTGTGAAACAGTTTTATTTGAACTCATTATTGGGAGCTGCTTTACCTATACAATTAGCTAAAGTGCTAACCTTTGATTTGTTATACCCTTTGATTAAGCATTCTTTACAAACTTGGCTCCAATTCCATAATGTTTTTAAACTTTAAAAATTTAAACTTTGTAGTTTAATTTATTGAAATTACTTTTTTATGCCTTCTTTGAGTGATCCGATTTTTTACTTTGGAAAAATAAAGGTATTAATTCTTTTTTGGATCTATTTAAAGAAGATAGACTGATGTCTTTTGAACAATTAGTTCATAAATATTCGTTTTCATACTCACACTTTTTACAATACCTTCAAGTTAGACATTTCTTAAAAAATTATTTAAGTAATTTTCCTTACATATTTGATGCCAACCTGTTCCCTATTTATCCGCTGTCTGCCTGTCTGTCGACACGACCTGTCAGTCTACATCAGCCTTTATGTATCGATATGTCTCTCTTCACCTGTCTGTCTGTACCAGGCACTCCACATCCATCTGTCCACAACAGGCCGTCAATATCACCCTGTCTACATCGGCCTATTAACTCACCTTGTTTATATCATTCTATTTATAACAGCCTGCCATCTTAGACCTGAATAAATAAGTCAGTCTATTACGTCCTTTCTATGTTGGACAATCGATATTAGCCTGTTTATATCACTGATAATTTCCTGCCTCCCAACCTTTTCAGCCTGTCTAAATTAGGCTGCTTATGTCAACACGACTACACATGCCTTTTTGAAGCAGTCAGTATTGAACTGCCTGCATCATCTTGTGTTGTTCAATATCCTGCCTCCTGCACAAGCCAATCTCTAATAGCCTGTTTCTATATCAGCCTGTGCATATTACCCTGTGAAAACTGAACTCTTAACATCATGGTGTTGGTATGAATACATTAGATGAGCCTTCCCAAAAATTATTCCTTTAATTTCAGCTCTGCCCTTGGCAACACCCTCACACATACAAAGTGATTTTCACTGTCAGTAAAACATTTCTCTACGGACACTTCTGCGTGTTGCCACATTCCCAAAGATTGTGCCCAACACTGCCCCATCTCTGGTGGGACTCTCCATGTTCTCGCTCATAAAGATTTCCCGGATGCAGTTTAATCTTCAATGCTCTCTACGCCTTTCAGATGTAGGAACCTCAATGTGAGCCACTGTCTACAAGCCCAGAAACCCAGGTTCAATCCTGTCACCGATTACTCACCGTGTAGAGTTTGTCTTCTGTGTAATTGGCTGCGTTGGTTCCTCCAGCTCTTAAAGACATGAGGATAGGCCGCTGTAAATTGCCCCTCGTGTGTAAGTGTTGGTGAGAAGGGGATAAGAATGTGGAAGTATAAACAACGAGCAAATGAATGACTCAGTGTAGTGTTGGTGTAGTTTGAGGGCTAGTACAGAGATAGTAGGCTGAATGTCCTGTTTCTATTCAGTATCTCTCTCGGAGATGGAGAAAACCACCCAGCTTTACAGACTCAAACACAAGAGACTGCAAGATGCTGGATTACAAAATTAACAACAAAAAAAGCTACTGAAGCAGATCTCTGGGGGCAGTGAGATGTTCTACATTGTGGGTACTCCCTAGATTTGGACTGAAGGGACAGGGAGCAGAGCGGCAGGATTAAGCATTGAGGGGAAGTGCTAACAAGTGATAGGTGGATCCAGCTGAGGAGTTGATTGGTAGATGGAGTCAGGTGGGGGAGAGAAGGGAGGAAATAGTAACAGAGGCTGAAGGTGATAGGTGGAGAAAACAAAGGCAGAAAGAATCTGGAGTTGGATTAAAGAAACAGGAAAGTCAAGCATGGAACCAGATCATGAAGGGACAATGGGGAGATGGAAACAGTGATGGGAGGGGAGATATTGCAGTGGAGAGAGATTGGGGCCTGTTATGAGTAATGTGTGGGTAATGGGCATCTGGGGTAAGTGGAAGAGGGGAGAGAGAGAGAGAGAGAAGTGAGAGAGAGGTGGGGTATGTGTGTATTAGTGTGGATTGCTGAGTGTGCCAGCCGGTGAGTCTATGTGGCACAAAGCGTGTCGTTGGTTTAAATTGAAGTTTCACTTGTCAGCGAGTTGTCAAACCTGTCTGTCACTTGTTCACTAACCAATATGAGACCCTGCAATGCATCCCATCGTTTTATTGTAGTCAACAGTGTTCATACCCACATCCTATTACACATTACAATGTTGATTTACATAGTAACTTGTCTGAATGAACACAAATGAAATGGGTGTAAAAATAATCCTGCAGTTTTCATTTAAGACAATCAAATGTAGAGGGAGTTCATTTTTGGTACCTTTGTGTGGAAATTTTATAAAACAACACTAAAACTTTAAGTAATACACACAAAATCATGGAGATCACACAAAACAAAATCAGCACATCAGACAGCATCTCTCGAGAGGAATAAATAGTCCATGTTTCAGGCTGAGATCTTCATCAAAAATGGATGGGAGCGGGTAGGAGGAAGGTGTGGGGGAGGGGAATGTGTATAAGCTGATGTTTTGATTGCATCCATATTTGTCAGAGAGGCTTTGTATTTATATTATCTCCAGCAGTAAAATTATGCCACTGGTGCTTTGGGTATCAATGAAGATCTCCATCTCTGGTCATGTCCATTATCGTGTCAGTAAACTCCTCTCAGCTCTCAGTACAGTCGGTCATACAAGTCCCGGGTGGGGACTGAGGAATACTATCGCACTCAGATGAGGAAGGATTCTTCATTGCCGTTTCTTCATTGTTTTACCATTCTGGGTCATTGTTAGCCCTGAACTGAACCCCCAAAGCCTCGAGGATTGGTGGACCACAAACAAGAAAAATCTGCGGATGCTGGAAATCTGAGCAACACACACAAAATCGTCAAAGCTGCAATCCCCTTCACGGGCAGACGGACGTTTCATCTGCCAGCGAGTGGAACTGTTTCACGGCCAAGGGTATCTGGTGAGGCCGAGTATAGATCCAGGTGTGTTTGCACATGAATGTGTGTGTGTGTGTGTGTGTGTGTGTGTGTGTGTGTGTGTGTGTGTGTGTGTGTGTGTGTGTGTGTGTGTGTGTGTGTGTGTGTGTGTGTGTCTGCACGTGAGAGAGAGAGAGAGAGAGAGGGGGGGGGGGGAAAGTGTATATTGCTGAGTGTACCAATCAGTGAGTCTATGTGATACCAAGTATGTCATTGGTTTCAATTGATGTTTCCACTTGTCAAATCTGACCGCCACTTGTTCACTAACGATATGAAACCCTGTAATGCATTCCATCGTTTTATTGTAGTCAACAGTTTAGTCAGTTTAGTGTAGTCAATTGTAGTTTTATTGTATGCTCATGTCCTATTTGAATTGAGTTCAATTGACTTTATGACTAACATCCTTCAAGTACATGAGTAAAAATCTTTGTTACGTCTCCACTCAAATGTGCAATGTGGAATTATACTGATTTATATAGAACATAGAACATAGAATAGTACAGCACGTTACAGGCCCTTTGGCCCACAATGTTGTGCTGACCCTTAAACCCTGCCTCCCATATAACCCCCTACCTTAAATTCCTCCATATACCTGTCTAGTAGTCTCTTAAACTTCACTAGTGTATCTGCCTCCACCACTGACTCAGGCAGTGCATTCCACGCACCAACCACTCTCTGAGTAAAAAATCTTCCTCTAATATCCCCCTTGAACTTCCCTCACCTTACCTTAAAGCCATGTCCTTTTGTACTGAGCAGTGGTGCCCTGGGGAAGAGGCGCTGGCTATCCACTCTATCTATTCCTCTTAATATCTTGTATACCTCTATCATGTCTCTTTTCATCCTCCTTCTCTCCAAAGAGTAAAGCCCTAGCTCCCTTAATCTTTGATCATAATCCATACTCTCTAAACCAGGCAGCATCCTGGTAAATCTCCTCTGTACCCTTTCCAATGCTTCCACATCCTTCCTATAGTGAGGCGACCAGAACTGGACACAGTACTCCAAGTGTGGCCTAACTAGAGTTTTATAGAGCTGCATCATTACATCGCGACTCTTAATCTCTATCACTCAACTTATGAAAGCTAATACCCCATAAGCTTTCTTAACTACCCTATCTACCTGTGAGGCAACTTTCAGGGATCTGTGGACATATACCCCCACATCCCTCTGCTCCTCCACACTACCAAGTATCCTGCCATTTATTTTGTATTCTGCCTTGGAATTTGTCCTTCCAAAGTGTACCATCTCACAGTTCCCCAGTTGAACTCCATCTGCCACTTCTCAGCCCACTTCTGCATCCTATCAATGTCTCTCTGCAATCTTCGACAATCCTCTACACTATCTACAACACCACCAACCTTTGTGTTGTCTGCAAACTTGCCAACCCAACCTTCTACCCCCACATCCAGGTCATTAAAAAAAATCACGAAAAGCAGAGGTCCCAGAACAGATCCTTGTGGGACACCACTAGTCACAACCCTCCAACCTGAATATACTCCCTCCACCACAACCCTCTACCTTCTGCAGGCAAGCCAATTCTGAATTCACCTGGCCAAACTTCCCTGGATCCCATGCCTTCTGACTTACTGAATAAGTGTGGAACCTTGTCAAATGCCTTACTAAAATCCATGTAGATCACATCCACTGCGCTACCCTCATCTATATGCCTGGTCACTTCCTCAAAGAACTCTATCAGGCTTGTTAGGCACGATCTGCCCTTCACAAAGCCATGCTGACTGTCCCTGATCAGACCATGATTCTTTAAATGCCCATAGATCCTAGCTCTAAGAATCTCTTCCAACAGCTTTCCCACCACAGACGTAAGGCTCACTGGTCTATAATTACCCGGACTATCTCTACTACCTTTTTTGAACAAGGGGATAACATTCACCTCCCTCCATCCTCTGGTACCATTCTCGTGGACAATGAGGACATAAAGATCCTAGCCAGAGGATCAGCAATCTGTTCCCTCGCCTCATGGAGCAGCCTGGGGAATATTCTGTCAGGGCCCGGGGACTTATCCGTCCTAATGTATTTTAACAACTCCAACACCTCCTCTCCCTTAATATCAACATGCTCCAGAACATCAACCTCACTCATATTGTCCTCATCGTCATCTAGTTCCCTCTCATTGGTGAATAACGAAGAGAAGTATTCATTAAGGAAACACGAGGAAATCTGCAGATGCTGGAGATTCAAACAACACACACAAAATGCCGGTGGAACATCTATATGGAGAAGCACTGTTGACGTTTCGGGCTGAGACCCTTCGTCATTGAGGACCTCACTCAATTCCACAGCCTCCAGGCACATCTTCCCACCTTTATCTCCAATCGGTTCTACCTTCACTCCTGTCATCCTTTTGTTCTGCACATAATTGAAGAATGCCTTGGGGTTTTCCTTTACCCTACTCGCCAAGGCCTTCTCATGCCCCCTTCTTGCTCTTCTCAGCCCCTTCTTAAGCTCCTTCCTTGCTACCCTATATTCCTCAATAGACCCATCTGATCCTTGCTTCCTAAACCTCATGTATGCTGCCTTCTTCCACCAAATAATATCAAATATTATTGACAACAGGATAGTCAATATAACATAGAAATACAGTTGCATTAGCATGAGTTAATCAGTCTGATGGCTTGGTGGAAGAAGCTGTCCCGGAGCCTGTTGGTCCTGGCTTTTGTGCTGCGGTACCGTTTCCCAGATAGTAGCAGGTGGAACTTTATGGGAGAGTGGCAAAGAGAAAGCCACTGTTGAAAAAAGCTCACATGCAATCATGGCTAGAGTTTGCCAGAAGACATGTGGGAGAAGGTTCTATGATCTGATGAAACCAAAATTGAGCTTTCTTGGCCATCAGACTAAACGCAATGTTCACACACCATCCCTAGCATGAACCACGGTGGTGGCTGCATCATGCTGTGGGGATGCTTCACTGCAGCAGGCCCTAGAAGGCTTGTGAAGGGAGAGAGTAAAATGAATGCAGCAAAATACAGGGAATTCCTGGAGGAAAACCTAATGCAGTCTGCAAGAGAACTTAGGTGAAGATTTGTTTTCCAGCAAGACAATGACCCCCCCAGCACAAGGCCAAAGCCTCACAGAAATGGCTCAAATACTAAGTTAATGTCCTGGATTGACAAAGTCAGAGTCCAGACCTCAATCCAACTGAGAATTTGTGGCTGAACTTGAAAAGGGCTGTTCACTCACGATCCCCTTGCAATCTGACAGAGCTTGAGCAGTTTTGGGGATAATTGCAAAGGGGGTGAATACAATTCATAGGCACTGTACATTAAACTCAACACTAGGAGTTGCTGAAAGTGCCTGGTTCAAGCCTGACAGTACAGGTGGGGGCTCCTGGTGAGAACATTTGTACCATCATCAAAGCTGCAATCCCCTTCACAGGCAGACAGATGATTCATCTACCAGTGAGTGAAACTGTTTCATGTCCAAGGGTATCTGGTGAGACTGACTATAGGGGTGTGTGTGTGTGTGTGTGTGTGTGTGTGTGTGTGTGTGTGTGTGTGTGTGTGTGTGTGTGTGTGTGTGTGTGTGTGTGTGTGTGTGTGTGGGGGGGGGGGGGGGGGGGTGGTGGAGGTGGGGAGATGGGATCTGTGTGCATCATTATGGGTTACTGTGCATGGCAGCCAACATGTCTGTGTAACTGACAGGTCGTTGGTTTGAACTGATGTTTCTGGCTTGCCGGTGAGTTGACAAACAAGCAAGCCCCTTGTTCACTAACTGACATGAAACCCCATTGTTTTATCGATGTCAGCACCTTTCATGTCCCACGTTCTATTTCACAATACAATTCGGATGGAAGTGGAAATTTTCTTGAACAATATTCAGCAGGAGTTTCTGATGTGTAATATTTTATTGTCAATAAAACAAAGTACAGCGATGTTCTGTCATAGCATTCTGTTGCCAGATGAAAAAGCAGAGATTGGAGTTAGAGAACTGTCAGCAAATACAGAGAAGACATGATCACAAAGCAGAGCAGTGGAGATGATATAACAGTAAATGATATTTTACTAATAAACTGCAAAATAACAAGGCACAAGTATTAAAATGACAAGGCAACAAGATACCTGAGGGCTAGGAGCAACTGGTTGAGTCTGGCTGGTTTGATGGGTGAACAAAGATTATGGTTGCTAGCTGGGTTTAAATAGGTTGCAGGTGATGAGTTGGAAATGAGTAATAGGATTGACTCCTGTTCGCTGGGTGCAGACTGAGAGGTGGCTTCCTCTGCAGACCTGATAGGACCCTTCCCCCATACATCCCGGAATGATCCAAATGGGTCTGATGGAACTCCTCGATGAGTGATGATTAAAAGAAGAAACTAGACAGCACCCAGTCCTTTCCTCCGGGCTCTACCCTGACCATTTGACCAGGTACTGCACACCCAGTCCACGACTGTGTGACTCCATTAACTGACCAACTGTACAATAGACCACCTTCCACCATCCTCTGTCCCACAGGTACAGGCTCGGGAAGGTTGAGTGGTCCATGGAGAGTGGGCTTGACACAGGTCACATGGAAAGTTGGTGTGATCCTGAGAGACATTAAGTGTGTGGCTTCAAGCAATGGGTGATCCTAAAGGATCCAATGAACTGGGGCGAGAGCTTGTGGTAGTCAGTACACAGGGCAGATCTCCTGGTGGCAGGGGGTGTGATTGATACTACGATGACCCAGTGTAGTCTGGCTGAGTGCTGATGGTGGTTAGCCTGTTGGCAGGAGGCATGGTGAACAGCAAGGATGGCCCTCCATACCCTCCTCCAAGAGTCCCAACATTGGCAAACAGGGTCCTGGAGGACAGGACATCCCTCATTGGTTCCTCTAAGGGAAAAAAAGAACAGAGGTTCATAAACATGAAGGGTGACAGAGCTGCAACAGATGAGATGTGTAGATTGTGGGATAGTTCAGCAGGTGCTCATTCCTTGTGGAAGGGTTTGAGGCGGAGAAGCATCACTTCTCCACTGATTAGCTGTTTCCGATTGACCATTGGTCTGCGGATGATAGCCAGAGGACAAACTCAATGAGGAATGGAGGATGGAGCAGAAGGCTCTGCCAGAATCTGGAGATGAATTGTGGGCCACAGTCTGACACAATGTCCCGGGGCAGCTGTGGAGGCAAAATAAACGTTGGAGAACGAGGTCGGCCATCTTAGTGGCTGACGGACGTTTGGGGACAGCAGTGAAGTGGGCCGCCTTGGAGAACGGGTCACCACTGTCACGATCACTGTCGCCCCCTTGGAAGGTAGTAACCATGTGTTAAAATCCATGGGTTGCTGATTGGAGGAATTTGACTGGGCATATTGAGGGCAGACAGCGATGGACTTTAGTACACCTGCGATCGTGGTGGGCCACCAGAACCGGTGTCACAGATAATCCAGCGTCTGTTATACACCTGGATGGCCAGGGAGCGGCAAGAAGTGGGCCCACTGGAAGCTTCAGAGTACACAGTCACTGGCACGTACATGCAGTTGTCAGGTGTGTCAGCTGGAGCTGGCTTCTGTTACAGGTACTGGCAGCTCTGGTTCTCAACGTCCCAGATGATTGGCACAAGGATCTCGGAGGATGGAATGATGGGCTGAGGGTCGATCTCTGTTTCAGCTGGATAGGACTGTCGTGACAGGGAACCACCTTAGTGTACTTGGACCCAGGTTGGTAAGAAATGGTGAAGTTCACTTGCTCAAGTAAGAGGGTCCAGTGAGCCTGACTTGAGTTTAATTGCTGGGTTGGTGATTGGATGCTCTATGACAGTGGTCCTCAACCACCGGGCCATGGACCGCTTCGGGGCCACAAAACATGTACTACCGGGCCGCGAGGAAGCAATATGAAACCATATGAGTCAGCTGCACCTTTCCTCATTCCCTGTCACACCCACTGTTGAACTTGAACGCACGTGAGGTCCTTACCCATGCGACGTCATCAGTTGCCTAAACGCAGAGACACCCTCGCGTCGGGGATCACTGGTTGGCCTCAGGTAACGTGAGAAGTGCCATTACTACTGTCCTGGAGCGCAGACAGATGGGCGCCGCCTCTAATCCTGTTCAGCACACCGAATGTTCGTGGGGAACCCGGTGCTCAAATATTCGCAGACGACCTAATTCGGGCTCGGTTTTGTAAGTAGCAGAGCAGCAACCTCACTGCAATCTACAGAAAGTCATCCCTCGAGCCAAACTTTTGTCGGCCGATAGATCCTACCTACCTACGGCGGGTGGTGGTGGGCGCCCTGTCGCACTCCTCGCTCAGTCGGTCGCTCTCTCCGGAGTGTGACCGCTGCGGCCCCAGCACGGGGACCTCCGGCCCTGATCTTGTCCTCTCACCCCACCTACGACCAGCTGCACCTGGCCAAGGCATCTGGTGACAGGCAGGCAGGAGGCTGGCATTCAGGTCTGGAGGCTGTCCATGAGGCAATGAAGCCCTCAAAACTGCTTTGACAATCTGAGTCCAAGCACCCTGCACTTAAAGACAAACCCGCTGAGTTTATTGAGTGGAAAAAGCATGAGCAAGTGGAACAGAAGCAAGTGCTGAGAGCCACGTAAACTAAATTGTGGAATAGACTGGATATAAGGAACCCCCTTCGAGTATCGCAGTCTCCCATCACCCCTCGATGGGACCGTCTTGTTGCAGGGAAACAATATTGGTGCATTGCAATGATTTTATTGCAATTATTTTATATGTTCATACGAGGAAAATATGTGCTGTGTGTTTAATATCCAAACGTTACTTAAAATGTTATGATGCTATTGACTTATAAGAGATTTATAATTGACTTATCACTATGTACTTGCAAGGACAACATGCGCTGTGTGTTTGATATTAGATTCATTAGATAAACCCCTTTAGAAATGAAATTGAATGTATTAGCCACATAGTTGACTTATCACCTATATTCCGGTCGTGATTAACATCCCACCCCCATCCCCGTTGGCCGGTCTGCAAGAATATTGTCAATATTAAACCGCTCCATGGTGCAAAAGGTTGGTGACCCATGCTCTATGAAGTTCTGGCAGTTGGTCCTGATCCGGAAGGGCTTGCTGTTTCCCAGCACCCAGTATCTCCATTCCTCCAAGGCCCTTTGATGGTGAGTAGCTCCTAGTGCACTGTCCCATAATGGCGCTGTGTAGAGTTGAACTTGAGTGAGAAGACACAAGGGTGTATTGTCCCGTCCGGTTGTCGATGGGAGTGGATGGCCACAATGCCCACGTCAGCTGCGTACACTTCTATAACACAAGATCCACAGGGTCTCCTGAACCTTGACTGATGAAATAGAAACCAGAAACAATTGAACACGTTACAGGATTCTGCAGTAGTTTAACTCAGTTTGATTACTTACATAGGCACAATTAAGTGGCAAACATTCACTAAAATCTTGCTTTAAAATGCAAACTTAACTAATTTGCTCTGTGTGTACTTTCTGTATCTCTTTCTGCTGTCCCTGTTCTAACAGCTCAGCGCCTGCTTTTTAAACTTTGCTTTCAAATTTGCTTCCGGCCTCTTGAATCTGGGTTGATGACCATGGGTGTGGTGAGTAACTGTTCTCCCACAACTCTGCAACAGCCTCCTTCCTATATCTGCTGCACGTTATTGTGTCAATGTTTCCCAGAAAGACCCTTCATGTAGAAAACGAAATTGATAAACAAAGACGAGAGCTAATCTGCTCACCTCCATCCATTCTGTGGAGAAGGAACCTACAGCAGTCCTGGCACAGGTTGAGGACCTCCTTTCCCTGCAGATATCACCACTTGCACTGCATTTGCTGAAATCCCTGTCGATATATGAGAAGTTGTGAAATGGAGCAATTAATCATCTCAGCAAGGATCAGAGTCCGCTCTTCCTCTAAGATCAATATACGCCTTCCTTCCCACACAGTAGCCCTCCATTTTTTTATCATCCATGAGTCGATGTCAGAGCCTTTTCAAAAGTTCTTAATATATCTGCCTCTGCACCTTCCCTGGCGTTCCACACACCCACCACTGTGTAAAAAAAACTTACCTTTGACATCCCCACCCCACTACCCCCCAGTACCCGTTACCCCAGACAAATTAAATTATGCCCCTTTGCATTAGTTATTTCTGCTCTGGGATAATTCTCTGGCTATCCACTCTATCTCTGCCTCCTATCATTTTGTACACAGCAACACTCCCAATTTGCATCTGTTCACATTCTGGAATGAAGATTAATGATTTAGAAAGATGCTGTTAAAGGAGCCGTATTAATTTGGTTCAAGCTTATTGCTTTCGAGCCACAATGAAGGATTAGATTTCAGTTAATCTGGGAGTTTTAGTTAGTGGCTCTGTTGGCCTAGCCTGTTTATTATTTTCCCATGTTCTGAACTGTTCATTCCATGTCTCTCTCTCTCCATTTGAGCCATCACTGAACTCTGGACAGTGGATGTGGTGGGTTGAAGGCCTGTTTCTAAGTGATATGACTCTGTGACTCTACAAGGCTGATTACAGGGGAGAAGAGTTAGGAATGGTGTTTAGAAACTGTCAAGCCAAAGAGCATTCAATGATGCTGTGCAGTTTAGTGGCGATTAATAGGAGTATTCCTATGCAATTCAGTTAGACACTCACCCATGGGAGGAGTTCACATATTGTACAAGCAGCAATAGCAATAAAGTTCAGTTGAATAGTCTGCATGCGGGTGTGCTCTGCACTCTCCCTCAGTAACAAACACAACATGCCGACAGAAGTGGTTGATCATTGATGAATTTGTGCTAAAAACGAAGTGAGATCGTCAACAAGTAAGAATTTACAGTAAGATGATTTTTGATTGTATATGTCTATGACAAACTATCCAGAGACTTATTTTGCTAATAGTACGCACCATGAGGCTGATCTGTGACCTCACCAGGGTTCCAGACATCGCCTTCGATCTGCACCCAAAGGTGTACATTGTAATAATCTGTGGGTCACTAGCCTGGGGAATCACACAGAAACACAGACACAGTAGTGAAACCTGAGAAGTCAGTCAAACTCTCAGGGAGAGAGAAAAGGAAGACTTTTGCAGACCAAATAAATAAAATAATAAATAAATAAATAGGAAAATGGAGCAAATACCTGCAGTACCTACATCTACATTCCTAATAAAGCCCCCCAGGAAATTTGATTTTTCTAAACCAGGGGACTTTGAGAAACAGCACAGATGCTTTGAGAGATTTAGGGTTGAAGCAATCTCACTCAGGCTTCAGACGAGCATCAAGTCATCACTCTGATATACTGCATGGGGACAAAGCTGATGACATCATGGGTGGATTAGGACTGACTGATGCTCAGGAAAAGGAATACAAAACAGTTCAGGACAAATTTTGGAGAAGAAAGTCGGAGGAGCAGAATGGGAGTGCGACGGGAGCCATTTTGATTTTTTCTTCTTCTCATCAGAGTTAAGAGAGGCAGGACTGCGCAGGCGTGTGACGTCGTGCAGTGAAGCAGGGAGGATTTGAAAAGGACACAGCCTTAAACAGCGGGCAGCGTCATTTGCGGGCACCAGAGTGAAGGCTTGAGGGCTTGGGCTCAGCCGGCTTAGGCAAAAGCGGGCGAGGCAAGGTAGGTTTCAGTTTTCAGTTTTTTCCTGCTCTTTGAGGAAAGGGGAAGTATGAGTGTGAGGGCAGCTTGTTGTTCTCGGTGTCGGATGTGGGAGGTCCTGGAGTCTCCTAGCCTCCCGGACGGCCACATCTGCACCAGGTGCGCCGAGCTGCAGCTCCTAAGGGACCGCGTTAGGGAACTGGAGCTGCAGCTCGATGACCTTCGTTTGGTCAGGGAGAGTGAGGAGTTGATAGGTGGTCACACCGGAGCCTCGGGAGGCAGACAGGTGGGTCACGGTTAGGAGGGGTAAGGGGAAGAGTCAGGTACTAGAGAGTACCCCAGTGGCTGTACCCCTCGACAATAAGTACTCCTGTTTGAGTACTGTTGTGGGGGACGGCCTACCTGAGGGAAGCGACAGTGGCTGTGCCTCTGGTACAGTGTCCAGCCCTGTAGCTCAGAAGGGTAGGGAAAGGAAGAGGAAGGCAGTAGTAATAGGGGACTCGATAGTTAGGGGTCAGATAGGCGTTTCTGTGGACGCGATCAGGAGACCCGGATGGTAGTTTGCCACCCTGGTGCCAGGTCCGGGATGTTTCTGCTCACGTCCAAGATATCCTGAAGTGGGAGGGTGAGGAGCCAGAGGTCGTGGTACATATAGGTACCAATGACATAGGTAGGAAAAGGGAAGAGGTCCTGAAAGGAGAATATAGGGAGTTAGGAAGGCAGTTGAGAAGAAGGACCACAAAGGAAGTAATCTCGGGATTATTGCCTGTGCCACGCTACAGTGAGAGTAGGAATGGAATGAGGTAGAGGATAAATGTGTGGCTGAGGGATTGGAGCAGGAGGCAGGGATTCAAGTTTCTGGATCATTGGGACCTCTTTTGGGGCAGGTGTGACCTGTATAAAAAGGATGGGTTGCACTTGAATCGAAGGGGGAACCAATATCCTGGCGAAGAGGTTTGCTAAGGCTATTGGGGAGAGTTTAAACTAGAATTGCTGGGGGGTTGGGAACTGAACTGAAGTGATGAAGGAAGAGACAGTCGGCTCACAAATAGAGAAAGCTTGGAGACAGTGCGAAAGGGAGGATAGCAGGTTATAGAGAAGGGACGCATTCAGACTGATGGTTTGAGACATCTATTTTAATGCAAGAAGCATCATGAACAAAGCGGATGAGGTTAGAACGTGGATCAGAACTTGGAGCTATGATGTTGTGGCCATTACAAAGACTTGGATGGTGCAGGGGCAGGAATGGCTACTTTGTGCCAGGCTTTAGATGTTTCAGAAAGGACAGGGAGGGAGGCAAAGAAGGTGGGAGTGGCACTGTTGATCAGAGATAGTGTCACGGCTGCAGAAAAGGAGGAAGTCATGGAGGGGTTGTCTACGGAGTCTCTGTGGGTGGAAGTTAGGAATAGGAAGTGGTCAATAACTACTGGGTGTTTTTTATAGACCACCCAATGGGAACAGGGACATCGAGGAGCAGATAGGGAGACAGATTCTGGAAAGGAATAATAATGACATGTTTGTTGTCCTGGGAGATTTTAATTTCCCAAATATTGATTGGCATCTCCCTACAGTGAGGGGTTTATATGGGGTGGAGTTTGTTAGGTGAGTTCAGGAAGGCTTCTTGACACAATATGTAGATAAGGCTACAAGAGGAGAGGCTGTACTTGATCTGGTATTGGGAAATGAACCTGGTCAGGTGTCAGTTCTCTCAGTGGGAGAGTATTTTGGAGAAAGCATTGGAGAGAGATAGGAACAGACAAGTTAGAAAAGTGTTTAATTGGAGTAAGGGGAACTATGAGGCTATCAGGGAGGAACTTGGAAGTATAATTGAAAACAGATGTTCTCAGGGGGACATACGGAAGAAATGTGGCAAATGTTCAGGGGATATTTGCATGGGGTTCTGCGTAGATACATTCCAATGAGACATGGAAAGGATAGACACACGAAACAAGGAGCAGCTAAAATGCCCAACTGTAGGAGGTGCGGCAAGCCTCCATTCCACGTCTAAGAACTCCTTCCAGCAAAAGAAGTGAAATGCCAATAGTGTGGACCATTATAAAAGCCAGTTTCACTCAAAAACAGTTTTCCAGGGGGTCGAATAAGACCAAAATTCAGAAAGAGTGTAAGCTGCCTTGGAGAAACTGAAACAGGCTGGGATCACTAAATGGAAAGAAATGCAAAATTTGCAAAGGTGAGGTGAAGTTCTTAGGTCAGTTCTTAGGAAATGGCAGATGAATAAAAGAAACATTTTGTAATTCTGGCATGGTCCCAGAGAAATTGTAAGTGTCACTCCACTCTTCAAGAAGAGAGAAAGGCAAAAGAAAGAAAATTATAGGGCAGTTAATCTGACCTCAGTGGTTGGGAAGATGTTGGGGTTGATTGTTAAGTATGTGGCTTCAGGTACTTGATAAAATAGGCCACAGTCAGCATGGTTCCCTCAAGGGAAAATCCAGTCTGACAGATCTGTTGGGATTATTTGAGGAAATAACAAGCAGGATGGACAAAGGAGAACCAGTGGATGTTGTGGACTGGGATTTTCAGAAACCCTTTGACAAGGTGCCACACATGAGGCTACTTAACAAATTACGAGCCCATAGTATTACTAGGATGGATACAGCAGTGTCTGATTGACAGGAGGCAAAGAGTGGGAATAAAAGGGAGACTTTTCTCATTGACTTCCAGTGACTAGTGGTGTTCCACAGGACTCTCCTCTTGCTGCTGCCATGAGGAAGATGTTACAGGTGCATCAGGACTCACACCAACAGGTTCAGGTACAGTTACTACCCCTTAAACATCACTTCTGAAACCAGAGGAGATAACTTCAGTTGTTCCATCACTTGTTCCCACAAACTACAGACTCACTTTCAGACACTTCATGTCACTTGTTGGATATTTATTGTTGATTTATTTATTATTATATTTCTCTTCTTGTATTTCCACAGTTTGTTGTCTTTTGTACGTTGGTTGTTTGTCCATCCTGTTGGCTCTGGCGTCTCTTTGATTCTGTTGGTTTCCTGGATATACTGTGAATTCCTGGAAGAAAATTAATCTTAAGGGTGCGTCTGGTGACATATTTGCACTTTGCTAATAAATTTGATTTGAACTTTGAAGTCATTCTCCATTGAGGTAAAACAAAATTAAACAACAGCAATGCAGAATAAAGTGCCGAGAGTCCATTCGAGAGTCAGCAGTGGGACAGAAGCTCTCCTTAAGCTTGGTTGTCTATGCCTTTCGGTGTCTCCCTGATGGAACAAGAGAGACGAGTGAGGGGATGTTCATGGACTTCAGAAATCACATAGCAGAGGAGCAGAAGCAGTTTCTGAATCACTGAGTAGGTTTATCAGGCTCCTGTACCTCCTCCCTGATGGTGTTAATGAGAAAGGGAGGACACAGCTTGAGGTCAGGATTGAACCCAGATGATGTGCACTGAGAGACGGCAGATCTACCGGCTGCTCGGCTGTGCCACCTATTAAAGGACATGTGGACAGGTACATGGATAGGAAGCTTCAGATGGATGTTGGCCAAACACGGTCGGATGGGACAAATTTACACTCAGTGGCTATTTTATTAGATACTTCCTGTATATTTGTGGTCTTCTGCTGCTATAGCCCACAGTTTAACGTGTTGTGCATTCAGAGATGCTATTCTGCACACCACTGTTGTAACATGCTGTTATTTGTGTTATTGACACCTTCCTGTCAGCTTGAAGCAGTCTGCCCGTTCTTCTCTGACCTCCCTCATTAACAAGGCATTTTCACAAAAAAAACTACCATAAACTGGAAGGTTTATTTTTGTTTCTTTGGAGACTTGTGTGTGAAAATCCCAGGAGATAAGCAGTTTCTAAGATACTCAAATCACCCTGTCTGGCACCAACAATCATTCCATGATCAAAGTCACTCAGATCAAATTTCTTCCCCCTCCTGATGTTTGGTCTGACCAACAACTGAACCTCTTGACTGCTGTGTGCTTTTATTCATTGAGTTGTTGTAACATGTGTTATGAATGTGCCGCAATTCTGAGGGGCCGAAAGGTACAAAGTCGCCCCCTCCTTTTTGAGAATCGCAAGATTGCTATTAATTCGGGTCTCGGAACCAGGAATTGAGAGAGAGACACGCAGAATACACAGGATTTGGAATGTGTCCTGGCCTCAGTGGAACGGAACCATTGACAACGGCTATTGTCGCTTGGAGACGGAATTGTGTATTGAGTACTGTACTATTCATTGAAGCCCCTCAGGGGACGACCAGAGTGGGCTGGTTGAGGGATTGCATCATCCCAACCTGATTGACATCTGAGACCCCGTGAGTAAGGATAAAAGAGGGTCTGGGGAACAACCCCTTTAGACGCACCAGGAGAAACGCTGGAAATCCAGTGACAGCGTTTTATAGCAAAAGCCGGTGGGGCTTGTGTGCGTCCTGCCTTGCCTGGGATTGGCAGGCTCACCACGGAAGAACGGCTTAGCTAAAAGAGAGGCCACAAGTGAACGACCACACCAATGAGACTCCGATGGATCGAAATCATAAAAGGAAAATGGGCAAGTTTTTCTCCCAAATCTCTCTCTCTCTCCAACCATTGCAACCCAGCGGTCCCCAAAGGCTGCAGCCTGCATAAACTGAGTGAACTTTATATTTCCATCGGACAATACATTATCCCCTAGACAACGATAGAACTTATTTCTTATTAATTATTATTATACCCGCACTTTTAGATTTAGTATTGACGACGTATATTATCTGTATATTTGCATTGATATTATTTTTGTGTATTTTTACTAATAAATACTGTTAAAAATAGTATCAACGGACCTCTCTATCTTAGCTGGTAAGTGACCCAGTTACGGGGTTCGTAACAACATGGGGCCTCGTCTCGAGATTTGATACCAAATTGAAGGGCCAGTGAATCGGGCTTTTAAGTGCAAACTTGGGTCTGGTTGCGCGGGTAACCAGACGGGAAACCAGCAAAGATGGACGTTGATGAATTTATAGAAAACCCGACTCTGGAGGCGCTAGAGGCTGCCACAAAGTCGGACTTGATAAACATTGCGAAAGGACTAAATCTCGCAGAGGTGAGGTTGTCGATGAAAAAGTGGGAGGTGCGGAGGGCCATAACTCAGTATTATATTGTGAAGAATGTGTTTTCGGCTGAGGTATTGGAAAATATCCCTGAAAAGGCACCAGCTAGTGGGACGGCTCAGTTAGAGTTGGAGAAATTAAGGTTGGAACATGAAATTAAGTTAAAACAGCTGGAAGCAGCTGAAAAAGAGAAGGAAAGGGCCGAAAAGGAAAAAGAGCAGGAAAGAGCTGAGAAGCAGAGGGTGTATGAAATTAAGTTAAAACAGCTGGAAGCAGCTGAAAAGGAGAAGGAAAGAGCTGAAAAAGAGAGGGAAAGAGCTGAGAACCAAAGGGAGAAGGAGAAACAGAGGAAACATGACTTGGACATGGAGAAGTTAAGGCAAGAGTGAAGAGCTCAAGGGTCAGACCGGGAGGAGCGGTTTAATGTTAGTCGGGAGTTTAGGTTAGTACCTCCGTTCGAGGAGACGGATGTTGATAGTTATTTCTTGCATTTTGAAAAGGTGGCAGTGAGTCAGAAGTGGCCCAAAGATGAGTGGGTGGCGTTGTTACAAAGTGTGTTAAAAGGGAAGGCACAACGGGCATATGCGGCGTTGTCCATGGAGGAGGAGGAGTCTGAGAATTATGAGAAAGTAAAGGAGGCCATTCTTCGGATCTATGAATTGGTACCTGAGGCCTATAGACAAAAGTTCAGAAATTTAAAGAAAGGGTGGAATCAGACGTATGCAGAGTTTGCCTATGAGAAGGGTGTGCTCTTGGATCGTTGATGTGCTGCAGAAAGGGTGGAAGAAGATTTTTGGCGTCTCAGGGAGTTAATTCTGATGGAGGAATTTAAAGGTTGTGTTTCGGAGGATATCCGGATGTATTTGAATGAGAAGCCGAATAAGTCCATATCCGAATTTGCTAGGTTCGCAGATGAATATGCCCTAACCCACAAGACAAAGTTTTCCTCGAATAAAAGTTACCAAAAAGACTGTGGGAACGGTAGAGAAAGCCCGCCGGCTGAGGCAGAGATTCAGCCGGGAGCTAGCGGTAAAATTAAGGAGGAGGAAAGGCAAGACGGCAGGAGAGGTCCTGGCTTGACCTGTTTTAATTGTGGAAAGGTGGGTCATATTGCATCTAAGTGCCTTGCTCCGAGGAAGGAGACAGGAAAATGGAAAGCAGCAGTCCCTACAGGATGTATTGTGGTGATCAGTAAATCGACAAGAAAGCCCCAGGTAGACAGAATACGAGAGGGGCCTGAGAAATTTATTGCAGAAGGAACCGTGTCTGTGAAAGAGGGAGACACACCCATTCCAGTGCGGATCTGGAGAGACATGGGAGCTGAGCTGTCATTGATTCGCAGTAAGATACTAGATTTTGGTCACAAGACTGGAGAGGTAGCTTTGAGAGGCATAGGAAAAGGGACAGAAGCGGTGCCCTTGCATAGGATCATTATAAATTGTGAGCTGGTATCTGGACCAGTTGAAATAGGGGTGCGATCAGAATTCCCGAGAACTGACGTAGACCTCCTTCTGGGTAACGATTTAGCTGGTGGTGACGTTTGGTCGGCCATGGAGCTGACGAGCCAGCCTGTAAGTGTTGAGGACCCGCCCCTAGGTTCCAAGATCTACCCCGCATGCGCGACCACTCGCAGCATGTCGGAAAAGGCAGCTGAGAAAGAGACCAGTTTAAATCAGGCCAGTATCGATTTGGCTGAGACATTTTTACCTACCCTGTACCAAGAGGGGTTAGGGGATGGTAAAATGGAGAATAGGGAGGTGAAAGAGAGTAAAGGAGAGGAGGTAGACCTACCCTTAGCCAAGAGGGAATTTATAGAGGCACAGAGTAAAGATTAGAAACAGATAAGGCAGTTAGAAGGTCCAGGGTTGGACATGGATGATCTGTCTGGCTTGACGGAACTGTTTAAAGAAGTTGAAAATTCTAAAGGTGTTCCCGATAATGAAATGAGGGCAGTCCTAGATTAAAAGGATGCCGTTACCTTGAAGGAGTCTGCTGGGTTAGCAGATGAAATTGTTTTAACCCGCAGGGTTGAGTTTACTCCGGATGGAAGTTGCCCAGAGAGTAACTGGGAGGATCAGGGGAACTTAGAATTTGAAAAAGGGACTGGTATGGAAAGCCTGGAAGAGGTAGATGTCCCGTTTGAGTGTGTTCAAGATGTGGATGCACATGGTACTGAACCTAGTAATGAAACTCAGGAAAAGTCTGAGGTATCTGATATAGTTGAAAAGGAATGCAGTCCTTGTGGGTCAGGTGGACTTGGTTCAGTGAAGAAAGGGTTAACCTTGGTACTAGTGGGAAGTGAGAATTCCCAGTTGTTTGTGTTCGAAGGTGTGTTAAAAGTTAGTGAGGAGATAAAATGTGGTGAGGTGAATATTATTATTGAAGGAAAAGGGAGAAGTGTAGTTCCTAAATTGAATGAAGAAAATTTAAAGTCTGGATTGATGTCAGAAGCAGCAACCAGGCTACAGAGACAATGGCTTGGTAACACGGTGCCTGCGAATCAATTACAGGTTGATTTGGAATGTAAAGGTGCCCCACACGTTATTGTTATTCAAGAGTGTGCTGTGAAGAGGCAGAATTTGAAATGCTGTTTGGACAAAGAGGGATCGCTTGTAGAGTTTAAACTGAAAACTAATAGCATGAAGGGTCCTGAAGATAAAACCACTGACTTGCTTAAAAATAAAGAATTGGGTGGAAATTCAGCAAATGGGCTACGTTTGGAACACATTGTTGATAAAATAACTCCTATGAACGGAGCATGCAAAAGCCTATTCCACACTGGTGCACAAGCTAACCACGTGGGAGTTAACTGGAAAAGGGGCGAGGGTTGACGGGATGCCACTTTAAATAACAGGATCCGGTTTTAAGGGATTTCGACAAAGCATGTAACTAATAAAGACAACCCCATGGAAGATTGACTGTTAAGTTTGAAAGTAAAATAAAGATTAGTATTTGCATGAACTTTTGTAATATACACGTAAGCTAAGATCACAACTCTTTAGTTTTTGTTTGCTGAAGAAAAGGAATAAAAATAGATGGTTATTAAATTGGAGTCTGATGCTACAAGAATTTATTAAGGTACAAGATGTTAAGATACTAAAGGAAGTGACAATGTAATCGCTAACTGTTTAGATGCTGAATTGAATGTATAACTGTATTACTCTGTAGTGAAAAAAAAACCTCTTTTGTATTGTGTTAGATTCTGAAAATCCTGTAAGACTCTGTATTAATTAATTTTTACCTGTGGTAAAAATCTTAGAAGGAAGTGGGTGTTATGAATGTGCAGCAACTCTGAGGGGCCGAAGGATACAAAGTCACCCCCTCCTTTTTGAGAATCGCAAGATCGCTATTAATTCGGGTCTGGGATCCAGGAAATGAGAGAGAGACACGCAGAATACACAGGTTTTGGAATGTGTCCTGGCCTCAGCGAAACAAAGCCACTGATAACGGCCATTATCTCTTGGAGACAGAATTGTGTATTGAGTACTGTACTATTCATTGAAGCCCCTCAGGGGACAACCAGAGTGGGCTGGTTGAGGGATTGCATCATCCCAACCTGATTGACATCTGAGACCCCGTGAGTAAGGATAAAAGAGGGTCTGGGGAACAACCCCTTTAGACGCACCAGGAGAAACGCTGGAAATCCAGTGACAGCGTTTTATAGCGAACGCCGGTGAGGGCTCATGTGCGTCCTCCCTTGCCAGGGTGGCGGGCTCATCACGGAAGAACGGCTTAGCTAAAGGAGAGGCCACAAGTGAACGGCCACACCAACCAGACTCCGATGGATCGAAATCATAAAAGGAAAATGGGCAAGTTTTTCTCCCAAATCTCTCTCTCTCTCCAACCATTGCAAACCCAGCGGTCCCCAAAGGCTGCAGCCTGCATGAACTGAGTGAACTTTATATTTCCATCGGACAATACATTATCCCCTAGACAACGATAGAGCTTATTTCTTATTGATTATTATTATAACTCACACTTTTAGATTTAGTATTGATGATGTATATTATCTGTATATTTGCATTGATATGATTTTTGTGTATTTTTACTAATAAATACTGTTAAAAATAGTATCAACGGACCTCTCTATCTTTGCTGGTAAGTGACCCAGTTACGGGGTTTGTAACACATGTTTGACTGTTAGATATTTTCATTAACAAGCAGGTGTACAGGTTTACCCAATAAAGTGGCTGAGTGTAGCTCATGGGTGAGTTGGTTAAAGGACCTGTTTCCATGCTGAATTAATCTCTGGTTATCACTCAATTACAGTACCATTGATGTTAATGCTATAGTGAAAATAATGAGCCCATCTCCATTGTACCATACATAGTGTTCAAGTTTAGTCTGAATGGAATGGTAAGGGAACTAGTGGTAAATAGGAACACTACAGATATCCAGTGGAGATACCCAGAACTGTGGCAATTGAGGGAGAATGACAAGCAAGAGAAGATCTGCAGATGCTGAATATCAAAGTAACACACACAAAATGCTGGAGGAACTCAGCAGGCCAGGCAGTATCTATGGAAAAGAGTAAAAAGTCAACATTTCAGGTCAAAACCCTTAATCAAGACTCAATCAGGAAAGGAGGTCCTCAACCTGTGCCAGGACTGCTGTAGGTTCCTTCTCCACAGAATGGATGGAGGTGAGCAGATTAGCTCTCGTCTTTGTTTATCAGTTTGTTCTTCTAAATGAAGGGCCTTTCTGGGAAACATTGACACAGAACTCAATAACACGCAGCAGATGCAGGAAGGAGGCTGTTGCAGAGATTTGGGAGAACAATTACTCACCACACCCACGGTCATCAGCCAAGATTCAAGAGGCCGGAAGCAAATACGAAAGCAAAGATTAAAAAGCAGACGCTGAGCTGTTTGAACAGGCACAGCAGAAAGAGATACAGAAGATACATACAGAGCAAATTAGTTAAGTTTGCATTTTAAAGCAAGATTTTAGTGAATGTTTGCCACTTAATTGTGCCTATGTAAGTAATCAAACTGAGTTAAACTACTACAGAATCCTGTAACATATTCAAATGTTTCTGGTTTTTATTTTCCCTCTTTTGCATTTGCCATCTTGAATTTGTTGTTGTTTAATTATGTATTTTTGATCATTGTTTTGTGCTAGCTACCAGTTCCTGGATTGCCACAAGGAACCCTTCTGTTTCTGGGAAGAGAACTCCACCTCGGAGCCAGGCGTTCGACACTTGCTCGCTGACATCTCGTCTGCTCAGGTTAACTTTTACTTCTATGGTGATAATTTCTTCATTTTTCTGGGTTGTGCTTTCATTTAAGTTTGAGAGAGTGTACTTCATATCAGAATTGCATATGGTCGTGTGGACTGCTTAATCAAGTTTTCGTTGGTGAAAATATATCCTTTGAAGTTTTATCTGAGTGTTGTTGAAATTTTTAATGCCTGTTATTCCTCTTCCTCCTCCTGTTCTTGGTATTGGCCATTCTTCTGTACAAAGTACTTCTTGCAACAGAGACTCTCCTTCCCATGACATTCTGTAGCATCTCCCCTTATGTCCACTCCGCAGTTCCCACCAAAAGACCCCAAACTACTGTCCTTCACAAAACTCCCTCTCTCCGCTCTCTCTAGAACTTTCTCCATACCCATCATCCTGATTGGCTGACACAACATTCTTAAGCTGAACAGAAGGGCTTCTTACCTTTAGCCAAAACTAAAACATTCTACCAGCAGGGCACACTGCTTTTGCAAAAAAACTACTGAAGTGAAATACTTCCAGTTTAGCAGTAGAAATCATAACCGTGGTATTATATTGCCTTTGTTATATTTTTACTATTGAGCTCTGTTTGGCAGATTACTTTAGCCTCAAAGCAAATTCTATCAAAAGTTTTTCCTTTATCATGCTATGTTCTATTTTCTTTACTTGTTGATATTCCAAATACTTGTTTTATACTCATCCATCGGTTGTATTGTATCCTGCTGCTCTTTTTTATATTGTTCTATCTCTATTGCACCTTTCTTTATGTTTAATGTTCTGCAATTATCTAGTCCAAAGTTCATGTTTTTATCTTTCAAAAATAGTTCTACTATTTGAATTAATTGCTTTAGCTTTACTGATGAAGGAGCGTATAATTTCAAATTGTCCATGTATAGAAGGTGTAAATTGTTAGGTTGTTTCTGATTTAATGCCCTATTTTCATCTGATTCAGTAAATTAGAGAGACGGTTTAAAGCTAGACAAAGCCATAGTGGGCTCAGAGAGTCACCTTGAAAAATGCCTTTGCTTATTTTGTTTTTTTTGGTTGATGGATAGAGTGATGATAGTTCACCAGTGGTTCATCATATGTGGTATCATCACATGTACTGGGTGTAGTTTATATTTATTAAGAACTTCTATTAACCATGAGTGTGGGACAGAATCAAATGCTCTGTAGTAGTCAATATAATAACACGAAAGATCTCTGCTTTTCCTCCAGGCTTGATTTAGAATTACAGAATCTATTATCAGTTGTACTTTACATCCTTTCATGCCCTTATGGTGTCTGTTGTGCTCTTCTGTAAGTATATTGTGCTTATCTCAGTGAATGACAATTAGCTGCAAGATGTGTGATGCTACAATTTGAAAATGAACACTGCTGGTACTTTTCCAGAGGTGTGGTATTATTTATAACCACATTTAGCATATCCATTGTAACTTCAGGTAATTGCATTTCTTCAGTCCTTGTCCCCCCTATTCCAGTTTGTTTCTTGGTTGTGCATTATGCTGATGACCAGATATTAGACCAAAAGTTCATTATCTCTGTGTTTGTTATGTTACGAACTGTAACGTTTTAGAGATGAACCAGCAGCAATAGATTACACCTGGAGTCTGGTTTTGATGTTAAAAGCACTATCTTTATTAGTATCTACTTATAATATAGTAACTCAACCAAGGTAATCCACAAAATAAATGATGTGAGAGAGAGATTTGTAATGCAGGGTGAAACGTAGAGGAAAGGTAAGTACGAAGTATCCCACAGGTTCCACGTCAGGTAAAATGAGATAACAGTCGCCGTAGATTTTGTCCATCATGACATTCCAAATCCACATACGAATTATCACTGAAAGTGACCTGTCACAGGAATATTGTCTTTCAGTGGTTACCACACAACATACACAGGTAAGGGCTACACAAGTGGTCCACAAATTATCCCAAAATCCAGTCCTATGGATTATACAAAGTGACAGTCAGACATTCATTATGCACTGCGTGCCGATGATCAACCCACCCTTGTGGGCATTGGAGAGTTTTTCTCTCTCTCTCTCTCTCTCTCTCTCTCTCTCTCTCTCTCTCTCTCTCTCTCTCTCTCTCTCTCTCTCTCTCTCTCTCTCTCTCTCTCGCTCTCCCTCTCCCTCTCTCCAGACTGAGACAGCCTGTGACTGACGTGATAGTCCCGCCTCACACAGGCTCTCTTAAAGAAACAGTCTCAGTAAAAGACCTGTGGGTTCGTAACAGTTAGTTATTCTGTGCCAGTGTTGGTGGCATTTTGGTGTGTCGAATTTGGTTTTAATTTTCTGTGTAAACCTTTTTCAGTGTTTCTGAACTGATTGTTCTGTTTTCTTCGTCTGGCGTATTTCATGTATCTATTTAGTCTGGCTCTGTATGTACCAAGCATTTGTTTTAGTGTAGCTATAGGTTGATTGTATGTTTCCTTAGTGTTTTTTGCTCAGGTTATCCATTATATACTCTATTAGGCGGGTTATTTATGCTGCTAAGGTTTCAATTTCCTTTCTTAACCTTTTCTGACATTTCAGTGCTCTCACCTTTGGGTTTCTACTAATCAGTGTCTCTATTTTGGAATCAATGCACTGTACTGTGGTTAATGTTCTGCAGTATGTTATTGTGTGTACTTCTTCAAATGTTGCAAGTTTTCTGAACTATTGTGATAATATAATATTCTTGAGAGTATTAACAATTTTTGCAAATGCTGATGTCTTGTTTTGTTTGGTAGGGTCTTTTTGTTGGGTCAGTGCCCATATATTTTGTTTGTGTGATGTTAAGTATAAAGATAGTTTTATCTGTAAGCTCAGCTTCATTCTTAGCATTCTGTGGAGGCTCTGCCTCTGTGTTGTTGCTATTAGCATCCAGTTGTGGAGCAGTTGCTGAAGTGATTCTATTTTCATCAGTGCTTCGGTGGTTGGCATCTTCATTATTTTCTTGTATAGCATGGAGGGATGTTGTGCTATAAAGTATTGATTCAGCAGTGTACCACCAGCAATCCGCTTACTGTCATTCCCAGCACCACCTCCAGGGAGGCCCTGGAGATCCCCGGGCCGTGGCCGTATCACTCTGTTCCCTAGACATGTTTCCATTTCTGAAGTGAAAGGGTATTGCTCTTTATACCTACAGCCAGGTTTTTGGTTTCAATTGCCCCTAACGTGGGGAACAGATACTGATCAGAGCTCCGTCCTATCTGGGTACAGACGTACCTGGATCTGTTTCTGATTTGGTCCGTGAGTGGTATTTTATTTCCCACCTGCCCTGTATATCTGCAGAGCTTTCCCCAGCCCACCACCTGGGGACGTGCCCGATCGGGGACAGAAAACCCCTCTCGGGTTGTTACTATTATTAATATCATCACATGTACATCGAAACGTACAGGGAAATGTATCATTTATGTTAACAACCAACAGGGTCCGAGGATGTGTTGGGGAAGTTTCTACACACATTACAGTGCCAACATGTTGTACCCACAGCAGTAGAACACAAACAACAACAACACAACAACAGTAACTAAACAACAAAAAACAAACCCTTTCCTCCTTCCCACCCACCCACTGTTCATAGTTACTGAACAAATTGCTCTGCACTGACTTCAAATGTAGTCACAATCTAACACCACATACGTGTTATGTTCCTGTGGCATCTCCTGCAAAGCATTGATGTGTCAAAGTGGTTGAAAGCAGCATTGACATGCAATCCTCTGTCTCACGAAGATAACATTTATCATCAGAGATCCCCACCAACACGGCCAGGTCAGCTTCTTGCAGCTACCATCGGGCAGGAGGTACAGAAACCTCACTCCACAGGTTCACCACAGATACTTCCCTTCAACCATCTGGTTGTTGAACCGACCGTCACAACCCGTATCACTACTGCTGTATAGCAACACCATGACCACTGCAATTTTGTGTAGATTAAATTGGTAAATGCTGTTACATATAGACTGAAAATGAGTGATGTCCAAGGGATAATGAAAAAAATGTTCTGAAAAGTTGAGCGAGCTGGGGCTTTTACTTTTGGAGTGAAGGGGAATGAGAGGTGAACTGATAAAAATGAGTAAGATACACAGAGAGAGTTCCCGTTTCTCTCAGGGTGGAAATTTGCTAATACGAGGGGATTAATTTTAAGATGATTGGAGGGGAGTATGGGGGGGTATCAGAGGTAGGATTTTACACAGAGAGTGGTGGATGTGTGGAATGCCCCAGTCATTTCTACACTATTGTCTGTTCTGTGCTGCAGTCCTGTACACTAAGTGGCAGCTGATCCCCATGTTGTATTTGCCAAAAAATGTATGAGTGGGATTCTGATATTCGAGAGCTAAATTTAAATTTAAATTCCTTTCCCCTCTCTCTCCTTTCCTCCCATTTTCCACCATTCTCCCTCTTTCTCTTTCACATTCTTTTCTCTACCCCACCACTGTCTCCCAGTGTCTTTTTTCTCTCTGCAGCTTTAATATTGATTGTTCATTAACATTTTTACAAAAACTTGCTTCCAAACTGGTGAACTAATTTTTGATTAATTTCTGTTAAAAAACTCAAGGGAAAATCTTTATTGACATTTCTCCTGACAATCTAACAAAACTTCACCACCATGATTACCCATCATTGGCTAATTTATTTGCCTCCTCAAGGCAATTAGTCCTGTCGGTGAAAGATGATCATTACGTTTTATTACTGATTCCATACCTGATGTATATTGATATTGAACTCTCTGCTGTTTACTGATTGTATGCCAGTGCTTTACTGACTTTATACCTTCGTCTGTGTGGCTAAGCACAGCTCCAATGCCATGTTTAAGACTGCTGGCGACATCACTGCTGTTGTTGAATCGAAGGTGATGGTATTTCGGAAGGAGGCAAATGACTGTCAGGGCCGTCTGCCTACGTTTGATGAGTCTCTCTCTCACCCTCTCACTCGATGCTGCTGGAGAAATGTGCCAGAGACTTTGATCTTGGACAAGGTTTAGTCAACATAGTTTGTTTGTGGATTGGACTCTGCAGTTCACGTTATGTGTTTCTGGTTTCTAGTTACTCTCTTTTTATTGCTAATTTGTGCGATTTGAATTGGGGCGCACTGGCTCCAATCAACTCCAATGGGGCGCACTGGCTCCAATCAACTCCAATGGGGCGCACTGGCTCCAATCAACTCCAATGGGTGTACTGGCTCCAATCAACTCCAATGGGGTGCACTGGCTCCAATCAACTCCAATGGGACGCACTGGCTCCAATCAACTCCAATGGGGTGCACTGGCTCCAATCAACTCCAATGGGGCGCACTGGCTCCAATCAACTCCAATGGGTGTACTGGCTCCAATCAACTCCAATGGGGTGCACTGGCTCCAATCAACTCCAATGGGACGCACTGGCTCCAATCAACTCCAATGGGGTGCACTGGCTCCAATCAACTCCAATGGGATGCACTGGCTCCAATCAACTCCAATGGGGTGCACTGGCTCCAATCAACTCCAATGGGGTGCACTGGCTCCAATCAACTCCAATGGGGCGCACTGGCTCCAATCAACTCCAATGGGATGCACTGGCTCCAATCAACTCCAATGGGGTGCACTGGCTCCAATCAACTCCAATGGGGTGCACTGGCTCCAATCAACTCCAATGGGGCGCACTGGCTCCAATCAACTCCAATGGGGTGCACTGGCTCCAATCAACTCCAATGGGATGCACTGGCTCCAATCAACTCCAATGGGGTGCACTGGCTCCAATCAACTCCAATGGGGTGCACTGGCTCCAATCAACTCCAATGGGATGCACTGGCTCCAATCAACTCCAATGGGATGCACTGGCTCCAATCAACTCCAATGGGGTGCACTGGCTCCAATCAACTCCAATGGGGTGCACTGGCTCCAATCAACTCCAATGGGGCGCACTGGCTCCAATCAACTCCAATGGGATGCACTGGCTCCAATCAACTCCAATGGGGCGCACTGGCTCCAATCAACTCCAATGGGGCGCACTGGCTCCAATCAACTCCAATGGGGTGCACTGGCTCCAATCAACTCCAATGGGGTGCACTGGCTCCAATCAACTCCAATGGGGTGCACTGGCTCCAATCAACTCCAATGGGATGCACTGGCTCCAATCAACTCCAATGGGGTGCACTGACGACCTGCGGTCAATGGATGACACAGCGCTAATCAGAACTGAACTAAAGTGAACATTTCTGGACTGTTTCAAGGACTCTGAGGTTTGATGTTTTATATTCTGTTTGGTTTTTTCTGTTCATTTTTTCCCATTTGTGCAATTTCATCCTTTTTTTGCACATTGAATTTTGGTGTTTCTTTGAACTGGTTCCATGGTGTTCCTTTGTTTTTTATCTTCCTCTGGGAAGATAAATCTCAGGGTTGTAAAGTCAGGGATGGTTCATAATAAATGTACTTCAAACCTTTTGAATCTTTGCTCAGTCCATGTCTGTATCTCTCCCTCTGCACTTGGGCCATCACTGAACCCTGATCAGTAGATATGGGGGTCCTGTTTCTAAGTGGTATGACTCTGACTCTATGAGCAACGAGGCTGATTATCGTGGAGAAGAGTAAAGGAATGGTGTTTAGAAACGGTCAAGCCAAGGAGTATTCAGTGATGCTGCAGGTTTGGAGCAAGGGATTGAAACTGACAGGCGGTTCAGAAGCTGGCTTGCTTTGCAGACAGAAACCATGAGATTTCTCCCTCTGTTCACACAGGTTTGGGATATCTCCAGCAATCTCTTTGTTCCTGTTTACCACTAGTTCCCTTACTATTCCATTCAGACTAAACTTGAACATGATGTATGGTACAAAGGAGATGGGCTCATTATTTTCACTATAGCATTAACATCAATGGTACTGTAATTGAGTGATAACCAGAGATTAACACAGCATGGAAACAGGCCCTTTAACCAATTCACTCATGAGCTACACTCAGCCACTTTATTGGGTAAACCTGTACACCTGCTTGTTAATGCAAATATCTAACAGTCAAACATGTGGCAACAACTCAATGAATAAAAGCACACAGACATGGTCAAGAGGTTCAGACCAAACGTCAGAATTGGGAAGAAATATGATCTGAGTGATATTGACCTTGGAATGATTGTTGGTGCCAGACAGGGTGGATTGAGTATCTAAGAAACTGCTGATCTCCTGGGATTGTCGTGCTCAGGTCCATAGAGTTCACAGAGAATGGCGTGAAAAACAAACAAGAGAAAAACACATAGTGAGCGGCAGATCTGTGGGAAAAAACATTTATTGATGAGACTCATCACGTGGGGAATGGCCAGACTGGTTCAAGCTGACAGGAAGGTGACAGTAACTCAAATAACCACACATTACTACAGCGGTGTGTAGAAAAGCATCTTTGAATGCACAAAGTACCCAAGATAATTAGCCACTGAGTGTAAGCTTGTCCCATCCGACCGTGTTTGGCCAACATCCATCTGAAGCTTCCTATCCATGTACCTGTCCACATGTCCTTTAATAGGTGGCACAGCCGAGCAGCCGGTAGATCTGCCGTCTCTCAGTGCACATCATCTGGGTTCAATCCTGACCTCAAGCTGTGTCCTCCCTTTCTCATTAACACCATCAGGGAGGAGGTACAGGAGCCTGATAAACCTACTCAGTGATTCAGAAACAGCTTCTTCTCTGTCATCAGATTTCTGAACAGTCCATGAACATCCCCTCACTCTTCTACCCCCCTCCCATCAGGCAGAAACCTGAAAGCTCATACAACCAGGTTCAAGGAGAACCTCTGTCCCACTGGTGACTCTCCGCACTTTATTCTGCATCGTTATTGTCCTGATGAAGGGTTTGAGCTGAAAAGTCGACTGTTCACTCTCTTCCATAGATGCTGCCTGACCTGCTGAGTTCCTCCTGCATTTTGTGTGTGTTGCTCTGGATTTCCCGCCTTTGCAGCTTTTCTTGTGTTTATTATTGTTTCATTTTGTTCTACTGAAACGTTTAACGATGTCAAAGTAAATTTATTATCAAAGTACATAGATGTCACCATATACAACCCTGAGAGACCAGAATGAAAGACCATACCTAACAGGATGACAAGCGACGTGCAAAAGCCAGCGATCTGTGGAAGTACAAAAGAGAAAAGAGTAAATATAATAATAATGATGAATATCGAGCACATGAGATGAAGGGTCCTTGAAAGTGAATCATAGGTTGTATGTGCAATCAAACATCTTGTCTTCTACTGAGTGACCATTGGAGGGGTACTGTGTACCTCTTTGAATACAGATGAAGGAGGGGAGAGGGTGACCTAGAAGAGGGAATTTACAGCAGTCACGTCTTTGGCACTGAGTCTGTCTCGGTGGCTCAGCAGAGGAAATGGGGGAGAAAGGGCAAGCAGTAATGTCAGGGGATTCATTAGTCAGGGGAAGAGCTAGGAGCTTCTGTGGACACAGACAGGATTCCCTGAATTCATGTTCCTAGGTGCAGGGATCAGGGAAATCTTGGATCATGTCCACAAGCATCGTAAGTGGGAGGGTGAGCAGCCAGATGTTGAGGTCCATGTCGGTACCAATGACATTAGTAGGAAGGGTGAAGAGATCCTACAGAGTGACTTCAGGGAGTAAGGTGATGGGTAGAAGAACAGGACCTCCAGTTTTGGGTTCTCAGATTGCTACCTGTACCACATGGTATTGAGGGCAGAAATATGATGATAATACATTTAACACTTGGCTAAGGAGACGGAGCAGGAGGAAGGGTTTCAGAGTGTTGGATCACTGAGCTCTCTTCCAGAGAAGATGTGACCTGTACAGACAGTAATCCAATCGCAAACAAGAGAAAATCTGCAGATGCTGGAAATCTAGAGCAACACACACAAAATGCTCGAAGAACTTAACAGGTCAGGCAGCATCTATGGAAAAGAGTAAACAGTCAACAGTTCAGGCTGAGACCCTTCGGTAGGTCTGGAGAAAAAAAGATGAGTAGTTTTAAAAGGTGGGGGAGGGGAGGGAGAAACACCAGATGATAGGTGAACCTGGCAGGGGGAGGGGTGAAGTAAAGAGCTGGGAAGTTGATTGGTGAAAGAGATACAGGACCAGTGAAGGGGGAATATAATAGGGGAGGATAGAAGACCATGGAAGAAAAGGGAAGGAGCACCAGAGGGAGGCGATGGGCAGGCCAGGAGATAAGGTGAGAGAGGGAAAAGGGGATGGGGAATGGTGAGGGGTGATATTACCGGAAGTTCAAGAAATCGATGTTCATGCCATTAGGTTGGAGGCTACCCCAATGGAATATTCATGGCCTCCTCTACTGTCTCGATGAGGCCACACTCAGGTTGGAGGAACAACACCTTATATTCCGTCTGGGTAGCCTGACAGGATAGAGGTCGTCAAATGTGTTCAGGAAAGTTTTCTTAATATGTCTCCACTAGAGAGTGAGATACTGGATCTCCTATCAGGGAATAAGAGGACAGATGAGAGAAATGTGTGTAGGTGAACACATTGGAACTAGTGATCATAATTCCATTGGTTTCTGTTAATTATGGGAATGGATAAGTCTGGTCCGAGGCTTGAGGTTCTAAAATGGATAAAAGCTAATTTTGGTGTCCTCAGAAAGGTCAGGCAGGTATAGATTGGGACAAGTTGTTTTCTGTCAAAGGCGTGCATGCCTTTGAAGTGCAAATTTGTTAGTCTAGAGTTTGTATGTTCCTGTCAGAATAAAAGGTAAGGATAACAGGTTCAGAGAAGCTTGCTTTTTGGATGATATTGAAAAGATTAAGGAGGAGAAGGTGATCCATAATAGGTATAGACAGCAAGGAACAAGCAAGTTACTTGAGAAGTATAAGGAATAGCAGGAATTCAAGAGGGAACAATCAAGGGAAATCAGTAGTGTGTAAGTTATTGGAAAGTGTTCCAAGGGGCCAGATATAATCTCTTCTGTCCGTGTATGATAGGTTGTGTCCAACCAATCTTACATAGAGTTTTTCAAGTAAATTACTGGGAGCAGTGATGTAGGAAGGGCAGTGGATATGGTCTACATGGACATTAGGAAAGCTTTTGACAAGGTCCAACATGGGAAGTCAGTCAAGAGATTTTAGTTGCTTGGCATTCACGATGAGGCAGTAAACTGGATTCGGCTCTGGCTTTGCGGGTGAAGCCAAGAAATAATAGTAGATGGTTGACTCGCTGGAGACTAGTGGTGTGCTACAGGTTCTGTGCTGGCTGTGTTGTTGCTTTGATTCTATCAACAACCTTGATGATAATGTTGTAACCTTCATTAGCAAATTTACAGATGATACATCAACTGGGGGCGTAGTGCACAGCACGGAAGACTATAAGAACATAAGAACCTATGGAATAGGAGCAGGAGTCAGCCAACTGGCCTATGGAGCCTGCTCCACCATTCAATAAGATCATAGCTGATCTGGCCATGGACTTATCTCCACCTAACTGCTTTTTCCCCATAACCCTTAATTCCCCTACTATGCAAAAATCTATCCAACCTTGTCTTAAATATATTTACTGAGGTAGCCTCCACTGCCTCATTGGACAGAGAATTCCACAGATTCACCACTCTGTGGGAAAAGCAGTTCCTCCTCATCTCCGTCCTAAATCTACTCCCCCGAATCTTGAGGCAATGTCCCCTAGTTCTAGTCTCACCTACCAGTGGAAACAACTTTCCTGCCTCTATCTTATCTGTCGCTTTCATACTTTTATATCTTTTTTTCCTATCTCCTTTCATTCTTCGGAATTCCATTTAGTATCGTCCCAGGCGACTCAATCTCTCCTCATAGTCTAATTCCCTCATCTCTGGAAACAACCTGGTGAACCTCCACTGCATTGCCTCCAAAGCTATTATATCCTTCCTCGAGTAATCAGACCGGAACTGCACTCAGTACTCCAGGTGCGGCCTCACCAATATCCTGTATAGTTGCAGTCTAACATCCCTGTTGTTAAGTTCAGTCCCTCTAGCAATGAAGGCCAACATCCCATTTTTCTTCAGCAGTTGAACGGAGCACGACTGAGCAAGTGCGTGTAAGTCAGCCCGTGAGGCAGCGGGAGAGTTAAAAAGCAAACTGATTAACGGAGCGGATGACATAGTAGCGGGAGACAGAGTAGTGGGAGACAGAGTAGGAAAGCTTTGGCTCGAGAGGCTTCGGTGAGCAGAGGCTAAGGATGAACTTCACTCCAAGTGAGGTAAGTCAATGATGAACTTAATTACCAGGGGTAGGTAATGGAGGCAGCAGTTAGGGCAGTTCAGTGCTCCATTTGCAGTATGTGGGAAATCAGGGTGAGCACAATTGTCCCTGATGTCTACACTTGTAAAAGTTGCATCCAGCTGCAGCTCCTGACAAACCGAGTTAGGGAACTGGAGCTGGATGAACTTTGGATCATTTGGGAGGTAGAGGCAGAAATTGACAGGAGTTACAGGGAGATAGTCACCCCTAAGAGTCAGGAGACAGGTAGCTGGGTGACTGTCAGGAGAGGGAAGGGGAATAGACAGGAAGAGCAGAACACCCCTGTGGCCGTTCCCATCCACAATAAGTATACCGTTTTGGATACTGTTGGTGGGGACAACCTACCAGGGACAAGTTGCAGTGGTTGCATCTCTAGCACTGAGACTGGACCCTCAGCTCAGAAGAGAAGGAGGGAAAAGAGGAGAGCAGTACTGATAGGGGATTCGATAGTTAGGGGAAAGATAAGAGGTTCTATAGAAGAGATTGAGAATCCAGGATGGTCTGTTGCCTCCTTGGTGCCAGGGTCCGTGATATCTCAGATCAAGTTCTCTGTATTCTCAAGAGGGAGGGTGAGCAGCCAGATGTCGTGGTCCATGTAGGAACCAATGGCATAGGTAGGAAGAGTGAGGAGGTCCTGAAAGGTGAGTTTAGGGAGCGAGGTGCCAAGTTAAAGGACAGGACCTCCAGGATAGCAATCTCAGGATTGCTACCAGTGTCACGGGCAGACGGGTTTAGAAATAGTAAGATAGTGCAGATCAACACGTGGCTGAAGACATGGTGCAGGAGGGAGGGCTTCAGATTTGTAGATAATTGGGCAGTTTTCCAGGGGAGGTGGGACCTGTTCCGGCAGGACGGTTTACATCTGAACTGAAGGGGGACAAATATTCTTGCAGGTATGTTTGCTAGAGAGGCTCCAATGGATTTAAACTAGATAAAAGGGGGGAGGGGAACCAGAGTGTAGGAACAAATGTATGGGAGAAGGAAGAAAAAGAAGATAATAAAATTGTTTGCACTGTTAGTGATAAACAGAGAGTAAGAGGTGGAGAATTTCTTAAATCCATTTATTTTAATGCTAGGAGCATTGTAAGAAACGTGGATGAGCTTAGAGCATGGATTGATACCTGGAAATATGATGTTGTAGCTATTAGTGAAACATGGTTGCAGGAGGGGTGTGACTGGCAACTAAATATTCCTGGATTTCATTGCTTCAGTTGTGATAGAATTGGAGGAACAAGAGGGGGAGGTGTTGCATTGCTTGTCAGAGAAAATATTACAGCGGTGCTCTGGTAGGATAGATTAGAGGGCTCATCTAGGGAGACTATTTGGATGGAATTGAGGAATGGGAAAGGTGTAGTAACACTTATAGGGGTGTATTATAGACTACCCAATGGGGAGCGAGAATTGGAGGAGCAAATTTGCAAGGAGATAGCAGATATTTGTAGTAAGCACAAGGTTGTGATTGTGGGAGATATTAATTTTCCACATGTAAAGGGGATTTCTTCTTTTTCTTTGTTACTGTGTATGTAATCAAAATGGCTTCTTTGTTTTGTTAAAAGTAGGAATGCTTCTTTGTTGCGAGAGAGTGCTGGAAGCTTGTTTGGGTTAAAATTTACTGATAACGAGAATTGTATTCCTTTGTAAACCAATTGGGATTAATGTTGTTCTTTCTTCTGAGTCTGTAAGCTATTGTTGGCGGGCTTTTGGGCAGATCGGTGCGAGGGGGTGAGAGAGAGAGGACGCAATGCTGTAAACTGGGTGAGGAACGGACCCCAAGGGGGGGGGGGGTCCAAGGCCAGGAGGTACCCTGAGGAGAGGAGACGACGATAGATGTGCTTGGTTAACCACTTCGGGTGGTCCTGAGCTGCGAGTCGAGGAGTTCGGAGGGGGTTGAATGGTGGCCAGAAGACTTCAGTAATTGAGCTCCAACGGTTGTGCATGAAGTGGTTTGGACTTTGATAAGTTTGGTGCCTTTTCTTTATTGTTTTTCCTTCATATATACTGTACTTAGTTATAGTAACCTTTATAAATTGTACTCATTTAATCGCATATGGTGTACTGTCTGTTTTTGGGCGAGGCGGGGACATCACACAGCATCCACACCAGCTGATTACCCAGTTTGGCGGGGCCGAAGGCTGCTCCCCCTAGACGAGAATGAGCTGGGCGAGCCTGAGGCGACCCAGGGGGTTACACACACATAGACTGGGAAGCCCATACTGTAAAAGGGCTGAATGGTTTGGAGTTTGTAAAATGTGTGCAGGATAGTTTTTAGCAGCAATACATAGAGGTACCGACTAGAGAAGGGGCAGTGTTAGATCTCCTGTTAGGGAATGAGATAGGTCAGGTGATGGAGGTATGTGTTGGGGAGCACTTCAGGTCCAGCGATCACAATGCCATTAGTTTCAATATAATTATGGAGAAGGATAGGTCTGGACCCAGGGTTGAGATTTTTGATTGGAGAAAGGCTAACTTTCAGGAGATGTGAAAGGATTTAGAAGGAGTGGATTGGGACAATTTGTTTTGTGGGAAGAATGTAATAGGGAAATGGAGGTCATTTAAAGGTGAAATCTTGAGGGTACAGAATCTTTAAGTTTCTGTTAGGTTGAAAGGAGAGGTTAAAAGTTTGAGAGAGCCATGGTTTTCAAGGGATATTGGAAACTTGGTTCTGAAAAAGAGAGAGATCTATAATAAATATAGGCAGCATGGAATAAATGAGGTGCTCGAGGAATATAAAGAATGTAAAAAGAATCTTAAGAAAGAAATTAGAAAAGCTAAAAGAAGATACGAGGTTGCTTTGGCAAGTAAGGTGAAAATAAATCCGAAGGGTTTCTACAGTTATATTAATAGCAAAAGGATAGTGAGGGATAAAATTGGTCCCTTGGAGAATCAGAGTGGACAGCTATGTGTGGAGCCAAAAGAGATGGGGGAGATTTTGAACAATTTCTTTTCTTTGGTACTCACTAAGGAGAAGGATATTGAATTGTGTAAGGTAAGGGAATAAAGTAGGGAAGTTATGGAAACTATGACGATTAAAGAAGAGGAAGTACTGGTGTTTTTAAGGAATATAAAAGTGGATAAGTCTCCGGATCCTGACAAGATATTCCCAAGGACCTTGAGAGAAGTTAGTGTAGAAATAGCAGGGGCTCTGACAGAAATATTTCAAATATCATTAGAAACAGGGATGGTGCCAGAGGATTGGCGTATTGCTCATGTGATTCCATTGTTTAAAAAGGGTTCTAAGTGTAAACTTAGCAATTATCGGCCTGTAAGTTTGACGTCAGTGGTGGGTAAATTAATGGAAAGTATTCTTCGAGATGACATATATAATTATCTGGATAGACAGGGTCTGCTTAGGAACAGCTGTACTGCGTATGTTAATCAAAATGGCTTCTTTGTTCATTAAAAGTAAAACTGCTTCTTTGTTACGCTAACTGGTGAGAGAGTGCTTTTCTTGCAGAGCACTCTCAAAGCTTCTCAAAGCTTGTTTGGGTTTAAGTTGCTGATAACGGGGATTGTATTCATTTGTTAACCAATAGGATTGGATGTTATTTTCTCTTGTGGGTCGTGGAGCTGAGATTGCGCTGGCTTTTTGGGAGTTGGGAAGAAGGCAGCGAGGAAGGTGGACGAGTGTGGCACTGCTGGTCAATCACCGAGGGTGGTCCCAGGTTGGGGGGGGGGGGGGTTGTGGAGGTCGGAGAAGATCGAAGAGTGGTCGGAGGATTTGATGATTGATCTCCAACGATGTGCACTAATTGACTGAACTTTGATAAGTTTTGGCACCTTTTCTTTATTTTCTTTCCCTTCATATATATTGTATCCTTATTAATCACTTAGTTCTAGTAAGACTTATAAAGTGTATTCTGTAAACGTACCTGGTGTGAGCTTGATATTGTGTGTATGAGTTTGTATTAGCGTGTATTTCACAGCATCCACGTATACGGGAGGCGCGGTTTGGCGGGTGAACGAATTTTCCCCTAGACATACACCAGCCGATCGCTTTAGCATTACATTTGTGGGGGCTCATCCGGGATTGAATTTTATGCTGCTGTGTAAATTGTGCATGTCCAGTAATGCGGAGATGGATAGAGATAAGATTGTAAACTGGTGGGATTTAGAGGATGTACCAGTGCAATATGTGTGTGTGGTGAGCAGGGTGGATTTCTGTGTTTTGGATGGTGCGTTAGTGCGGGGGTTGAGTTTGGTCAAAGGTATGGGGCCGATAGAACTGGTAGCAGGGAGGTGCAGGAAAGAGATGGAGGGAAGCTGGGTGTTGGTTTGTATGAATGCTAACATCAGGACATTGGAACTGCCAGCAACGGTCAGCGTCCGGGGGCCTCCACACCCTCTCAGAGGACGAAGGTGAGGAGACACCGGAGGACGGGCTAGAGTTGACCCCAGGGGAGATGCTAGTAACCAGTAAAGGGAGGTCGGAGTGGGAAGGCTTGGCCAGGCCCTGTCCCCCAGATAGAGTTGAGGCCTCCGAGCTGGCAGCCGCCCTTAACTCCCTGGTGGAAGTGGTCGAGAGGCCACGGCTGAAGCTGGGGGTTTTCTCAGGAGCCAAGCCTACCCCGGATGGGGAGGTTGACTATGAGACGTGGATCGAGCATGCATCCCTGTTGTTAGAGGAGTGGCCAGGCTCAGATGAGGAGAAGAGACAGCGATTGGTGGGAAGTTTGAGGGGCGTGGTGGCCAAAGCAGTCCAGGAGTTGAAAGTTGAAAAGCCCGGGGCTTCAGTGGAGGAGTGTATAGAAGTTTCGGAGGAAGCGTTTGGGTTGTCAGGGGATCCCTGGCTGCTTTTAGCAGAGTTTCAACACCTAGAGCAATGGAGAGGGGACAAGCTCTCTGAGTACATATTTCGGATGGAGAGAATGCTTACGGGGTTGCTGCACCCAACGTGGCTAGAGTGACGATGAGTCAGATATTCAGTGGCTCTCTGGAGGAGGACAAGGTGGCTTGGAGTCTCCGGCAGTCCTATAAAAAGGGTCCCCCTCCATCATTCAGGCAGCTGATTAGAGAGGTGTGGGAGGAAGAGAGAGCGTTGGGCCGGAAGAGGGGCTTGGGCCACCGGGAGTGATCCTCCGCGGTACAGGAAGTGGTGGCTGGGTGGAGGACCGAGAAACCCAAGGGGTCTCGGGGAGGGACCCCCCCGTTTGAGGGGAAGGATAGGGAGAGTACACCCTCTGGGGGACGACCCGCACAGTGGGCTGGGAGTGGCGGGCATCCCGGGAGAGGAGGGGCGGCGGGCAGCATGTGCTTTAACTGTGGGAAAGAGGGGCATTTCTGGCGGTACTGTGAGTGGCCAAGGGTGTGCTACAGCTGTGGAGAAGAGGGACACTTTCAGAGGGATTGTGAGAGACAAGGTGCCCTGTGGAGGGCAAGCCCCCGGGTGACTAAGAAGGGAGAGGTGCTGGGAAACTTAGGAGAGACTCAGTGAGGGAACAGACTGGAGTCTCTGGAGGAACACATTCCCAGAAATCAGCCAGGGGAGCACCGAAAGCCCAAGCCTCTATTCCGGAGGGGCTAGTGGGACCCTGTTTCAGCGTGTGCCTACGGATACAGGGAGTTTATGCAAAAGCCATTCTCGACACAGGATCGCAGGTTACCTTATTGTACCGGTCGTTCTACAACAAATACCTAAAGCACTTGCAAGTAATCCCATTTGACGCACTGGAAATTTGGGGTGTGAGTGAGGGTGATTATACGTATGATGGGTACCTGTCAGTGAGATTGGAATTCTCGGAGGGCGATGTGGGAGTGTCTGAAGCTATTGAGATGTTGTTGCTGGTGTGTCCGGACCCGGTGGAAACCGGTGGCACTGCCCTTCTGGTGGGCACTAACTCCCCCCTTGTGCGATGACTCCTGGGAGCCTGTAACGAGAAGGCGGGGAAGAAATTTCTGGAGACCCTCTCGGTACACCCAGTGTTTCGAGCAATGTTCTTAGAAGTGGGTGACCCCTGAGGGCTGGATCCTGAGTGCAAACGAGGGACGGTGTGGTGTACGCAGGCGAGGCCTAAAGTGATACGATCAGGGGAGGTGGCACTTGTGATGGGGACCCCCAGATTCCCCGGAGTGCCGGCGGGCGAAGCTCTGTTAGTAGACGCCTTGGACGATCTCGAGGAGGAGACACGATTTCTGGCGGGGGTGTTGGTGAGGCCCAAAGTGCAGAGGCCAGCGGTGGTACATGTGAAGCGGATGGCCGTGAGTATCAGGAACACGACGGAGAGAGAAATCACCTTTTAGAGAGGGATGCCGCTGGCACATTTGTTCCCGGTGACGGTAATGTCTAGCGCCCCTGTGAGGCCCACTAAGGGGGAAGGATTGGAAAACAGAGGAAAGCTGACCGCTGAGGCCTTTATCTTTGGGGACTCTCCTATGCCGCCGAAGTGGAAACGCAGGCTGGTGGAGAAGATGTCGAAGCTGGAAGATGTTTTTTTTCTTGGTGAGTTTGATGTGGGTTGTTCCAAGAGCACTCGCCATACCATCTGAGTGACTGAGGACACCCCGTTCAGAGAGAGGTCACGGCAACTGGCCCCTGTGGATGTGGAAGTTGTGCAGCAGCACTTGCGCAAGCTGGAATCATCGCTGAGTCCCGAAGCCCCTATGCGTCCCCAATAGTAGTGGCCCGGAAGGAGAACAGAAGGATATGCATGTGTGTGGACTATCGGACTTTGAATCGGTGAACTGTCCCTGACCAGGATACGGTCCCAAGGGTCGAGGACGCGTTGACCTGTCTGATTGGAGTGAAGTGGTTCAGTGTGCTGGACTTGAGGAGTGGATATTACCAGATCCTGATGAGTGAGGCCGATAAAGAGAAGACGGCCTCTATCTGCCCGCTGGGGTTATTTCAGTTCAAATGAATGCCCCAAGGCATATCGGGGGCCCAAGCCACCTTCCAGAGGCTCATGGAGAGGACTGTGGGGGATATGAATCTGTTGGAGGTGCTGGTGTATCTGGATGATTTGGTAGTGTTTGGATCTACTGTGGAGGAACATGAGGAGAGGCTGTTGAAGGTGTTAAGCCGGCTTAAGGAGGAAGGGTTGAAACTTTCCCTGGACAAATGCCAGTTCTGTGAGTTGTCGGTCAGCTATGTTGGCCACATCATTTTGCAAGAGGGAGTGTCTACTGATCCGACTAAGATAGATGCCATGACCACCTGGCTGAGACCCCAGAAGGTGAGCGCCCTACGCTTGTTTTTGGGTTTTTGTAGGTATTACCAGTGATTTGTGAAAGGATACGCTAAAATGTGTCACCAGTTGAACCAGCTATTGTGTGGCTATCCACCTGTGGGGGAAGGAAAGGAAGGGGGACCGGGGGCAAGACGCAGGAGGATACTGGAACCCGGTGGAGCCTTTTGGATCGAGATGGGATGATAAATGTGAGGAAACGTTCCAATCTCTGTGTTGGCTTTTGCCGATCCCCAGAAGCCGTATGTGCTGCACACTGATGCCAGCCGAGAGGGTCTAGGGGCTGTCCTGTACCAGGAGCAGGGCAACGCATTGAGACCGGTGGCATTTGTCAGCCGAAGCTTGTCGCCATCTGAGAGAAACGATCCCACTCACAAGTTGGAGTTCCTGGCGCTGAAATGGGCGGTGGTGGACAAATTGAGCGACTACCTATGCGGAGCCAAGTTTGAGGTGAGAACGGATAACAATCCTCTCACTTATATCCTGACTTCGGCGAAACTGGATGCCACAGGACATCGGTGGTTGGCAGCTTTGTCGGTATATGAGTTCAACCTGAAGTACCGGCTGGGAAGCAGGAATGTTGATGAGGATGCTTTGTCACAGCGGGAGCACAAGGAACCGGAGATGATCGAGGAGTGGGAGAGCATTCCTGCCCCTGGGGTGAAAACCATGTGTCAGATTGCTATCACCATGAAGGCCGAGGGAAGGGGGAGGCCGGAGCGAGCAGTGGACCCATTGGGGGCTTTTGATGACACCCTGCCCCAAGTTTACTGTGACCTGACTGCACTAAAGACTAAACAGTTGCCGGAACTAAGTTCAGGGGAAGTGGCAGCTGCTCAGCAAAATGACCCGGGCATTGGCACTGCGTGGAAGGCAGTAGAGAAGGGGGATGTGGCGTTGGCCAAGAAGGTGAAACAGGCCTCAGTGCCTCCGTTATTGAAGGAATGGCCTCGGTTAAAGTTGAAGAACCAAGTCTTGTACCGGGTCACGGCGCCTCCGGACCAAACTCGGCGTTGGCAGCTGGTCATACCTGAGGAGTATCGGCAGACTGTACTCCAGGCCTTGCGTGATGATTCCAAGCACTTGGGGTTGGAAATGGCCTATGGATTACTCAAGGACCGGTTCTACTGGCCCTGGATGAGGGGGGAGGTTGAAGAATACTGTAGGGGATGCAGTCGTTACATCAGGAAGAAGACCCTGCCTGCGCAGGCGGCTCCTTTGTCACACTTGCAGAGCGTGGGACCCCTGGACCTGGTGTGTATGGATTTCCTGTCTATTGAGCCAGACACCAGCAACACCGCGAATGTCTTAGTCATCACGAATCACTACACCCGATATGCTCAGGCGTTTCCCACTAAGGATCAGAAAGCGACTACAGTGGCAAAGGTGTTATGGGAGAAGTACTTTGTTCGTTATGGCCTCCCCAGGTGGATCCATAGTGATCCGGGACGGGACTTCGAGAGCTGGCTTATCCATGAATTACTGACTATGCTTGGGGTTGAGAAATCCAGGACCACGCCCTATCACCCACAGGGTGATCCTCAGCCCGAGACACTGTTAACCGGACGGACACTGTTGGATATGCTCGGGACTCTGGAGATTGGTCAGAAAAGTAAGTGGAGTCAGCACATCGGGCATTTGGTTCACTGTTACAATCGTACTCACAGTGACGCTACAGGGTACTCACCTTATTCTCTGATGTTCGGGCGGGAAGCGAGTTTGCCCATTGACTTGCGTTTTTGGGCTGAGGCAGGTGAATTACCTGCGAAGCCATATCTGAAGTATGTGTCCGATATGAGGAGAGAGTTGAAAGGGCGTACGAGTTGGCTGAGGTGGCGGCCACCAGACAGAATCAGAGGAATAAGAGGAGATATGATCAGAAAGTGAAGTTCGCCCAATTATTGCTGGGAGACCGGGTCCTTATACAGAATTTAGGACAACCCGGTAAGCACAAGTTGGCAGATCGATGGGCAGCCACCCCCTATGTGGTAGAGAGCCAGATGCCAAATCTACCTGTTTACCAGGTGTGACCAGAGGATGGGAAGGGGCCTGTCAAGGTACTCCATCGGAACCACCTGCTGCCCCTGGGTCAAGAAGTACAGGTGGATAAAGAGCCTGAGTGGGTGGTTACGCCTAGTACAAGGACTCTGCAAGGGCGCGGAGTAAGGGAAGAGCCCGCTGCAGAAGAGATGGGACCGGTCCTCACCCCGGAAAGGGATATTGCTTCGTAAGACAACGATTCAGATGTGTGGCTCCTGATTCCATTCGCTCATTCTACAGTATCGGAAGAAGAGGCTCCTGGCCATTCCCCTACTGAGTTAGGTGAGAGGAGAGAGGGTGTTGATGGGCAGACTGAGGTGCAGCCGGCATTGGGGGGAAGAGAGGGTGGAACCCGAATGTGAGACAGAGGGTTCTCAGGTGAAGAGGGATCCCAGTGAGGGAGAGGCTGAGGGTCTGACAGGTCGATCTGGGGTGTCCCCCATGGTGTCTGAGGTGGAAGGGTTGGCAGAGAGGGTACGGAGGTCTCAGAGAAGTAGGCACCCCCCGGAGCGGTTGACATATGCAGGTATTATTATTGAAGTAGTGAAATGGATTCAACAGTGGCTGGATGGGAGATGCCAGAGAGTAGTGGTGGATAACTGTTTGTCAGGTTGGAGGCCAGTGACTAGTGGTGTGCCTCAGGGATCTGTACTGGGTCCAATGTTGTTTGTCATATACATTAATGATCTGGATGATGGGGTGGTAAATTGGATTAGTAAGTATGCAGATGATACTAACATAGGTGGTGTTGTGGATAATGAAGTAGGTTTTCAAAGCTTGCAGAGAGATTTAGGCCAGTTAGAAGAGTGGGCTGAAAGATGGCAGATGGAGTTTAATGCTGATAAGTGTGAGGTGCTACATTTTTGCAGGAATAATTCAAATAGCACATACATGGTAGATGGTAGGGCATTGAAGAATGCAGTGGAACAGAGTGATCTAGGAATAATGGTGCAAAGTTCCCTGAAGATGGAATCTCATGTGGATAGGGTGGTGAAGAAAGCTTTTGGTATGCTGGCCTTTATAAATCAGAGCATTGAGTATAGGAGTTGGGATGTAATGTTAAAATTGTACAAGGCATTGGTAAGGCCGGATTTGGAGTATTGTGTACAGTTCTGGTCACCGAGTTATAGGAAAGACGTCAACAAAATAGAGAGAGTACAGAGAAGATTTACTAGAATGTTATCTGGGTTTCAGCACCTAAGTTACAGAGAAAGGTTGAACAAGTTAGGTCCTTATTGTTTGGAGCGTAAAAGGTTGAGGGGGGACTTGATAGAGATATTTAAAATTATGAGGAGGATAGATAGATTTGACGTGGATAGGCATTTTCCATTGAGAGTAGGGGAGAATCAAACAAGAGCATATGAGTTGAGAGTTGGGGGTAAAAGTTTAGGGGTAACATGAGGGGGAATTTCTTTACTCAGAGAGTGGTGGCTGTGTGGAATGAGCTTCCAGTAGAAATGGTAGAGGCAGGTTTGGTATTGTCATTTAAAGTAAAATTGGATAGGTTTATGGACAGGAAAGGAATGGAGGGTTATGGGCTGAGTGCGGGTCCGTGGGACTAGGTGAGAGTAAGCGTTCGGCATGGACTAGAAGGGCTGAGATGGCCTGTTTCCGTGCTGTAATTGTTATATGGTTATATGGTTATTTCATCAGGTGCTCTGCCCAGTTTCAGCTTTGACTGCCATGGCCCACACACTCCTGTTTCGGGTCAAGTGGATCAATTCATTGGTATTCATTTCCAGTTCTCTGGCTGCTGTCTCCATCATCATTTGTCTTTACCTTCCTCTTGCTTTCTTCCCTTCAATCTTTCCCATAATTACTGTGCATTCTAACTCCTCTTTCCTAATCACATGTCCAATGAAGTCATGTTGCCTTTTCATGATCTCATACATTATTTCTCTTTTTGTGTTTGCTCTGTTCATGACATCCTCGTTAGATATTCATTTCATCCATGATATTCTTTGCATCCTTCTCAAAAACCACATCTCTGCTGCTTCAATTTGTTTCCTCATGTTACTAGATATTGTCCAACATTCTGAACCATATAACATAACTGGATAAACATAACATTTCAGTGCTCTGAGGCAGGTTGTCATGCCTAGTTTAGTGTTGGTCAGTAAACTCTTCATTCTCGTAAAGATGTCTTTTGCCATTCCTATTCTTCTCTTGATGTCCATGTCACACCTGCCATCTGATGTTACCCAGCTTCTTAAGTAGCAAAATGTTCTGTACTTGTTTTATGTCTTCCCCATTAATTCTTAACCTACAGATAGGATTCTCCTTCTTCTAGGATATCACCATACATTCTCTCTGTTTGCAATTGATAGTTAGACCCATTTTTGCACTTTCTTCAACAATTATATCAATTAAGTTTTGTAGTTCTTCCTCCGTACTTGCAATTAACAGTGTCATCCGCATATCTGAAATTATTGATGCCTTCAACGTCAACTTTGATTCCCAAGATGTCTTATTTTTTGTAATATTGTTTCACTGTACATATTAAACAAATCAGGGGAGAAAACACACCCTTGCCTAACGCCTCTCTTGATTTTCATAAACTGACTCACTTCTCCATCTATTCTTACAGCGGCAGTTTGTTCCCAGTACAGATTTCTGATTAGGCGGAGGTCTTTCGAATCTAGATCTAGAGTTTCCTGTAATATTTCAAATGACTTATTGTGCTTCACTTTAGCAAATGCTTTTGTGCAGTTGATAAAACAAACAAACAAATTTTTTTGCACTTGAATAGCTCATTCTGATAGTATCCTTAACATCAAACATCATCTTTCATGAAACCACATTGTTCTTTGTCTATTTCAGCTTGTATCTTACTTTTAGCTCTTGCCATCAAAATTCTTAGAGGTATCTTGGTGATATGACCCATTAAACTTATGGTCCTATGTAATTCACATTCTATTGCTCCAGGTTTCTTAGGAAGAGTGATAAATACTGATTTTTTCATCTCCTCTGGTATTATTCCAGTCTCAAAAATGTCATTGATTAAATCAGTAAGTTTTTCAATTCCATAATCTTCAAGGACGATAATTTGTTCTATTACTATTTCATCAGGACCTGCTGCCTTTCCTTTCTTCATCTTATTTATTGCATTACAAACTTCAGATTCTAAAATACTTGGACCTTCAATGTTCTTCTTAATTTCAGGTTTTACACCTCAATTGTCTTCGAACAATTCCTGGATATACTCAGTCCATCTGTTCATAATCTCATCTTTTTCCATGATAATGGTACTGTCCTTTACTTTCAAACATCCACCTGAAGAACAGAGGAGCTGTTTACCAGTGATATTCTTGATTTATTGATGTAACCTTATTGGATCAGTAATAGGGATTCTTTCTAGTTTCTCACATTCCTGGTTTAACTATTCTTCCTTAGCTTTTTGACCTAAGCTTTTAACTTTTTTATCTCAGGACTTATATTCTATAGGATTTGCTTTCCTCCTTCTCCTTTCTTCCATTAGATTTTTGATCTCATCTGTCATCCATTTATTCTTTGTGCTTTTTTCTTTTTTAGGAATCACTGGCTTTGCTGATTCTACCAAGGCATCCTTCAGAGAGTTAAACTTCATTTCTAATGATTGCTATCATCTTCAACAGATTCTATTTCTAGGCTCTGAAACCTATTTCTTACTTCAATTGTAAATTTTTGTCTTAAGTTTTCTTCTTTAATGAATTGCGAGTAGTCAAGGGATTGTTCAGGCTTTTGCTTCTTTAGTTTTTTAAGTTTTACTTTTACGTGACATATTACTGGGTTGTGGTCACTATTACAGTCTGCACCTGGATATGTTTTGCATTGAGTCACTGAGTTTCTACATCTTTGGTTTACAGTAATAAAGTCAATTTGATTTCTGGTGTTATCACCTGGACTTTTCCAGGTCCTTAAGTGTCTTGAATGGTTTTTAAAGTAGTTATTCATAATGAGACAACGTTCTCCAGAATGATATCACAAAAGCACATGACAAAACAGACTACACCAGAAAATCCACATAACGTTTGGCAATCCCCAAATCCAGAGTCCAGAGAGGCTGCTGCGTATTAATATTGTGCTACCATCTTAGTGCGTTCCGCAGAAAGGAGCTCCAAATCCACCAGACAAAACAAGGCTACCCTGACACACCAAATCAGGAGACCAACTCTACCACCCAACAAACCAAAAACTAAAGCTACAAGACCTACACAAAACCACATAGTTACATATAGTTATAGTTAACATATAGTTACAACAGTGCAGACAATACTATAATTGATAAAAAAAACAGACCGGGGACTTCCGGTAAGATGGCGATTGCTTAGCTGCTCCGAACTTTTGTTCCGTTACTGTCGCTACCTTTGCACTAAATGTCTCCATTTTATAAAGCTTAGTTAGGAATTATTTTGGTATCTCTTACTTGCCTGTGAATATATCTAACCTACAATGTCTAGCAAGAGTTCTAAATCCGGGAGAAAAGAAACTACGACCTCGTCGGGCGTGACGATGGAGGTGCTTGAAAATCTCCGAGATGAAATCTTAAAGGAAATTAAAACCGCTTTCAAACAGTTAGAAGAGAAACTGGATCGGATCAACGATAAAGTGGACAAACATGCTGAACACTTATCTCGCATCGATTCGACTTCTGAAGCTTTAGAAAGTTGGGTTCGATACTTGGAGACTCTCTGTTCCAGCTTAGAGGAAAAATCTAATAAACTTCTTTCCAAAATGGTGGATCTCGAAAATCGCAGCAGATGCTGCAACATCAGAATTCTGGGATTACCAGAGACAACTGAGAAGGGGTCAACCGTGAAGTTTTTCGCCGAGTTTCTCTGTGAGATATTCGGGAAGGATCTGCTTCCGAAGCCGCCCGAGCTCGAACGGGCACACAGAGTTTACGTTCCCCCCGGAATTCTGGGATCCCGTCCACGACCAGTAATCTTGTGTTTCCATCAATACCAGGTAAAGCACAGTCTGATTGTGGAGGCACGTCGCAGAGGCTCTTTTTCTTTCCAGGATACAACCATTCGCTTTGTGGAAGATTTTGCACCCCAGACCTTAAAGATGCGCGCTGAGTATAAAGGCGTAATGAAAGTGCTTTTTGATCGTGGTTTCAAACCTTCCTTTCGTAATCTTGCTGACCTAAGAATCAAGTTTAATACCGGGGAATTCAAGTAGTTCAAATCAGCGAGGGAAGCTGAAGCGTTTGTGGCAAGTCTTCCAGCTATCCAGTCATCTTCGGAATCTGATCGGACCTCCTAAAATGGTGGATAAGTACTCCTCGTAGTAAAATTACTTTCTCTGGACTCGGAATTCACTTGAATCACTCAGACATTATTCACTGAAACTCTAAAGGCTGTTGACAATCTCTCCCGTGATTTGGTGTGTGTGTAATCTATTTTTACCTTGTATAACTTTACCTACAGAGTTCTACAACTAATTCTAACTTGTTTTGGAGGTTTTGAAGTCTTTAGTGAAGGCCTCCCTGTTTGTCGGTTCACAGTTCAACTGCTGATTTATTTTTCCTCTGTTTTAAATATTTATTTATTTTATCTTTTTCTTTTCTTCACCCCCTTTTTTTTCCATTCTCTGAATATTTTTTTCTCCCTTCTCGGTAAACGGTTGATAAATACTCGTCTTGAATTTATAATTTTCCCCTTCCTCTTTTTTCTTTTTCCTTCTTACCTTTTCCCCCCCTTTCTCTTACTTTATTCTTCTATAATATTTCGCGGGTAGGTTAGTTTTGGTTTTCTTCCGATTTTCTCTGTATTAAGTTGTATATCTCGGCAGAAGGTGTTCTAATCTGTAGTTATGTTTTCTAGTGCATAAACTAGTTACTGTTTGTTATAGCATTTATACGGAACTGCTGTCAATGACACAGATCTGGAAGTTGTATTTGGGTTAATTTTTTTGGTACAGCTAGCTACTTGTTTTGGTAGCCGTCTAGTTTTGGGTTGTGTAGGTGGGGTGGATTTTCCAGTTCCAACATTTCTTTATTGTTTAGGACATGTTTATATTTTGACCTTACGAATCTATATTTACATCTCTGCTCCCAGACTGCTATTGTACCGCTTGATTTTTTATATGCCTGCTGCCTTTTATGCATTAGTAATTGATCATGGCTAGTGCACTTAAATTTGTGAGCTGGAATGTAAAGGGATTGAACCACCCTGTTAAAAGGAGGAAGGTATTCTCACATATTAAACAACTCAAAGCTGACATTGCTTTCCTCCAAGAAACTCATATTCGTTGTTTTAATAACTCCCGGCTTCTGTCCAAGTGGGCGGGTCAGCATTTTCATTCATCCTTTGCCGCTAAAGCTAGGGGAGTCTCCATTCTTATTAACTCAAATATTCCTTTTGAACTCCATAATAAAATATCAGACACAAATGGCCGTTTTATTATTGTTTCTGGTAAACTATATAACACTAAAGTTGCACTAGCAAACCTGTATGCCCCCAACTTTGATGATGTTAACTTTTTTGAACGGTTTTTTTCCTCACTACCAGACTTAAACTCATACTCTCTTATATTGGGTGGTGACTTTAACTGTTGGTTGGATCCTAAACTGGACCGATCGTCCTCTGTTACCAGATCACCTACCAAATCTGCCTTAGCTATTCAGTCGTTTCTCTCTAATTTTGGTATCTCTGATATATGGCGTTTCCTCCGTCCTATGGAGAGAGATTATTCCTTTTTCTCACATGTTCACCATACCTTCACTAGAATTGACTATTTCCTACTCGATAACCAACTTATCCCATTTGCCCACACTTGTGACTATCAGAGTATACTGATTTCTGACCATGCCCCAATTACCCTCTCCCTGAACTTTCCCGGTCTCCCTCAGAGGAACAAACACTGGCGGTTCGATTCAACTTTATTATCGGATGATGATTTCGTAAAATTTATTAAAGACCAGATAACCTTCTATTTTAACACTAATACATCACCTGAAGTGCCATCCCAGATTGTCTGGGATGCCATGAAAGCATATTTGAGGGGTCAAATAATCTCTTACACAGCAAATCTCAATAGAAGATCCCGTGCAGATCGAGCAGACCTCATTAACCAGATTAAAGATATGGATCAATTATATGCCCAAACTAAGAACCCTGAATTATACAAGAAGCGCGTTGAACTCCAAACTAAATTTAACCTTCTGTCCACTCAACCTGTCGAACGCCAACTTCTCGAAAGCAAGAGCCGCTTTTACATTCATGGGGATAAGTCTGGTAAATTCCTAGCCAATCAGCTGAGGCGTTCTAAAGCCAAACAACATATTACAAAGATCCGGAAGGAGAGCGGAGACTTTACATCGGATCATTTAGAAATTAATGACGCATTTAAAAAATTTTATTCTTGGCTTTATTCCTCTGAATCCTTGAATGACAATATCTCTGTGGATCAATTTTTACAGAATCTGAATATCCCCTCACTTTCATCTGATTTCAAAGCCAAACTTAATGCCCCTATATCACTAGAAGAAATATCTTTTGCAATTTCTGCACTGTCCTCAGGGAAATCTCCTGGACCTGATGGGTTCCCTGTAGAATTTTATAAATCATTCTCCTCACTTCTTTCTCCTCAGTTACTTTCAGTATTACCTGACTCGTTTAACTACGGCAAATTGCCACCCTCTTTCAATGAGGCATCTATTATTCGTCTTTTAAAAAAGGGCAAAGACCCAACAGAGTGTTCCTCGTACAGGCCGATCTCTCTGCTCAATGTTGATGTAAAGATCTTAGCTAAAGTGTTGGCTCATAGATTAGAAACCGTTATTCCCTCCATTATCTCTGATGACCAAACAGGCTTTATTAAAAACCGTCTCCCTTTTTTTAACATTCGGCGTCTATTTAATATTTTATACTCAGTTCCAACTGGGACTCCTGAATGTGTTATCTCCCTTGATGCGGAGAAAGCACTTGATCGTATAGAGTGGAACTACCTTTTTGCAGTCTTAGAAAAATTTGACCTCGGCCAAAGTTTCATCTCTTGGATCCAATTGCTGTACCCGTGTCCTACTGCTTCTGTTCTAACTAACTTTCAGAAATCCCAAGTATTCAATCTCAAACGTGGCACCCGTCAGGGATGCCCCTTAAGTCCCTTTCTCTTTGATTTGGCTATAGAACCTCTGGCGATAGCATTTCGAAAATGTCCTGAACTGACCAGGATTTGGAGAGTGGATGTTGAGCATAAAGTCTCTCTCTATGCTGATGACTTACTACTCTTTATCTCATATCCGTCTACATCCTTACCTCTAATATTTTCACGTCTTGACCAGTTTAGCCAGATCTCTGGCTATAAACTCAACTTACAAAAGAGTGAACTTTTCCCAATTAATAAAGAAGCACAAGAACTAATATTTCGTGATCTCCCTTTTAAATTAGTCCATAATCAATTTACTTATCTTGGAATTACAGTTACAAGGAAGTTTAAAGATCTCTTTCGTGAAAACTTTTGTCAATCTTTCATATGCTATAAAACAGAGTCTGGTACAATGGTCACCTCTATCTATGTCCTTGGTAGGTCGTATCAATGTTGTCAAAATGTATGTTCTCCCCAAATTTTTATACTTATTTCAATCTATCCCAATTTTTATTCCTAAATCTTTTTTTGATTCCTTAGACTCTATTATTTTGTCATATCTGTGGCAGAATAAATGCTCTAGAATTAATAAAATCCACCTCCAAAAATCTAAAAAAGAGGGTGGCATGGCTTTACCTAACTTTCGCTTATATTACTGGGCAGCTAATATACGTTGTGCTGCCTTCTGGTCTTTCTTCCACGGCCAACCTGAGTGCCCTAACTGGGTGGCAATGGAGTTGAGCTCCACTAAAGAATTATCTATATCTGCACTTCTTGGCTCTGCACTCCCTAGCAGTCTGACCAGATCAATAGCTAATCCTCTGGTTAGACACACTTTGTGTATATGGGCTCAGTTCAGGAAATGCTATGGTTTTCAGGGGTTTTCCATTTCTAGCCCTGTCACACATAATCACCTTTTTTTACCTACCACGTTCGATTCAGCATTCCATGTTTGGTACAGGAAGGGCATTAGACATTTTGAAGATCTCTTCATTGATAACCGCTTCGCTTCTTTTCAACAGCTCTCTGTTAAGTTCAACCTGCCTAACGCTCACTTTTTCAGATATCTCCAAATCCGACACTTTACTGCTCCTTTAATTCCTAACTTTCCTGAAATGCCTGCGAAAAATGCTATGGACCTATTTCTCTCCATTAATCCACTAGGTAAAGGTTTAATTTCAATTATCCAAGATAAACTAGCAGCCTTATGACGGGCCCCTGTGGATAAAATTAAAATGGCCTGGGAGCAGGATTTAAATATCTCCTTATCCGAGGAGAGCTGGGACTCAGTTCTCAAATCGGTTAACTCAACCTCTCTTTGTGCTCGCCATTGTCTCTTACAGTTTAAGATTGTTCATAGAGCCCATATGTCTAAATCTAAACTATCTCGATTCTACCCTGGCATTAGTCCGCTCTGTGATAAATGCAAGAGGGGCGTGGCCTCTCTCATCCATATGTATTGGTTCTGTCCTAGCTTGGAGAAATTCTGGAAAGATGTCTTCACTACACTATCGGGTATTCTGAATCAGCACCTAGAACCTAACCCCTTAATTGCTCTGTTCGGTTTTTGGGGCGAGACAGATTTATGTCTGGGTCCGACCAAATGCCGAATACTATCCTTTGCCTCTCTCCTGGCGAGACGCTTGATCCTCCTTAGATGGAGAGATGTTGCCCCGCCCACTCATGCACAATGGCTTAACGACATTATGGCCTGCTTGGACCTCGAAAAAATTCATTATTCAGTTCTCAATTCGGATTTAAAGTTCCATAAGATCTGGGGACCTTTTATCGAGTACTTTCATAACCTTCCTCTCGACTAGGGTTTTTTTTTCTTTTCGGTCCCTTGCTTTCAGCTCCCTTTTTTTTTCTGGTAGTAGGCATTATTATCCTCTGTTGCTAAGTGTATTCACAGTCTGGGAGTTTGACTGTCCGGACTTATACTCTCTATATTGTGTGGTGGTTGGTCTGGAATTGGTTTTTTTCTTGTGTTGTGGGGCTTGGGGAGGACACTAAGCTTACTTGTCTTTAATTTAGGTGCTTTTTTGTTAAATTCTCTTCCTTTGTAGCATATTGTTATTGTATGCTTAACCTTGCTCTGTATTAATGCTCCTCATTGGGATTTGGGGTTTTTAATTTTGTAAAATGTTTTGAAAAACTAATAAAAAAATTTAAAAAAACAGACCATAGACACAGTAAAAATAGTCCAAAGATGTTAAAAGACTATAATTTTGAAAGAAACCACCACACAGTTTCCACAAGTCCTCAGGGTCCCGATAGACTTGTCAATCCAAGGAAGGAAGCAAAAGGGAGTACCCCCGCTATGGACTTCCAGGGCACTGGACTCAGCCTTGCAGACACAACACACACTGAAAGCGACCTGATCGCAGCAGACTCCGAGTCCATCGAACCTCCGAGCCTCCAACCATCCCCTCCAGCACAGCCTCTCTGAGCACCATCCTCTGCTGAGCGCACTACGCCCGAGCGCACTATGGCGCCCCTGCCAACGGTCACCGGCAACGTGACCCCGAGGACTGGGGGCCTGTTCTTCTCAGCAGAGACTCAGACCTCACAACAACAGCAGTAACGAAGAAGGCCTTCCCAGAGATTTCCAGATGTTCCTCCACGCTCCCACATCTGTTTTTCATCAGATTAGGATTGTGCATGACACTCCGCTTAACAAATAATCAGCTCTGGAGTGACCAGGTCCATAAGCGTCTTGGATGGTTTTTCAAGTAGGTATTCATAATGACATGATTGTTCATCTTGCACCATTCTACTCATTTCTCACCTCTTTCATTCCTTTCCCCTAGTCCAAATTTTCCTGTGGTATTTCCGTCAGCACCTTGTCCTACTTTAGCATTTAGATCTCCCATGACAATAACAATATCTTGAGATTTGCATCTATTCTTTGCTTGTTCAAGCTCTTCATAGAATTTATCTATATGCTCATTTGTTCCATCTGTTGTTGGTGCATATACCTGTATATTTGCTAACTCAAATGGTTGTCCTCTGAATCTAACAAGAAGCACTCTTTCTTTTATTTATTTCCAGCATCTGCAGATTCACTCGGTCGTCACTACCTCCTCCCATAGATGCTGTCTGGCCTGCTGAGTTCTGCCAGCATTTCATGTTTTTATTTATTTCCAGCATCTGCAGATTCACACACAATACCTTATCTCCCACCGAGGTAGCCTCCTACCTGCCGGCATGAACATCTCACTCACAGACCTCTGTTGATACCCCTGCCCCCCTTTACCCCCATCCCTATTATTTTAGTCTGGTTCTCTTTCTCTCTCTTTCTTCCCCCCTCACTATAATCTGCCCCCAGCCCAACCTTTCTTTCTCTTTTATTTCCCATAATTCTCCACCTTCCCCCTAGCCCATTTCCCTCCAGCCTATCACTTCCTAGTTCTCTACTTTATCCCTCCCCCCACTTCTTATCCCCCCTCGACTATCCCATGTTATTTCACTCCTGATGAAGGGTTTCGGCTCAAAACATCATCACTACCTTCTCCCATAGATGCTGTCTGGCCTGCTGAGTTCTGCCAGCATTTTGTGTTTTTAGCACTCTTTCTGATATTGCCCAATGTCCTAAAACACTTTTTGCCATGTTTTCATCCATAAGAATTCCTACTCCATTAGTATGGGATGTTCCACAAGAATAAATTAGTGTTGTATTTCTATTCTGACATGTTCCAGCACCTGTTCAATGAACTTCGATAATTCCCATGATGTTAATCTTTAGTCTTTCCATTTCATTTATCACATTGTCCAATCTTCCTGCTTGACATAGGGTTTTTACATTCCAAGTGGCAATAATTTTCTTTTGTGTTACTTGAATTTTATGAGCATCTTCAGAATTGTCTTGAAGATCCTCTTGACTCTGTTGTTGTGCGATACATTTTGTGAGTTTGACCATGGTTTTCTTAGCAAATAGATTCTAGGAAACCTGGTATCTAGCAACAGTGGTTTGCTATTACCTTCCGTTGGGTGAACTAAAGAAATCGCCATCTCTCTTCCCAAATGTTCATCCAGAAGTAGCATCAGAGATGTCAATTGTAATATGTCTGAAAATCAAACCTATTGTAATAAAGAGCGTGAATCACACAGATCAGAATGAAAATGTTGCTCGGGCATTGTCACCTACAATTTCCCTAAAGCTGCGATTAGCCGATTTACCATTTTTCACCATAATTTTCAGCAATTCCTGTACGTATCAAGTTGTGATAATCTGGCATCCTTGCATGTTTGTGGTGCTGGATGAACAGATTTTGTTTCTCTCGTTTACAACCAAAATCTTTATTCCACGTACAAGTAGTGTGAATGATATTCCAATAAACTCAGTAAGCTTAAAGAGAGTGGGGAACAAAAACCTGTTCAGTTTCATCTTGTACAGTTCAGGCCCACATTCCAGACCCTGTCTGCACAAATAAATGGTCTGCGTGTGTGACAAGATGTTGTTACAAAGAAGGCAAGACAGCTGCAAAATTTCAGTAGGAGTTTGAGGAGATTTGGTATCTCATTAAAAACACTCACAAATTTCTACAAATGTACCATGGACAGCATTCAAACTGGCTCCATCACCACCTGGTTTGGGCGGAGGTGGTGCACTAACAGGATCAAAATAAGCGTCAGAAAGTTATAAACACAGTCAGCTCCATCATGGGTACTAACCTCCCCAGCATCCAGGACATCCTCAAGGAACAATACCTCAAAAAGGTGGCAAACGGCATTATGGACCCCCATCAGCCAGGACATGCCCTCATCTCATTGCTACCATCAGGGCGGAGGGACGGGAGCCTGAAGGACACACTCAGCTGTTCAGGAACATCTTCTTCCCCTCCACCATCAGATTTCTGAATGGACATTAAACACATGAACAATACCTCACTGCTTGTTCTGTCTCCTTTTCCATACTTATTTTACCAATTTAACTTTTTTTATATATATGCTCACTGTGATTTACAGTTTTTATTATTCTGTATTTCAATGTTCTGCTAACACAGAACAACAAATTCCACGACATATGCCGGTGATACTAAACCTGATTCTGACACTGACACCTTATATCAAAATGTAAAACGTTACCCCATGTGTGTCAGCTGAATTCAGCATTTTCTATGTAAAACATTACCCCATGTGTGCCGGCTGAATTCAGCATTTTCTATGTAAAACATTACCCCATGTGTGCCGGCTGAATTCAGCATTTTCTGTGTAAATCATTACCCCATGTGTGTCGGCTGAATTCAGCATTTTCTATGTAAAACATTACCCCATGTGTGCCGGCTGAATTCAGCATTTTCTATGTAAAACATTACCCCATGTGTGCCGGCTGAATTCAGCATTTTCTATGTAAAACATTACCCCATGTGTGCTGGCTGAATTCAGCATTTTCTATGTAAAACATTACCCCATGTGTGCCGGCTGAATTCAGCATTTTCTATGTAAAACATTACCCCATGTGTGCCGGCTGAATTCAGCATTTTCTATGTAAAACATTACCCCATGTGTGCCGGCTGAATTCAGCATTTTCTATGTAAAACATTACCCCATGTGTGCCGGATGAATTCAGCATTTTCTATGTAAAACATTACCCCATGTGTGCCGGCTGAATTCAGCATTTTCTGTGTAAAACATTACCCCACGTGTGCCGGCTGAATTCAGCATTTTCTATGTAAAACATTACCCCACGTGTGCCGGCTGAATTCAGCATTTTCTATGTAAAACATTACCCCATGTGTGCCGGTTGAATTCAGCATTTTCTATGTAAAACATTACCCCATGTGTGCCGGTTGAATTCAGCATTTTCTGTGTAAAACATTACCCCATGTGTGCCGGCTGAATTCAGCATTTTCTGTGTAACTATATCTTGGATTTCAGGTCACCGTTGTTGCCGAGTCTCCAGTTCCTGCTGCAGTCATGAGTGAGGTCATGCAACTGGCGACTGTGGGCCGTCCTTTCTGGTTGGGAATGCTGTACGACTGCCGGTCAGACACTCTGATCCCAGGTACTGGAATACAATCATATCAATCAGTAGAGGTCAATACAGGGCAGTTGATTCCGGTTACCAATCTCAGGATAGTCACCAGTCTCTCTGGTTATGTAAAGGAATACGGCTAGTCTGGGGAAAACATCCTGAATTGTGGCATGGCCGATTTCAACATCATTCAGAACCGCTTGACAAAAACAGATTGGTAACAGCCACTTGCAGGTAAGTCTCCATCTGACAAGTCTCCACTAGGCAAGGAGGTGAGGAGTGATGTAGATGAGGAAGGGAACATGTCAGACAGGGAACAGGCAATGGTTTAATGTGGCAGTTAGACAGCTTGTGTCCTTGTGTTACGTGTCACTCATAAGGTCCATGTGCTCCATGCAGTTGAACCTCATCAGCAGCGGATAGCAATTCCACAGAGACTTTTCCCTGAGAACAACCATCCTCAATTGCTGTGAAATGATATTCTTTCCCCCATAAGGCTAGCAGTGGGGATATTCACTGATAATGTGCATTGTTCAAATCCATTGCAACTGCACAGCAAACAGACAGACCATGTCTACACACAGCAAGACCTGGACAACGTTCAGGCACAAGCTGATGTTGCCAATGACATTCCCACCACAGAAGGGTGGAACTGGAATCGGGTTTTGGACCAGGTGGTGAGGAAGTGTGATGCCAGTTGTCTCCGGGGTGAGGGGAAATGTTCTGGCATGAGAAGTAACCTGTTGTAAACCAATGAAATATTTAGTTCAGTAGGTGCAAAGCATTGTACACTCAGTACAAAGTACATCCAGTGCAGATAGATGATTGGCTAAATACAAACACAAGAGACTCTGCAGATGCTGGTGTGCTGATCCACTAAATTAACATTATCCACACTGTCGACTTACACGCTTTAGCTCAATTTAATGACTGTTATTGCTGTTTTATCCCCTAGGCATCACACTGTGGGATTTACAGACACTCCAAAGCAACATCAGCTCTCGCGATCGGCCCAGCACTGATGTGCGCATCATTACATCAGACAGCATGGATGAGAAATGCTCTGCACTTAACGTGTCGGGTTCGATGAAAGCAAGTCTCTTGTGTGGGCTCGTGGAAGTGAAAGGGTCTGCAGAATATCTCAGTGACACAAAGGGATCAAAGCAACAAGCACGAGTTACCCTTCAGTACAAAAGAACAACCCGGTTTGAACAACTGACCATGAGCCATTTAGGGAGACAGAATATCACCTATCCGAGTGTGTTTGACGAGGGCTCAGCCACCCATGTCATCACAGCAGTGCTGTATGGAGCCCAGGCTTTTTTTGTGTTTGATCAAATGGTTTCCTCAGCAGAGAAATTGCAGGATATCCAGGGTAATATGGAGACGACCATTAAACATCTCCCTAACATTGCCATTGAGGGTGAGGGCTCCTTAAAAATGACAGAAGAACAAAAATCAAATGTGGAGAAATTTAACTGCACCTTTTATGGGGATTTCTCACTGAACAGCAACCCCACCACATTCCAAGATGCCGTCAGTACCTATGCAAGACTCCCAAGCTTACTGGGACCATGTGGGGAGCATGCGGTGCCCATGACAGTCTGGCTTTACCCTCTCAGTAAACTAGACTCAAAAGCTGCTCAGCTGGTGAGAGAGGTAAATGTGGGATTGATCAGTCGCTGCCAGCGTGTCCTGGAACAGCTCGGCGAGGCAGTGATGAGATGCAATGATATGGAGAAAGACAGAGCTGCCATTCAGTTTCCCGAGGTCAGGGCCAGGATAATGAAATTCCGAGAGTCGTGTCAGGAATACAAACTAGTTTTCCAGCAGAATTTCGCAAGAAATCTTCCAATCATCCGGGGTGGTAGGGGTGGGGAAAAGTTACTCATGGATATACTGAAAAACAAGGAAGATTCACCATTCAGACACCAGTCACTGATCACATGGCTGGATGACAAGGAAAGAGAGATGAAGTTAGTGGGACATTATCTCAGGATATTCGATGATGTACCTTCTGTGAAAATAGTGAGTGAGTTGGAGGATGAATTGATGGATCATGCAATTGACTATGTGGTTTGCTTCACCTTTACAACATTGCATCAGGAGGATGTCTATCTGTCAGAGACCATCAATTACCTCCAATCTCACACAGCTCCGAAGATACAGGCACCAACTCCTGCTGATGGAGACAGTGTGACACAACACGGTGAGCAGTGGTTTCACTCAGAGATTGTAAAACGAAAGATGAAGGAACAATCTCAGTTATTCCTGGATTTTGCCAAGGCCAACTCATCAGATAGGAACATAAAGTTCCTTGTTGCTTCTGTGAAAGATGACAACCAGATAGGAACATCTATTTACCTGTACGAGGGTGCATGTATAAAGAACCGATGCTTTGAACCCCCATCACAGCCCCAGAGACCTGTGGCTGCTGGAACAACACATGACAGTGTGACACTGCAGTTACACCCTCCTAGATATGGTACGGGTGAGATTGTGGGCTACAAGATAGAGTACAAAGGTATCCAGCAGGAAGAATGGACAACTCTGGATACACAAGGTATATCCGAGTCTTTTACAATATCTGGGTTACAGCCACATCAGGAATATCATTTCCGATACCGAGCTGTGACCAAGGTAGGGGTTAGTAAGGCCAGTGATAGTTCTACACGGTTCACACTTCCTACAATTTCACCTGGTAAACCGATGTCCCAGCATTGTTCTCCAATTACAACATTATCCTGCGATAATGAAGCTGGTGTTGAAATAATTCCGGACGGGATTGAACATAAAGAAGAAACATCAGCTACTCCCAGCACAGAGGCTCTATCGAGGACAGATGTAAACACAACAGAGAGTGAACCTCACGATAACTTAACGGGATCGAAACCTCAGGCAGATGACAGAGTCCAAGTGTCTGCTGACTGTGGAGAAGCAGGTTCCAGTGTACCAAGTGAAGAAGCTTTAATAAAAATCGGAGAAGTAACAAAGGGAATACACCAGAAATGTCTCACAGAAGGACGACTAATATCTCCAGGAAACCCTTCCATTTGCATGCTGAACCTGCAGAAGGAGGTATTTGGTAAGTCCAAACATCTTGTGAATTGCTCCTTTGGAAAACCCAGCATAAACCACACCATGAAGACAATTATGGTTTTGGGAGCAACAGGGTCAGGAAAGACGACCCTTATCAATGGGATGATCAATTACATATTGGGTGTGGAATGGGGTGACAACTTCAGATACATGTTAACACAGGAAGAGACTGGAAGGTCGCAGGCTGAAAGTCAGACATCCACCATCACTGCCTACAAACTACACCATCAGGTGGGATTTATCATTGATTACTCACTGACTATCATTGATACACCAGGATTCGGAGATACCAGGGGGATAAGCCGAGATAAAGAGATTACTGACAACATTCAAGAGTTTTTCACTTCCCCACAGGGAGTTGATCAGATTGATGCCATATGTTTTGTTACTCAAGCATCTTTGTTTCGCCTGACTCCGACACAGAAATATGTCTTTGATTCAATTCTTTCTATTTTTGGCAAAGATATTGCAGAGAACATTCAGATTCTGGTGACTTTTGCAGATGGAAAGGGCCCCCCTGTTCTGGAGGCTTTGAAGGTAGCTGAGGTACCATGTCCCAAAGATAAAAATGGGGCTCCAGTTCACTTCAAGTTTAACAATTCCGTTGTATTTGCCCAGCGTTCAGCCTCTGGAAACGCTACCAACAAGGGATCGGATGACAGTGGGGAAGAGGAAGATGATGATAACTTTGATGAATTATTCTGGAAGATGGGAATTAATAGTATGAAGAAATTCTTTAGAGCTCTCGATACAATGGAAACAAGAAGTTTAGTTTTGACCGAAGAGGTTTTGAGGGAACGTAAGCAGCTGGAAGCTGCAGTGAAGGGATTGCAGGATCAGATCCAAGTGGGGCTGACCAAACTGGAGGAACTAAAGAAAACAAAACAGGTTCTGGAGCAGCATCAGAACAAGCTGGATGAAAATAAAAACATTGAGTATGAAGTTGATGCCACACATAAAGAAAAGAAGGATCTTGGACCAAATGCTTCGACAGTAAATATCTGTAAGAAATGTAAATTTACTTGCCACGATCCCTGTATTTACGCTGTAGGTATTTTAAAATATTGGTGTGTAGCAATAGATATTAGGGGAAATTGCAAAGTCTGCCCTGGTAACTGTGCCATGCGTCATCACTCAAGGGAAAAGTACAAGTATGTCCATGTAACAAGAAAAGAGAAGAGGACACTGGGTGATGTGAAAGAAAAGTATGAGAAAGCCCATGGTGAGAAGATGACACAGGAGAAGATCATGGAGAAGCTTCAGCAGGAGTTGGAAGGGGTTCAGAATTCAGTGCTGGAGTTGATTATCCAATTATCTGAGAGCATTAGAAGACTTGAAGAAGTAGCTCTGAGATCAAACCCGTTATCCGCACCAGCTTACATTGACCTCCTGATTCAGTCTGAGATAGACGAAGGAAAACCAGGGCACCTGGACCGAATTCAGTCTCTGATGATGGTGAAGAAACAGGCAGAGTTATTGGAGAGTTCATCAACAGGAAGCAGTTATCAGGGGGTAAGAAGCAAAATCCAGTGATAGGAAAGAAAGATGTTCAAGCATTTTTCAAAAACAAATTTTCTAAATTTTCTGACTGGGTGGTTAGCGATAAATAAGTGGCAATCAGTTCAGCTTTTTCCAATTTGGGGAGTCGAAGTTTCACCCATCCGATGGACCATCTGCTGATTCTAATTCAACTCCATTCTCCTCTCCCATCTGCCCTCAGAGTTTGACAGTACATCTTCCATGCTCATGCTGACCTCCTTTAACAGATGGGTGGGGCACTCACATTCAGTCATTACCAATGGCTCCTCATCCCAATCCTAGCCCTGAGTACCTATCTCCAACACGACCTTTTTTGCATCTGTGTCCCTTCCCTTAGAATCCAATCGGAAACACAGAGGTAATTTCCTTTGTTTCAGACTGTCCCCATCTCCATGGCCCCACCTCGTCCCTCAGTCCCCACTCTCTCTGTCCTGTTGGATGACACATTACTCCACCATGCTGGATGAAGTGAAACTTCCTCCCAGCTAATGGTTTTGTCCTGGCCCCATCAGAATCCGGCCCACGTGATGGTGGGAGGGGTGGATGGGTTCCATGAGACTTCAAGCACAAAAAAGACAAAATTGGGAAAGCAAGGACAATATTTTCCATCTATTGTTAAAGAAGGTATGAGCTGGTCATCTCACTGTCACAATGCTGGCTTTCAAATCAACCCATTTCCCTGATATTCCCTGACATCTACTCCCAGTCAAATGCCAACCCACCCACTCAGTCTCCTGTAAGGGAAAGTGAGTAAAATTGCAGATGCTGAAAATGTAAAATTAAAACAGAAAATGTTGGACCCACTCAGTGGGTTAGGTAACATCTGGTGAGAGCAAAACAGTTAATGTTTCAGAACCGTGACCTTTATCGGAAGCTTCAGAGGCATTTGTTTGGAATATCTCAACATTCGAGCAAATGAAACACAGATGGTTCCTTCACAGATGCTGCCTGACCAGCTGAGTTCTTCCTACACTTCCTGTATTGACGTTAATTCTTCCTTCAAACACCTACACTGGGTTGGTAGGGGTGGGGGAGGAAAATTGACAGTAACCTATTAAACTCCTGACCTGCAATATAGTCTAAAGGACATGAATCTAAAAGAGGTTCAGGAGCACAAGCATTTGGGTATAGATGCTTCAGGAATTGGAACTGGTAGATCCAGTTTTACTGAAGGCTCAGAATAAACCTTGATGCAAAAACCTGCAGATGCTGAGAATCTGAAACAAAGAGACATTGAAACAATTCACACCAGAAAGACGATACCTTGAAATCAGCCACAGGAGATGCAAGATTGAGCAGTGAGGAGAGCAGTACTCAGAGATGCACTCCAAGGAAAGCTCTGTTCCTGCAGCTCCCACTAATGCAACAGGGTAACTGGACTTTGACCAACAGCCTTTGTGCTCAGGAAAGCTATGAATATTAATAAATGTGGGAAATTCCTGGGAATGGTGGGTTTACATCTGAAACCATCAACAGGACAGAACATTCAATCTCATCTATCTCTCAATCCCAGCTGTGGCCTTGACAACCTGTGCTTGAAGGAAGGAACTGTTCCCACACGAATTATTATTGACTTCAGAGACATCACCAAGGACTCTGAGCTTGTTGCAGGGAGGTTCTATTCAGAATGGAGAACGTTGGTGCCTCCAAGTCTATCTGAGTGATTCAGTCATTCCCCTTCGATGGTCAATATCCTACACCAAGGTCCTACTGTTTCTCAACAATGCCTTGCATGCTACATTCTTTGTGTACATTATTGATTTATTCGTAATCCTAAATCACTTTGCTTTATCTGGAGCAAATTCCACCTGCCTATCTCACCAACTGTTCAATATTATCAATAATACCAAAGACTAACCTGCTCTCCATCAGCTAGTCACAGACTTCCAATCGGAAACACAATCTCACAATGTCACACTTTCCCTTCTGTTAAGAAATTAATTTTGGAATTTGGAATACCAGCAGTTATGGTCAAAATGACAATAAAAGTTGACTTGACTTGACTTGAATTTGCTCTGAATCCCACAGGCTATCATCTTTTCAGTTCTTTCCCTCATGTGGCCTTGTCCAAGACTACAGCTATCACATCAGTACATTTGTTACCCCTTCAAAACATTCAATCAAATTGGTAAAGGGAGATCTCTTCTCAACACGTTTCTCTGACAATCTGTGACTAATTGATATGGATTTCAGCAAGGCATTTGATAAGGTACCCCTTGCAAGGCTTATTGAGAAAGTAGGAGGCATGGGATCCAAGGGGACATTGCTTTGTGGATCCAGAACTGGCTTGCCCACAGAAGACAAAGAGTGGTTGTAGACAGGTCATATTCTGCATGGAGGTCGGTCACCAGTGGAGTGCCTCAGGGATTTGTTCTGGGACCCCTACTCTTCGTGATTTTTATAAATGACCTGGATGAGGAAGTGGAGGGATTGGTTAGTAAGTTTGCTGATGACACAAAGGTTGGAGGTGTTGTGGATAGTGTGGAGGGCTGTCAGAGGTTACAGCAGGACATTGATAGGATGCAAAACTGGGCTGAGAAGTGGCAGATGGAATTCAACCCAGATAAGTGTGAAGTGGTTTATTTTGGTAGGTCAAATAAGTTGGCAGAATATGGTATTAATGGTAAGACTCATGGCAGTGTGGAGGATCAGGGGGATCTCAGGGTCCAAGTCCGTAGGGCCCTCAAAGCAGCTGCGCAGGTTGACTCTGTGGTTAAGAAGGCGTACGGAGTATTGGCTTTCATCAATCATGGAACTGAATTTAGGAGCTGAGAGGTAATGTTGCAGCTATATAGGACCCTGGTCAGACCCCACTTGGAGTACTGTGCTCAGTTCTGGTCACCTCACTACAGGAAGGATGTGGGAGCCATAGAGAGGGTGCAGAGAAGATTTACAAGGATGTTGCCTGGATTGGGGAGCATGCCCTATGACATAGGTTTAGGGAACTCGGCCTTTTCTCCTTGGGGCGAAGGAGGATGAGAGGTGACCTGATGGAGGTGTATGAGATGATGAGAGGCATTGATCACGTGGATAGTCAGAGGCTTTTTCCCAGGGCTGAAATGGTTGCCACAAGAGGGCACAGGTTTAAGGTGCTGGGAAGTAGGTACAGAGGAGATGTCAGGGGTGAGTTTTTCACTCAGAGAGTAGTGAGTGTGTGGAATGGGCTGCCGGCAAAGGTGGTGGAGGTGGATACAATAGGGTCTTTTAAGAGACTTTTGGATAGGTACATGGAGCTTAGAAAAATAGAGGGCTATGGGTAAGCCTAGTAATTTCGAGGGTAGGGACATGTTTGGCACAACCTTGTGGGCCAAAGGGCCTGTATTGTGCTGTAGGTTTTCTATGTTCAATGTTTCTAATTGCTGACTATGCAAATGTAAATGAAACCTATTTGTTAGCACCCCTCCCCCACCAAAGCATACCAATTACTGGTTTATCCCTGCTACCCTTCCTGAGCAAAGCTCTCACATTTGCTGTCCTTCTGTCCTCTGACAATCTTCTACCTCTTTAACCAGTCCTCCAGATCTCCATCCCAGTAGTATGAGCACTGTAATATATCACCTGAACTAAACGTTAGCCATTCTGTCGTATTCTGCAACTAACCATGGGACCATTCTTCTGATGAAATTACTTTTTTATACTGCATGGTAAATCGTGTAAACTTGACAGACATTGTATTGTTGAAAATATCTCACTCACTGAAATCACAGCAAATTTCTGCTTGCTCTTTTTTTTGTTGATGTTTTAAGCGTTTTTGACCAGGCGGCCTCCAGATTATGAACGACACAGTGCGAGATTGAACTGAACTGAATACGCTTGGACTCTTTCAGTTTTGTGTTTTATATAAAACCATAAGATTTAGGAGCAGAATTAGGCCATTTGGCCCATCATGTCTGCTCTGCCATTTCATCATGGTTGTTCCAATTTTCCTCTCAGCCCCAATCTCCTGCCTTCTCTCAATATCCATTCAAGTCCTGAAGAATCAAGAATCTATCAACCTCTGCCTCAAGTATACATAAACATAGCTTCCACAGCTGCCTGTGACAAAGAATGACAATCTCTAGCTCAAAAATTTCCTCCTCATCTCTGTTCTAAAAGGACACCCCTCTATTCTGAGGCTGTGTCCTCTGGTCTTAGACTCTCCCACCATAGGAAACATCCTCTCCACATCCAGTTATCAAGCCTTTCATCATCAATAGGTTTTAATGAGATCACCCCTACTCTTCTAAATTTCAGTGAATGCAAGACCGGAGCCATCAAATGTTCTTCATATGACAAGCCATTCAATCCTGGAATCATTTTCGCAAACCTCCTTTAAAACTTCTCCAGTTTCATCACATACTTTCTAATGAGCCCAGATCTGCTCACAATCCTCCAAGTGAGGCCTCACTAGTGCTTTACAAAGTCTTAATATTACATCTTTACTTTTATACTCTAGTCCTCTTGAAATCCCAAGTCCTTTTGCACCTTAGTATTTTGTATTTTTCTTCAATTAGAAGTCAATTGTTTCATTTCTTCTCCCAAAGTGCATGACATACACTTCCTAACACTATATTCCATCTGTCTTTTCCTTGCCCATTCTCCTAACCTGTCTAAGTCCTTCTGTAGCCTACTTCCTCAAAACTACCTGACCCTCCAGCTGTCTCCATATTGTCTGAAAACTTTGCAACAAAGCCATCAATTCCATCATCCAAATCACAGACATATTACATTTTAAAAAATCGGTCTCAACACAGACCCCTGTGGAATACCACCAGTCACTGGCAGACAACCACAAAAGGCTCCCTTTATTCCTACTCTTTGCCTCTTGCCAATCAGCCACTGCGTTATCCATGCTAGAATCTTTTCTGTAATTCCACTGGCTCATAGCTGGCATCTCAAGTGTGGCACCTTGTAAAAGGTCTTCTGAAAATCTAAGCAGACAACATCAACTAATTCTCCTTTGTCCACCCTTCCTGTTGTTCTTCAAAGAATTCCAAAAGATGCCAGGCAAATTTTTCCCTTGAAAAAACCAGGCTGACTATGGCCCATTTTATCATGTGCCTCCAAATACCCTGAGACCTTATTCTTAATAATCAACTCCAACATCTTCCCAACTACTGAGATCAGACTAACTGGCCTAGAGTTTCCTTTCTTCTGCTTCTCTCCCTCCTTGAAGAGTGGAGTGGTATTTGCAATTTTCTAGTCTTCCGGAATCATTCCAGAAACTAGTGATAATTGAAAGATCATAACTAATACCTACAGGATCTCTTCAGCCACCTCTTTCAGAACCCTGGGGTGTACACCATCTGGTCCAGGTGACATATCTACCTCAGACCTTTCAGTTTCCTAAGAACCTTCTCTCTAGTTATGGTAACTTCACACACTTCATGACCCCTGACTGCTGGAACTTCCACCATACTGATAGTGTTTTTAACAGTGAAGACTTATTCAGTTTGTCTGCCATTTTGTTGTCCCCAATACAACCTCTCCAGCATCATTTTCCAGTGATCCAATATCCACTCTTGCCTTTCCTTTACGTATCTGAAGAAAGTACTCATTTGTCTCTTTGCTGTTTATGCAATTTGATTCTTTATTTTTTGTGCATGGGGGGTGTTGATGTTTTACTTTGAGCAGGTTCAGTGGTTTTCTTTGTTTCGTGGCTGTCTGTGGAAAGATGAATCTTAGGGTTTTATACTGTATTCGTACTTCAATAATGTACTTTGAAGCTTAGAAATCTTGAATTATACATTATAGATGCATTACGTGTGCAAACTTAGATCAGTTTCTGGGGAAGATAACTTGTCCTGGGAGAGATATGACAATTCACTAGAGGTTGCAATGAAGAAGCATGACTTTTCAAATTTGAACAATGCCTTGCAGTGTTCCTTCTCAGCTGTGCAAGCACACAGACGCACAATAACTGAAATGTTTCCGTGCCCATAGTTAACACACAGCTAGAAAAAGATCATGGAACGTGAAATATTTTCTTTGTCTACTATATTTGATTATATCATTCAATAAATAAAAAAAAATCAAAAGTATGTGAATTTTCAAGTTTCTTTCTAAATACTTATGGTATGCGTATTACAAAAAAACATTTAAAGTGCTGTGCAGTTTTCAGGCCATGTAAAAATTTCCTGCTCAGAGCAATGGTGGGTCCGCGTGGCTCTAAAATATAATTGAAGGTGTCTACATATGAAAACAAGTAGTTATGAATGTTGTTCGTAGTGAATTGATGTCCCTTGACTGGAGTTATAAACATTGAATAAAAGCTTTGCTTAAGACCATTTTGATGGCCAGATGCTGCTGTCCTGTCTAATGCAAGTACTATTAATTAAATAGGGAGAGGTCGAACATTGTGAAATTGGGCCACCATGGGTGAGATTGGAAGCCTATCTAATACTCTTCATAATTTTGTATAGCTCTGTCAAATCTCCCCTCATTCTCCTCCGCCATGGAATAAGGTCCAAAACTATTCAACCTTTCCTTGTAACTCAGATCCTCAATTCTCAGCATCAGTCCTTCACTTGTCTTAAAGATTACTTCTTAATGACTTCTCCTCCTTCTGTTCTCAACATAGTAAATTAGGAATGGACTATATAACTGCCCAGGCACTCGATCCCTAATCATTCTGATGAATTCATGCCCTATCCAAAGCTGCTGTTTCATCTCTCCTCTTGTCCACTGCTGAACACTTCAAGCTGGGGAGTGACCATCTTTGCACATCCGGAGCAGGAGTTTGTTCATTCTGTGTTCTAGTGTGGTCATCTTGAGATGAAATGAAAGTTGCAGATGCTGGAAATCCAAAATAAAAACAGACAATTCTGGAAATATTCAACAGGTTGGACAGCTGTTGTTGAAAGAATCGGTTCTGATGAAGAGTCCCAGACCTGACACTTCCACTGTTTCTCTCATTGGATGCTCCTGACCTGGAGAGTGTTTCCAACGTTTTCTATCTTTATTGTAGATTTCGAGCATCTGCAGTTATTTGATTGTCATCCTTTCAAGAGATCTCCCTTTATGTTCAACCTCCAGAAAGTGACTTCATTTATCCAGAATGGCCTCTCCTCTAGTCAGACTGTCCTCATACTGGGTCAGGAATCCATCCTGGACACACCCAGGAAATTCTGCCCCAGCTAAACATTTTTCTCGCTGAAGACACTGATTTGTCTGTGAAATTGTAGAGATGGGAGAAGTGGTCAGCATTTTAAGAAGACCCCTGAGCAGCAGGATACTGCAAATAAACTTCCAGCTTCCACAGCCTTCCCCTCAGACTGATTTCAATATGAGGAGATGTCAGGGCCGTGAAGGCTCTGTCCTGCAGGGCCAATGTCCAGACACCAGCCTAGGTTTCTGCTTGGAAGAAGTTCCGGGACTTTATACCTTAGAACGTAGAAGATTGAGAGGAGATTTGATAGAGGTCTACAATATTATGGTGGTATAGATAGGGTAAATGCAAGCAAGCTTTTTCCACTGAGGTTGGGTGGGACTACAACCAGTGCTCATGCATTAAGAGTAAAAGATGAGAAGTTTAAAGAGAACTCAAGGGAAAACTTTGTCGTTTGTGGCACATTGGCCTGACAACTCCCGCCTGTTTGCATCAATTTGTCTCTGTAACATATTTTATATATAAAGACAGTCTAAATTCTTTATTTATCCGCTGTCAGTCTACATCAGCCTTTATGTATTGATACGTCTCTCTTCACCTGTCTGTCTGTACCAGGCACTCCACATCGATCTGTCCACAACAGGTCGTCAATATCAGCCTGTCTACGTCGGCCTATTAACTTACCTTGTTTATATCATTCTATTTATAACAGCCTGCCATCTTATACCTGAATAAATAAGTCAGTTTATTATGTCCTTTCTATGTTGGACAATTGATATTAGCCTGTTTATATCACTGATAGTTTCCTGCCTCCCATCCTTTTCAGCCTGTCTAAATTAGGCTGCTTATATCAACATGACTACACACGCCTCTTTGAAGCAGTGAGTATTGAACTGCCTGCATCATCTTGTGTCGTTCAATATCCTGCCTCCTGCACAAGCCAATCTCTAATAGCCTGTTTCTATATCAGCCTGTGCATATTACTCTGTGAAAACTGAACTCTTAACATCATGGTGTTAGTATCAATACATTAGATGAGCCTTCCCCCAAAACTATTCCTTTAATTTCAGCTCTGCCCTCTCCTTGGCAACTGGCCTCACACACACAAAGTGATTTTCACTGTCAGTAAAACATTTCTCTACGGACACTTCAGCCTGTTGCCACATTCCCAAAGATTGTGCCCAACACTACCCCATCTCTGGTGGGACTCTCCATGTTCTTTGTGTCCTGAACGATAAGCTACAGAACCTGAGCTTCCGTACCTCCCTCTGCAATTGCATCCTAACCAGAAGACCACAATCTGTGCGGATTGGTGATAACATCTCCTCCTCGCTGACAATCAATACTAACGCACCTCAGGGACGTGTGCTTAGCCCACTGCTCTACTCCCTCTATACCCATAACTGTGTGGCTAGGCATAGCTCAAATATCATCTATAAATTTACTGATGACACAACCATTGTTGATAGAATCTCAGATGAAGATGAGAGGGCGTACAGGAGTGAGATATACTGGTAGTTGAGTGGTGTCACAGCAACAACCTGGTACTCAACGCCAGTAAGACAAAAGAGCTGATTGTGGACTTCAGGAAGGGTAAGACGAAGGAGCACATATCAATCCTCATAGAGGGATCAGAAGTGGAGAGAGTGAGCAGCTTCAAGTACCTGGGTGTCAAGAACTTTGTGGATCTAACCTGGTCCCAACATATTGTTGCAGCTATAAACGAGGTAAGACAGCGGCTATATTTCATTACGAGTTTGAAGAGATTTGGTTTGTCACCCAAAACACTCAAAAACTTCTATAGATGTACCATGGAGAGAATTAGGATTAAGCGTTGAGGGAAAGGGGTGGGAAAAGTGCTGACAAGTGATAGGTGGATCCAGCTGAGGAGTTGATTGGTAGATGGAGTCAGGTGGGGGAGAGAAGGGAGGAAATAGTAACAGAGGCTGGAAGGTGATAGGTGGAGAAAACAAAGGCAGAAAGAATCTGGAGTTGGATTAAAGAAACAGGAAAGTCAAGAGTGGAACCAGATAATGAAGGGACAATGGGGAGATGGAAACAGTGGTGGGAGGGGAGATCTTGCAGTGGAGAGAGATTGGGGCCTGTTATGAGTAATGTGTGGGTAATGGGCATCTGGGGTAAGTGGGAGAGGGGAAACTGACAGTGTGGGTGGGGTGGGGGATTGAAAAGGAGGAGAGGTTGTGAGACAACGTATTAGGTGAGAACGGGACAAAAAGGGACACTGCGAAACAGGTGAAACTCCCTTTTACCGTGCTTCTCCAGAAGCCATTCACTAACAGCCACTGGACTCAGCAGTGAAACAGCCACCTTACTCGAACTCTGTACATCTAGGGTCTGTATTACTTGGGTCCCACCAAACCAGAAAGTTGGGATGTCTCAACCACATGAACCCTGATCTGAACCAATACTGTGTAAATACTGCCCATGTGCAATTATCTGTCGGCAAGAAATAACAGATCATACACCACATACAGCTATAAAGAAGGAATATTTTAAAATGTCCGCTTAATCAAACAGTTATTAAAGAAAATATAAAAGGGCCCATTATAATTAAACCAGTCCAATGTGCACAAGGTTGGAACTCATACCTTTCTAAAGCTGGATGTGTCTCTTACTCACGGTGCCGACTCCAACTCACCAATCACTGGTAGAACTTCCCATCTTGGACTCCGCTGAATCGCGCATTCCAGCTGGATCACATCCTACAGCTAGTTCTCTCGATCTTTTCTCTCCATCTCCCCTGAAAAGACCATCACTCCCACCAGTGTCTGTCACTAAACCTCTCCACCCAGCTTTCTCTAGAACCTTCTCCCAATTCTACCATCCTGATTGGCTGACCCAAAATTCCTAAGTTGAATATCACAGTCCTTTATCTTTAACAGTATCACAAACACTACCAGCAGAGCATACTGCTTCTACAGAAAGCTATTTAATGAAATATCTGCAGCATTAGCAATAAAGATCTTAGCCAGGGTGTTACACAGGTTACATAAAATTCTCCCTGCCTGCCCATACATGCTATGCATCTCCCAAAAACCAACGTTCCCTGAATTTGTTATTCTTGTCTTTTATTCTCACAAGAGCATACAAATGCTGTACTCTCAAAATTTCACCTTTAAAGGCTGCCCATGAACCTAATACACCTTTGCCAGAAAACAACCTGTCCCATTCCACACTTGTCAAATCCTTACTGATATCAAATAAACTCTTCTTGGACTTTCAGCCAGGTACAGGTATCGATCATAACTGACGTTTCAATGTCAAACTCTGCCCTCTTCTTCAGGGATGATGAAGATGGCAGAGTTTATCTTCAAAACATCGGATAAAATGAATACCTGTACCCGGCTGGAAGTCCGTGAAGACTTTATTTGTCATATACGCTGGGAAAGGACTAGAACCTTTTTGATAGTTAGCCTTTCTCCAATCTAACATCTCAACCTGAGGAGCAGATCAATCCTTTTCCATAAATACCTTGAAACTAATGGCATTATCACTATATGCTGAGTGTTCCCCTACACAAACCTCTGTCACCTGCCATCTCAATCCTAAACAGGAGATCTAGCATCGCACTGTCTCTCATTGGGATGTTTATGTACTGATTAAGGAAATTTTCCTGAACACATTTGACAAACTCTTTCCCATCCAGCCCTTTTACTGTCTGGGAGTTCCAGTAAATACACGGCAATTTAAAATCTCCAACTATCACAACCTTACGTCACTTGTAACTGAAACCCCTTTTTATTGGACATCTCTAGAGATGTGGTTTGTTAGTCCCTTGCTAACAGCCACCGGACTCAGCGGTGAGAAAACCACCTTCCTCAGACTCCATATGTCCAGGGTCAATAAAACTTGGGTCCCACCAAAACCAGGAAGTTGGGATGTCTCACACACTCGAATCCTGATCTGTGCCAATACTGTGTAAACACAACCCTCATGCAATTGCCCATTGGCAAGAAATAACAGATCGTATACTGCATTCAATTATAAAGTATATTTATAAATGCTAACTTAACCAAACCATTATTAGAGAAGAAAGAAAACAAAAGAGCCCATCATAATTAAAACAGTCAAGTGTGCACAAGTTGGAGCTCAAATCTTCCAAAAGCTGATGTGTCTGTTGTACTTACGGCGACAACTCCTATTCACTGATCACCAGTAGGATTTGCCCTCCTAGACTCCATCGAATCACGCATCCTTGTTGGAACAAATCCTGCAGCCGGTTCTCTCGAGCTTCTTCTCTCACCATCTCCTGCCAGAAAACCTCAAACCACCTCAGTGTCAGTCATAAAACCTCTTCGCCCAGCATTCTCTAGAACTTTCTCCCAATTCCACCATCCTGATTAGAACCATAGAACACTACAGCACAGAAAACAGACCATTTGGCCCTTCTAGTCTGTGCTGAAACTTTATTCCACTAGTCCCATTGACCTTCATCCAGTCCATAACCCTTCAGACCTCTCCCATCCAATTTATTCTTACAACTTAAGAGTGAGCCTGCATTTACCATCTGATTAGATGACATGACCTTCCTAAACATGAACATGACAACCCGTTATCTTTAATGGTAACCCAAACATGAGCAGCACAACACATTGTTTCTACAGAAAGCCATTAAATGAAACAACCTACAATATTAGCAGTGAAATCTTAACCAGGGCGTTACACTCTCCCTTCACTAAAAATAGTCATGTCCTCATGACTTTGAAATTTACCAACTCATCATAAATAACAGAATTTTCAAAGGAATTTTGTGATGTCATGACCATTTGTAAATGGTGGTGACGTATCTCACCGGGGGATAGACACAACACTCTGTACATAGGCGAACTGGAGTCGAACATCGGGTGCTTCACTTTAATTACTCATGGCGTGAAAGACACCAGCCACAATTTGAATTTTCCTCGGAGTCCATTACAAATTAATTGGCTAACTCATAAGTGTTGGCACTTCCTTCATGGGACCATTTGACTATGCAAAGAACTTTTTGCAACGGTGTCTGCCCTTCCGCGAAAGTCTTCCATTGTGCTCATCTCCACTCCTCACTCCTCCCCGAACTCCTGTGAAAAAAAAACAAATCCATGTTCTCCTAGAAATTTGACACTGCCAATCTCTCTCAAATTTTCCATGGCATCTCACTGGCCAGAATGTTATCAAGACAAACCCGATTGGCTGACACAACATTCCTAAGCAGATCAAGTGATGTTATCTTAACAGAAACCAAAATACTGGACTGTGAAGTTTGATTAACAGAACAGACTGTGTTTTACAGAAAAGCTGTAGAAAATAAAATACCCAACAGCGTAACTGTGGTAATACAATGAAACATGCTCTTAACCAGGGTATTACAAACAGAACGAATGATAATTTTCACTTAACCAGATTGTTCTACAGAGGTGACCTCACAATTTCTCAATTCAATTTCAATGTTTAAAGTTCATATGACATATTTAAAACAATTCCGTCCTCACTGCAGGAGCATTTGACTTTAATACATCAGAAGAGATGCCCATTCCATCAGCCCCTGAAACCTCAATTTGACCTTCACCAGTTGGTCATTCCATCAGCCCCTCAAACCTCAATTTGACCTTCACCAGTTGGTCATTCCATCAGCCCCTCAAACCTCAATTTGACCTTCACCAGTTGGTCGTTCCATCAGCCCCTCAAACCTCAATTTGACCTTCACCAGTTGGTCATTCCATCAGCCCCTCAAACCTCAATTTGACCTTCACCAGTTGGTCATTCCATCAGCCCCTCAAACCTCAATTTGACCTTCACCAGTTGGTCATTCTGTCAGCCCCTCAAACCCCAACAGACAATCACCAACTGTCCCTTACCCTAAGTTGGACCCTCATCAACTGGCTATTCCATCTGGCCCTCAGACCCCATTGGACCCTCACCAGCTGGCCATTCCATCAGCTCCACAAAACCCAACTGGACCCTCACAATCTGCCCGTCCATCTGCCACACAAACCCATATTGGACTCTCACCAACTGGACATCCCATCAGCTCCTCAAACCTCAATTGGACCCTCACCAATTTCCCATTCTATCAGCCCCTCAAATCCCAACTGGACACACCAACTGCCCATTCCATCAATTCCTGCAACTGCATCAGAATAAACTGTCTATTCCATCTGACACTCTAATCCCAATTGGACCTCACCAACTGTCCTGTCTATCTGCACCCCAGCTCCAACAGGCCCATCACCAACTGTCCATTACGTCAGTTTCTTCAGACTTAGTAGGACCTTCATCCTCTCCACAACCTCTCTATCTAGGCCTTTCAATATTTGATAGATTTCAACGAGATCCTTCCCCCCCCCACCCCTCTCTTTCTTCTAAACTCTAGCTAGTACAAGCCCAGAGCGATCAAACACTCCTCATACGTCAACCCTTTCATTCCTGAAATCTTTCTTGCAAACTCTCTCCAATTCCACATCTTTCCTTAGACAAGGGCCCCAAAACTGCTCACAAAACTCAACTGTGATCTGAACAAGGTCTTATAAAGCCTCAGCATTACATCCTTGCATTTGTATTCTAGTCCCCTCAAAATGAATGCTAACATTGCATTTGCCTTCCTCACCACCAGCTGAATCCACAAGTTAACTTTCAGGGAATCCTGCACAAGTCCCTTTGCACCTCGGATTTTTGTATCTTCTCTCCGTTTAGAAAATAGTTTACGCCTTTATTCCTTCTAACAAAGTTCATGACCATACACTTCCCTACACTATATTCCATCTGCCACAATCCTTCATAAAGGCTCACGACATGCCCCAGGAAAACAGACTTTATCCCATTTTGACATGTTGGTCCATGATCTCTACTGTCATAATGGAGGAGAAACACCACCATATTCCGGAACTAGTTTTTCCACTCATCCCTTTCTTTCTTTCCATTCCCTGTTCTGGTTCTGCATTCTCATCTCATTTTCCAAACACTTCTCTCTGGTTCCCCTCCTTCTTCCCTTTCTTCCATGGCCCACTCAGATTCCTTCTTCAACTCTTCACTTCTTCCACCTATCCCTTCCTAGCCTTTTACACCACTGCTCCTCCACTCAACCCACCCACCTTCCCCCTCACCTGGTCTCAACTATCACTGGGCAGCTCGCACTCCTCCCCCTCCCCTCTCAACTTATTTTGGCTTCTGTCCCCTTCCTTTTCAGAACCAATGAAGAGTCTCAGCCTGAAACATCAACTGTGATTGGCAACTAAACATTCTTAGATTTTGTTGCTTCAGGTGTGATAAATTCAGAGGGACAAGAGGGGGAGGTGTTGCATTGCTTGTCAGAGAAAATATTACAACAGTGGTGCTCTGGCAGGATAGATTAGAGGGCTCGTCTAGGGAGACTATTTGGGTGGAATTGAAGAATGGGAAAGGTGTATACACTTATAGGGGTGTATTATAGACCGCCTAATAGTGAGCAAGAATTGGAGGAGCATATTTGTAAGGAGATAGCAAATATTTGTAGTAATAACAGGGTTGTGATTGTGGGAGATTTTAATTTTCCACACATAGACTGAAAAGCCCATACTGTAAAAGGGCTGGATGGTTTGGAGTTTGTAAAATGTGTGCAGGATAGTTTTTTTCAGCAATACATAGAGGTACCAACTAGAGAAGGGGCAGTGTTGGATCTCCTGTTAGGGAATGAGATAGGTCAGGTGACGGTGGTATGTGTTGGGGAGCACTTCGGGTACAGTGATCACAATGCCATTAGTTCCAATATAATTATGGAGAAGGATAGGATTGAACCCAGGGATCAGATTTTTGATTGGAGAAAGGCTAACTTAGAGGAGATGCAAAAGGATTTAGAAGGAGTGGATTGGGACAATTTGTTTTATGGGAAGGATGTAATAGAGAAATGGAGGTCATTTAAAGGTGAAATTTTGAGGGTGCAGAAGCTTTATGTTCCTGTTAGGTTGAAAGGAAAGGTTAAAAGTTTGAGAGAGCCATGGTTTTCAAGGGATATTGGAAACTTGGTTTGGAAAAAGAGAGAGATCTATAATAAATATAGGCAGCATAGAGTAAATGAGGTGCTCAAGGAATATAAAGAACGTAACAAGGATCTTAAGAAAGAAATTAGAAAAGCTAAAAGAAGATTTGAGGTTGCTTTGGCAAGTAAGGTGAAAATAAATCCGAAGGGTTTCTACAGTTATATTAATAGCAAAAGGATAGTGAGGGATAAAATTGGTCCCTTAGAGAATCAGAGTGGACACCTATGTGTGGAGCCAAAAGAGATGGGGGAGATTTTGAACAATTTCTTTTCATCGTTATTCACTAAGAAGAAGGATATTGAATTGTGTAAGGTAAGGGAAACAAGCAGGGTAGTTGTGGAAACTATGATGATTAAAGAAGAGGAAGTACTGGAGCTTTTAAAGAATTTGAAAGTGGATAAGTCTCCGGATCCTGACAGGATATTCCCTAGGACCTTGAGGGAAGTTAGTGTAGAAATAGCAGGGGCTCTGACAGAAATATTTCAAATGTCATTAGAAACGGGGATGGTGCCAGAGGATTGGCATATTGCTCATGTTGTTCCATTGTTTAAAAGGGGTTCTAGGAGTAAACTTAGCAATTATTGGCCTGTAAGTTTGACGTCAGTGGTGGGTAAACTAATGTAAAGTATTCTTAGAGATGATATATATAATTATCTGGATAGACAGGGTCTGATTAGGAGCAGTCAACATGGATTTGTGTGTGGAAGGTCATGTTTGACAAATCTTATTGAATTTTTTTGAAGAGGTTACTAGGAAAGTTGATGAGAGTAAAGCAGTGGATGTTGTCTATATGGACTTTAGTAAGGCCTTTGACAAGGTTCCACACAGAAGGTCAGTTAGGAAGGTTCAATTGTTAGGTATTAATATTGAAGTAGTAAAATGGATTCAACAGTGGCTGGGTGGGACGTGCCAGAGAGTAGTGGTGGATAACTGTTTGTCAGGTTGGACGCCAGTGACTAGTAGTGTGCCTCAGGGATCTGTACTGGGTCCAATGTTGTTTGTCATATACATTAATGATTTGGATGATGGGGTGGTAAATTGGATTAGTAAGTATGCATATGATACTAAGATAGGTGGCATTGTGGATAATGAAGTAGGTTTTCAAAGCTTGCAGAGAGATTTAGGCCAGTTAGAAGAATGGGCTGAAAGATGGCAGATGGAGTTTAATGCTGATAAGTGTGAGGTGCTACATTTTGGTAGAAATAATCCAAATAGGACATACATGGTAAATGGTAGGACATTGAAGAATGCAGTAGAACAGAGTGATCTAGGAATAATGGTGCATAGTTCCCTGAAGGTGGAATCTCATGCGGATAGGGTGGTGAAGAAAGCTTTTGGTATGCTGGCCTTTATAAATCAGAGCATTGAGTATAGGAGTTGGGATGTAATGTTAAAATTGTACAAGGCATTGGTGAGGCCAAATTTGGAGTATTGTATACAGTTCTGGTGTCCGAATTATAGGAAAGATATCAACAAAATAGAGAGAGTACAGAAGAGATTTACTAGAATGTTACTTGGGTGTCACAACCCTGTGACTGGGTTACCAAACCAGCAGAAATGGAATGAAATGGAATAACACCATTATCACCATTATCCGGTTATCACTGTTACTAGAAGTGTTTATTAGTAAACTAAGTAATACAGAATGATAAAAATGCAAATATACATACATATATAAAACAGGCTAGCAATGATATGTACAGAGGTGTAGAAATAAGAATCAAAACCAAGCTCTATCAAAGTGCACGGGTAAATGAATAGTCATAAGGTAATGCAGAGTTCAGTTCAGTTTAGGTTGAAGTGGTTACTGTTGCAATGTTGGAGAGAGAGAGAGAGAGAGAGAGAGAGAGAGAGAGAGAGAGAGAGAGAGAGAGAGAGAGAGAGAGAGAGAGAGAGAGAAGGAGGGAGGGAGGGGGGAGAGAGAGAGGGAGAGAGGGAGGGAGGGGGAGAGAGAGAGTGAGAGAGAGAGAGAGAGAGAGAGAGAGGAGAGAGAGAGAGAGAGAGAGAGAGAGAGAGAGAGAGAGAGAGAGAGAGAGAGAGAGAGAGAGAGAGAGAGAGCGAGAGGTGAGCAGCTGCAGCAGGCAAACCTTCCGTTGTTTTCTTGTTCCGTTGTACCGTTGGGGTCACCAATTATGACCCTTCCGTACCAGGCCAGACCGTTCTTCAGTGGTGAGCCTGTCACCCAGGTGAGGATGGAGACACACACAAGCCCCCACCGGTCCGCCTTCACACACTGTGAGTCTCTGACCGACTCCCCCGAATCGATCCTCCGAACCCCCACCTTCCTGTGGGTGCACAACACTCTTCCAGTGTCCAGTGGCGTGTCTGCCTGTGTCTCAGCAGACCGGTCCTTTATCTCCCCTGCCGGGGTACCAGCCATCCATCAACTGACCATGTCCATGTCCATCAAACTGGGCCACTCCTTGTTGTCTCAGCAGGCACCTGGCACCACTCTGCTGTGTCAGCAGGCACCTGGCATCACTCTGCCGTGTCAGCAGGCACCTGGCATCACTCTGCCGTGTCAGCAGGCACCTGGCATCACTCTGCTGTCTCAGCAGGCACCTGGCACCACTCTGCTGTGTCAGCAGGCACCTGGCATCACTCTGCTGTCTCAGCAGGCACCTGGCACCACTCTGCTGTGTCAGCAGGCACCTGGCACCACTCTGCCGTCTCAGCAGGCACCTGGCACCACTCTGCTGTGTCAGCAGGCACCTGGCACCACTCTGCTGTCTCAGCAGGCACCTGGCACCACTCTGCTGTGTCAGCAGGCACCTGGCATCACTCTGCCGTGTCAGCAGGCACCTGGCACCACTCTGCTGTCTCAGCAGGCACCTGGCACCACTCTGCTGTCTCAGCAGGCACCTGGCATCACTCTGCTGTCTCAGCAGGCACCTGGCACCACTCTGCTGTGTCAGCAGGCACCTGGCACCACTCTGCTGTCTCAGCAGGCACCTGGCACCACTCTGCTGTGTCAGCAGGCACCTGGCACCACTCTGCTGTGTCAGCAGGCACCTGGCATCACTCTGCCGTGTCAGCAGGCACCTGGCATCACTCTGCTGTGTCAGCAGGCACCTGGCATCACTCTGCTGTCTCAGCAGGCACCTGGCATCACTCTGCTGTGTCAGCAGGCACCTGACATCACTCTGCTGTCTCAGCAGGCACCTGGCATCACTCTGCTGTGTCAGCAGGCACCTGGCATCACTCTGCCGTGTCAGCAGGCACCTGGCATCACTCTGCTGTCTCAGCAGGCACCTGGCACCTGGCATCACTCTGCTGTGTCAGCAGGCACCTGGCACCACTCTGCTGTCTCAGCAGGCACCTGGCATCACTCTGCTGTGTCAGCAGGCACCTGGCACCACTCTGCTGTGTCAGCAGGCACCTGGCACCACTCTGCTGTGTCAGCAGGCACCTGGCATCACTCTGCTGTGTCAGCAGGCACCTGGCACCTGGCATCACGAGTACATGAGTTGAGAGTTAAGGGGCAAAAGTTAAGGGGTAACACGAGGGGGGAACTTTTTTACTCAGAGAGTGGTAGCTGTGTGGAACGAGCTTCCAGTAGAAGTGGTAGAGGCAGGTTTGATATTGTCATTTAAAAAAAAATTAGATAGGTATATGGACAGGAAAGGAATGGAGGGTTATGGGCTGAGTGCAGGTCGGTGGGACTAGGTGAGATTAAGCATTCGGCATGGACTAGAAGGGCTGAGATGGCCTGTTTCCGTGCTGTAATTGTTATATGGTTATCTAACTCTTTCTTGAAAGCATCCAGAGAATTGGCCTCCACTGCCTTCTGAAGCAGAGCATTCCATAGATCCACAACTCTCTGGGTGAAAAAGTTTTTCCTCAACTCCATTCTAAATGGCCTACCCCTTATTCTTAAACTGTGGCCTCTGGTTCTGGACTCCCCCAACATCGGGAACAGGTCTCCTGCCTCTAGCGAGTCCAATCCCTTAATAATCTTATATGTTTCAATCAGATCCCCTCTCATCCTTCTAAATTCCAGTGTATACAAGCCCAGTCACTCCAATCTTTCAACATATGACAGTCCCGTCATCCCAGGAATTAACCTCATGAACCTACGCTACACTCCCTCAATAGCAAGAATGTCCTTTCTCAAATTTGGAGATCAAAACTGAACACAATACTCCAGGTGTGGTCTCACCAGGGCCCTGTACAACTGCAGAAGGACCTCTTTGCTCCTATACTCAACTCCCCTTGTTATGAAGGCCAACATGCCATTAACTTTTTTCACTGCCTGCTGTACCTGCATGCTTACTTTCATTGACTGATGTACAAGAACACCTAGATCTCGTTGTACTTCCCCTTTTCCTAACTTGACACCATTCAGATAGTAATCTGCCTTCCTGTTCCTGCCACCAAAGTGGATAACTTCACATTTATGCACATTAAACTGCATCTGCCATACATCTGCCCACTCACCCAACCTGTCCAAGTCACCCTGCTTTCCCCTAAAATCCTCTTCATATTTCACACTGCCACCCAGCTTTGTGTCATCTGCAAATTTGCTAATGTTACTTTTAATCCCTTCATCTAAATCATTAATGTATATTGTAAACAGCTGCGGTCCCAGCTCAGAACCTTGCGGTACCCCACTGGTCACTGCCTGCCATTCTGAAAGGGACCCATTAATCCCTACTCTTTGTTTCCTGTCTGCCAACCAATTTTCTATCCATGTTAGTACCCTACCCCCAATACCATGTGCTCTAATTTTTCCCACTAATCTCCTATGTGGGACCTTATCAAAGGATTTCTGAAAGTCCAGGTACGCTACATCCACTGGCTCTCCCTTGTCCATTTTCATAGTTATATCCTCAAAAAATTCCAGAAGATTAGTCAAGCATGATTTCCCCTTTGTAAATCCATGCTGACTCGGACCGATCCTGTTACTGCTATCCAAATGTGCCGCTATTTCATCTTTTATAATTGACTCCAGCATCTTCCCCACCACTGATGTCAGTCTAACTGGTCTATAATTCCCTGTTTTCTCTCTCCCTCCTTTCTTAAAAAGTGGGATAACATTAGCTACCCTCAAATCCTCAGGAACTGATCCTGAATCTAGAGAACATTGGAACATGATTACCAATGCGTCCACAATTTCTAGAGCCACCTCCTTAAGTACCCTGGGATACAGACCATCAGGCCCTGGGGATTTATCAGCCTTCAGTCCCATCAGTCTACCCAACACCATTTTCTGCCTAATGTGAATTTCCTTCAGTTCCTCTGTTACCCTAGGTCCTCTGGCCACTATTACATCTGGGAGATTGTCTGTGTCTTCCCTAGTGAAGCCAGATCCAAAGTACCTATTCAACTCGTCTGCCATTTCCTTGTTCCCCATAATAAATTCACCCGTTTCTGCCTTCAAGGGCCCAACTTTGGTCTTAACTAATTTTTTCCTCTTCACATACCTAAAGGAGCTTTTACTATCCTCCTTTATATTCTTGACTAGCTTACCTTTGTACCTCATCTTTTCTTCCCATATTGCCTTTTCAGTTATCTTCTGCTGCTCTTTAAAAGTTTCCCAATCCTCTGACTTCCTGCTCATCTTTGCTATGTTGTACTTCTCCTTTATTTTTATACTGTCCTTGACTTCCCTTGTCAGCTACGGTTGCCCCTACTCCCCTTAGAATCTTTCTTCCTCTTTGGAATGAACTGATCCTGCACCTTCTGTATTATTCCCAGAAATACCTGCCATTGTTGTTCCACTGTCATCCCTGCTAGGGTGTCTTTCCAACCAACTTTGGCCAGCTCCTCCCTCATGGCTCCATAGTCCCCTTTGTTCAACTGTAATACTGACACTTCCAATTTTCCCTTCTCCCTCTCAAATTGTGGACTAAAACTTATCATATTATGGTCACTACCTCCTAATGGCTCCTTTACCTTGAGTTCTCTGATCAAATCTGGTTCATTACACAACAGTTGATCCAGAATTGCCTTCTCCCTGGTAGGCTCCAGTACAAGCTGCTCTAAGAATCCATCTCGGAGGCACTCCACAAATTCCCTCTCTTTGGGTCCAGTACCAACCTGATTTTCCCAGGCTACCTGCATGTTGAAATCCCCAATTACAACTGTAGCATTACCTTTGCGACATGCCAATTTTAGCTCTTGATTCAACTTGCACCCTATATCCAGGCTCCTATTTGGGGGCCTGTAGATAACTCCCATTAGGGTCCTTTTGCCCTTACAATTTCTCAGTTCTATCCATACTGACTCTACATCTCCTGATTCTATGTCACCCCTCGCAAGGGACTGAATTTCATTCCTCACCAATAGAGCCACCCCACCCCCTCTGCCCACCTGTCTGTCCTTTCGATAGGACATATACCCTTGAATATTAATTTCCCAGCCCTGTCCTCTTGCAGCCATGTCTCTGTTATTCCTACAACATCATACTTACCAATTTCCAACTGAGCCTCAAGCTCATCCACTTTATTTCTTATACTTCTTGCATTCATATATAATACTTTTAATCCATTACTCCCCTCGCTTCTCACATTGATCCCTATTGCACTTGGCCATACTCTCTGATCCCTTCCTGAGCTTTCAGCCCCGTCAATTCTGTTGTCTTTCTTAACTTTTCTTATTCTCTCTTGCCCTTTAACTCCATCCTTATATTTCCAGTTCGTCTCCTCCCCCCCACTTATTAGTTTAAACACACCTGTGTAGCAGTGGCAAACCTGCCTGGCAGAATGCTGGTCCCCCACCTGTTAAGGTGCAACCCGTCCCTTTTGTACAATTCATCCTTACCCCAAAACAGATCCCAGTGGTCCAAGAATCTAAAACCCTGCTTGCCGCACCAGCTCCTTAGCCACACATTGAGATCCCATATCTCCCTGTTCCTGCCCTCTCCAGCATGAGGAACTGGAAGCAAACCGGAGATAACCACCCTGGAGGTCCTGCTTTTCAGCCTTCTTCCGAGTTCTCTGAGGTCACGCTGCAGAATTTCTTTCCTCTTCTTCCTGACGTCATCTGTGCCGATATGCTCTACCACTTCCTGCTGTTCACCTTCACCCTTGAGGATGCTCTGCAATCGGTCCACGATGTCCTGGATCCTGGCTCCAGGGAGGCAACACACCATCCTTAAATCCCACCTGTTGCCGCAGAAACCCCTTTCTGTACCTCTCACTATGGAGTCCCCTATTACTACGGCTCTGCCTGTCGTCTGTCTCTTCAGCTTTGCTTCAGTGCCAATTTTTGACCTGCATGACCTGTCCACCTCTCAGACTGGCAGTGTCTTCTGGCCCGACAGCTTCCAAGAGGGTGAACCTATTTATGAGAGGTACATCCCCCAGGGTCTCCTGTACTTCAAGCATCCATCCCTTCCTCATCATCGCCCCCTCCCCTCTCTCTTCCGGTATCTTCAGTGTAACGATCTCACTGTAGGTCCTGTCCAGAAAACTCTCATTTTCCCAGACGAACCTGACGTCATCCAGTTGCCTCTCCAGTGCCCCAACACGGTCCTTCAGGAGCTGAACCTGGACACACTTTCCACAGTTGTAGCAGCCGGAGGCACCATCAGTGTCCCTGACCTCCCACATCAGGCAAGCATCACACTGAATCAGTTTATCTGTCATCGCTTCACCACCTCTCACCCTCTCCAACTGTGGTGTAGTCTCCTCCCTCAGCCTCTTCATGGAAGACTCGCCAGTCAAAGACTCGCACTTCCCTCAACAAGGCCGTTTCCCAAGTCAAAGCCTCAAAGCTCCACTCCTTTACTGGTCCACTCACTCACTGGCAGCTCCGCTTGAGCTACTCATCTATTTATTTGTCTGAGAGGGTATATAATGTCGTGATGAAGTCATTTACACTCTCACCTGGCTCCTGTTTTCTGGAGTTGAACTTTGCCTCTCATATATCATGTTTTGCTTTCCTGTGAAATATTCTTTCAATTTGTCCTGAACTGTTTTGTATTCCTTTTCCTGAGCATCAGTCAGTCCTAATCCATCCATGATGTAATCTGCTTTGTCCCCATGCAGTATATCAGTGTGCTGACTTGATGCTCGTCTAAAGCCTCAGTGAGATTGCTTCAACCCTAAATCTCTCAAAGCATCTGTGCTGTTTCTCAAAGTCCCCTGGTTTGGAAAAATCAAATGTCCTGGGGGGCTTTATTAGGAATGTAGATGTAGGTACTGCGAGTATTTGCTCTATTTTCCTGGTTGTTTGTTTATTATTTTATTTACTTGGACTACAAAAAGCCTTCTTTTCTCTCCGAGAGTTTGACTGCCTTCTCTGCTGTGTCTGTGTTTCTGTGCACTTTCCCAGGCTAGTGGCTCACAGATATTACACTTTTGGATGCAGATTAAAGGTGTTGCCGAGCAACCCTGTCCAGATCTCAGCTCAGTTAGCAGACTAACATAGGCAGTTTAGGTTGACAATCTCTGCATATTTTTCATAAATATATGCAAACAAGAACAGTCTTATTGTAAATTTTGTGTGTGTTACTGTAGATTCTCTTTTGTTAGGGGTCTCAATTCTGACACCATGTTGTGTTTGATATTGAGGGAGAGTGCAGACTGCAGGATATTTAACTCAACTCTCCTTGCACAATCTGTGAATTCCTCCCATGTGGCAATGGCTGTCTGAGTGACCCATTAACTAACACAACAGTAACTACGAAGGGAGCTCAGACACCAGGGTCCCGGTGTCATAGTCACACAGTGTCATTTATAAAAGATCCCTTATATTTTATTACTATTTTATCCTATTCAATTATTTTTAAATCCAACAAACCAAGATGCACTTTTGCTTTAATTAAACTTATCAACTTTAGTTGCCATAATTTACTTGGCCTGTTCACTTAGTTTTCAAAATTGGTAGTATAGTATATTGTTTTTCCATATTAGACCCAGTGAACTTCTCCACAGTGCCATACCACCCTCATTATAATTTAGTACATCTTTCAAGTTTTCTATTTCCTTAAAAGTTAGACAGGATTAGTTGTTGAATGTACACATTGTGTTTCTTATCTCTTAGATATTTGGTTAATAAATAGCTATTAAAACAAGATTTAAAATTTACCAATAATCAACCATCAATTCTCATCTGTCCAAGATGGTTCCAAACTTGTAGCTATGTTTGCACAGACTCTGCTTCAGAGAGCTTGTGTTTTCATTCTGGAGACGCTGAGCAGTGGCCAGTGCGGAAACTGGAAGCCTGAGAAGACGTGGCTTACTCAGGTTCACCGATTGAATAGAAAAGGCAGTGACTCGCAGCAGCCAATCAGCATTCAGGATTGATTGACAAGAACAAATTAAAGTAAGGCGGGGCAAGAGGAGCAGCAATCGGAGTGGTCAGAGTTAGAGTGGGGCTTTTTGAGGCTTTAGCTCTTCGAGGCTGCACTGAGAAGAGGCTTGAGTAAGAGAAAGCAAAAAGGCTGTAGGTACAGTTTGTTTTCTCCCCACAGTTTATTGTTTTTCTATCTTTGTAGTTGTTCAGTTAGAAACAGTAGAGATGCCAGGCAGGACGGTTGACTGCTCCCCTTGCGGGATGTGGGACGGCAGATGTTGTAATATGAATATTATTAAAAGTAAGTTAATACTAATCGGGGAGCTGTTGGTAGCAAGAGGAGGGATCCAGGGTTGGCGGGGTCTTTACTTCCGCTCTTTTCACTCCCAGTATGCATTGTATATGGTTCCTCCACCCATGCCGCACGAGGTACCTGGAAGCCTCTGTATTGAGAATATCATTTGCTGTCTCCGATAAAGATGCTCTTTTGGCCATCGAGTTGTCGAGTGGTCTGCTTGTAAAGTAGAAGTTACCACATATTTTTGGCGATGAGGTAAACTGGTTTTGTGGACGGGTCGGCCCCGTTTTCGATCAGGAGCTGTGTGCGGGCGAGGAGTCTCGTGTTCGGATGGCTGCATTAGGAACGGTCGGTGTGTTCGACGAGCAAATCGAGGAGTGGCCGGAGTACGAGGGAAGGTTGGGCCACTTTTTCTGTGCTAATGGAATTACTGAGGAGGCTAAGAAGCGCTCTATTCTCCTGAGTGTGTGTGGGGCAAGGACGTACGAGCTGATACAGAACTTAGCTATGCCACAGAAACCGGGAGAAATTCCATACAACGAACTGGTCGAGCTTGTGGGGAACCACCACAATCCGAAACCTTCGGTGATAGTTTAACGGTTCAAGCTTCACAGCCATTTCAGGAAGCCAGGTCAGTCTGTGAGCTTCGGCAGCTATCGGAGCATTGTGATTTCAGAGCCGTGTTGGACGACATGCTCCGTGACAGATTAGTATGCGGCATTAATAATGTCGTTGTACAATGCCACTTGTTGGGGGAAACCCCACCGTTGACTTTCAAGACAGCCCTGGAGATTGCCCAAGGCATGGAGATGCTGCTAATAATGCCAAGGATATCCAGAAAGGATATGGGGGGGTCGCAGTCTGCGGCAGTGCTCCAAGTCAGGAGGGAGATTGGCAGACAGGAAAAGTGGGTGGAATGTTTTCGGTGTGGAGGAATGCACTATGCAAATGTTTGAAAATTCAAAGATACTGTCTGCCATGCTTGTAGCAAGAAGGGACATTTCATTAAAAAGTGCAGGAGCATAAAGGGTAAGGTTAAGCCTGGGCAGGGGAAGGCTCAACAGACTCAGGCAGCCACACACCACCTAGAAGAAGCAGACGGAGAGGCAGCGTGTGTCTACAACATGTTTGGGGTGGAAACGGATGAGGGACCACCTGAACCATATTATGCCACAGTTACTGTCAAGGGAAAGGACATTAAGTTCGAGATTGATTCAGGGGCTACTGCATCGGTCATTAGTGAAGAGACCTACAGGAGGACATGGGGATCCAACCTGCCTCCCACCAGACCATCTAGGCTCCAACTCAGGACCTATACCGGGCAGCCCATACCTCATTTAGGGGTGTTATATGTGGATATTTCGGCCGGGGGCCAGAAGGCTGAAGCCAGGCTGCTGATAGCTAAGGGCAGTGGGCCCAGTCTTTTGGGCCGCGATTGGCTTTGCAAAATCTGCCTAAACTGGCATGAATTTAAGTATGCACACATGACGGAAGAGCATGAGGTGCAGCGTGCAGATGAAGTCGCGGATGGCAATGTGAGTGACAGACGTAGTCCGGACACATTTGAGAGTGAGTTCGCAGCGCAGCTTGTGGCTCTTCAGCCTATTACAGGAGCAATTGAAGTTACCCCCTCGGCACTGAAAGCCAGCACGCCACTTCTAGTATGGTGAAGCAGTGACCCAGCTCTTGTACCACCTGCCCAGTTATAGCAAGGTGCATCTCAGCCTGATAATCCCGCTAACAGGAACCTGCACGTGAAGCCAATCGTAACAGTAGCAAACGGGGCACCCACTAACGATGTAAGGACAGAGCCTCCAGGACCACCAGATAAGCATTCAGAAAGCACTCTAAGTGATTTGACCAAGAAAGTAGAATTTTCTGCAGGCAGTGGCCCCCTGGGAATCCATGTGGTGCCCTTTAACTCTACACTGAGTGGAAGATTCCTTGGCCTGAGTATTCGTGGTATTGAAGAGAAAAGCCGTTCAAGAAAAGAGAACCTGCTCCAGGAGAATGAATGTATCATCAAAATCAATGACTGTGATTTAACAGACAAGACCTTTGTTCAAGCACAAGAGGTTTTCCGAAACGCATTGCGGTTTCCTGCTGTTGAACTCCAGATAGTTCCAAGTTATAACAAGGAACTCTATGAAAAATTTGCAATTGGGTCTATTCTGAGCCACGGTCGTGACGATGGTTCAAAAACCAAAGTTCCTCCTTCAGTACGTTCCAAGCCAAGCGGCAAACCTGCAGATGCCGTTTATCCCAATAATGCTGAGAATAGCTTGCCACCGATTTCAAAGAAGCTCAGTTGTCCAAAACAGTTAAGGAGCAATGACCACTTAGTGCATACCAGGAAAGCATGTCCACCAGTGACTTTGCTAGAGGGAGAGACACTGGCAGAGGGGGCAGAGTCCCCTGAAGAGGATGGACATTCTCACACAGACACACAGACCCCTCTCATGTCCCCAATACCAGATCCACCCAATACAACCTCACCAGCGGTGCCTACTGGGTCACCGGGGGTAGTGCGTAGATCGCAGCGCCTTCGCAAACCTCCTGACAGACTGAATCTTTGATTGGATAGTTTCTTTTGTTGTTAGATTGAATGTTGAATTTGCCATGTTTTTTAGGTGTTTTTGTATTGGTAACCTGCTACTAATGATACCACTGTTTTTATTTCCCAGTTCTTCTATATTTGGGGAATGTTGGATTTTAAAAGGGGAGAAGTGTTGTAATGTGAGTATTATTAAAAATAAGTTAATACTAACCGGGGAGTTGTTGGTAGCAAGAGGTGGGATCCGGGGTTGGCGGGGTCTTTACTTCTGCTCTTTATACTCCCAGTATGCATTGTATATAGTTCCTTCACCCATGCCGCATGAGGTACTGAGCAGCCTCTGTATTGTAAATATCATTTGCCGTCCCCGATAAAGATGCTCTTTTGGCCATCAAATTGTCGAGTGGTCTTTTTGTAAAGTAGAAGTTACCACAGCAGGGAGACCTCCAGAGTCCCTGACGACTTCACCTGCAGGAAGTGCATCCAGCTGCAGCTTTTAACACTCCACATAAGGAGCTGGTGTTGGAGATAAACACCAGATCATTCAAACTCCAGATCATTTGGGGGGATGAGGGGGTAACAAATAGAACGTGTAGAGAGGTAGGACACAGGAAACTGGGTGATAGTCAGGAAGGGGAAAGGGTTAAACAGCCAGTGAAGAGTACTCCTGTGGCCATCCCCCTCAACAACAGGTAAATCACTTTGGTACTGTTTGGGGGGATGACTGAGCTGAGGAAAGTCACAGTGTCAGGTCTCTGGCACTGCGTCTGGCTCTCTTGCTCACAAGGGAAGGGGGAAGAAGAGGTGAGCTGTGGTGATAGGGGATTCATTAGTTAGGGGAACAGAAAGGAGGTTCTGTGGATGAGAACAGGATTCCCAGATGGTATTTTGCCTCTCGCTTGCCGGGGTCCAGAACATCCTGGATTGAATCCTCAGCAATCTTAAGTGGGAGGGTGAACAGCCAAAGGTTGCGGTCCATGTGAGTACCAATGAGGTAGGTAGAAAGAGTGACAAAGTTCTGCAAAGTGAATTCAGGGAATTAGGAGCTCAGTTAAAGGCCAGAACCTCCAGGGTTGAGACCTTAGGATTGCTTCCCATGCTCTGTGCTAATGAGACCAGAAATAGAAAGGTTATACAGTTCAACACATGGCTAAGGAGTTGGTGTAGGAGAGAGGACATAAAAGTTTTGGATCATTGGGCTCTCTTCCAGAGAAGGTGGGACCTGTACAGAAGAGAAGGTTTTCACCTGAATTGGAAGGGGATTGATATCCGAGTGGGAAGATTTGCCAGTGCTGCAATTGGGGGGTGAGGATTTGAACTAGCATTGCAGGGAATAGGAACCAGAGTGCCAGAACAGTTAGTGGAGCGGTTGTGGAGACAGATGTTGGTAAGACCTCAGACAAAGTCAGGAATTGAAAGGCTGAGTATGGCACATCTAATATACTGAGCTGCTCATATTTCAATGCAATAATTATCATAAGAAAGACAGATGAGCTCAGGGCATGGACCAACACCTGGAATTATTGACACTGTAGCTGTTACTGAAAGTTGGTTGCAGAAGGGGCAGGACTGGCAGCTCGTTGTTTTACATAGAACATAGAAACCTACAGCACATTACAGGCTCTTTGGCCCACAATGTGTGCCAATCACGTAACCTACTATAGAGGCTGCCTAGAATTTCCCTAACACATAGCCCTCTATTTTTCTAAGCTCCATGTACCTACCTAATAGGCTCTTAATAGACCCTAATGTCCTCCAGCAGTGGCGGGATCTCCCTGTGGCCACACACTTCAATTCCACAGACCACTCCCACTCCGACATGTCTGTCCATGGCCTCCTCTACCGTCAAGATGAGGCCACACGCAGGTCGATGGAGCAATACCTTATCTCCCGCCTAGGTAGCCTCCTATCTGCCGGCATGAACATCCAACTCACAGACCTCCGTTGATACCCCTACCCCCCCCCTTACCCCCATCCCTATCTATTATTTTAGTCTGGTTCTCTTTCTCTATCTACTTTTTCCCTTCACTATTATCTCCCCCCCAGCCCTACCTATCTTTCTCTTTTATTTCCCATAATTCTCCACCTTCCCCCTAGCCCATTTCCCTCCAGCCTGTCACTTCCTAGCTCTCTACTTTATCCCTCCCCCAACTTCTTATCCCCCCTCGACCATCCCATGTTATTTCACTCCTGATTAAGACATTTCGGCCCGAAACGTCATCACTACCTCCTCCATAGATGCTGTCTGGCCTGCTGAGTTCTGCCAGCATTTTGTGTTTTTATTTATCTCCAGCATCTGCAGATTCACTCGTGTTGCTAATGTATCCACCTTCACCACCAGCACCGGCAGTGCATTCCACACACCCACCACTCTCTGTGTGGAAAAACTTACCCCGACATCCCCTCAATACCTATTTCCAAGCACCTTAAAACTATGCCCCCTCACATTAGCCATTTCAGCCCTGGAAAAAAGCCTCTGGCTATCCACACAATCAATGCCCCTCATCACCTTACACACGTCTATCAGGTCACAGCTCATCCTCTGTCACTCCAAGGAGAAAAGGCCAAGTACACTCAACCTATTCTCATAAGGTACACCCTCCAATCCAGGCTACATCCTTGTAAATCACCTCTGCACTTTCTCTATCGTATCCACATCCTTCCTGCAGTGAGCTGAACTGAACACAGTACTCCAAGTGGGGTCTGACCAAGGTCTTATATAGCTGTAACATTACCTCATGGCTCTTGAACTCAGTCCCACGGTTGATCAATTCTAACACACCATGCACTTTCTTAACAATACTGTCAACCTGCGCAGCAGCTTTGAGTGTCCTATTGACACGGACCCCAAGATCTCTCAGATCCTCCACACTGCCAAGAGTCTTAAAATTTATATTATGTTCTGTCTTCAAATTGGACTTACCAAAATGAACCACTTTACACTTATCTGGGTTGAAGTCCATCTGCCACTTCTCAGCCCAGTTCTGCATCCTATCAATGTCTCGCTGTAACCTCTGACAGCCCTCCAGACTATCCACAACACCCTCAACCTTTGTGTCATCAGCAAACTTACTATCCCACCCTTCTACTTCTTCATCCAGGTCATTTATAAAAATCACAAAGACGAGAGGTCCCAGATCAGATCCCTGTGGAACACCACTGGTCACCGACCTACATGCAGAATACAGACCACCTACAACCACCCTTTGCCTTTTGTGAGTAAGCCAATTCTAGATTCACTAAGCAAAATCTCCTTGGATCCCATGCCTCCATACCTTCTGAAGGAGCCTTGCATGGGGAACCTTATCAAATACCTTGCTGAAATCCATATACATGGCATCCACTGCTCTACCTTCATCAATGTGTTTTATTACTGTTACGTACCCGTGACACGTGACAGTGGTACCCTTGTCACGTGACTGGGGTTGAAGCTATACTGGACTTGAGGTAATGGTCTTGTGATGGTGGAGTGACATCATTTTCCCGCCAGTAGAGGTCATGTGACAGGTTTTTTTTACAGGGTATAAAAGGAGGACCCCTCCCTGTGAGGAGGGGCAGTTCGTGGCTGGATTTGCCATGTTGACTTCATGCCACTGCGTGATTTAATGTGATGACGCAGTTTAGTTGAAAGATGAAATTTTATCTAATGCCTAAAGTTTAAAAGGTCATTGCCAGCAGTTTCTTTACAATACTGCTAGTTGAGAATCAGTGGAGAGCGAAGAACAGAGTTCGGGAGTTAAAGATCGAGGAGAATCGATTTTCGACGGTGAAACGGGTTCGACCTTGTTTGATCCTTATTCGGAAGGATTTTGTTGACTATTCTCGTGTTAATCCCTGGGATGACCAGAAAGGATTTGAGAATGGTGATAAAGGAAAGGTCAGTGCCTTTAAGCCGTTACGTTTCATAAAATTCTTCGTGGGAAGAGTTCGACTTTGGAAACTGAAGAAAAACGACGTGAAAGAGAATTTAAATCGTCTTAAAAAGTCTCTCCTTTTAAATGGACTGTGAGCATTTTGAACTTTTGGCAATACCACTTTAAAGAACTGTTTTTGCAACATCGCTTTAAGAACTGTTTAAGCTGCCGCACAGCAGCTGATTTCCGGTTACGTTAGTGTTTGTTTACTTTTGGGGGGTTTGTTTTCAGTGTTTAATAAACGTGTTATTTGTTATGAATACCCTTGCCTAACTCACAAATATTTATTGTTGCCTGAATACATAACATTACATTCTCAAAGAATTCAATCAGGCTCGTAAGGCATGACCTGCCCTTGACAAAGTCATGTTGACCATCCCTAATCAGATTATGTCTCTCCAAATGCTCATAAATCCTGCCTCTCAGGATCTTCTCCAACAGCTTGCCCACCTCTGAAGTCAGACTCACTGGTCTATAATTTCCTGGGTTATCTCTACTCCATTTCTTGAACAAGGGAACAATGTTTTCAGGCCCTCCAATCCTCCGGTACTTCTTCTGTCACCATTGATGATGCAAAGTTGATGCAACAGCCTCAGCAATCCCCTCCCTTGCTTCCCACAGTAGCCTGGGGTATATCTCATTTAGTCCCGGTGACTTATCTAATTTAATGTTTTTCAAAAGCTCCCACACATCCTCTTTCTTAATGTCTATATGCTCAAGCGTGTCAGTCCACTGTAAGTTATCCCCACAATTGCCAAGGTCTTTTCCCTGGCGAATACTGAAGCAGAGTATTCATTAAGTGCCACCGCAACCTCCTCCAGCACCATTCACACATTTCCACCATCGCATCTGATTGGTCCTATTCTCACAACGGCTCATCCTTTTGCTCTTCACAGACTTGTAGGTATGCCTTGGGGTTTTCCTTAATTGTGCTCACCAAGGCCTTCTAATGGTCCCTTCTAGCTCTCCTAATTCCATTCTTTAGCTACTAACCTAGCAACCTTGTAATTTTCTAGAGCTCTAACAGTGCCTAGTTTCTTGAACCTTCATAAGCTTTTCTTTTTTTCTTAACTGGATTTTCTACTTCATTTGTACACCATGGTTCTTTAACCCTACCATCCTTTCCCTGCCTCAATGGAACATACCTTTGTAGAACTCCATGCAGATGTTCTTTGAATATTTGCCGCATTTCTGCTGTGCATTTCCCTGAGAACATCTGCTCCCAATTTATGCTCCCAAGCTCCTGCCTAGTAGCATCATATTTCCCCCTACCTCAATTAAATGTTTTCCCAAATTGTCTGCTGCTAACCCTCTCTAGTGTTATGGTAAAAGAGATAGAGTTGTGGTCACTACCTTCAAAATGATGTCCCACTGAGAGATCTGACACCTGACCGGGTTCATTTTCCAATAACAGATCAAGTACAGCCTCCCTTGGCTTATCTACATATTGTGCCAGGAACCTTCCTGAACACACCTAACAAATTGCACTAAGGAAATGCCAATCAATATTAGGAAAGTTAAAATCTCCCATCACAACAACCCTATTATTATTGTACCATTCCAGAATCTGCCTCCCTATCTGCTCCTCTGTATCCCTGTTACTATTGGTGGGGATCTATAAAAACACCTAGTAGAGTTATTGCCCCTTTTCTGTTTTAGATGTGACAGAGAGTGGGGGATTAAAGGAAGAGGGGAGGCGTTACTAATTGGAAAATGTCACAGCAGTGCTTAGTCAGGACAGACTGGGTAACTCATCTAGTGAGGTGTTATGGATAGAACTGAGAAATAAGAAAGGTATAAATATGTTAATGGGGCTGTAATGAGACCACCCAACATTCCAAGGGATTTAGGGGAACAGATTTGTAGAGAGGTCACAAACTGTTGCAAGAAACATAAAGTTGTTAGAGTAGGTGATTTTAACTTTCTACATATTGGTTGGGACTCCTAGCTTGTAAATGATCAAGATGGGATAAAGTTTGTCAAATGGTTCAGGAAAATTTTCTTCATCAGTGCATAGAAGTCCCAATAAGGGAGTGTGTGTGATACTGGATCTGCTGTTAGGGAATGAGACAGGGCAAGTGACAGAGTTTGTGTAGGGGAACACTTTGCATCTAGTGATCATGCCGTTAGTTTCAAAGTAAATATGCAAAAGATAGGTCTGGTCTGCAGGATGAGATCCTAAGTCTGAGAGAGGCCAATTTTGATGGCATCAGAATGGAACTGGCAAGTGTGGATTGGGACAGGCTGTTTTCTAGCAAAGGTGTACTTGGTAAGTGAGAGGCCTTCAAAAGTGAGTGTTGAGAGTACAAAGATTGTATGTGCCTGTCAGAATCAAAGGTAAAGTTAATAGGTGTAAGGGTTTGGTTTTCAAGAGATATTGAGGCCCTGGTTAAGAAAAGAAAGTGTGTTGTAGGTATAAGCAGGTAAGGACAAATGAGGTGCTAATGGATTATAAGAAATGTAAGAGAACACTTAAGAAAGAAATCAGGAATTCTAGAAGATGGCATGGAGTTGCTCAAGCAGACAAGGTGACGGGGAATCCTAAGGGATTCTACAGATAAATTAAGAGCAAAAGGATTGCAAGGGACAAAATTGGTCCTCTGGAAGATCAGAATGGTAACCATGTGTGCAGCCAAAGGAGTTGAGGGAAATCTTAAATGGATTTTTTGTATCTCTGTTTGCTCAGGAGACAGACACACAGTTTATAGAAGTGAGGCAAACCAGCATTAACTTCATGGACTCTATACAGATTACAGAGGAAGGGTGTTTGCTGTCATGAGGCAAATTAGGATGGATAGATCACCAGGGCCTGACAAGGTATTCCCTCAGATCCTGCGGGAGGGATTTGCAGAAATTGCCAGGGCCCTAGCTGAGATATTGAAATCATCCTCGTAAACAGAAGTGGTGCTGGAGGATTGGAAGATGGCCAAAGTTTAAGAAGGGCTCTAAACGTAACATAGGAAATGATGAGCTGGTGAGCCTAACATCAGTTGTGGAAAAGTGAATTACTTCCTTTAAATGAATCTATCTCTAGATATGATAATATTCCTTTTAAAGTTACGGATTCTTTTAGATATTTAGGTGTCATAATTACTAAACAATATAAGGATCTTTATAAAGCCAATTTTCCTCCTTTAGTGGACTCTATGAAGTACTCATTTAGTAGATGGAGCCCACTTACATTTTCACTTGTTGGTCGTATTCCTGTAGTTAAAATGATGATTTTACCAAAATTTTTATATTTATTTCAGAATATTCCTGTTTTTTTGACTAAGAAGTTTTTTGATCGGATTGATTCTATTATTCTATCTTTTATTTGGGATAATAAAAGACCAAGAATTAGTAAATGTCATTTACAAAAGTCGAAAAACGATGGAGGTCTTGCTTTGCCTAATCTAAGAATGTATTATTGGGCTGTTAATTTGCGATATATGTCCTTTTGGTTATATTGGAGTGATAGGAATGATCGGCCAATTTGGGTGGACCTGGAACTGAGAGCTGTGAAACAGTTTTATTTAACTTCGTTACTAGGAGCTGCTCTACCTATACAATTAGCTAAAGTTGATAATTTAAACCTATATCCTGTGGTTAAGGGCAAACATGAGGAAATCTGCAGATGCTGGAAATTCAAGCAACACACACAAAATGCTGGTGGAACGCTGCAGGCCAGGTAACATCTATAGGGAGAAGCGCTGATGATGTTTCGGGCCGAGACCCTTCGTCAGGACTAACTGAAAGGAAAGATAGTAAAAGATTTGAAAGTAGGAGGGGGAGGGGAAAATGCGAAATGATAGAAGACCAGAGGGGGTGGGGTGAAGCTGAGAGCCAGAAAGTTGATTGGCTAAAGGGAAGCCACCCCCTCCAGTCTTCTATCATTTTGCATTTTCTCCTTCCCCTCCTACTTTCAAATCTGTTACTATCTTTCCTTTCAGTTAGTCCTGACGAAGGGTCTCGGCCCGAAACCTCGACAGCGCTTCTCCCTATAGATGCTGCCTGGCCTGCTGCGTTCCACCAGCATTTTGTTTGTGTTCCTGTGGTTAAGCACTCTTTACAAATTTGGCTCCAGTTTCGCAATTTTTATAATCTTAAAAAATTTAAACTTTGTAGTATAATTTATTGTAATTACTTTTTTAAACCTTCCTGGAGTGATCCAGTTTTTTTTACTTTGGAAAAATAAAGGTATTAATTATTTTTTGGATTTATTTAAAGAGGGCAGATTGGTGTCTTTTGAACAATTAGTCAATAAATATTCTCTCTCATATTCACACTTTTTACAATATCTTTAAGTTAGACATTTTTTACAAAAATATTGAAGTAATTTTCCTTACATATTGGAGGCTGACTTGTTAGATACTGTTATGAATATGAACCCTTTGATAAAAGGTTCTATTGGAAGAATTTATAATTTATTATTTCAATGGGATAAGCGTCCTTTACTTAAGATTAAACAGGATTGGGAGAAGGAACTCAATTTGACTTTTATATGGGAGAAATTGGACGTGGATTCTGAAGCTGGTTAACTCTTCTTCGATCTGCGCTAGTCATTCACTGATTCAATTTAAAATTGTACATCGTTACCATTTGATGAAGGAGAGACTTTCTAAAATATTTCCCAATGTTGACAAGTATTGTGATAGATGTAAAACTGAGATAGCTACACTGACACATATGTTCTGGTCATGTTCTATATTAAAACAGTTTTGGAAGTCAGTGTTTTCGACAATTTCTAAAGCACTCAGAATCAACTTACAACCTAATAAATTGACTGCTTTTTGGAATAATTCCTCAAAATATCCATGGTATTTCTGTGTCTGACCAACAAGTTATTGCGTTTGTTACATTGATAGCTAGGAGGGCCATCTTGTTGAAATGGAAGGATATATCAGCTCCTACTTTGTCACAACGGTTCTCTCAAGTGATGCTGTGTCTTAGCTTGGAGAAAATTAGAAGTCGAACCTTTGAAGCCTTATTTGATTTTGAGAAGAAATGGGGCTCATTTGCTTGTTATTATCATTTCAGTTAACTGATAGATTTCCTCCACGATCTAAGTATAATTTTTTTTTCTTGATGTATCTTTCTTTCTTATTGGTGGTTTGATGTTTATTTTTAGAAGCTTTCTGTATGACGCATGGCTCCGGGTTGTGCCCTCAATGGGTTTTTTTTCTCACTTTTCTTGTAGATGGTTGCCTTTCTGACTTGAGATCTGCAACTAGTGGAATGCCACAGGGATTGGTGCTGTGTCTGTTGTGGTTTGTCATCAGTGGATGGATGATAATGTGGTTAACTGGATCAACCAATCTGTGTATGACTCCAAGATTGGGGGTGTAATGGACAGTGAGGAAGTCTATCATGGCTTGTAGTGGAAAGGCAGCGTACAGCACCCAGGGCATGCCCTTTTCTCACTGTTACCATCAGGTAGGAGGTACAGAAGCCTGAAGACACACACTCAGCATCTGGACAACCTGAGTTATAAGGAAAGATTGAATAGGTTTAGACTATTCCATGGAACATAGAAGATTGAGAGGAGATTTGATTGAGGTATACTAAATTATGAGAGGTATTGATAGGGTAAATGCAAGCAGGCTTTTTCCACTGAGGTTGGTTGGGTCTACAACCAGAGGTCATGGGTTAAGGGTGAAAGGTGAAAAGTTTAAGGGGAACATGAAGAGAAATCTCTTCACTCAGAGAGTCGTGAGAGTGTAGAATGAGCTGCCAGCATAAGTGGATGTAAGGGTAAGGAGGCTGCTGCCAGTGCAGGTCTATGGGAGTGGGCAGTTTAAATGATTCAGCACAGACTAGATGGGCAGAAAACCTGTTCCATTGCTGTACTTTTCTATGACTATGACACTTACCCAGTGAGAGTATTCCCACTAATGTCCTAAACTTCGTCATAATGATTGTGACTGTGACTAAACCTTAGAGCCAATGAAATATTTGACACTTTGATCAATCCGAAGCCACGATGCGCACCATGAAAAAGGGGAAATGGGATCGAGTGTGAGAACTCTCAAAGAGCTGGCATAAACACAAGTGACCAGTGGCCTCTGTCCATTCTGGGATTCCATACAATTCAGAGTGAAGTGTTGTCATTTACAGCAAACACTGCCATCCTCTGGAATCTGCACACATATCTGTAAACATGTCCAAGGTTTTGACCATTTCAGAGGTACAGTATGTGGGATTTGCATCGTTTAAATTCATATTCCTCTGATGTTTTTCCTTCTTAAGGGTGATGCTTCATGCAAATGTTACAGCAGAGCACGGAAACCGGTCCTTCAGCTCATGTTGACCATCAGGCGGAGCAGAGGCACTGGGTCTGGCTATGTGGCTCAGAAGGGAAGAGGGGAGAAGGGGATTCATTGGTTAGGGGAACAGAAAGGAAGTTCTGTGAACAAGATTCCCAGATGCCAGGGTCAGGGACATCTTTGAATCCACAGTATTCTTAAGTGGGAGGGTGAGTAGCCAAAGGTCGTGGTCCACATCAGTACCAAAGACATGGGAAGGAGTGACAAAGTGAGTTCAGGGAATTAGGTGCTAAGTTAAAGGGTAGGACCTCTAGGGTTGTGATCTCAGGTTTGCTACATGTGTCACCTGCTTGTGAGATCAGACAATTTAACATGTGGTTAAGGAATTGGTGCAGGAGGGAGGGCTTCAGATTTTTACATCATTGAGCTCTCTTCCAGGGAAGGTGGGACCTGTACAGAAAGGATGGTTTGCACCTAAACCCAAAGGTGACTAATATCCTAGCGGGAAGGTTTGCTCGTGTTGCATGGGGGAAGGGTGTGCATTAAATTAGAGTTGCAGGGTATGGAAACCAGAACACCAGAGTAGATAGAGGAGTTTTTGTGGAGAAAGATGTTCTTAAGCCTACAAACAAAGTCAAGAATTGAAAGGTCGAGCATGGTGGACTGATATTTTGAGCTGTGTATATTTCAGTGCGAGGACTATTGTAGGAAAGGCGGATGAGCCGAGGGCATGGATCAGCAGGTGGAATTACAACATTGTAGCCATTGATGAGACTTGGTTCCAGGATGAGCAGGACTGGCAGCTCAAGGTTCCTAGATTCTGTTGTTTTAGTCGTGATAGAGTGGGGAGGGGGGTTAAATGGGGAAGGGTGGCATTTCTAGTCAGGGAAAATGTAACGTTACTCATGATAGAGTTGGGGGGGGGGGTTAAATGGGGAGGTTGGCATTACCAGTCAGGGAAAGTGTCACGTTAGTGTCAGTCAAGACAGATTGAAGAGCTCTTCTGGTGAGGCTTTATGTGTAGACTACTCAACGGTCCGCGGGATTTAGAGGAACACACTTGTAGATCGCAGATTGTTACAAGAAACATAGGGTTGTGATAGTAGGAGATATTAAATCTCCACATATTGATGGGGACTCCCATACTGTAAAAGAGGTGGATGGGAATGGCTTTATTAGATCTGTTCAGGAGGTTTCCTCAATCATTTCACAGAAGTCCCAACTAGAGACAGCTCGATGCTAGATCTCCAATGAGGCTTTGGGACAGGGCAGGTCACAGAAGTTTTGTGTAGGGAAACACTTTGCACCCAGTGATCATAATGCCATTAGTATCGAAGTAATTATGGAAAAGGATAGGTCTGGTCCTCGGGTTGAAATTCTAAATTGGAGAAAGTCCTATTTTGATGATTTCAGGAAGGATTTGGCAAGTGTAGATAGGGACAGGTTGTTTAAAGGCAAAGGTGTACTTGGTAAATGGGAGGCCTTTAAATGTGAAATTCTGAAAGTAAAGTTTCTATGTTCCTGTCAGAATAAAAAATAAGGATAATAGATTCACGGAACCTTGGTTTTTGGGAGATATTGAGGTCCTCATGTTAGATGACTTGAGGCAAATTAGGGTGGATAGGTCTCCAGGACCTGACAAGGTGTTTCCTCGGAGGCCATTGCAGGGGCCCAGCAGAGATATTTAAAACATCCTTAGCCACGGGTGAGGTGCCAGAGGATTGGAGGAAATTTAATGTTACAGCGTTGTTTAAGAATAAGTCAGGAAATTATAGGCTGGTGACCCTGACGTAAGTAATGGGGAAATTATAAGGTATTCTAAAGACCCATTTTCTAAGCATTTGGATAGACAGGGACTGATTAAGTATAGAACAGGATGGCTTTGTCCATGGTAGGTCGTGTCTAATTAATCCTATAGTGCTTTTCAGTGAAGTTACCAGGAAAGTAATTGGATGTTATCTACATGGACTTTAGCAAGTCCTTTGACAGGCATGGGAGGTTGGTCAAGAAGGTTCAGTCGCTTGGCATTCAAGATGTGGTAGTAAATTGGATTAGACGCTGGTCAAGAAGGTTCAGTCGCTTGGCATTCAAGATGTGGTAGTAAATTGGATTAGACGCTGGTCAAGAAGGTTCAGTCGCTTGGCATTCAAGATGTGGTAGTAAATTCGCTGTGGTAGACATTGGCTTTGCAGAATAGCCAGAGGAGAGTAATCTTCAGAATGTTCAAGCACATGCAAACCATAGGAGTAACACTTCATATTTCACCTGGATAGTTTGTTGAACAATTAATTCTCCAATTTCGTGTAATCTGTCTCCCTGTTTTCCTTTCTCTCCCATTCTCTCATCTATCACATTTTCTCACAACCTCTCCTCTTTTCCAACACCCCACCCCACCCACACTGTCAGTTTCCGCTCTTCCACTTACCCCAGATGCCCATTACCCACACATTCCTCATAACAGGCCCCAATCTCTCTCCACTGCAAGATCTCCCCTCCCATCACTGTTTCCATCTCCCCATTGTCCCTTCATTATCTGGTTCCACTCTTGACTTTCCTGTTTCTTTAATCCAACTCCAGATTCTTTCTGCCTTTGTTTTCTCCACCTATCACCTTCAGCCTCTGTTACTATTTCCTCCCTTCTCTCCCCCACCTGACTCCATCTACCAATCAACTCCTCAGCTGGACCCACCTATCACTTGTCAGCACTTTCCCTCAATGCTTAGTCCTGCCGTTCTGCTCCCTGTCCCTTCAGTCCAAATCTAGGGAGTACCCACAATGTAGAACATCTCACTGCCCCAGAGATCTGCTTCAGTAGCTTTTTTTGTTGTTAATTTTGGAATCCAGCATTTTGCAGTCTCTTGTGTTTTGAGATCTCCCCTGACATTGAGGGGAAGGGTGAGGAAGCTGAAAGGTTAGATAGATAGATAGATACTGTATTCATCCCCATGGGGAAATTCAACTTTTTTCCAATGTCCCATACACTTGTTGTAGCAAAACTAATTACATACAATACTTAACTCAGTAAAAAATATGATATGCATCTAAATCACTATCTCAAAAAGCATTAATAATAGCTTTTAAAAAGTTCAAGTCCTGGCGGTAGAATTGTAAAGCCTAATGGCATTGGGGAGTATTGACCTCTTCATCCTGTCTGAGGAGCATTGCATCGATAGTAACCTGTCGCTGAAACTGCTTCTCTGTCTCTGGATGGTGCTATGTAGAGGATGTTCAGAGTTATCCATAATTGACCGTAGCCTACTCAGCGCCCTTCGCTCAGCTACCGATGTTAAACTCTCCAGTACTTTGCCCACGACAGAGCCCGCCTTCCTTACCAGCTTATTAAGATGTGAGGCGTCCCTCTTCTTAATGCTTCCTCCCCAACACGCCACCACAAAGAAGAGGGCGCTCTCCACAACTGACCTATAGAACATCTTCAGCATCTCACTACAGACATTGAATGATGCCAACCTTCTAAGGAAGTACAGTCGACTCTGTGCCTTCCTGCACAAGGCATCTGTGTTGGCAGTCCAGTCTAGCTTCTCGTCTAACTGTACTCCCAGATACTTGTAGGTCTTAACCTGCTCCACACATTCTCCATTAATGATCACTGGCTCCATATGAGGCCTAGATCTCCTAAAGTCCACCACCATCTCCTTGGTCTTGGTGATATTGAGACACAGGTAGTTTGAGTTGCACCATATCACAAAGTCCTGTATCAGTTTCCTATACTCCTCCTCCTGTCCATTCCTGACACACCCCACTATGGCCGTGTCATCAGCGAACTTCTGCACATGGCAGGACTCCGAGTTATATTGGAAGTCTGATGTGTACAGGGTGAATAGGACCGGAGAGAGTACGGTTCCCTGCGGCGCTCCTGTGCTGCTGACCACCGTGTCAGACCTACAGTCTCCCAACCGCACATACTGAGGTCTATCTGTCAAGTAGTACACTATCCAATCCACCATGTGAGAGTCTACTCCCATCTCCGTTAGTTTGTGCCTTAAGATCTTATATTTCCAATATCCTGCTGCTCGTGTGTCTTTTTATAATATTGACTACTTGGCCCATCTCTGCAATTTCACAGACAAATGAGTGACTTCAGCTTTCTAATATTGATTGGTATCTCCTTAGTGAAAAGTGTTTAGATGGGTCAGAATTTGCTGGGTGTGTCCAGGATGGATTCCTGACCCAGTATGAGGACAGTCTGACTAGAGGAGAGGCCATTCTGGATATACTACTGGGCAATGACATCACTTTCCTGAGGTTGAACATAAAGGGAGATCTCTTGAAAGGATGACGAGCAACTGCAAATGCTCGAAATCTCAGGTCTGTGGCTCTTCATCAGAACTGATTCTCTCTCTATATCAGCTGCCTGACCTGTTGAATATTTCCAGAATTGTCTGTTTTTATTTTGGATTTCCAGCATCTGGAACTTTCATTTCATCTCAAGACGACCACACAAGAACACAAAATGAACAAACTCCTGCTGCGGATGTGCAAAGATGGGCACTCCCCAGCTTGAAGTGTTCAGCAGTGGACAAGGGGAGAGATGAAACAGCAGCTTTGGATAGGGCATGAATTCATCAGAATGATTAGGGGTCGAGTGCCTGGACTGTTTATATAGTCCATTCCTAATTTACTCTGTTGAGAACAGAAGGCGGAGGAGTCATCCAGAGGTAACGTTTAAGACAATTAAAGGACTGTTGGTGGGAATTGAGAACCTGAGTTAGAGGGAAGGGGTGGTAGTTTAGGACCTTATTCCTGGACTGTAGGAGATGACTGGAGACTTGATAGAGGTATATGAGATTGTGAGGGGTATAGGTAGGGTAAATGCAAGTATGCTCTTTCACTGAGGCTGTATGAGACTAGAACTAGAGGTCATGGGTTAACAGTGTGGAACAGGCTGCCAGCCGATGTGGTGGATGCAGGTTCGATTGCAACATTTAAGAGAAGCTTGGATAGTAAATGGACATGAGGGAATGCAGGGCCTCCGTCCAGGTGCAGGTCAATGGGACGAGGTAGAATAACAGTTAGGCAAAGAGTAGATGGGCTGAAGGGCCTGTTTCTGTGCTGTAGTGCTCTATGACTCTGACCTGTGAGGTGAACTGGAGTGAAGTTGTGCTGAGGAAGCAGAGGGGTGCATCTGGTTCAGAGAACAGTAAAGCACAGGCTGTAGAACGGGTCTCACGGTGATCAGTCTCACTCCATTTCCTACCTATTGACGTGTCTATCCAACAGCCTTTGAAATGCCACCGTTGTATCTGCTTCCAATCCCACCCCGGCAGCCCAATATCACAATGTTAGACCTCTCTCGATTTGCATTGGGCAGGACAGTGGCATCTGGTCATCAAAATGGTCCGAAGCAGAGTTTTTATTCAGTGTGGTTTGTAACTCCTATCAAGGGACAAACTACAAACAACATTCGTAACTACTTGTTTTCATATGCAGACACCGACGTTCCCTCCAATTATTTTTTACAGCTACACGGACCAACCGTCGCTCTGTGTGGGAAATTTTTACACGGCTTTTAAACTGCACAAAGCTTTTAAAACTTTAAAAGTGCAAGTTCATAAAACTGCACTTTAAATATCGTTTTTGAAAAATCAGATACTTTTGATTTCTTTTTATGAATTGAAGGGTATAATCAAATATACTTCAACAAAGAAAATATTTCATGTTTTGTAATCTTTTTCTCGCTGCGTGACAACAAAGGCTGTGAGCACGGGAGCATTTCAGTTACTGCGTGGCTGTGCACCTGCGCAGCTTTGAGGAACAGTGAAGGCATTCCTCAAGTTTGAAAAGTCACTGCAACCTCTGGTGAATGTGGATATCTCTCCCAGGACAAGACGTTGTCTTCCCCAGAAATTGCTCAAAGTTTGCAAACGCCGTTCATTAAACAATCTTAGGACAACTATAAAGTTTAATTGAAGTTTAATTCAAGATTTCCAAGATTTAATGGACATTTATATCAAACTATGAATATAGTATAAACCGCTGAGATTCATCTTCCCACAAACAGCCATGAAACAAAGAAAACCACGGAACCCTTTCAAAGAAAAACGTCAAACCCATTCACCCCCCCCCCGGTGAAAAAACCAAATCGCGTGAATGGCAAAAAAGCGAGCGGGGAGCACAGAATATAAACACAAAATTGAAAGAATTCAGACATATTCAGTTCAGTTCAGTCTACCACTGTGTTGTTCATTATCTGCAGCCTGTCCTAGTCAAAAACACCAAAATAGCAATAAAGAAAAGGGGCGAGCAGAAACCAGAAATTTTCAAATTTGCCGTGATTTCAGTAAGTGAAATATTTTTAACAATACAGTGTCTGTCAGGTTTGCATAATTCACCATGCAGTATAACAATGTAATTTCATCAGAAGAATTAGATTAGATTAGATTCAACTTTATTGTCATTGTGCCGAGTACAGATACAAAGCCATTGAAATGCAGTTAGCATCTAACCAGAAATGCAAAGAATGGTGTTATTTACAAAATAACTGTGAATAAAAAGTAAGTGCTACAGCACACAAATATAAAAGTACTGAGACAGTCCAATATGGGTGCAATACTGCTTAGCACTGTGATGTGAGGTTCAGCGGGGTTACAGCCTCAAGGAAGAAGCTCTTCCTGTGCCTGCTGAAACGGGAGCAGAGGCTCCTGTAGCACCTACTGGATGGCAGGAGAGTAAAAAGTCCATGGTTAAAGGTGAGATGTATCCTTGATAATGCTTTTCGCCCTGCCCAGGCAGCATTTATGGTAGATGTTCTCAATGGTGGGCAATTGGGTGCCAATAATCCGCTGGGCAGTTTTCACCACATGCTGGAGTGCTTTGTGGTCCGATACGGGACAATTGCCGTACCACACTGAGATGCAGTTGGTGAGTATGCTCTCAATGGTACAGCAGTAAAAGTCCATCAGAATGGTAACGGACTTACTATAGAATGGTGCTGTGGTAAGTTGTAGAACACGTCAGAATGGATAACGTTTGGTTCAGCTGATGTATCACTGTGCTCATGCTGTTGGGATGGGATATTCATCAGACTCCAGTGGGTTCCAGGTGATCAGTCTGAAATCTGACGTGTGAGCATCACGTTAAACTGGAATAGTTGCTGTTCAGGGATGAGGTGTTCCCAGAAATGTGAAAGGTCAGGGCAGTAAATGCAAGGGAACCCAGAGGTCAAGAGATCCGGAGGATTGGTTAAAGAGGTAGAAGATTGGCAGAGGACAGGACAGCAAATGTGATAGCTTTGCTCAGGAAGGGTAGCAGGGATAAACCAGTCTTATCTCAGTAGTTGGTATGCTATGGTGGGGGAGGGGTGCTAACGAATAGGTTTCATTTACATTTGCATAGTCAGTAATTAGTTACAGATTGTGAGAGAAACGTGTGGAGAGGAGATCTCCCTTGACCAATTTGATTGAATGTTTTGAAGGGGTAACAAACGTACTGATTTGATAGCTGTAGTCTTGGACAAGGCCGCATGAGGGAAAGAACTGAAAAGATGATAGCCCGTGGGGTCCAGAGCAAATTGATTCCAAAATTTGTTAAGAGAAGGGAAAGTGTGATGTTGTGAGATTGTGTTTCTGATTGGAAGTCTGTGACTAGCTGATGAAGAGCAGGTTAGCCTTTGGTATTATTGATAATATTGAACAGTTGGTGAGATGGGCAGAGGGAGGGCAGATGGAATTTGCTCCAGATAGAGCGAGGTGATGTATTTTGGGATTACGAATAAGTACACAAAGAATGTAGCATGCAAGGCATTGTTGAGAAACAGTAATACCTTGGTGTACAAGTTCAAGGATCTCTAAAGGCTGTGACAGTGCAGAAGACAAAGGGGGTTCTTGCCTTCACACTCCATGTCGGAGATTATCAGGGAAGAGTGGTTACAGGACAGTTGATAAACCGTTTGTCATGAGCAGCTGGAGTATTGCGCACCGTCCTGGCTGCCACACTGCAGGGATGATGTGACCGGACTGCAGAGAGCAGAGTGGGGTCTCCAGGTTGTTGGAACTTGAGGAGAGACCGCAGAGTCTTTGCTTTCCTTGGACAACACAAAGCTCAGAGGGCAGCTGATAGAGTTACGCAATATGTTGAGGGCAGCAAGAGGTATTATAAATCTTTCCTGAAAACACTCTCCTGAATGAGACGGCTTGTGGTTAAGGTAAGGAGTAGAAGATTTAGAGTGGATCTGAGGAAAAACCTTTTGACCCAGAGGGTGGTTGGAATCTGGAACACACTGCTGAAGGCAGAGAATCTCACACTTAAAACATACTGTATTTAGATCAGCACTTCAAATACTTGAATGGGAAGGTATAGACGGCTACAGACAGACTGCTGTGTAATGAGATCAATGCAGGTTGTACTAACTGGCTAGCATGGACACAGAGAAGGGCCTGTTTCTCTACTGACTGACTATGTTGGATAAAGATGATACAAAGCAATTTTCTTGCTGCCCTGCAGGCCGTTATGTGAATGGGTTTGAGGGCAGAGTTGTGCTCTCTCTGGTGGGGTAATGAGTGTCTTAGGCAGGTGCCACAACAGTGCAGTGAGGGGTGGTGAGGTGACCCTCACTCCTGTCACACATTTGGATACAAATGTCTGCCTCGTTTCCATGTGAGCCATTGGTCAGGATGTGCATCTCATCAGTCATTTTATGACCATCCACCCGAAGCAGAACAAAGCCTCACAGAGGGGATAAACATGGAATTGGAGACTCACTACTGGGTGAAATAATATACAGAGTGAGAATACAGAGTGTCAGAGTACAGGGAAAGACCTTTCAGTCCATCGAGTCTATACAAGAGCAGCCCAGATGATCCCACAATTTCCTGTTTCATTTTCATTATTTCCCGGCTCCTTTGTAAACGTCCCAGTGAAACCTGCTCTAAATCGAATCTCATTCCAATGACTTGCCACCCAGCTGTATATTGATGTCTGGTCCCTTAAAGGCTCTCTTGTGAATGTTTCTGGAGAGCACGTGGGGACTTCTGTTGTCCTTTCCTCTGAGGCAGATTCCACATAGAGATTATCTCTGATAATTATCTCGTCATTCATCTGATGACGGTGCCCAGGAGTCAGAGGTGCTGTTCTGTCAGTGGTGAGAACAGGGAGTGGGTAGGAGGGAGCTGAGATCTCTTGCCCATTTCATTAGTCCATCTCATTGTGATGGTGACCTCAAAGTGAAATGTGTCTGTGAGGTGAGGAGTTCCTCTGGGTTACCGTCACTTTTGCCACACTCACCGAGTCCTGGTGAGGTTGATACGTCCTCTGGAACTTGCCCTGAGGTACTCAGTGTTGCAAATGTTTCCAGTTTACCTTGTGGGACGAGCCTTCCTTCCATCTTTCCAAAGGAATGTTAGAGGAGGAAGGTAAAGCAAACCCCAGACAGAAAATAAAGAGGACATCAACATGTGGGGCTCTGCTGTGGCTGTGTAGAGGTTCAGAGGCTGAGACAGGACATTGACCATCGAAGGGGAATGACTGAATCACTCAGATAGACTTGGAGGCACCAACATTCTCCATTCTGAATAGAATCTCCCTGCAACAAGCTCAGAGTCCTTGGTGGTGTCTCTGAAGTCAATAATAAATCGTGCGGGAACAGTTCCTTCCTTCAAGCACAGGTTGTCAAGGCCACAGCTGGGATTGAGAGATAGATGGGACTGAATGGAGATGTTCTGTCCAGTCGATGGTTTCAGATGTAAACCCACCATTCCCAGGAATTGCCCACATTTATTAATATTCATAGCTTTCCTGAGCACAAAGGCTGTTGGTCAAAGTCCAGTTACCCTGTTGCATTAGTGGGAGCTGCAGGAACAGAGCTTTCCTTGGAGTGCCTCTCTGAGTACTGCTCTCCTCACTGCTCAATCTTGCATCTCCTGTGGCAGATTTCAAGGTATCATCTTTCTGGTGTGAATTGTTTCAATGTCACTTTGTTTCAGATTCTCAGCATCTGCAGGTTTTTGTGACAAGGTTTATTCTGAGCCTTCAATAAAACTGGATATACCAGTTCCAATTCCTGAAGCATCTATACCCCAAACACTTGTGCTTCTGAACCTCATGCCTTTAGATTATATTACAGTCAGGAGGTAAATTGTTTACTGTAAATCTCCCCAGTCTCTTCCCCCTCACCCCACTCCCAGTGGAGCTGATTGATGGGAGAATTAGTGTAAATACAAGAAGTGCAGGAAGAACTCAGCTGGTCAGGCAGCATCTGTGAAGGAACCATCCGTGTTTCATTTGCTCGAATGTTGAGATATTCCAAACAAATGCTGTGAAACTTCTGATAAAGGTCACGGTTCTGAAACATTAACTGTTTTGCTCTCACCAGATGTCACCTGACCCACTGAGTGGGTCCAACATTTTCTGTTTTTATATTTCAACATCTGCAATTTTACTCACTTTTCTTTACAGGAGACTGAGTGGGTGGGTTGGCATTTGACTGGGAGTCGATGTCAGGGAATATCAGGGAAATGGGTTGATTTGAAAGCCAGTATTGTGACAGTGAGCTGAACAACTCATACCTTCTGTAACAATAAATGGAAAATATTGCCCTTTCTTTCCAGATTTTGTCTTTTTTTGCTTTAAATTTCACGTCCAGCCCTCCCACCATCCCATGGGCTGGATTCTGGCAGGGGCTAGGACAAAACCATGAGCTGGGAGGAGGTTTCACTTCATCCAGCATGGTGGAGTAATGTGTCATCCAACAGGACAGAGAGAGTGGGGACTGAGGGACGAGGTGGGGCCATGGAGATGGGGACAGTCTGAGACAAAAGAAATGACCTCTGTGTTTCCGACTGGTTTCTAAGGGAAGGGACACAGATGGAGAAAAGGTTATGATGGTGATAGGTTCTCTGGGCTAGGATTGGGATGATGAGCCATTGGTGATGACTGAATGTGAGTGCCCCACCCATCTGTTAAAGGAGGTCAGCATGAGGATGGAAGATGTACTGTCAAACTCTGAGGGCAGATGGGAGAGGAGAACGGAGGTGAATTAGAATCAGCAGATGGTTCATCAGCTGGGTGAAACTTTGGCTCCCCAAATTGGGAAAAGCTGAACTGATTGCTAGCTATTTACCAGCAGACCCCCAATAGACACTTCGAGAAAATTTGTTTTTGAAGAATGCTTGAACATCTTTCTTTCCTATCACTGGATTTTGCTTCTTATCCCCTGATAGCTGCTTCCTGTTGATGAACTCTCCAATAACTCTGACTGTTTCTTGACCATCGTCAGAGACTGAATTCGGTCCAGGTGCCCTAGTTTTCCTTTGTCTTTCTCAGACTGAATCAGGAGGTCAATGTAAGCTGGCGTGGATAACGGGTTTGATCTCAGAGCTACTTCTTCAAGTCTTCCAAAGCTCTTGGATAATTGGATAATCAACTCCAGCACTGAATTCTGAACCCCCTCCAACTCCTGCTGAAGCTTCTCCATGATCTTCTCCTGTGTCATCTTCTCACCATAGGCTTTCTCATACTTTTCTTTTAAATCACCCAGTGTCCTCTTCTCCTTTCTTGTCACATGGACATACTTGTACTTTTCCCTTGAGTGATGGAACACGCTACACTTACCAGGACAGACTGTGCAATTTCCCCAAATATCCATTGCTACACACCAATATTTAAAAATATACACAGTGTAAGTACAGGGATTGTGGCAAGTATATTCACATGTCTTGCAGACGTTTACTATCGAACTATTCGGTCCAAGATAAATCTTTTCTGTATTTGTGACATCAACTTCAAACTCAAAGTCTTTATTTTCATCCAGCTTGTTCTGATGCTGCTCCAGAACCTGTTTGGTTTTCTTTAGTTCCTCCAGTTTGGTCAGCCCAACTTGGATCTGATCCTGCAATCCCTTCACTGCAGCTTCCAGCTGCTTACGTTCCCTCAAAACCTTCTGGTCAAAACTAAACTTCTTGGTACCATTGTGTCAAGAGCTCTAAAGAATTTCTTCATACTGTTAATTCCCATCTTCCAGAACATCGCATTAAAGTTAACATCTTCTTCCTCTTCCCCACTGTCATCTGATCTCTTGTTGGTAGCATTTCCAGAGGCTGGACGCTGGGCTAATATGACAGAATTGTTAAACGTGAAGTGAACTGGCACCCCACTTTTATCTTTGGGACATGGTACCTCAGCTACCTTCAAAGCCTCCAGAACGGGGGGGGGGGGGGCGCTTTCCATCTGCAAAAGTCACCAGAATCTGAATGTTCTCTGCAATATCTTTGCCAAAAATAGAAAGAATTGAATCAAAGACATATTTCTGTGTCGGAGTCAGGCGAAACAAAGGTGCTTGAGTAGCAAAACATATGGCATCAATCTGATCAACTCCCTGTGGGGAAGTGAAAAACTCTCGAATGTTGTCAGTAATCTCTTTATCTTGGCTTATCCCCCTGGTATCTCCGAATCCTGGTGTATCAATGATAGTCAGTGAGTAATCGATGTTAAATCCCACCTGATGGTGTAGTTTGTAGGCAGTGATGGTGGATGTCTGACTTTCAGCCTGCGACCTTCCAGTCTCTTCCTGTATTAACATGTATCTGAAGTTGTCACCCCATTCCACACCCAATATGTAATTGATCATCCCATTGATAAGGGTCGTCTTTCCTGACCCTGTTGCTCCCAAAACCATAATTGTCTTCATGGTGTGGTTTATGCCGGGTTTTCCAAAGGAGCAATTCACAAGGTGTTTGGACTTACCAAATACCTCCTTCTGCAGGTTCAGCATGTAAATGGAAGGGTTTCCTGGAGATATTAATCGTCCTTCTGTGGGATGTTTCTGTTGTATTCCCCTTGTTACTTCTCCGATTTTTATTAAAACCTCTTCACTTGGTACACTGGAACCTGCTTCTCCACAGTCAGCAGACGCTCGGACTCTGTAATCTGTTTGAGGTTTCAATCTCGTTAAGTTATAGCGACATTCACTGTCTGTTGTCTTTACTTCCGTCCATGATTGAGCCTTTGTGTTGGACGTAACTGATGTTTCTTCTCTATATTCAATCCTGTACTGAACTATTTCAACACCAGCTCCAATATGACTTGGTCTATCCCAGGACAGTGTTGCAATTGGTGAACAATCCTGGAAGATTGGTTTACCAGGTGAACTTGTAGGAAGTGTGAACTGTGTAGAACTATCACTGGCCTTACTAACCCCTACCTTGGTCACAGCTCGGTATTGGAAATGATATTCCTGATCTGGCTGTAACCCAGATATTGTAAAAGACTCGGATTTACCTTGTGTATCCAGAGTTGTCCATTCTTCCTGCTGGGTACCTTTATACTCTATCTTGTAGCCCACAATCTCACCCGTACCATATCTAGGAGGATGTAACTGCAGTGTCACACTGTCATGTGTTGTTCCACCAACCACAGGTCTCTGGGGCTGTGATGGGGGTTCAAAGCATCGGTTCTTTATACACGCACCCTTGAACAGGTAAATAGATGTTCCTATCTGGCTGTCATCTTTCACAGAAGCAACAAGGAATTTTATGTTCCTGTCTGATTTGTTGGCCTTGGCAAAATCCAGGAATAACTGAGATTGTTCCTTCATCTTTCGTTGTACAATCTCTGAGTGAAACCACTGCTCACGGTGTTGTGTTACACTGTCTCCATCAGCAGGAGTTGGTGCCTGTATCTTCGGAGCTGTGTGAGATTGGAGGTAATTGATGGTCTCTGACAGATAGACATCCTCCTGATGCAATGTTGTAAAGGTGAAGCAAACCACATAGTCCATTGCATGATCCATCAATTCATCCTCCAACTCACTCACTATTTTCACAGAAGTTACATCATCGAATATCCTGAGATAATGTCCCACTAACTTCATCTCGCTTTCCTTGTCATCCAGCCATGTGATCAGTGACTGGTGTCGGAATGGTGAATCTTCCTTGTTCTTCAGTATATCCATGAGTAACTCTTCCCCACCCCTACCTCCCCAGATGATTGGAAGATCTCTCGCTAAATTCTGCTGGAAAACTAGTTTGTAATCCTGACACGACTCTCGGAATTTCACTATCCTGTCCCTGACCTCGGGAAACTGAATGGCAGCTCTGTCTTTCTCCATATCATTGCATCTCATCACTGCCTCGCCGAGCTGTTCCAGGACACGCTGGCAGTGACTGATCAATCCCACATTTACCTCTCTCACCAGCTGAGCAGCTTTTGAGTCTAGTTTACTGAGAGGGTAAAGCCAGACTGTCATGGGCACCGCATGCTCCCCACCTGGTCCCAGTAAGCTTGGGAGTCTTGCATAGGTACTGACGGCATCTTGGAATGTGGTGGGGTTGCTCTTCAGTGAGAAATCCCCATAAAAGGTACAGTTAAATTTCTCCACATTTGATTTTTGTTCTTCTGTCATTTGTAAGGAGCCCTCACCCTCAATTGCAATCTTCAGGAGATGTTTAATGGTCGTCTCCATATTACCCTGGATATCCTGCAATTTCTCTGCTGAGGAAACCATTTGATCAAACACAAAAAAAGCCTGGGCTCCATACAGCACTGCTGTGATGACATGGGTGGCTGAGCCCTCGTCAAACACACTCGGATAGGTGATATTCTGTCTCCCTAAATGGCTCATGGTCAGTTGTTCAAACCGGGTGGTTCTTTTGTACTGAAGGGGAACTCGTGCTTGTTGCTTTGATTCCTTTGTGTCACTGAGATATTTTGCAGACCCTTTCACTTCCACGAGCCCACACAAGAGACTTGCTTTCATCGAACCTGACACGTTAAGTGCAGAGCATTTCTCATCCATGCTGTCTGATGCAGTGATGTGAAACTCAGTGCTGGGCTGATCGCGAGAGCTGATGTTGCTTTGGAGTGTCTGTAAATCCCACAGTGTGATGCCTAAGGGATAAAACAGCAATAACAGTCATTAAATTGAGCTAAAGCGTGTAAGTCGACAGTGTGGATAATGTTAATTTAGTGGATCAGCACACCAGCATCTGCAGAGTCTCTTGTGTTTGTATTTAGCCAATCATCTATCTGCACTGGATGTACTTTGTACTGAGTGTACAATGCTTTGCACCTACTGAACTAAATATTTCACTGGTTTACAACAGGTTACTTCTCATGCCAGAATATTTCCCCTCACCCCGGAGACAACTGGCATCACACTTCCTCACCACCTGGTCCAAAACCCGATTCCAGTTCCACCCTTCTGTGGCGGGAATGTCATTGGCAACATCAGCTTGTGCCTGAAAGTTGTCCAGGCCTTGCTGTGTGTAGACATGGTTTGTCTGTTTGCTGTGCAGTTGCAATGGATTTGAACAATGCACATTATCAGTGAATATCCCCACTGCTAGCCTTATGGGAGAAAGAATATCATTTCACAGCAATTGAGGATGGTTGTTCTCAGGGAAAAGTCTCTGTGGAATTGCTATCAGCTGCTGATGAGGTTCAACTGCATAGAACACATGGACCTTATGAGTGACACGTAACACAAGGCCACAAGCTGTCTAACTGCCACATTAAACCATTGCCTGTTCCCTGTCTGACATGTTCCCTTCCTCATCTACATCACTCCTCACCTCCTTGCCTAGTGGAGACTTGTCAGATGGAGACTTACCTGCAAGTGGCTGTTACCAATCTGTTTTTGTCAAGCGGTTCTGAATGATGTTGAAATCGGCCATGCCACAATTCAGGATGTTTTCCCCAGACTAGCCGTATTCCTTTACATAACCAGAGAGTCTGGTGACTATCCTGAGATTGGTAACCGGAATCAACTGCCCTGTATTGACCTCTACTGATTGATATGATTGTATTCCAGTACCTGGGATCAGAGTGTCTGACCGGCAGTCGTACAGCATTCCCAACCGGAAAGGACGGCCCACAGTCGCCAGTTGCATGACCTCACTCATGACTGCAGCAGGAACTGGAGACTCGGCAACAACGGTGACCTGAAATCCAAGATATAGTTACACAGAAAATGCTGAATTCAGCCAGCACACATGGGGTAATGTTTCACATAGAAAATGCTGAATTCAGCCGGCACACATGGGGTAATGTTTTACATAGAAAATGCTGAATTCAGCCGGCACACATGGGGTAATGTTTTACATAGAAAATGCTGAATTCAACCGGCACACATGGGGTAATGTTTTACATAGAAAATGCTGAATTCATCCGGCACACATGGGGTAATGTTTTACATAGAAAATGCTGAATTCATCCGGCACACACGGGGTAATGTTTTACACAGAAAATGCTGAATTCAGCCGGCACACATGGGGTAATGTTTTACATAGAAAATGCTGAATTCAACCGGCACACATGGGGTAATGTTTTACATAGAAAATGCTGAATTCATCCGGCACACATGGGGTAATGTTTTACACAGAAAATGCTGAATTCAGCCGGCACACATGGGGTAATGTTTTACATAGAAAATGCTGAATTCAGCCGGCACACATGGGGTAATGTTTTACACAGAAAATGCTGAATTCATCCGGCACACACGGGGTAATGTTTTACACAGAAAATGCTGAATTCAGCCGGCACACATGGGGTAACGTTTTACATAGAAAATGCTGAATTCAGCCGGCACACATGGGGTAATGTTTTACATAGAAAATGCTGAATTCAGCTGGCACACATGGGGTAATGTTTTACATAGAAAATGCTGAATTCATCCGGCACACATGGGATAATGTTTTACATAGAAAATGCTGAATTCAGCCGGCACACATGGGGTAACGTTTTACATAGAAAATGCTGAATTCAGCCGGCACACATGGGGTAATGTTTTACATAGAAAATGCTGAATTCAGCTGGCACACATGGGGTAATGTTTTACATAGAAAATGCTGAATTCATCCGGCACACATGGGATAATGTTTTACATAGAAAATGCTGAATTCAGCCGGCACACGTGGGGTAATGTTTTACATAGAAAATGCTGAATTCGGCCGGCACACATGGGGTAATGTTTTACATAGAAAATGCTGAATTCGGCCGGCACACATGGGGTAATGTTTTACATAGAAAATGCTGAATTCGGCCGGCACACATGGGGTAATGTTTTACATAGAAAATGCTGAATTCGGCCGGCACACATGGGGTAATGTTTTACATAGAAAATGCTGAATTCGGCCGGCACACATGGGGTAATGTTTTACATAGAAAATGCTGAATTCAGCCGGCACACACGGGGTAATGTTTTACATAGAAAATGCTGAATTCAGCCGGCACACACGGGGTAATGTTTTACACAGAAAATGCTGAATTCAGCCGGCACACATGGGGTAATGTTTTACATAGAAAATGCTGAATTCAGCCGGCACACGTGGGGTAATGTTTTACATAGAAAATGCTGAATTCATCCGGCACACATGGGGTAATGTTTTACATAGAAAATGCTGAATTCAGCCGGCACACACGGGGTAATGTTTTACATAGAAAATGCTGAATTCAGCCGGCACACATGGGATAATGTTTTACATAGAAAATGCTGAATTCAGCCGGCACACACGGGATAATGTTTTACATAGAAAATGCTGAATTCAGCCGGCACACGTGGGGTAATGTTTTACATAGAAAATGCTGAATTCAGCCGGCACACGCGGGGTAATGTTTTACACAGAAAATGCTGAATTCAGCCGGCACACATGGGGTAATGTTTTACATAGAAAATGCTGAATTCAACTGGCACACATGGGGTAATGTTATACATAGAAAATGCTGAATTCAGCCGGCACACATGGGGTAATGTTTTACACAGAAAATGCTGAATTCAGCCGGCACACATGGAGTAATGTTTTACATAGAAAATGCTGAATTCAGCCGGCACACGTGGGGTAATGTTTTACATAGAAAATGCTGAATTCAGCCGGCACACATGGGGTAATGTTTTACATAGAAAATGCTGAATTCAGCCGGCACACATGGGGTAATGTTTTACACAGAAAATGCTGAATTCAGCCGGCACACACGGGATAATGTTTTACATAGAAAATGCTGAATTCAGCCGGCACACATGGGGTAATGTTTTACACAGAAAATGCTGAATTCAGCCCGCACACATGGGGTAATGTTTTACACAGAAAATGCTGAATTCAGCCGGCACACATGGGGTAATGTTTTACACAGAAAATGCTGAATTCAGCCGGCACACATGGGGTAATGTTTTACACAGAAAATGCTGAATTCAGCCAGCACACATGGGGTAATGTTTTACATAGAAAATGCTGAATTCAGCCGGCACACATGGGGTAATGTTTTACACAGAAAATGCTGAATTCAGCCGGCACACACGGGGTAATGTTTTACATAGAAAATGCTGAATTCAGCCGGCACACATGGGATAATGTTTTACATAGAAAATGCTGAAGTCGGCCGGCACACACGGGGTAATGTTTTACATAGAAAATGCTGAATTCAGCCGGCACACACGGGGTAATGTTTTACATAGAAAATGCTGAATTCAGCCGGCACACATGGGGTAATGTTTTACATAGAAAATGCTGAATTCAGCCGGCACACATGGGTAGTGTTTTACACAGAAAATGCTGAATTCAGCCGGCACACATGGGGTAATGTTTTACATAGAAAATGCTGAATTCGGCCGGCACACATGGGGTAATGTTTTACATAGAAAATGCTGAATTCAGCCGGCACACATGGGGTAATGTTTTACATAGAAAATGCTGAATTCAGCCGGCACACATGGGGTAATGTTTTACACAGAAAATGCTGAATTCGGCCGGCACACATGGGGTAATGTTTTACATAGAAAATGCTGAATTCAGCCGGCACACATGGGGTAATGTTTTACATAGAAAATGCTGAATTCAGCCGGCACACATGGGGTAATGTTTTACATAGAAAATGCTGAATTCAGCCGGCACACATGGGTAGTGTTTTACACAGAAAATGCTGAATTCAGCCGGCACACATGGGGTAATGTTTTACACAGAAAATGCTGAATTCGGCCGGCACACATGGGTAATGTTTTACATAGAAAATGCTGAATTCAGCCGGCACACATGGGGTAATGTTTTACATAGAAAATGCTGAATTCAGCCGGCACACATGGGGTAATGTTTTACACAGAAAATGCTGAATTCAGCCGGCACACACGGGGTAATGTTTTACACAGAAAATGCTGAATTCAGCCGGCACACATGGGGTAATGTTTTACACAGAAAATGCTGAATTCAGCCGGCACACACGGGGTAATGTTATACATAGAAAATGCTGAATTCAGCCGGCACACATGGGGTAATGTTTTACATAGAAAATGCTGAATTCAGCCGGCACACAGGGGGTAATGTTTTACATAGAAAATGCTGAATTCAGCCGGCACACACGGGATAATGTTTTACATAGAAAATGCTGAATTCAGCCGGCACACACGGGATAATGTTTTACATTTTGATATATGGTGTCAGTGTCAGAATCAGGTTTAATATCACCGGCATATGTCGTGGAATTTGTTGTTCTGTGGTAGCAGAACATTGAAATACAGAATAATAAAAACTGTAAATCACAGTTGGAAGTGTGTGTGTGTATATATATATCTATATATATGTGTGTGTGTGTGTGTGTGTGTGTGTGTGTGTGTGTGTGTGTGTGTGTGTGTGTGTGTGTGTGTGTGTGTGTGTGTGTGTGTGTGTGTGTGTGTGTGTGTGTGTGTGTTGAATTAGTTAAACTATATTATTTCAAATAGAGGAAAATAAATAGGTAGTGATCATGGGTTCAATGCCCTTTCAGAAATCTGATGGTGGAGAGGAAGAACCTGTTCCTGAATCATTGAGTGTGTGCCTTCAGGCTCCTGTACCCCCTCCCTGATGGTGGCAGTGAGAAGAGGGCATGTTGTGGGTGATGGGGGTCCTTCATGCTGGCTGCCTCCTTTTTGAGGTATTGCTCCATGAAGATGTCCTGGATGCTGGGGAGGCTCGTACCCATGATGGAGCTGACAGAATTAAAACTTCATGCAGCTTTTTCTGACCCTGTGCTGTGCCCCCTCCTGCCCCCCACCATACCAGGCAGTGATGCAGACATTTAGAATGCTCTCCACGGTACATCTGTAGAAATTTGCAAGTGCCTTTGGTGACATTGGCCGGCTGGTGGCGTAGTGGCATCAGCGTTGGACTTTGGAACGAAGTCTCTGGAGTTCGAATCCAGCCGGCTCCCTTGCACACTTTCCATCTGCGCTGGGTTGAGCATCGAGCTAGCAACTCGGCCTCGTAAAAACAAGAGAACCTGCTCAAAAAACGTAGTCACGATGGCATCCCGATGTCTCCGCTCGGAGTTAAGGGATTTCTTCTTTTTTGGTGACATGCTTGATCACCTCAAACTCCTACTGAAATATCGCTGCTGTCGTGCCTTCTTTATAAGAATATTTCCTTCCACTTGTAGAGAATATATTTGTGCCGAGACAGGGTCTGGAACGTGGGCCTGAGCTGTACAAGATGAAACTCAGCAGGTTTTTGTTAAATGTTCTCTCTTTCACTGAGTTTATTGGAAAATTATTCATACTTCCGATATGATGCAAAAAACATGGAATAAAGATTTTGGTTGTAAATAGGAGAAACAGAATTTGTTCAGCCAGCACTACAAATGTGTAAGGATGCCAGTTTGACATGCACATTAATTGCTGAAAATTTAGATGAAAGTGGTAAATTGGCTAATCCAGACTCAATGTTTATCGACGATCCTCATTCCCGGAAAACTCAGTTAAATTTCTTCCGTGTCTTCTCTGTAAACAGAGACTGATAAACAGTCAATATGCAAAAGACAAATCAATCAAATCAATCAAGTACAAGTGACATGAGACAGCCTACCTCTGGGGCCAAGGTGCAAACTCATACACATGCATTCAAAATAATGAGAAAAGAAAAACAGAACGTGGTCATGGAAGAAAACAAATTTTTAGACCAAGTTCCAGAGCAACAAGTCCTTTAAATTGATGGTTTCTGCCTGTAATTCCACCAGTCCGCCACTGGAGGGCATGCTACAATGCATTTCATTTCATTTTTCAATCTTTTTATTGATTTTCAAATAAAGAATATACAAGTCAGGGGAGGAGTTTAGCAAACAGATAATATAAAAGACATATAAACAGCAATAATAAAAACAGAAAGTATATAATGTCAAAATCAAATAGGTAAAATGTTACGCTGTTATATATACAATGGTCAAATAAAAATTACAACTCCTCGTAGCAATCATAAAAAAAATTGGAAATTTTGTTTGATAAGGAAAAAAAACCCCACTAACTAAACTGAAACAAAAAAGAGAAAGAAAAAAGAAAGAAAAGGAAAGATTGGGCAGTCCAATTGAGGATAAAATAAAAAAATAGAGAGAAAATAAAACATCCTTCCGTTCATCTCTGCACCTTCACGGATAAGGATTTTCCCCAAAGAAAACAAAGAAAAATAAATAAATAAAAAATAAATTAAATCATGTGAAAATATTGAATAAAAGGTCGCCAGACTTGTTCAAAATTAAAGGATGTGTCAAATGTCCGGCTTCTAATTTTCTCCAAGCTTAGACATGACATAATGGAGGAGAGCCAATAGAAAACAGTAGGTGGATTAGATTCTTTCCAGTGTAGCAAAATAGCTCTCCTAGCCAGTAAAGTTGAAAAAGCTATCACATGTTGAGTGGAAGCAGACACTTTGCTTGCTTCCTCTGGAATAATCCCAAAAATTGCTGTAAGTGAATTAGGTTGAACATCCACATCTATAACTTTAGATAATATTCCAAACACATCCCTCCAAAAATTATTTAAACTTACACATGACCAAAACATATGAGTTAGAGTAGCCACTTCTGCGTTACATCTGTCACTAATAGGGCTTATATTAGGAAATATATGCGCCAATTTATCTTTGGACATATGTGCCCTGTGTACTATCTTAAACTGAATTAAGATATGGCATGCGCAGATAGATGAATTATTGACTAAATAATAAATTTTACTCCATTGATTATCTGAAAGTGAATGTTGAAGTTCTACTTCCCAGATGCGTTGAACCCTATCATTAGGGGACATGCGAGCATTCATTAACTGTTTATAAATGATAGCTATTAATCGTTTTTGAAAAGGTTTAAGCTGAAAAATAGCATAAGCCAAATTTAAAGAGCAGGCCAAGGGGTAATTCGGTAAAAAATCACGTAAAAAATTCCTAACCTGCAAATACCTGAAAAAATGTGTATTAGAGATATCATATTTATCCATTAACTGTGAAAAGGACATTAACAGAGGTTTAATTTTGGTCCAGGATTTATTTCCTGGATTAAATTGATTTATTATGCCCTGGTAGCTGCGGTTATAACTAATAACCAAAAGTCTCCTTATTTTAGATTATATAGAGGTACCCGTTAGGGGTGTCCCCTTAGTCCTTCATTATTTAATTTGGCTTTAGAACCACTTGCTATTGCTCTTAGGGATTCTAATTCTGTGCAGGATATTAAGAGAGGGGATAAATTATATTAGGTTTTGTTATATGCGGATGATTTATTAGTTTACATTTCAAATCCTAGGAAATCTATTCCTTTTATGTTATCTATATTTATGGAATTTGGTATTTTTTCTGGATATAAACTTAATTTACATAAAAGTGAATTATTTCCTATTAATAATTATTCTGATTATTATGATCAAATACCTTTTAATATTGTCCAAAACCATTTCACTTACCTTGGTATCAAAATTACTAAAAATTTTAAAGACCTATATAGGTATAATTTCTCCCCTTTAGTTGAATATACTCAACAGGAGCTTTCAAAATGGTCGCCGATGTCGATGTCATTGATAGGTCGAATAAATGCTATAAAAATGGTTATTCTACCGAAATTTTTATGTACAATGTCCTGTGTATGTTACTCAAAATGGCTTCTTTGGTTTGTTAAGAGTAGGAATGCTTCTTTGTCTGATAAGTGTTTCTCTCGCAGTTGTTTAGCTTTAGACTTGCTGATATGGGGATTGTATTCATTTGTTAACCAATGGGGAATGTTATTTTGTCTTGTGAGGCTGGGAACTTGTGGGGGGTTTTCGCGGTCTTTTGGAGTGAGTCGGGAGGAAGACGCCGAGGAAGGTGGACGTGCGCTGCACTGCTCGGAAGACCACCGGGGGTGGTCCCAGGTGCGAAGACGTGGAGGTCGGAGGAAAGTGACGAGGGGTCGGACGGTTCGATGGTTGAGCTCCAACGATGTGCACTAAACTGACTGAACTTTGATAAGTTGGCACCTTTTGTTTTTATTTCCTTTCATATATATTGTATTGCCTAATACTCTTTTAGTTTTAGTAAACTCTTTAAAGTGTATTTCATAACGGTATCTGGTGTGGGTTTGATACTGTGTGCGGGCGCAAGGCATAAACTTGATTCTCACAGCACCTGCGTGTACGGGAGGTAGGGTTGGTGAGTGGCTGGATCTCCTTTTCCCCTAGACATATACCAGCCTGTTGGGTAAGTGTTACATTTATATATATTTCAAGCAGTTCCCTATTTTGTTCCAAAAACATTTTTTGATAAAATAGATTCTCTGATTTTGTCTTATGTTTGGAATAATAAAAGCTCTAGAATGAATAAACTTTTATTGCAAAAACCAAAGAAAAATGGAGGACTGGCTTTACCAAAATTAGATTTTATTATTGGGCAATTAATATTCATTATATTACTGTTTGGATTTATGATACAGATGACCAAGATTGCCCTTCATGGTTACAGTTGGAGGAAAATTCAGTAACGGGGTTTTCGTTAGCTTCTTTATTAGGAGCTCCCCTTCCGTTTTTGCTCTCCAGAATAGGTAGACAAGCTCTCAACCCTATTGTTAAACATACTTTAAAAATTTGGTTTCAGTTTCATAGATTTTTTGAATTAAATGATTTTCTACTTTCTAGTAATATTTATTCTAATTTCTTTTTTAAACCATCAACTTTGGATAAGGCTTTTTTAACATGGAAAATTAAGGGAATAAAAACTTTTTTAGATTTGTTTTTAAAAGGCTACAATGCAAACCTGAGGACTAAGGCCTAGTCCTAGCTACAACCAAGGTGACGCTGTTGCCTCGCCTCGTCGTACCACCAAGCAAGGGACGCAGGCCTGTGGCAATCAATGTATAGCAGGGATTTGCATCGCAAAAGAAACATCGAAGACAGTCACTCACAGATTCTCTGCAAGCTGCCTTCATGCCAACTCGAAGGCACCAGCTCCAGTGCCTCTGAGTAGCAAGCAGCAGCACAGTCTCCGCCCAGGTCAGCTCCTCCAAACCCAATCCGGAACCTCCTGTGGCCTGACAACCCAGCTGGAATCCTCATGCCCAACTGCCTGAATTGAATCCTTACGCCCAACTACCTGAATCGAATCCTCACGCCCAACTACCTGAATCGAATCCTCACGCCCAACTGCCTGAATTGAATCCCGTGGCCCAACTGCCTGAATCGAATCCTCACACCCAATTGCCTGAATCGAATCCTCACACCCAACTACCTGAATCGAATTCTCACACCCAACTACCTGAATTGAATCCTCACACCCAACTACCTGAATCGAATCCTCACACCCAACTACCTGAATTGAATCCTCACACCCAACTACCTGAATCGAATCCTCACACCCAATTGCCTGAATCGAATCCTCACACCCAACTACCTGAATCGAATCCTCACACCCAACTACCTGAATCGAATCCTCACACCCAACTACCTGAATCGAATCCTCACACCCAACTACCTGAATCGAATCCTCACACCCAATTGCCTGAATCGAATCCTCACGCCCAACTACCTGAATCGAATCCTCACACCCAATTGCCTGAATCGAATCCTCACACCCAACTACCTGAATCGAATCCTCACGCCCAACTGCCTGAATCGAATCCTCACACCCAACTACCTGAATCGAATCCTCACGCCCAACTGGTTGGCTAAAAACCCCAGCCCGAGAGCTTGGCTCGAATCCCATGGCCCAACAGCCCAGCTTAAATTCCATGGCTGGATGGCCTGATCCGACGGGCCGACTTACTCTGAACAATAAGCAGCTCACTGATGCAATGGACCTGCTGTACAGGTAGTAATTGGAGTAAAGAATAGTCTTACTATGCATAAAAACACATTGAACAAGGAAAAAAGTACCTTTGGTTGGCCCTTGAGAGGCTGCTGCATGTAGATGTGCTGCCATCTTATCAGCAATGCAAAGCGAGGAAATGAAAATATAAATAAATAATACTGAGAACATGAGTTGTAGAGTCCTTGATAGAGAGTCTGTAGGTTGTGGAATCAGTTCAGAGTTGAGGTGAGTGAAGTTATCCACACTGGCTGATGGTTGAAGTGCTCCAAAACCTGGTGGTGTGGGACCTGAGGTTCCTGTACCTCCTGCCCAATGGCTGCAGCGAGTAGAGAGCATGGCCTGGATGGTGGGGTCCTTGTAGATGTACTCAGTGGTGGGGAGCACATTACCTGTGATGGACTGGGCTGTATCCAACACTTTCCATTCCTGAGCATTGGTGTTTCCACAGCAGGCTGTGATGTGACCAGTCAGGATACTCCCCACTGAGCGTCGATAGAACTTGTCGAAACTTTAGATGACATGGTAAATTTACACAAACTTCTAAGGAAATGGAGGTGCTGTTGTGCCTTCTTTGTGATGGCACTAACGTGGATGCCAGATTATTTGAGTTTTAAGATATTCAGAACTCGGAAAGTGCTGCTGTGGCTAATTATGTCACAACTTCAAAGTACAGCCCAAAGGTTTAGACTTCAGTACAGCAACTTTAGGTTCATATTCCAAAGGACCTGCCTTATTTGAGTGCAAAAACATAGAAAACCTACAGCACAATACAGACCCTTCAACCCACAATGCTGTGCCGAATGTGTCCTTACCTTAGAAATTACCTAGGGTTACTCATAACCCTCTATTTTTCTAAGCTCCATGTATCCATCCAGGAGTCTCTTAAAAGACCCTATCGTTTCTGGCTCCACCACCTTCGCCAGCATCCCATTCCACACGCTCATCAATCTCTGAGTAAAAAACTTACCCCTGACATCTCCTCTATACCTACTTCCAAGCACCTTAAAATTGTGTCCTCTTGTATTGGCCATTTCAGCCCCAGGTAAAAAGCCTCTGACTATCCACACGATCAATACCTCCCATCATCTTGTACAACTCTGTCAGATCACCTCTCAAGCTCCACTCCAAGGAGAAAAGGCAGAGTTCACTCAACCTATTCTCATAAGACAAGCTCCCCAATCCAGGCAACATCCTTGTAAATCTCCTCTGCACCCTTTCTATAGTTTCCACATCCTTCCTGTAGTGAGGTGACCAGAACTGAGCACAGTACTCCAAGTGGGGTCTGACCAGGGTCCCATATAGCTGCAACATTACCTCTCGGCTCCTAAACTCAATCCCACGATTGATGAAGGCCAATACACCATACACCTTCTTAACCATAGAGTCAACCTGCGCAGCTGCTTTGAACGTCCTATGGACTCAGACCGCAAAATCCCTCTGATCCTCCACACTGCCAAGAGTCTCATTGTTAATACTATATTCTGTCATCATATTTGACCTACCAAAATGAACCAACTCACACTTATCTGGATTGAACTCCATCTGCCAGTTCTCAGCACAGTTTTGCATATTATCAAAGTCCTGCTGTAACCTCTGACAGCCCTCCACACTATCCACAAGACCTCCAACCTTTGTGTCATCAGCAAACTTACTAACCCATCCCTCCACTTTCTCATCCAGGTCATTTATAAAAATCACGGAGCAGGGGTCCCAGAACAGATCCCTGAGGCAAACCACTGGTCACCACTCTCCATGCAGGATAAGACACATCTACAACCACTCGTAAGCTCTTCTGTTTTACTTGACTAGATTTACAATGGCCTTTCATGATGCTCTCAAACCATCAGTCTGAGCGTGTCCCTTCTCCATCACCTGCCTATCCTCCCTCTCGCACTGTCTCCAAGCTTTTTTCTTTTTTTTGTAATTTACTTTTTTATTGAAGTCCATCATCAAACAAACATTTCCATAAGATGTATTTCAGACATTGTACATATATATCATATAATCGTATATGTCACAAATCTCCACATAGTATATATCTGAGGTATATAGAAAAGAGTGGAAAGAAAAAACAAGCAAAAGGAAAAAAACTATGTACAAGTAGGGAGTGATCTTTTTTTACAACAGATTCATTGATTTGTGAGAATAACATCAGGCCTATGAGGCATTATGTAGTTAAACTATTTTCCCCAGTATGAATCAAATTGTTCCAGCTTATGATTAACAGATGATGTTATCTTCTCCATTTTGTAAATGTCCATTGTAATTTCCATCCACGCATTTAAAGTTGGGCTCTCCTGTGATAACCATTTCCTAGTAAGAGTCTTTTTACCAGCCACCAACAGTATATTCATTAAATATTTATCTCTTTTCAACCATTCTTGAGGTATATATCCAAAATATATGGTCTTACTCTCTAAGGGTATTTCATATTAAAAGATGTCTTGTAGGGCATTGTGTATCCCCCTCCAATAGTCTTTGATAACACGGCAGTCCCAATAAATATGATAATGATTTGCATTTTGATTTCCACAATTTATCCAGCAAACAGGGAGGTTACTATCATAATGGGATTTCTGAGAGGGTGTAATAAAATATCTTATCGTTTTTCCATCCGAACTCCCTCCATTTCTGTGAACTGCTACACTTCCATTGATATCTCCATATTGTTGTCCATTCTTCCTCAGATATAATTATCCCTCCTTCCTTCTCCCATTTTGTTTTAATGTATGAAGTTGAATGTGTTTTAAGACTTGACAAACCCTTATACACACTTGAAATTATTCTACTACCATTATCTGAATTATATGCTTTTCTAAATAGCTCTATCAAGCATGTACTTGCCTTGGTTACATTTTTAAGTGTCCTATTAACATATTGTCGCATCGTAAATACCGATAAAAATCTTGTTTTTCTATTAAGTATTGCTCTTTAAGCATTTCAAAACTGAACAGTGTTCCTTCTTTCATTACGTTGCAAAGAACTGTTATTCCTTTAGCTGTCCAGTCCTTAAATCTAGCATCCAATTTATTTGGTGTAAAATCAGAGTCATATGCACACCATTTAAGAATTGCAATATCTCCCTCTAGATTATATTCTTTTATAGTAGTTTTCCATATTTTAAGAGTCAATTTCACCCATGGGTTATAGATAGTATTTACGTACCTTTGCAGGTTGTTATCAGCCAACCTTGCTTGTATGTGGATGGGAAGTACCCGCTCCTCAATGTTTTTCCATTGAGTGTCATATGATGGGTTGCACCAACATATCACAGCTCTCAACTGTGCTGCAAAATAATAATCTCTAAGAGAAGGTAGGCCCCATCCCCCCTTTTCCTTTGCTAATTGCAAAGTTTTGAGATGAACTCTAGGCCTTTTACCCTGCCAAATATACCTTGATAGCATCTTGTTCCATTCATTGAATTGATTTTGATTAATCTCTATTGGTAGGGTCTGAAAGAGATATAACACTCTGGGCAGTATATTCATTTTAATAGACTCAATCCTTGAACTGAGACTGAAAAAAGGAATCAGGCTCCATCTTGTCACATCTTCCTTAATTTTTTTATATAAAGGCTGATAATTACATTCTGATAATTTTGCCAAATCTTTTGGCATAATGATGCCCAAATATTTGAAAGACTCTGTGTGCCATGCCCAGGGGTATCTACTTTCAATTTCTCTTGGTGGGCTATAGTTGTATGAAAGTAATTGGGTTTTATCCACATTGATCTTGTATCCTGATAATTGACCATATTGTTCAAAGGATTACATCAATTTAGGTAAAGAGTATGTTGGTTGCCCTAGGTAGATCAAAATGTCATCCGTGTAACAAGCCAATTTATGCTCTGTCCCTTTAATAGTAACTCCCCTGATATCTTCATTTTGTCTAATGTATTGAGCTAATGGTTCCAGATATAACGCAAAGAGTAGCGGTGACCATGCACAACCCTGTCTCGTGCCCCTTTCTAGGGTAAGACTATTTGATAACTATCCATTGATTTTAATCCTAGCAGCAGGGTTGTCATATAGTGTCTGTATATTTTTAATAAGTGTGTCTTGGAAACCAAATCTATGTAAAACTCTGTAAAGAAAATTCCAATTAACCAAATCAAATGCCTTTTCAGCATCCATGCTTATCACTATTGCTTCGATTTTATTTTTTTGTATATGATACATAACGTGAAGTGTCCTTCTTATATTGTCTTGAGTTTGGCATTGTTGTATAAACCTGTCTGATCGTTACGTATCAGTATGGGTAGAAACTCCTATAATTGTTTGGCCATGATGGAGGTAAATAATCTATCATCTACATTAAGAACGGATATTGGTCTAAATTACCCACATTCCATTTTATCCTTGCCTTCTTTCGGTATGGCTGAGATTATCGCTTCCTTCCAAATGGGTGGCATTTGTGCCATTTTTGGAGCCCAGTTCAGTGTGGGGTGTAACACAGGAATTAACTCATTTTTAAACTCTTTGTACCACTCTGCCGTATACCCATCTGATCCTGGTGACTTGCTTAATTTAAGCCTACTAATTGCAGCTTTTAATTCAACTTCAGTTATGTCAGCAGTCATCATTCTATTTTGTTCTTCACTTAAAGTGGGTAACTCTAGAGAATTCAGGAAGGTGTCAATTTGGGTTATGCTTCCCCCTGGAACTTTGGAATATAGAGTTTTGTAAAACCCTTCAAAAGCTTCTTGAATTTCACTTAGCTTATTTTTTTTATCATTTTTGTTCTTGGATCCCTAATTCTATGAATTGTATTTTCTGCTATTTTTTTTTCAGTTTCCACACCAGTATTTTCATAGACTTAGATCCATTTTCATAATGTCTCTGTTTCAGAAACATTAAATTTTTCTTGATTTCTTGCATAGCCAAACTATTAATTTTATTCCTAATTTTTAAAAATTTCCTCTAATGTATCCTGTGCCAAATTCAATTTGTGTTTTTTCTCTAGTTCCTTCAGCCTATTTTATAATTCCTCTAATGTTTTATTCCTTACTTTTTTCTTATATGAAGATATCGCTATAATTTTCCCTCTTAAGACCGCCTTCAGAGTATCCCATAAAATGGGAGGTGAAACCTTTCCATTATCATTGAATTCTAAGTAGAGACCAATTTCTTTTTTAATTTGTTCCTTAAAGTGCGGATCATTGAGTAGACTTGCATTTAGTTTCCAAATAGTATTCTTTGGTTGTAGGTCAAAATCAACAGATAAATATATAGGTGCATGGTCACTTACATCTATTGTCCCAATTCCACAGGTGTTTATTTTGTCTTTGTCTTTTCCAAATGTTATGAAATAGTCTAATCTTGTATAAACAGAATGGGGAGCAGAATAATGAGTGTAGTCCCTTCTGTCAGGGAAAAGGTCCCTCCATATATTAATTAAACCAACATCCTCAAAAAATGTATTAATTTTCTTATGTAAAGATTTTGTTTCATAGGTTTTTCTATTGGAAGAGTCTAAGTTTGGTTGTAATTGTAAATTTAAGTCTCCCCCACATATCACGAGATCTTCTGTTTCCGCTACCATAATATCAGTAATCTTCTGAAAGAAACCAATATCACTTCCTGGGGGTGCATATATATTCAATAGAGTAACTGAATTTTCATCTATATTCCCCCTTACCAGAATATACCTGCCCTCTTTATCTCCCATTTCGAATACTTTTTCAAAATTTAGCTTACTTGAGATAAGAATAGCAACTCCTCTCCTTTGTCCTTATTTATATGAGGAGAAAAACAAATTAGTGAAGCCCATTCTCTTTAGTTTTCTATGCTCATTATCACTTAAATGAGTTTCCTGTAAATATACTACATGGGCATGTTCTTTTTTCATTTTGGATAAAATTCCTGTTATGTTTGATTGGATTTAATAGCCAATTGACATTAAAATAAATGAATTTTTCTTAGCCATCTGTATTTATCTGTCAATGTATCATTAAAATTAGCAGAGTAAAACTTAATCGATCTACCTCCTGAACAAATAAGAACCAAGAAACGCAAATAATAACAAAAATGGCAACGAACGTGTGATTCCAAGGCTGAGGTCTCTAGTAGATGACCCTGGGTTGAGCTGGAGGAAATGTCTAGCTGTGGGGGATAGCCCCTCCTACTTGTGAGTTGAGGGCCCCCATTGCAGTATCCATAAAAGTCAGTGAACAAGTCCATTACACACATACACATACACACACATATATATTCTCATTTTGGTGGGGAAAAAGGAGTAAGTGAGTGAATAAAGAAGAATAACTGAGTAATTTCCCAAGCAGAGCGGGATAATTCCTCCGCCAGGCTTTCCCTCGGTTTGATCACGCAGACGGGCAACCCTCTGGCCTTCAGGTCTGTAGTCGGATCTTCCACTGTCTGGTACGTTTGGATCCCATCTTGATAAAACACTTTAAGTTTAGCAGGGTACGGAGTTTGAAACTAATCCTTTCTTGCTTTAGTATTCGCTTTATTTCAGAGTATTCTTTATGTTTCTGCAGGACCGCGGGGGGTAATCTTGATCGAAATACATTAATTTACCGTCTAAAAACACCCTCTTCTTACCGCAGGCCCTTCGTAGAATCTCCGCCTTGGTACTGTATCGAAGGAATTTAATTATTATTGACCGTGGCTTATCTGCTCTATTTCGGGTAGGCTTTGGGACGATCGCACGATGCACTCTCTCAATTTCCAGCTCCATAGTCGAGGGAAGCTCCAGCGTGTCCCGCAGCAACTTTCCGACAAACTCCGTCATAGACAAGCCCTCCGCTCCTTCGGGAACGTTGTATATTCTGATATCTTTCCGCCGTGATCTTCCCTCCAGGTCAAGCAGTTTACCTTCTTGTTGATTTAATCTTTTTATTGTCTATCTTAGTATCCGTTCCACGTTTTGCATGCGATCTTCCACCTTCTCAATTTGAGACTCTGCCACCGCTATTTTTTGATTGACGTTGGCGAGCGCTGACTTAATATCATGTAGTTGCTGTTTTATATCTTTTTGGAACTCCCTTATCTCTTTCAATATTTCGATCATATTTGCCGCTTCACCTGAACGAGGCCCTGCATCAGCCTTGCTAGCACATGGTCGGGTAGGAGAGCCACTCGCTGCACTCCTCTCGTCTGCAGGCTCTGCAGTGTCGCTTTTCTTATTTCCATTCTTTTTCCCCATTCTTGCCCCTCTTATCAGTTCAAATACTTACAAAAAAAATCCTATATTCGATGGGTTAACGGGGCAAAATATGCGTTTTTCCGGAGGAGCTATTGACATAAGTTGCCATTTCCGACGATGACATCACCAGAACCACTCTCCAAGCTTTCTCTATTTGTGAGCCTACCGCCCCTTCCTCTGTCACTTCACTTCGGTTCCCACCCCACAACAAACCTAGTTTATGCTCTCCCCAATAGCCTTTGCAAACCTCCCCGCCAGGATATTGGTCCCCCAGGATTCAAGTGCAGGTCCTTTTTGTACAGGTCACCCCTGCCCCAAAAGTGGTCCCTTTGATCCAGAAATCTGAATCCCTGCCCCCTGCTCCAATCCCTCAGTCATGCATTTCCTCCATCTCATTCTATTCCGATTCTCACTGTCACGTGGGACAGGCAGAAATCCCGAGATTACTACCTTTGAGGTCCTGCTTCTCAACCTCCTTCCTACCTCCCTGTAGTCTGTTTTCAGGACCTCTTCCCTTTTTCCACCTATATTGTTGGTACCAATTTGTACCACGACCTCTGGCAGTTCACCTTCCAACTTCAGGATATCGTGGGCGTGATCAGAAACATCCCAGACCCTGGCACCTGGGAGGCAAACTACTATCTGTGTTTCTTTCTTGAGTCCACAGCATCGTCTGTCTAACCCCCTAACTATAGAGTCCCCTATTATTGCCACCATCCTCTTCCTTTCCCTACCCTTCTGAGCCACAGGACCAGACTTTATGCTAGAGGCACGGCCACTGTCGCTTCCCCCAGGTAGGCTGTCCCCCCAACAGTACTCAAACAGGAGTACTTATTGTTAAGGGGGGCAGCCACAGGGGTGCTCTCTAGTATCTGACTCTTGCCCTTTGCTCTCCTGACTGTTGCCCACTTACCTATCTCCCGAGGCCCCAGTGTGTCTACCTGCCTAAAGCTCTTATTTATCACCTCCTCACTCTGCCTGACCAGACGAAGGTCATCGAGCTGCATCTCCAGTTCCCTAACAATGTCCTTTAGGAGCTGCAGCTCGACGCATCTGGTGCAGATGTAGCCATCTGGGAGGCTGGGAGTCTCCCAGACTTCCCACATATGACACCGAGCACAGAACACAGGCCCCACACTCATAATTTCTGTGTGTATTCTGCACAAGTAATGTACCTCACCTCGACCCGTTATCGCTTAATCCCCATTGAGCCAAAGCCTTCCTACTCTGTCTCCCTCTACTGCGTTGCCCGTGAGATTGTGTTAAGGGTGAAAGGCAAAACGCTTAAGGGGAACATGAGGGGAAACATCTTCACTCAGGTTTGTGAGAATCAAACCTGATAAAAGAGTTTCACCTCAAGTTCCCCTTAAACGTTTCACCTTTCACCTTTAATCCATGACCTCTGGTTGTAGTCCCACCCAACTTCAGTGGAAAAAGCCTGCTTGCATTCTCCTTATCGATACCCCTCATAATGTTGTATACCTCTATCATATAGCCATATAGCAATCACAGCACGGAAACAGGCCATCTTGGCCCTTCTAGTCCATGCCGATGCTTCCTCTCACCTAATCCCACCGACCTGCACTCAGTCCATAACCCTCCATTCCTTTCCTGTCCATATACCTATCCAATTTTACTTTAAATGACAATACCGAACCTGCCTCTACCACTTCTACTGGAAACTCATTCCACACAGCTACCACTCTCTGAGTAAAGAAATTCCCCCTCATGTTACCCTTAAACTTCCGGTTCATCTTCGAGGTAACTGACTTTTTGGATTCATTCAGGAATAGTGGGTTGAACCATACGGATGCCTATACTGATGATTTAGTTACAGGGAATGACACTTGGGAAGCACATGTCACTGCAGTGGAGAAACTATTTGAAAGGCTTTGTGGTGAACTACATATACCTGTCTGGACTGCTCCTGTGGCTCCTCCCACAGACCCCTGTATAAAGGCGACTGAGGCCTGTTGCCCAGCCTCATTCTCCAGGATGTAGTGTTGTTCATTCTTCCAATCAATAAAAGCCGATACCTCGCTTCTTATGTCTCAGAGTGAGTTATTGATGGTGCATCAGGCTTTCAAAAGCTAACCTAACTATTGACTTAGCTAAAGGGGAATGTGGTCATGCGACTGTGACCTACCTTGGTTATAATGTAAATCAGAGTCTGGTTTGGGAAAATGGTTAATGAAACTCCAATTCAACAATGGAGATTGACTTTGTAATATGATTGATTAACATCAGTACAGACAAAATCTGCAATGCAGATGTTGGATTTACGATGTTTTTTAGTGTTATTTTAATATTTGTATACAGTCCTGCTGTATATTAGTTTGTAAGATGATGTATGAATATTTCTATGTATATTATGTATCTTGTAGATTTCATACAATTTCTATATTTTTTGTAAATAGTAGTTAAAATTTTGCTCATGATAGACCAAAATTTTCTCTTTTTGGAGGGAGGTGTTACATGCCCACAGTTTGATCTGGGACAGTGGGATGATGTAATGGTCTTATGACTGGGATGATGTAATTGTCTCATGACCATAGGGTGATGTTATGGTACTTATTCAAAGCTGCCATTGTGACGCAGTTAATTTCTTTATCTTGCTGCATAGAGTTTGCTGCTGGTTGGTTATAGAGAATGGCCGCCGGTTTTTGATTGTGCAGTTGTTTTACTGTCGAGAGAGAGAGGAAGTGAAGACATTACCAACGTCACATGAACCCAAAGGATTTGGGCAATGCCAAAGACATCCGGTTCATCTTTGAGGTAACTGACATTTTGGATTTGTTCAGAAATAGTGGCACGCACGTTTGAATTAACCCCTGAAAGGTTGGGAGGTTTATGCAATGATCACTCCTTCAGAAGGTCAGTTATTTTAAGAAACTTTACTTCTTCGTGATCACCTCAGAGAAGGTCATTCTTGGCTGCACTCTGCATCGGCAGATTCGTCATTTCTTCAAAGAAATCAGTTAAACGGTCATTTAAGAAAGTCTTCCTCTCTTCTCGCTTACATTGTAAATCACTTGGACTTTTCAACTTACTACTTTAAGACTGCTTGAATGAGAACTCGCTAAAACCTGTTTCTGAGTTTGACTGTTTGTTCGATATAGCCGCATAACGGTTAACTTCAGGTTAAGCTGTTTGTTTACTTTTCTATGTTTTTGAGTAGAGGTTAATAAATATCATTGGTTATTTATAAAACCTGACTCAATTTTATATTCATTGCTGCTGGCTCATAACAGTAGCATCTGAGGAAAAAGGAGGATTGGTGTGTACAGGGAAGTGGGATCAAAGGGAGATGGAGAATCCAAGTACCCAAGAGCTGACAGTGGAGATTGAGAGACACGGGACTGCAGAGTGGTGATAGGGGTAGGGGAGACTGAGGCAGCACGTAAAGTCTCTGTGAGTTGCCGTACGGTCCAAGAAAGTTAGAGATCAGTCCACCGGACTACCACTGCACCCCCTTTGGAAGTCTCAGGTCTGGGACTCTTCATCAGAATTGATTCTCTCTCTATATCAGCTGCCTGACCTGTGGAATATTTCCAGTATTGTCTGTTTTTAGTTTGGATTTCCAGTATCAGCAACTTTCATCTCAAGACGACCAGACTAGAACACTAAATGAACAAACTCCTGCTGCGGATGTGCAAAGATGGGCACTCCCCAGCTTGAAGTGTTCAGCAGTGGACAAGAGGAGAGATGAAACAGTAGCTTTGGATAGGGCATGAATTCATCAGAATGATTAGGGATCGAGTGCCTGGACAGTTTATATAGTCCATTCCTAATTTACTCTGTTGAGAACAGAAGGCGGAGGAGTCATCCAGAAGTAACGTTTAAGACAATTAAAGGATTGTTGGTGGGAATTGAGAACCTGAGTTAGAGGGAAGGGGTGGTAGTTTAGGACCTTATTCCTGGACTGTAGGAGATGACTGGAGACTTGATAGAAGTATATGAGATTGTGAGGGGTATAGGTAGGGTAAATGCAAGTATGCTCTTTTCACTGAGGCTGTATGAGACTAGAACTAGAGGTCATGGATTAACAGTGTGGAACAGGCTGCCAGCCGATGTGGTGGATGCAGGTTTGATTGCAACATTTAAGAGAAGTTTGGATAGTAAATGGACGGGAGGGAATGCAGGGCCTCCGTCCAGGTGCAGGTCAATGGGACGAGGTAGAATAACAGTTAGGCAAAGAGTAGATGGGCTGAAGGGCCTGTTTCTGTGCTGTAGTGCTCTATGACTCTGACCTGTGAGGTGAACTGGAGTGAAGTTGTGCTGACGAAGCAGAGGGGTGCATCTGGTTCAGAGAACAGTAAAGCACAGGCTGTAGAACGGGTCTCACGGTGATCAGTCTCACTCCATTTCCTACCTATTGACGTGTCTATCCAACAGCCTCTGAAATGCCACCATTGTATCTGCTTCCAATCCCACCCCGGCAGCCCAATATCACAATGTTAGACCTCTCCCGATTTGCATTGGGTAGGACAGTGGCATCTGGTCATCAAAATGGTCCTAAGCAGAGTTTTTATTCAGTGTGGTTTGTAACTCCTATCAAGGGACAAACTACAAACAACATTCGTAACTACTTGTTTTCATATGCAGACACCGACGTTCCCTCCAATTATTTTTTACAGCTACACGGACCAACCAACCCGTGGGGTCCAGAGCAAATTGATTCCAAAATTAATTTGTTAAGAGAAGGGAAAGTGTGACGTTGTGAGATTGTGTTTCTGATTGGAAGTCTGTGACCAGCTGATGGAGAGCAGGTTAGTCTTTAGGATTATTGATAATATTGAACAGTTGGTGAGATGGGCAGAGGGAGGGCAGGTGGAATTTGCTCCAGATAGAGCGAGGTGATGTATTTTGGGATTACGAATAAGTACACAAAGAATGTAGCACACAAGGCATTGTTGAGAAACAGTAAGACCTTGGTGTACAAGTTCAAGGATCTCTAAAGGCTGTGACAGTGCAGAAGCCAAAGGGGGTTCTTGCCTTCACACCCCATGTCGGAGATTATCAGGGAAGAGTGGTTACAGGACAGTTGATAAACCGTTTGTCATGAGCAGCTGGAGTATTGCGCACCGTCCTGGCTGCCACACTGCAGGGATGATGTGACCGGACTGCAGAGAGCAGAGTGGGGTCTCCAGGTTGTTGGAACTTGAGGAGGGACCGCAGAGTCTTTGCTTTCCTTGGACAACTCAAAGCTCAGAGGGCAGCTGATAGAGTTAGCAATATGTTGAGGGCAGCAAGAGGTATAATAAATCTTTCCTGAAAACACTCTCCCGAATGAGACGGATTGTGTTTAAGGTAAGGAGTAGAAGATTTAGAGTGGATCTGAGGAAAAACCTTTTGACCCAGAGGGTGGTTGGAATCTGGAACACACTGCTGAAGGCAGAGAATCTCACACTTACAACATACAGTATTTAGATCTGCACTTCAAATACTTGAATGGGAAGGTATAGACGGCTACAGACAGACTGCTGTGTAATGAGATCAATGCAGGTTGTACTAACTGGCTAGCATGGACACAGAGAAGGGCCTGTTTCTCTACTGACTGACTATGTTGGATAAAGACGATACAAAGCGATTTTCTTGCTGCCCTGCAGGCCGTTATGTGGATGGGTTTGAGGGCAGAGTTGTGCTCTCTCTGGTGGGGTAACGATTGTCTTAGGCAAACTCTGGTCTTCTCCATTCCAACTGACAGGAGCTGCAGGCTAGGCAGGTGCCACAACAGTGCAGTGAGGGGTGGTGAGGTGACCCTCACTCCCGTCACACGTTTGGATACAGACGTCTGCCTCGTTTCCATGTGAGCCATTGGTCAGGATGTGCATCTCATCAGTCATTTAATGACCATCCACCCGAAGCAGAACAAAGCCTCACAGAGGGGATAAACATGGAATTGGAGACTCACTACTGGGTGAAATAATATACAGAGTGAGAATACAGAGTGTCAGAGTACAGGGAAAGACCTTTCAATCCATTGAGTCTGTACAAGAGCAGCCCAGATGATCCCACAATTTCCTATTTCATTTTCATTATTTCCCGGCTCCTTTGTAAACGTCCCAGTGAAACCTGCTCTGAATTGAATCTCATTCCAATGACTTGCCACCCAGCTGTATATTGATGTCTGGTCCCTTAAAGGCTCTCTTGTGAATGTTTCTGGAGAGCACGTGGGGACTTCTGTTGTCCTTTCCTCTGAGGCAGATTCCACATAGAGATTATCTATGATAATTATCTCATCATTCATCTGATGCCCAGGAGTCAGAGGTGCTGTTCTGTCAGTGGTGAGAACAGGGAGTGGGTAGGAGGGAGCTGAGATCTCTTGCCCATTTCATTTGTCCTTCTCATTGTGATGGTGACCTCAAAGTGAAATGTGTCTGTGAGGTGAGGAGTTCCTCTGGGTTACCGTCACTTTTGCCACACTCACCGAGTCCTGGTGAGGTTGATACGTCCTCTGGAACTTGCCCTGAGGTGCTCAGTGTTGCAAATGTTTCCAGTTTACCTTGTGGGACGAGCCTTCCTTCCATCTTTCCAAAGGAATGTTAGAGGAGGAAGGTAAAGCAAACCCCAGACCGAAAATAAAGAGGACATCAACACGTGGGGCTCTGCTGTGGCTGTGGAGAGGTTCAGAGGCTGAGACAGGACATTGACCATCGAAGGGGAATGACTGAATCACTCAGATAGACTTGGAGGCACCAACGTTCTCCATTCTGAATAGAATCTCCCTGCAACAAGCTCAGAGTCCTTGGTGATGTCTCTGAAGTCAATAATAAATCTTGTGGGAACAGTTCCTTCCTTCAAGCACAGGTTGTCAAGGCCACAGCTGGGATCGAGAGGTAGATGGGACTGAATGGAGATGTTCTGTCCTGTCGATGGTTTCAGATGTAAACCCACCATTCCCAGGAATTTCCCACATTTATTAATATTCATAGCTTTCCTGAGCACAAAGGCTGTTGGTCAAAGTCCAGTTACCCTGTTGGGTTAGTGGGAGCTGCAGGAACAGAGCTTTCCTTGGAGTGCATCTCTGAGTGCTGCTCTCCTCACTGCTCAATCTTGCATCTCCTGTGGCTGATTTCAAGGTATCGTCTTTCTGGTGTGAATTGTTTCAATGTCTCTGTTTCAGATTCTCAGCATCTGCAGGTTTTTGTGACAAGGTTTATTCTGAGCCTTCAGTAAAACTGGATCTACCAGTTCCAATTCCTGAAGCATCTATACCCAAATGCTTGTGCTCCTGAACCTCTTATAGATTCATGTCCTTTACACTATATTGCAGATCAGAAGGTTAATTGGTTACTGTCAATTTTCCTCCCCTCCCCCCCACAACCCAGCATAGGTGTTTGAAGGAAGAATTAAATTCAATTTGTTTGATTCTGACCACAGATTCCAACTATTGAAGTATCTGTACCCCAAACACTCGTGCTTCTGAACCTCATGCCTTTAGATTATATTACAGTCAGGAGGTAAATTGGTTACTGTAAATCTCTCCAGTCTCTTCCCTCTCACCCCACTCCCAGTGTAGGTGTTTGGAGGAAGAATTAACGTCAATACAGGAAGTGCTGGAAGAACTCAGCTGGTCAGGCAGCATCTGTGAAGGAACCATCTGTGTTTCATTTGCCCTAATGTTGAGATATTCCAAACAAATGCCTCTGAAGTTTCCGATAAAGGTCACGGATCTGAAACATTAACTGTTTTGCTCTCACCAGATGTCACCTGACCCACTGAGTGGGTCCAACATTTTCTGTTTTCATTTTACATTTTCAACATCTCACTTTCCTTTTCAAGAGAATGAATGGGTGGATTGGCATTTGACTGGGAGTAGATGTCAGGGAATATCAGGGAGATGGGTTGATTTGCAAGCCAGCATTTGTGTCAGTGAGATAAACCTTAGCATCTTTGACAATAGATGGAAAATATTGCCCTTCCTTTCCCGATTTTGTCTTTTTTTTTGCTTTAAGTTTCATGGAACCCATCCATTCCCTCCCACCATCCCGTGGGTCGGATTCTGACAGGGGCCAGAACAAAACCATGAGCTGGGAGGAAGTTTCACTTCATCCAGCATGGTGGAGTAATGTGTCATCCAACAGGACAGAGAGAGTGGGGACTGAGGGACGAGGTGGGGATAGTCTGAGACAAAGGAAATGACCTCTGTGTTTCCCATTGGTTTCTAAGGGAAGGGACACAGATGGAGAAAAGGTTATGATGGTGATAGGTTCTCTGGGCTAGGATTGGGATGAGGAGCCATTGGTGATGACTGAATGTGAGTGCCCCACCCATCTGTTAAAGGAGGTCAGCATGAGGATGGAAGAAGTACTGTCAAACTCTGAGGGCAGATGGGAGAGGAGAATGGAGGTGAATTAGAATCAGCAGATGGTCCATCGGCTGGGTGAAACTTTGGCTCCCCAAATTGGGAAAAGCTGAACTGATTGCCACTTATTTATCGCTAACCACCCAGTCAGAAAATTTAGAAAAATTTTTTTTGAACAATGGTTGAACACCTTTTTTTCCTGTCACTGGATTTTGCTTCTTATCCCCTGATAGCTGCTTCCTGTTGATGAACTCTCCAATAGCTCGGCCTGTTTCTTGACCATCGTCAGAGACTGAATTCGGTCCAGGTACCCTGGTTTTCCTTCGTCTTTCTCAGACTGAATCAAGAGGTCAATGTAAGCTGGCGTGGATAACGGGTTTGATCTCAGAGCTACTTCTTCAAGTCTTCTATTGCTCTCAGATAATTGGATAATCAACTCCAGCACTGAATTCTGAACCCCCTCAAACTCCTGCTGAAGCTTCTCCATGATCTTCTCCTGTGTCATCTTCTCACCATAGGCTTTCTCATACTTTTCTTTTACATCACCAAATGTCCTCTTCTCCTTTCTTGTCACATGGACATACTTGTACTTTTCCCTTGAGTGATGGAACATGCTACACTTACCAGGACAGACTTTGCAATTTCCCCAAATATCCATTGCTACACACCAATATTTAAAAATATACACAGTGTAAATACAGGGATCGTGGCAAGTAAATTCACATTTCTTACAGACGTTTACTGTCGAAGCATTAGGTCCAAGATCCTTCTTTTCTGTATGTGTGACATAAGCTTCAGACTCAAAGTCTTTATTTTCATCCAGCTTGTTCTGATGTTGCTCCAGAACCTGTTTCCTTTTCTTTAGTTCTGCCAGTTTGGTCAGCCCAACTTGGATCTGTTCCTGCAATCCCTTCATTGCAGCTTCCAGCTGCTTACATTCACTCAAAACCTCTTTGGTCAAAACTAAACTTCTTGTTTCCATTGTGTCAAGAGCTCTAAAGAATTTCTTCATACTGTTAATTCCCATCTTCCAGAACATCGCATCAAAGTTAACATCGACTTCCTCTTCCCTGCTGTCATCCGATCCCTTGTTGGTAGCGTTTCCAGAGGCTGAACGCTGGGCAAATACAACGGAATTGTTAAACGAAGTGAACTGGAGCCCCACTTTTATCCTTGGGACATGGTACCTCAGCTACCTTCAAAGCCTCCAGAACGGGGGGGGGGGGGGGGCGTTTTCCATCTGCAAAAGTCACCAGAATCTGAATGTTCTCTGCAATATCTTTGCCAAAAATAGAAAAAATTAAATCAAAGACATATTTCTGTGTCTGAGTCAGGCGAGCCAAAGATGTTTGCGTAACAAAACACACAGCATCAATTTGATCAACCCCCTGTGGGGAAGAGAAAAACTCTCGAATGCTGTCAGTAATCTCTTTACCTCGGCTTATCCCTCTGGTATCTCCAAATCCTGGTGTATCAATGATAGCCAGTGAGTAATCGATGTTAAATCCCACCTGATGGTGTAGTTTGTAGGCAGTGATGGTGGATGTCTGACTTTCAGCCTGAGACCTTCCAGTCTCTTCCTGTGTTAACATGTATCTGAAGTTGTCACCCCATTCCACACCCAATATGTAATTGATCATCCCATTGATAAGGGTCGTCTTTCCTGACCCTGTTGCTCCCAAAACCATAATCGTCTTCATGGAGTGGTTTATGCTGGGTTTTCCAAAGGAGCAATTCACAAATTGTTTGGACTTACCAAATACCTCCTTCTGCAGGTTCAGCATGTAAATGGAAGGGTTTCCTGGAGATATTAATCTTCCTTCTGTGGGATGTTTCTGGTGTATTCCCTTTGTTACTTCTCCGATTTTTATTAAAACCTCTTCACTTGGTACACTGGAACCTGCTTCTCCACAGTCAGCAGACAGTCGGACTCTGTGATCTATTTGAGGTTTCAATCCCATTAAGTTATTGTGACATTCACTGTCTGTTGTCTTTACTTCCATCCACGATCGAGCCTTTGTGTTGGACGTAACTGATGTTTCTTCTCTATATTCAATCCTGTACTGAACTATTTCAACACCAGCTCCAATATGACTTGGTCTATCCCAGGACAGTGTTGCAATTGGTGAACAATCCTGGAAGATCGGTTTACCAGGTGAACTTGTAGGAAGTGTGAACTGTGTAGAACTATCACTAGCCTTACTAACCCCTACCTTGGTCACAGCTCGGTATTGGAAATGATATTCCTGATGTGGCTGTAACACAGATATTGTAAAAGACTCGGATTTACCTTGTGTATCCAGAGTTGTCCATTCTACCTGCTGGGTACCTTTGTACTCTCTCTTGTAGCCCACAATCTCACCCGTACCATATCTAGGAGGGTGTAACTGCAGTGTCACACTGTCATGTATTGTTCCAGCAGCCACAGGTCTCTGGGGCTGTGATGGGGGTTCAAAGCATCGGTTCTTTATACACGCACCCTCGTACAAGTAAATAGATGTTCCTATCTGGCGGTTATCTTTCACAGAAACAACAAGGAATTTTATGTTCCTATCTGATTCATTGGCCTTGGCAAATTCCAGGAATAACTGAGATTGTTCCTTCATCTTTCGTTTTACAATCTCTGAGTGAAACCACTGCTCACCGTGTTGTGTTACACTGTCTCCATCAGCAGGAGTTGGTGCCTGTATCTTCGGAGCTGTGTGAGATTGGAGGTAATTGGTGGTCTCTGACAGATAGACATCCTCCTGATGCAATGTTGTAAAGGTGAAGCAAACCACATAGTCCATTGCATGATCCATCAATTCATCCTCCAACTCACTCACTATTTTCACAGAAGGTACATCATCGAATATCCTGAGATAATGTCCCACTAACTTCATCTCTCTTTCCTTGTCATCCAGCCATGTGATCAGTGACTGGTGTCGGAATGGTGAGTCTTCCTTGTTTTTCAGTATATCCATGAGTAACTCTTCCTCACCCCTACCTCCCCGGATGATTGGAAGATCTCTCGCTAAATTCTGCTGGAAAACTAGTTTGTATTCCTGACACAACTCTCGGAATTTCACTATCCTGTCCCTGACCTCGGGAAACTGAATGGCAGCTCTGTCTTTCTCCATATCATTGCATCTCATCACTGCCTCTCCGAGCTGTTCCAGGACACGTATGTCCATGGTACATTTGTAGAAATTTGTGAGTGTTTTTAATGAGATACCAAATCTCCTCAAACACCTACTGAAATATTGCAGCTGTCTTGCCTTCTTTGTAACAACAGCTTGTCACACATGTAGACCATTTATTTGTGCAGACAGGGTCTGGAATGTGGGCCTGAACTGTACAAGATGAAACTGAACAGGTTTTTGTTCCCCACTCTCTTTAAGCTTACTGAGTTTATTGGAACATCATTCACACTACTTGTACGTGGAATAAAGATTTTGGTTGTAAACGAGAGAAACAAAATCTCTTCATCCAGCACACAAACATGCAAAGATGCCAGATTATTACAACTTGATACATACAGGAACTGCTGAAAATTATGGTGAAAAATGGTAAATTGGCTAATCACAGCTTTAGGGAAATTGTAGGTGACAATGCCCGAGCAACATTTTCATTCTGATCTGTGTGATTCACACTCTTTGTTACAATATGTTCGATGTTCAGACATATCACAATTTACACCACTGATGCTGCTTCCAGATGACCATTTGGGAAGAGAGATGGTGATTTCTTTAGTTTGCCCAACGGAAGGCAATAGCAAACCACCGTTGCTAGATACCAGGTTTCCTAGAATCTATTTGCTAAGAAAACCATGGCCAAGCTCACAAAATATATCGCACAACAACAGCATCAAGAGGATCTTCAAGACAATTCTGAAGATGCTTCGCTCGGTAAGGTTGATTCTGGGTGGCAGGGGGTCCCCGACCGTCATCAAGCTACTGCTCATAAAATTCAAGTAACACAAAAGAAAATTATTGCCACTTGGAATGTAAGAACCCTATATCAAGCAGGAAAAATTGGACAATGTGATAAATGAAATGGAAAGACTAAAAATTAACATCATGGGAATTATCGAAGTTCGTTGAACAGGTGCTGGAACATGTCAGATTAGAAATAAAACACTAATTTATTCTTGTGGAACATCCCATAGTAATGGAGTAGGAATTCGTATGGATGAAAACATGGCAAAAAGTGTTTTAGGACATTGGGCAATATCAGAAAGAGTGCTCCTTGTTAGATTCAGTGGACACCCATTTGAGTTAGCAATTATACAGGTATATGCACTGTTACGTACCCGTGACACGTGACAGTGCTACCCTTGTCACGTGACTGGGGTTGAAGTTATACTGGACTTGAGGTAATGGTCTTGTGATGGTGGAGTGATGTCATTTTCCCGCCAGTAGAGGTCATGTGACAGTTTTTTTTTACAGGTTATATAAGGAAGACCCACCCTGTCAGGTGGGGCAGTTCATGGCTAGATTTGCCAAGCTGACTTCATGTCACTGCGTGATTTAATGTGATGACGCAGTTTAGTTGAAAAATGAAGTTTTATATATTGCCTAAAGTTTAAAAGGTCATTGCTAGCGGTTTCTTTGCTGGTGGAGAGTGAAGATAAGAATTTGGAAGATAAAGATCGAGGAGAATCGATTTTTGACGGTGGAAAGTTCGACCTTGTGTGATCCTCATTCGGAAGGATTTCGTTGACTGTTCTCGTGTTAATCTCCGCTGGGATAGCGGGAGATTGAGAATAGTGTGGAAGAAAGGTCAGTGCCTTTAAGCCGTTATATTTCATAAAATTCTTCGTGGGAAAGTTCAACACCGGGAATCGAAGGACAACGACGTGGAAGAGAATTTAAATCGCTTTAAAAAAGTCTCTCCTTTTTAAATGGACTGTGAGCTTTTGAACTTTCGGCATACCACTTTAAAGAACTGTTTTTTTTCAATACCGCTTTAAGAACTGTTTGAACTGCAACGCTATTAAGAACTGTGAATCTGCCGCACAGCAGCTGAGTTCCGGTTAAGCTAGTGTTTGTTTACTTTTGGGGGGTTTGTTTTCAGTGTTTAATAAACGTGTTATTTGTTATAAAAACCCTTGCCTAACTCATATATATTTATTGTTGCCTGAATACGTAACATAAATATGGGGGCTGCGTCCGGAATTGGATCGTTTGAGTTTAAATGCTTGTTGAATTTTGAGTCGGTGTTTTGGTAACGGGGAATGCTCGACTCTTTTGTTTGATTGGCTTGTGAGTGGTATTCGGCAACGATGAATATTGATGAGTTTCTGGATTCGCCCGACGCGGATCTGTTAGCGAAGGCGAAAAAAACTGAAGTATCTGAGATTGCTAATAGATTGCAACTTAAAGGTATTTTGAAGACTACATCAAAGGCTGTAATACAGAGAAAAATCGCATCACATTTTGTGGCTTCGGGTGATTTTGATGAATCGATTTTAGAATCGTTTCCAATAAGTAATCTGGAGATACAGTTGCAAATTGAACAAATGAAGTTGGATCAAAGTAAAGCAGAATTGGAGCGTTATAAATTGGAAGCTGACCAGAAAAAAAGAGAGTTTGAATATGCAATGGTGAATTTAAGGTCTGGGAATCAGTCTTCTGATTCTAAAAAACCGTTTGTTGCTAGCCAAGAAATTAAATTGGTCCCTCCATTTAGTGAAACAGAAGTGGAAAGATATTTTCAACATTTTGAAACTATTGCTCGGATATCAGACTGGCCGAAAGATAAATGGTCAGTGTTGTTACAGAGTGTAATTAAAGACAATGCACAGCAAGTTTACACAGCTTTAACTGCTGCGCAAGCATTAGATTATGATATTGTGAAAACGAATATTCTCAAAGCATATGAATTAGTCCCAGAAGCTTATAGGGAAAGATTCAGGAGTTTGAAAAAGTCTGTGGAAAAGACTTATGTGGAATTTGCCTATGATAAAGCTATGTGTTTTGAGAGATGGGTTTCTTCTAAAAATGTAAATGAGGACTATGATACATTGAGAGAGCTGATTTTAATGGAGGAATTTAAAAGAAGCATTCCTGTTGAAGTAAGGACCTACTTAAATGAGAGGGATACTGATAAATTGCAGGACTGTGCTAGATTAGCTGATGAGTATGTTTTAATCCATAAGAATAAATTTCCTCAGGGTAGAATTTTTAAGAGGAAAAATAATATGGAGACTCAAGGTAAATCAGAAATTAAATCAGAGGTTAATGAGAAAGGTAAGGAGGAAGGAAAACCTGTGAAGGAAAGACAGTTTGGTCTTATTTGTAACTATTGTAAGAAGCCTGGCCATGTAATAGCTAACTGTTTCAAATTGAAAAAGAAAGAGAAGGAAGCAGTTCCAGATGCTTGTGTGCAACATACTGAAGCACCTGTAAAGTTACAGGGTTTGGTAAACACAAATGAGGATTTGTTAGAGTCTGACCAAGTTAGAAAGGGATATGATCATTTTATAACTGAAGGGTTTGTATCCTTGAAAGAAGGATCTACTCTGGTGCCAATAAAAATCCTTAGGGATACTGGAGCTTCTCAATCACTGATGTTAGATAATGTGTTGAAGTTTAATGAAGAGAGTGATACTGGTGAGGTAAATTACATAAGAAGTGTTGGAAGTGATTTTATGCCTGTACATTTACATAAAGTAAATTTAAAGTCAGGGTTAGTTACAGGATTTGTTAAAGTAGGATTACAGCATAGCTTACCTGTGAAGGGTATTTCTTTATTGTTAGGTAATGACTTGGCAGGTGGACAAGTTTTTCCTGAAGTGCATTTGACAATGGAGTCAAAGGAACCAGAGATGAATTCTAACACAGGTTCTTCCTGTGTTGTGACTAGAGCTATGGCTAAAAAAATTGATGTTCAGAATGAGGTTGTTACTCATGACTGTTCAACTCAGGATTTGAGTTTTGAGGATGTGTCAGAGACTTTCTTACCTTCGTTGTTTGAACAAGATTCTGGGAGTAAGTCTGACTATGAAGATTTATCTCTGTCTCGGAAGGAGATGATAGCAGAGCAGAATAGAGATCCTGAGATTATAAAATTAAGGGAACAAGCTTTACTAGGTAGTGAAATTGAGAAGGTGTCTGTAGGATATTATTTGGAAAAAGGAGTGTTGATGAGGAAGTGGAGGTCGCCTACAATTCCTGCAAGTGAGGAATGGAATGTTGTTTATCAGGTGGTTGTTCCTAAAGTTCATCGGAATGAGATTTTGACTTTAGCTCATAGTGTGCCTTTAGGTGGACATCAAGGAGTAAGGAAAACTGTGGACAAGATTTTAAAACATTTTTACTGGCCTGGTCTAAGAAAAGATGTGGCGATGTTTTGTAAGATGTGCCATACTTGTCAAATTGTGGATAAACCAAATCAGGTTACACCAGTAGCTCCATTACAACCTATTCCAGCATTCGGTGAACCGTTTTCTAAAGTTATTGTAGATTGTGTTGGTCCATTACCAAAGACAAAAACTGGTTATCAGTGTTTGTTGACTATCATGTGTACTTCGTCTAGGTTTCCAGAGGCAGTACCACTTAGGAATATAAAAGCTAAAACTGTGACGAAGGCTCTTATAAAATTCTTTACTTATTTTGGATTGCCTAAGGAAATACAAACTGATCAAGGCAGTAATTTTATGTCTGGATTGTTTCAACAGATAGTTTATAAATTGGGAGCTAAGCAAATCACTTCGTCTGCATACCATCCAGAATCGCAAGGTGCCTTGGAGAGGTTTCATTCTACCCTCAAGAATATGATTAGGACATATTGTGTGGAAAATGAAAGTGACTGGGATGAGAGTATAAACTTACTTTTATTTGCAGTAAGGGAATTGGTACAGGAATCTTTAGGTTTTAGTCCATTTGAACTTGTGTTTGGGCATAGAGTTAGAGGACCTTTAGCTTTATTGAAGGAACAGTGGATTAGTAAGGAGATACACACTAATTTGTTGGACTATGTTTTGAAATTTAAGGACAGGTTACATAAAGCTTGTAGCTTAGCCAAGGAAAATTTAAAGTTGGCTCAGGAGAAAATGAAAACTTGGTATGATAAAGAAGCTAGGTTGAGGATGTTTAAGCCTGGAGATAAGGTGTTGGTTCTTTTCCCAGTGCAGACAAATCCTTTACAAGCTAGATTTCATGGTCCTTATGAAATTGTGTCTAGAATCAGTGATGTGGATTATGTAATAAAAACTCCAGATCGTAGAAGGTCAACACAACTTTGCCACATAAATATGATTAAACCATATTTTGAGAAACAATCTGATACTGTGACTGTTGTGGTTAGTGAGAATGAGTTTGATTTAACTGGGAACATGATAGATGATTCATCTGACTTTCATTCTAAATCTAACATTGTTTCTGTTAGGTTACCTAATTCGACCATTCTGGAAAATATGGATGAGAAATTAGCACATTTACAGCTAGAGCAGAAACAACAGATGAAGGAATTGATTTTTAAGTATAAGGATTTGTTTCCAGATGTTCCGAGAAGGACTACTATAGCTTCACATGATGTAGATGTTGGAGATGCCAAACCTATTAAACAACATCCATATAGGATGAACATGGAAAAATGTGAACTTGCTGAGAAAGAAATTGAATACATGTTAGAGAATGATATTATTAGACATGCTAACTCGAATTGGAGTTCGCCATGTGTTATGGTGCCAAAACCTGATGGTAGTATTAGGTTTTGTACGGACTATAGGAAGGTGAATGCTGTAACGAAAACAGATGCATATCCAATTCCTAGGGTAGGTGATTGTGTGGATAAAGTTGGGAAAGCAAAGTTCCTTACAAAGATTGATTTATTGAAAGGGTATTGGTGTGTTCCATTAACGGACAGAGGTAGAGAGATTTCTGCATTTGTAACTCCATCTGGGTTATATGAGTATAATGTTCTTCCATTTGGGATGAAGAATGCCCCAGGTACTTTCCAGAGGATGATTAACTCTGTGATTCGGGGATTGAAAGATACTGATGCTTATATTGATGATTTAGTGACAGGAAATGATACTTGGGAAGCACACATTATTGCGGTGGAGAAATTGTTTGAAAGGCTTTCAAAAGCTAACTTGACTATTAATTTAGCTAAGAGTGAATTTGGACATGCCACTGTGACTTACCTTGGTTATGTTGTAGGTCAAGGTAAGGTAGCTCCTGTTCAGGCAATTTTAGAGATTCCCACTCCGACGGGAAAAAAAACTCTCAGAAGATTTTTGGGAATGGTAGGATATTATCGAAAATTTTGTAAGAATTTTGCTAATGTTGCCCTTCCATTAACTAACCTTCTGCAGAAGAATGTGAAGTTTGTGTGGACAGTACTTTGTCAGGAAGCATTTGAAAAATTGAAAACAATGATATGTCAACAACCTGTGCTTAAGGCACCTGACTTTGAAAAACCTTTTTCATTAGCTGTAGATGCTGGTGATGAAGCTGCGGGAGCAGTATTAATGCAAAGGAATGAGGGTGATGAGGTTGATCATCCAGTAGCATACTTTTCTAAGAAATTTAATAAGCATCAAAGAAACTATTCAACAATAGAGAAAGAATTGTTATCTCTTGTTTTAGCTTTGGAATATTTTGAGGTATATGTTGGTACAACTCAAAAACCACTTATTGTTTACACTGATCATAATCCGTTAGTTTTTCTGAGTAAGATGAAAAACACAAAAACAGAAGATTATTAAATTGGAGTTTGATGTTACAAGAGTACAATATTGTGATAACTCACGTTAAAGGTAAAGATAATGTGGTTGCTGATTGTCTATCTCGATGTTGAATGTACAATGTAATTTTTTTTTTGGAGTGGTTTTTTTTCTGATTGTAACACTCCTACTGTATTGTATATTGTGTATGTTATATAATTTACACATTTGTTTTTCTTATAAGTAATTGTTAAGATTTTTGTTCTTGTCAGACCAAAAATGTTTTTTTTGGAGGGAGGTGTTACGTACCCGTGACACGTGACAGTGGTACCCTTGTCACGTGACTGGGGTTGAAGTTATACTGGACTTGAGGTAATGGTCTTGTGATGGTAGAGTGATGTCATTTTCCCGCCAGTAGAGGTCATGTGACAGGTTTTTTTTTACAGGTTATATAAGGAAGACCCACCCTGTCAGGTGGGACAGTTCGTGGCTAGATTTGCCAAGCTGACTTCATGTCACTGCGTGATTTAATGTGATGACGCAGTTTAGTTGAAAAATGAAGTTTTATATATTGCCTAAAGTTTAAAAGGTCATTGCTAGCGGTTTCTTTGCTGGTGGAGAGTGAAGATAAGAATTTGGAAGATAAAGATCGAGGAGAATCGATTTTTGACGGTGGAAAGTTCGACCTTGTGTGATCCTCATTCGGAAGGATTTCGTTGACTGTTCTCGTGTTAATCTCCGCTGGGATAGCGGGAGATTGAGAATAGTGTGGAAGAAAGGTCAGTGCCTTTAAGCCGTTATATTTCATAAAATTCTTCGTGGGAAAGTTCAACACCGGGAATCGAAGGACAACGACGTGGAAGAGAATTTAAATCGCTTTAAAAAAGTCTCTCCTTTTTAAATGGACTGTGAGCTTTTGAACTTTCGGCATACCACTTTAAAGAACTGTTTTTTTTCAATACCGCTTTAAGAACTATTTGAACTGCAACACTATTAAGAACTGTGAATCTGCCGCACAGCAGCTGAGTTCCGGTTAAGCTAGTGTTTGTTTACTTTTGGGGGGTTTGTTTTCAGTGTTTAATAAACGTGTTATTTGTTATAAAAACCCTTGCCTAGCTCATATATATTTATTGTTGCCTGAATACATAACAGCACCAACAACAGATGGAAAAAATGAGCATATAGATAAATTCTATGAAGAGCTTGAACAAGCAAAGAATGGATGCAAATCTCAAGATACTGTTATTGTCATGGGAGATTTAAATGCTAAAGTAGGACAAGGTGCTGATGGAAATACCACAGGAAAATTTGGACTAGGGGAAAGGAATGAAAGGGGAGAGAAACGGGTAGAATGGTGCAAGATGAACAATCAGGTCATTATGAATAACTACTTTAAAAACCATCCAAGACACTTAAGGACCTGGAAAAGTCCAGGTGATAACACCAGAAATCAAATTGACTTTATTACTATAAACCAAAGATTTAGAAACTCAGTGACTCAATGCAAAACATATCCAAGTACAGACTGTAATAGTGACCGTAACCCAGTAATATGTCACGTAAAAGTAAAACTTAAAACACTGAAGAAGCAAAAACCTGAACAATCCCTTGACTACTCGCAATTCATTAAAGAAGAAAACTTAAGACAAAAATTTACAATTGAAGTAAGGAATAGATTTCAGAGTCTAGAAATAGAATCTGTTGAAGATGATAGCAATCATGTAGGAATGAAGTTTAACTCTCTGAAGGATACCTTGGGAGAATCAGCAAAGTCAGTGATTCCTAAAAAAGAAAAAAGCACAAAGAATAAATGGATGAGAGATGAAATCAAAAATCTAATGGAAGAAGGGAGACTGAGGAAAGCAAATCCTATAGAATATAAGTCCTTAGATAAAAAAGTTAAAAGCTAATGCCAAAAAGCTAAGGAAGAATGGTTAAACCAGGAATGTGAACAACTAGAAAGAATCCTTATTACTGATCCAATAAGGTTACATCAATAAATCAAGAATATCACTGGTAAACAGCTCCTCTGTTCTTCAGGTGGATGTTTGAAAGTAAAGGACGGTACCATTATGATGGAAAAAGATGAGATTATGAACAGATGGACTGAGTATATTCATAGATTGTTCGAAGACGATCAAGGTGAAAAACCAGAAATTAAGAAGAACATTGAAGGTCCAAGTATTTTAGAATCTGAAGTTTGTAATGCAATAAATAAGATGAAGAAAGGAAAGGCAGCAGGTCCTGATGAAATAGTAATAGAACAAATTATCACCCTTGAAGATTATGGAATTGAAAAACTTACTGATTTAATCAATGACATTTATGAGATTGGAATAATACCAGAGGAGATGAAAAAGTCTGTACTTATCACTCTTCCTAAGGAACCTGGAGCAATAGAATGTGAATTACATAGGACCATAAGTTTAATGAGACATATTACCAAGATACCTCTAAGAATTTTGATGGCAAAAGCTAAAAGTAAGATACAAGCTGAAATAGGTAAAGAACAATGTAGTTTTGTGAAAGACGAAGGTATAAGAAATGCAATATTAATGTTAAGGATACTATCAGAACGAGCTATTCAAGTGCAAAAAGATTTGTTTGTTTTATCAACTACACAAAAGCATTTGATAAAGTGAAGCACAATAAGTTATTTGAAATATTACAGGAAACTCTAGATCTAGATTCAAAAGACCTCCGCCTAATCAGAAATCTGTACTGGGAACAAACTGCCGCTGTAAGAATAGATGGAGAAGTGAGTCAGTTTACAAAAATCAAGAGAGGCATTAAACAAGGGTGTGTTTTCTCCCCTGATTTGTTTAATGTGTACAATGAAACAATATTACAAAAAATAAGACATCTTGGGAATCAAAGTTGGTGGTGAAAACATCAATAATTTCAGATATGTGGATGACACTGTGTTAATTGCAAGTACAGAGGAAGAACTACAAAACTTAATTGATATAATTGTTGAAGAAAGTGCAAAAATGGGTCTATCTATCAATTGCAAACAGACAGAATGTATGGTGATATCCGAAAAGAAGGAGGTCTATCCGTAGGTTGAGAATAAACAGGGAAGACCAAAACAAGTACAGAACTTTTGCTACTTAGGAAGCTGGGTGACATCAGATGGCAGGTGCGACATGGACATCAAGAGAAGAATAGGGATGGCAAAAGACACCTTTACGAAAATGAAGAGTATACTGACCAATACTAAACTAGGCATGACAACCCGCCTCAGAGTACTGAAATGTTACATTTATCCAGTTATTTTATATGGCTCAGAATGTTGGACAGTATCTAGTAACATGAGGAAATGAAGCAGCAGAGATGTGGCTTTTGAGGAGGATACAAAGAATATCATGGACAAAACGAATATCTAATGAGGATGTCATGAACAGAGCAAACACAAAAAGAGAAATAATGTATGAGATCATGAAAAGGCAACGTAACTTCATTGGACATGTGATTAGGAAAGAGGAGTTAGAATGCATGGTAATTATGGGAAAGATTGAAGGGAAGAAAGCAAGAGGAAGGCAAAGACAAATGATGATGGGGACAGCAGCCAGAGAACTGGAAATGAATACCAATGAATTGATCCACTTGACCCGAAACAGGAGCGTGTGGGCCATGGCAGTCAAAGCTCAAACTGGGCAAGGCACCTGATGATGATGTTGATGATGATGATGTTGATGATGATGATGATGTTGATGATGCTACTTCAGAAGAGTGGTGTTAAATATTGGAATGAGAGTCCCTGCATCACAGAATGATTACAGTATGAATGGAGTTTAAACTGTCTCTGTGTGACAACAGAGTTCAACTCCCCTTATATCTTTTGAGGTACTTAAACACCTCTATACTGAACACTAGCATGGAGTCTGTCTCTCCTACCACCCATGACAGTGTATTCCTCATACCAACCATTCGCTGTGAAGAACACCATTGCTTCTTTGATCTATATGGCCAGTTGTTCTATATGATCTCTTGTTCTATTTGGCCCATTGTTCTATGTGGCCAGGTTATGCTACTCCACCAATGAGAATGCTTCCTCTATCTTTTATGGTTTTAATTATTCTTGTCATACTTGCTTCCAGTCTGTTGTATTCCAAGGAGAACATTCCAGCTTCGATATATATCAATGACCCTCATTCCTGGAAACATTCAGGTAAATTTCTTCTGTGCCTTCTCTGTAACCTTCACGTTTCCTAAAGAGTCTCCACCAGAAATGGAAGCAATTGTAGACAAACTAACATTTTATGGAGTTTCACAGTTATACCCTATTATGGCTATGTTTACAAAGCACAGCATCTTAAAGTTTGGTAACAGGTCAAATCTACCATGTTTTAGAAATTATGCACAGTTCTATATTCCTTCTGGTGGCAGGTGATGCACCAGTTGGTTGTCTTCTGATTGGTTGCTTTGGAGTCACATGACAATGGCACAGGCAATAAGCAGAGAAATACCTGAGGCATGTGAGAATGGAACAGCAGTTACCATGGGGACATTAACTTGCACATCGATTGGGTGAATCATGTTGGTCGAGGCAGTCTTGAGGAGGACTTCATAGAATGCATTATGATAGTTTTCTTGAACAGCACCTTAAGTCAGGTCAAGTCACTTTTATTGTCATTTCGACCATAACTGCTGGTACAGTACATAGTAAAAATGAAAAATTTTTCAGGACCATGGTGTTACATGACACAGTACAAAAACTAGACTGAACTACGTAAAAAACAACACAGAAAAAAAAACTACACTAGACTACTGACCTACCCAGGACTGCATAAAGTGCACAAAACAGTTCAGGCATTACAATAAATAATACACAGGACAATAGGGCAGTACGTTGTCAGGCCAGGCACTGGGTATTAAGGAGTCTGATAGCTTGAGGGAAGAAACTGTTTCATAGTCTGGTCGTGAGAGCCTGAATACTTTGGAGCCTTTTCCCAGACGGCAGGAGGGAGAAGAGATTGTATGAGGGGTGCGTGAGGTCCTTCATAATGCTGTTTGCTTTGCAGATGCAGCGTGTAGTGTAAATGTCCATGATGACGGGAAGTAAGACCCCGACGATCTTCTCAGCTGACCTCACTATCCGCTGCAGGGTCTTGCGATCCGAGATGGTGCAATTTCCGAACCAGGTAGTGATGCTCTCAATACAACCTCTGTAGAATGTGATGAGAATGGGGGGGGGGGGGGGTGGTGGGAGATGGACTTTCCTCAGCCTTCGCAGAAAGTAGAGACGCTGCTGGGCTTTCTTTGCTATGGAACTGGTGTTGAGGGACCAGGTGAGATTCTCCGTTAGGTGAACATCAAGAAATTTGGTGTTCTTAACGATCTTTACCGAGGAGCCATCGATGTTCAGCGGGGAGTGGTCACTCCATACCCTCCTGAAGTCAACAACCATCTCTTTTGTTTTGTTCACATTCAGAGACAGGTTGTTGGCTCTGCACTAGTCCGTTAGCCGCTGCACCTCCTCTCTGTAAGCTGACTCGTCGTTCTTGCTGATGAGACCCACCACGGTCGTGTCATCGGCAAACTTGATGATGTGTTTCGAGCTGTGTGTTGCAGCACAGTCATGGGTCAGCAGAATGAACAGCAGTGGACTGAGCACACAACCCTGGGAGCTCCCCCGTGCTCAGTGTGATGGTGTTGGAGATGCTGCTCCCGATCCGGACTGACTGAGGTCTCCCAGTCAGGAAGTCTAGTATCCAGTTGCAGAGGGAGGTGTTCAGGCCCAGTAGGCTCAGCTTTCCAATCAGTTTCTGAGGGATGATTGTGTTGAATGCTGAACTGAAGTCTATGAACAGCATTCGAACGTACGTGTCTTTTTTGTCCAGGTGGGTTAGGGCCATGTGGAGGGTGATGGCAATGGCGTTGTCTGTTGAGCGGTTGGGACGGTACGCAAACTGCAGGGGGTCCAGTGAGAGGGGGGCAGCAGGGTCTTGATATGCCTCATGATGAGCCTCTCGAAACACTTCATGATGATGGATGTGAGTGCAACGGGCCGGTAGTCATTTAGGCAGGACACAGAAGACTTCTTCGGCACGGGGACCATGGTGGCGGTCTTGAAGCACGTTGGAATGGTGGCGCTGCTCAGGGAGATGTTGAAGATGTCAGTGAGAACATCTGCTAGCTGGTCTGCACATCCACTGAGCATTCTGCCAGGAATGTTGTCTGGTCCAGCAACCTTCTGTGGGTTGACCCTGCACAGGGTTCTTCTCACATCGAACACAGTGAGACACAGAACCTGGTCATTTGTAGGAGGGGTGGACTTCCTCGCCACCACGTCATTTTCCACCTCAAACCAAGCGTAGAAGTTATTCAGCACATCTGGGAGGGAGGCATCACCTGCACAGTCAGGTGATGTTGTCTTGTAATTGGTGATGTCCTGGATGCCCTTCCACATGCGCCGCGTATTGCCACTGACCTGGAAGTGGCTGTGGATTTGCTGGGCGTGTACACGCTTTGCCCCTCTGATGGCTCGGGACAGTTTGGCCCTTGCTGTTGTTAGGGCTGCCTTGTCGCCTGCTCTGAAGGCGGAGTCGCGGGTCCTCTGCAGCGCACGCACCTCTGCGGTCATCCATGGCTTCTGGTTGGCACGTATAGTGATGGTCTTGGACAGAGTAACATCATCAATGCACTTGCTGATGTAGCTGGTCACTGATGCTGTCGGTTGCAGCCTCCCTGAACATGTGCCAGTCAGTGTGCTCAAAGCAGAGATGGCTCCTGCTGGCCAGGTTTTCACCTGCTTCTGAACTGGTCTGGAGTGCCTGACGAGTGGTCTGTATGCTGGGATTAGCATAACAGAGATGTGGTCTGAGTATCCGAGGTGGAGGCGGGGCCCCGTCGGGGATGTTTGGGTAAATCAGGTCCAACATGCTCTCCCCCCTCGTTGCAAAGTCCACACACTGATGGAATTTGGGGATCACTGACTTAAGGTTCGCGTGGTTAAAATCTCTGGTGACAATAAACAGACCATCAGGGTGTGCGTTCTGCAGTTCGCTAATAGCCCCGTACAGTTCACAGAGCGTCTCCTTAGCATTAGCGCTGGGGGGAATGTAGACACCGAATATAAGGACAGAGGTGAATTTCCATGGCAAATAAAATGGTCTGCATCGAACAGCCACAAACTCCACTAACGATGAGCAGTGTCTGGAAACCAGCACAGAGTTCTTACACCATTCCGTGGTGATGTAAACACACACACCACCACCGTGAGTCTTACCGGAGAGAGCTGCATCCCTGTCCGCTCGAAACAAGGCGAGCCTGTCCAGCTGGATGGTAGCGTCTGAAATCCCATCAGTGAGCCATGTCTCTGTGAAGACATATGCGGAGCAAACTCTGTACTCCCGCCGAGTATTTCATTGGAGTCGGATGTAGTCCATTTTATTGTCCAGGGAGCGGACATTGGAGAGCAGAATGGACAGGAGAGCCAGCCGGCTAGGGTTTGCTTTTTGCCTGGCACGGACCCTGCCCGTTTGCCTCGCTTCCGCTTCTTCACACATCGCTTACGACATCTCGATCTCCGGCTACCAGCATCAGGCGAGTCCGAGGATTGTAGGCCCGTTCCCCTCTGCAAGCCAAGGTCACGTAATTCAACCAGCAGATCTCTGTGAAGGTTTATTTTTGGGCGATCTCTGTAATGTAGTAGTATCTGATGATGGTAGATGGTTGCTCTGTTATCCATGTACCCTAATCGAAACCTTACTGAACCTACAAGGGAACGTGCTGTCTTAGATCTGGTCCTCAGCAATGAGACAGGTAAAATTTGTGATCTTGTGGTTAGGGATCCTCTTGGAAAGAGTGATCACAGTATGAATGAATTTCTCATACAGGTAGAGAGTGCAATAGTCCGATGTAAAACCAGTGTATTATGTCTAAACAAAGGAGACTACAATGGGATGAGGGAGGAATTGGACGAGGTAGACTGGGAACACAGGGTATATGGTGGGATGGATGAGGAACAGTGGAAGACTTTCAAAGAGATTTTTGATGGTACTCAACAAAAGTACATTCCAGTTAAAAACAAGGACAGGAAGGGTGGGGAGAGCCAGCCTTGGGTAACTAAGGAAATAAAGGAAGGCATTAAACTAAAAGCTCAAGCATACAAAGTCACCAAGAGTAGTGGGAAACTGGAAGATTGAGAAAACTTTAAAGAGCAACAAAGAACCACTGAGCAAGCAATAAAGAAAGGGAAGCCAGATTGTGAAAATAAAATAACACAATATAAAATGAATAGTAAAAGTTTTTGTAATTATATAAAGTGGAAAAGGGTGGTGAAAGTGAACGTGGGTTCCCTTCAAGGATGAGTAGGGGGAATTGATATTGGGCTTGAATGACAAACAAGGGAATATTTGCAGACACTAGAAATCCAAGCAACACACACAAGATGCTGGAGGAACTCAGCAGGCCAGGCAGCATCTATGGAAAAAAGTACAGTGGACGTTTCGGCAGGATTTGGCAGGAGTGGAGAAAATAAGCTGAGGAGTAGATTTAAAAGCTAAGGGGAGGGGAGAGAGAACCACCAGGTGATAGGTGAAACCTGGAGGGGGAGGGATGAAGTAAAGAGCCAGGAGGTTGATTGGTGAAAGAGACAGAAGGCCATGGAAGAAAGAAAGAAGGGGAAAGGAGCACTAGAGGGAGGCGATGGGTGGGCAAGGAGAAGAGGTGAGAGAGGAAAAAGGGGATGGGAAATGGGTGGGGGTTGTTGAGGTGGCATTACCAGAGGTCTGAGAAATCGATGTTCATGCCATCAGGTTGGAGGCCACCCAAACGGAATATAAGGTGTTGTTCCTTCAACCTATCAGTGGCCTCATTACAACAGTGGAGGAGGCCACGGATGGATATATGGGAGTGGAATTAAAATGGGTGTCCACTGGGAGATCCTGCTTCTTCTGGCGGACAGAGCATAGATGCTTGGCGAAGCCATCTCCTAGTCTACGTCATGTCTGACCAATGTACAGGAGGCCACACTGGGAGCACCGAACACAGTAAATTACCCCAACAGACACACTTTTCTGAGAGATGCTGCCTGGCCTGCTGAGCTCCTCCAGCATTTTGTGTGTGTTGGAAGGTTTTGAATGACTATTTTGTGTCAGTCTTCATGGTGAAGGACACGTCTAACATGCCAAAGAGAGATGTATGGATGCGATGGGAGGTGAATACCTCAATACAGTAGCTATCACTCTAGAGGTAATGCTGAGCAAAATAGTGGGCCTGAAGATAGATAAGTCCCCTGGTCCTGATGGAATGTATCCCAGGGTACTGAAAGAAATGGCAGAAGCCATATTAGAGGCTTTGGAGATAATTAACCAAAATCCTCTGGACTCTGGACAGGTCCTGGTGGATTGGAAGATGGTGAATGCCATGCTACTGTTCAAAAAAAGGATGTAGGCAAAAGGCAGGTAACTATAGGCCAGTTAGTTTAACACCTGTAGCTGGGAAAATGCATGAAGCTATCATTAAAGGAAAAATAGCAAGTCATCTGGAAAGAAATGCTTCCAACAGGCAGATGCAGCATGGATTCAGCAAAGGCAGGTCCTGTTTGACAAACTTACAGGAGTTCCTTGAGGATATAATGAGCGCAGTGGATAGAGGGGAACAGATGGATGTTATTTCCTTGGATTTCCAAAAGGTGTTTGATAAGGTGCCGCATAAAAGACTTATCCATAAGGATGGATAGAGTTGGGGTGATGTATTAGCATGGATAGAGGATTGGTTAACTAATCGAAAGTAGAGAGTTGGGATACATGGGTGTTACTCTGGTTGGCAAACAGTGGTGAGCGGTGTATCGCAGGGGTTGGTGCTGGGCCCTCAACTGTTCATGATATACATTAACGATCTGGAAGAAGGGACCGAGTGTAGTGTCTCGAAGTTTGCTGATGATACTAAATTGAGTGGAAAAGCAAATTGTGCAGAAGATGTGGAGAGTTTGCAGAGAGACATAGATCGGTTAAGTGTGTGGGAAGGTGTTTGACAGATGGAGTACAATGTTGGTAAATGCAAGGTCATCCACTTTGGAAGGGAAAATGAAAGAGCTGATTATTCTTTAATTGTAAAAAGTTGCAGCCTGCTGCTGTGCAGAGGGATTTGGGAGTGCTTGTGCATGAACCACAAAAGGTCGGTTTGCATGCACAGCAGGCTATCAAGAAGGCAAATGAGATGTTGGCCTTCATTGATAGAGGGATTGAACTTAAGAGCAGGGAGCTCATGCTGCAACTGTGCAGGGTATTGGTGGAGCTGCATCACTAGAGTACTATGATTCAGAGGAGTAGATTTAGGACGGAGATAAGGAAGACCTACTTTTCCCACAGAGTGGTGAATCTGTGGGAATTCTCTGCCCAAAGAAGTAGTGGAGGCTACCTCAGTAGATATATTTAAGAGAAGTTTGGATAGATTTTTGCATAGTAGGGGAATTAAGGGTCACGGGGAAAAGGCAGGTAGGTGGAGATGAGTCCATGGCCAGATCAGCCATGATCTTATTGAATGGTGGAGCAGGCTCCATAGGCCGGTTGGCCGACTCCTGATCCTATTCCTTAGGTTCTTATGTTCTTATAGTCTTTCGTGCTCTCCACTGCGCCCCCAGTTGATGTATCATCTGTAAATTTGCTAATCAGGATTACAACATTATCATTAAGATTGTTGATAGAATCAAAACAACAACACAGCCAGCACAGAACCTGTAGCACACCACTAGTCACAGGTCTCCAGTGAGTCAACCATCTACTACTACAGGTGCACAATCCTTTATCCGAAATTCTGAAATCCAAAAAGCTCTGAAAACTGAAGTTTTTTTCGCCAACAGCTGACGTCACTCAGGTGTGACTTGGCAGCACTAGCAGAGGCCGTCAGACATCATTTGTGGCTCAGCGCTCGTACTGGTTACACGTGCTTTTGCTGTTCGTCGATATTTTGTGTTCACTGTTGACTTTGTGTTTAATTTCACTGCAAAAATGTCAAAAAGAGCTGCAGATACACCTATGGGTAACAATGAGAAAAAGAGAAGGAAGCATCTATCATTATCAATAACGCAGAAAGTGGAGTTATTGCAGAAGCTTGATTGTGGTGTGTCTGTGCGGCATCTTACTGAAGAAAATAGTGTCGGAACTACCACCGTATATGATTTAAATAAATAGAAAGACAAGTTACTGAAGTTTTATAGTGACAGTGACAGTGACGTTCTACATTTATTCCAATAAGTCATTTACCATGTGTTTGATTTGGTTCATTTGAAGCTGTATATTTTTATGTTTTATTGAATGTTTTTGTTGGAAATAATTTTTTTCTTGTCATTATTCCCTAAACAATACAGGATAACAACTATTTACATAGCAATTACATTGTATTAGTTATTATAAGTAATCCAGAGATGATTTAAAGTGTACGGGAGGATGAGTGTAGGTTTGGTGCACCACCGAGTCTGAAAGTCCACCACACTGAACAGGTTAAATAAGGGACTTGAGCATACGTGTTTGTTTGGTATCGGGGGAGGGGAGTGGGGTCTGAAATCTGAAAAATTCAGAATTCCGAAATGCAACTGGCCCCAAGGATTGTGGACCTTATTTCTTTCTTTCTTTTTCCATCTTCTTATTAAATTTTCAAAGACAAATACATCGCGGTCCTAATAGTACAAAGGGAGTGGGAGTATACTGTTGGCGATTAACACATGTGAGTAGAAACTATAGGTAACACCAATATAATTGACCTCCCAAACTCTTAATATAGACAAGATACAAGGAAATAAAAAGATGGAAAAAAACCCAAATTGAACTAAACTAAACTAAAACTAAATAATCAAAGCTGGACTATTCTATTATATTAGATAAAATCATTAGTGTCGTCAATTCCGCTCCTCTACTCAAATTAATAAATAATATAAAGGAATCTGAAAAGGTCAAATTACATTCTATGAAAGTATTGAATAAATGGCCTCCAAGTTTCTTCAAATTTAACCGAGGGATCAAAGGTACAACTTCTAATTTTTTCTAAGTTTAAACAGGATATGGTTTGGGAAAACCACTGAGATGTAGTTGGGGGATTCATCTCTTTCCTATTCAATAAAATAGAACTTCTAGCCATTAAAGTAGCAAATGCAATCATCCGCTGAGCTGCAGAGGGCAGATCAATAATCAGTAAGCCAAAAATTGCAATGATCGGGTGAGGTTGTAAATCAATGTGCAAAACTGTAGAGAATGTATCAAAAATATCTTCCCAAAATTTTTTCCAAAAGATGGCAAGACCAAAACATATGAGTCAGAGAGGCTACCTCAGAATGACATCTATCACATATCAGATTTATATGAGAGTAAAAACAAGCTAATTTATCTTTAGACATATGAACCCTACATACCACTTTAAATTGAATCAATGTATGTTTAGCAAAATAGAAGAGAAGTTAATTTTCTCCCATTTCTCTATAGGTAAAGAAAGTTGAAGTTCCTTCTCCCATTCATTTTTAATTTTATCGGATATATCTGACTGTATTTTCATAATCATATCATAAATGATTGCTATTAAACCCTTTTGATAAGGGTTTAAGCCTAAAAATTTTTCCGTGATATCAGTTGGTTATGAAATTGGAAAAGTAGGTAGCATCATATTTAAAAAATCTCTGATCTGTAAGTATCTAAAAAAATGGGATCTGGGCAAATTATATTTATTAGCCAACTGTTCAAAAGACATGAAAGTTATCCAAAGATAAATCACAAAAACATATTATACCCTTTGTTTTCCATACCAAAAAGGCTTGATCCATAACAGAGGGTTGAAAGAAAAAAATAGATATAATAGGACTTGATAAAATACATTTATTCTAGCCAAACAATTATGAAACTGAAATCATATATTTGTAATGTATGTTTAATTATTGGATTAACCATTTGTTTATTTAATTTATAAAAAAGGGAAGCAAAGATTGAAACCAGTGAAAATCCTTGTGTAGAATTACATTCAAGGTTAACCCATTGCGGACTGACATTAATATCCACATCTTGTGTCCAAAATATTAAATATCGAATATTAATTGCCCAATAATAAAATCTTAAATTCAGCAGTGCCAAGCCACCATTCTTTTTGGATTCCTGCAAGTATTTTTTACTTAACCTAGGATTTTTATTCTGCCATATATAAGATGAAATTTTAGAGTCAATAGTATCAAAAAAGGATTTAGGAATCAAGATTGGTACCGCATGGAAAAGATATTAAAAATTAGGTAAAATAATCATCTTAATAGCATTAATTCGACCTATCAGTGATATAGACAGTGAAGACAATTTAGTAAGCGATTGTTTGACCTGGTCTATTAAAGGTAAAAAATTGACGTTAAATAAATCCTTATGTTTTTTTTAGTGATTTTAACACCTAGATTGGTAAAATAATCCGTAACCAATCTAAATGGTAAATGTCTATAAATTGGCACTTGCATAATCTAACGGAAAAGTTCACTCTTATTAAGATTACGTTTGTAACCGGAAAAGTTACTAAACTGAGTGAGCAAGGATATAACAGCAGGAATGGATTTCTCAGGATTCAAAATATATAGTAACAAATCATCTGCGTGTAATGATAGCTTATGTATCACATTCCCACGGGAAATGCCAAGTATAGTAGGTGAGTCATGAATAGCAATAGCTAAAAGTTCCAGGGCAATATCAAATAACAATGAGTTAAGAGGACAGCCTTGCCTAGTGCCACGAAACAACTGAAAAAAGGAGATCTTATATTATTGGTAAGTACCGAAGCATTAGGGGTATAATATATCAACTTAATCCAAGATATAAATTGCGGGCTAAAATTAAATTCCTCAAGCATACTAAATTAAGTATGGCCATTCAACTCTATCAAATGCTTTCTCGGCATCCAATGAGATGACACATTCTGGAGTTCTAGATGAGGGCTTATAAACAATATTCATTAATCTCTTAATGTTAAAGGATGAACAATGGTTATTAATAATCTGGTCTGATCAACTGAAATAATTTGAGGTAAACATTCTCCAATCTAGTTGCCAATATTTTAGAAAAGATCTTAGAATCCACATTCAATAAGGATATAGGCCTATATGATGCACATTCAGTGGGATCTTTATCTTTTATAAGAATTAAGGAAATAGAGGCACAATAAAAAGATTGTGGTAATTTACCTGTAAATAATGCATCTTTAACGATTCTACATAACCAGGGAGAAAGTATAGTAGAGAAGGATTTAAAAAATTCTACTGTGTAGCCATCTGGGCCAGGTGCTTTACCTGAATTCATTGCAGAAATAGCATCTTTTATTTCTAATTCCATAATAGGAGCATCTAATACTAAACGTTCATTAGGTGATAATTTTGGAACATTCAATTTCCTTAAGAATTCATGCATTATAGTGGGGTTATCAGGAAATTCTGATTGATATAAGGAAGTGTAAAATTCTTGAAAGGATTTGTTTATCTCATCATGATCAACAGTCATAGTTCCATCTTGCTTACAGATTTTAATAATCTGACGTTTAACCGAAGCAGATTTCAATTGACTAACTAATATTTTACCAGATTTATCACCATGTATATAACAATGATTTTCAATCGAGGATGTTAAAAGTAAACTATGCTCCATTTGAAGTTCGACCCTCTTTTTCATTTCATTTTCAATCTTTTTTAATTGATTTTCAAATAAAGAATATACAAATCAGAAGAGGAGTTTAACAAGCAGATAATATAAAAGACATATAAACAACAATAGTAAAAACAGAAAGTATATAATGTCAAAATCAAATAGGTAAAATATTATGCTGTTATATATACAATGATCAAGAATAAAACTACAACTCCTCATAGCAATCATAAAAAAAAGATTGGAAATTTTATTGATGCAGAAAAAAAACCCCACTAACTAAACTGAAACAAAAAAAAAAGAGAAAGAAAAAAAAGAAAGAAAAAGGAAGATTGGGCAGTCCAATTGAGGATAAAATTAGAAAAAAGAGAGAGAGAGAAAAAAAAACATCCTTCCAGTCATCTCTGAACCTTCATGGATAAGGATTTTCCCCCAAAGAGAATAAAGAAAGATAAATAAATAAAAATAAATTAAAACATGTGAAAATATTGAATAAAGGGTCAAAATTAGGATGTATCAAATGTCCGGCTTCTAATTTTCTCCAAGCTTAGACATGACATAATGGAGGAGAGCCAATAGAAAACAGTAGGTGGATTAGATTCTTTCCAGTGCAGCAAAATAGCTCTCCTAGCCAATAAAGTTGAAAAAGCTATCACATGTTGGGTGGAAGCAGACACTTTGCTTGCTTCCTCTGGAATAATCCCAAAAATTGCTGTAACTGAATTAGGTTGAACAACCATATCTATAACTTTAGATAATTCTGGAAAGGTCTCCGTAATGTGAAAAAATCTTGTCTAGGTACAGAAATAGAACACCTAATCTTCTCTAGATTTAAACATGACATAACATCAATCAACCAATGGGCATGAGTAGGTGGAGCGGCATCTTTCCATTTAAGCAACAAAACTCTTCTGGCTAAAAGAGAAATAAAAGCCAAAATATGCAGATCATTCAACTTAAGAGTAAAATAATTTCCTCCAACAATGCCAAACAAAGCAGTCAGAGGGTTGGGTTTAAAGTTTATTTTAAAAAGCTCTGAGAAAATCTGAAATACTTCTTTCCAAAATTTATCAAGCCGCAGACAGGACCAAAACATATGATTTAGAGAGGCCCCTTCGACATTACACCAATTACAGTATGGAGAAAAATCTGAGTAAAAACGAGAGAGCTTATCTTTAGTCATATAGGCAGTATGAACCACTTTAAATCGTAAAAGAGAGTGATGCGCATATAAAAAAGGTGTGAACAAGTTTAAAAATTTCATTCCAAGTATCCTCATCAATTGAAATCTGTAGGTCTTGCTCCCAGAGATTTTTAATTTTATCTAACAGAATGTTTTAAATTGCCAACAACATACTATAAATATTACAAATAGATCCATTATGAAAAGGTTTCAGACTAAAAATTGTATCAATTAAATTCTTATATAACCATATAACAATTACAACACAGAAACAGGCCATCTCAGCCCTTCTAGTCCGTGCCAAATGCTTACTCTCACCTAGTCCCACCGACCCGCACTCAGCCCATAACCCTCCATTCCTTTCCTGTCCATATACCTATCCAATTTTACTTTAAATGACAATATCAAACCTGCCTCTACCACTTCTACTGGAAGCTCATTCCACACAGCTACCACTCTCTGAGTAAAGAAGTTCCCCCTTGTGTAACCCCTAAACTTTTGCCCCCTAACTCTCAACTCATGTCCTCTTGTTTGAATCTCCCCTACTCTCAATGGAAAAAGCCTATCCACGTCAATTCTATCCATCCCCCCTCATAATTTTAAATATCTCTATCAAGTCCCCCCTCAACCTTCTACGCTCCAAAGAATAAAGACCTAACTTGTTCAACCTAACTTGTTGACAGAGATGCCAAAAAGTGTGGGAAGAAGAAAGGAGGGGGACTCGCTCTCTACATTAACGTAAGATGGTGTAACCCCGGGCATGTGAGTACAAAGATCTCCGTTTGTGAAAAGGATATTGAGCTGATCGCTGTGAGTATGAGGCCATATTACCTGCCTCGAGAATTCGCCAGCGTCATTGCGGTGATTGTGTATGTCCCGCCGCGTGCCGACGCAACGGTAGCGTGTGATGTCATCAGCTCCGCCGTTGCTAAGCTTCAGACACAACACCCTGAGGCACTGGTGTTAATTACAGGGGACTTCAACCATGTGACTTTGGACAAGACACTACCTGCTTTCTCCCAGTACGTGGATTGTTACACCAGGGGTAACAGGACTATTGACCTACTGTATGCAAACGTACAGGATGCATATAGTGCATCCCCGCTGCCTGCACTGGGGAAAGCTGATCACAACCTGGTTTTGTTACAGTCAAGATATAAATCAATTGTGGTGAGGCATCCCACTACCACACACTCTTTTAGAAAGTGGACTCCTGAAGCTGAACAGGCCCTGAGAGACTGCTTCGGTACTACTAACTGGGATGTACTGCAAGGGGGGCTCTGTGGGGGCGTTGAGGAGGTCACTGAATGCACAACGGACTATATTAACTTTTGTGTGGATGCCGTTGTCCCTGTTAGAACTGTTCGCTGCTATCCCAATAATAAGCCCTGGATCACTAGTCACATCAAAGGCCTCCTAAACCAGAAGAAGAGGGCCTTTAAAGATGGTGATCGGTTGGAGCTTAAAAGAGTTCAGAAGGAACTCAGAGTACAGATAAGGGGGGCAAAGGAGCAGTATAGGAGAAAGTTAGAACAAAAGCTGCAGGAAAAAAGCATGAAGGAGGTGTGGGATGGGATGAAGATCATCACCGGATGTGGTGCAAAGCGGGGGGCAAACATAAGTGGAGATGTGGAGAAAGCGAACCAGCTGAACAACTTCTTCAATAGGTTCGACAGCACAATCTCACCCTCACTGCAGAACTCCACACCAGGCTTACTTCCCTCACAGGAAAATATCCACTCACAGGAGACCTGGCCCACGCCCAGGTTTACGGCTGCACAGGTGGAAGGTCAACTGAGGAAGATCTGTACCAGCAAGGCGGCTGGACCGGATGGAGTTTCCCCACGATTACTGAGGGCCTGTGCGACTGAACTGGGAGAACCACTACAGCGCATCTTCAACATGAGTCTAGATCAGAGAAGAGTACCCAGACAGTGGAAAACATCTTGTATTGTCCCGGTACCGAAGAAACCACAACCAAAGGAGTTGAATGACTTCAGACCTGTTGCCTTGACGTCACACGTGATGAAGACCATGGAGCGGCTGATAATACAGAATCTGAGGCCACAAACCAGGCACGCCCGGGATCCGCTTCAGTTTGCGTATAAGGAGAAGGTGGGAGTGGAGGATGCTATCACGTATTTGCTGCACAAATCACTCTCTCACCTAGATGGGGTCAGTTGTGCTGTGAGGATTACATTCCTTGACTTCTCTAGTGCCTTTAACACCATCCAGCCCAAGATCTTAAAGCACAAACTAACGGAGATGGGAGTAGACTCTCACATGGTGGATTGGATAGTGGACTACTTGACAGATAGACCTCAGTATGTGCGGTTGGGAGACTGTAGGTCTGACACAGTGGTCAGCAGCACAGGAGCGCCACAGGGAACCGTACTCTCTCCGGTCCTGTTCACCCTGTACACATCTGACTTCCAATATAACTCGGAGTCCTGCCATGTGCAGAAGTTCGCTGATGACATGGCCATAGTGGGGTGTGTCAGGAATGGACAGGAGGAGGAGTATAGGAAACTGATACAGGACTTTGTGATATGGTGCAACTCAAACTACCTGCGTCTCAATGTCACCAAGACCAAGGAGATGGTGGTGGACTTTAGGAGATCTAGGCCTCATATGGAGCCAGTGATCATTAATGGAGAATGTGTGGAGCAGGTTAAGACCTACAAGTATCTGGGAGTACAGTTGGACGAGAAGCTAGACTGGACTGCCAACACAGATGCCTTGTGCAGGAAGGCACAGAGTCGACTGTACTTCCTTAGAAGGTTGGCGTCATTCAATGTCTGCAGTGAGATGCTGAAGATGTTCTATAGGTCAGTTGTTGAGAGCGCCCTCTTCTTTGTGGTGGCGTGTTGGGGAGGAAGCATTAAGAAGAAGGACGCCTCACGTCTTAATAAGCTGATAAGGAAGGCGGGCTCTGTCGTGTGCAAAGTACTGGAGAGTTTAACATCGGTAGCTGAGCGAAGGGCGCTGAGTAGGCTACGGTCAATTATGGAAAACCCTGAACATCCTCTACATAGCACCATCCAGAGACAGAGAAGCAGTTTCAGCGACAGGTTACTGTCGATGCAATGCTCCTCAGACAGGATGAAGAGGTCAATACTCCCCAATGCCATTAGGCTTTACAATTCAACTGCCAGGACCTAAGAACTTTTTTTTTTAAAGCTATTATTAATGCTTTTTGAGTTAGTGATTTAGATGCATATCATATTATTACTGAGTTAAGTATTGTATGTAATGAGTTTTTGCTACAACAAGTGTATGGGACATTGGAAAAAATGTTGAATTTCCCCATGGGGATGAATAAAGTATCTATCTATCTATCTATCTATCTATCAACCTTTCTCTGTAACTTAGGTGCTGAAACCCAGGTAACATTCTAGTAAATCTTTTCTGTACTCTCTCTATTTTGCTGACATCTTTCCTATAATTCAGTAACCAGAACTGTACACAGTACTCCAAATTTTGCCTCACAAATGCCTTGTATAATTTTAACATTACATCCCAACTCCTATACTCAATGCTCTGATTTATAAAGGCCAGCATACCAAAAGTTTTCTTCACCACCCTATCCACATGAGAGTCTATCCTCAGGGAACTATGCACCATTATTCCTAGATCACTCTGTTCTACTGCATTCCTCAATGCCCTACCATTTACCATGCATGTCCTGTTTTGATTAGTCCTACCAAAATGTAGCACCTCACACTTACCAGCATTAAACTCCATCTGCCATCTTTCAGCCCACTCTTCGAACTGGCCTAAATCTCTCTGCAAGCTTTGAAAACCTACTTCATTATCCACAATGCCACCTGTCTTAGTATCATCTGCATACTAGGATATATCTGGACATTTAGGAAATGTATGAAGTTGAGAATGCAAGAAGTCTCTAATTTGTAAATATATCTAAAAAAGTGAGCTTTGCAAAGATTGTATTTAATAGATAGTTGATCAAATGAGGAAAGACTATCTCCAACAAACAGATCCTGAAAACATTTAATACCTAATCTATTCCACTCTTTAAAAACTACATCAGTCAAAGAGGTTTAAAAAAAAATGAGAAAAAATGGGACGAGAGAGTGAAAACCCAAATATCCCAAAGAATTTTCTAAATTGTAACCAAATCCTCAAAGAATGTTTAACTACATAATTATCAGTTAAATTACTTAAGGATAGAGGAATTGTAGAACCAAGAAGAGAGAAAATAGAAAATTTATTAACAGAATTAACTTCTGAAGAATCCCAAACCAGACAGTCATCACGATTAATACATTATAACCAAAACATAAGGTAGTGTATGTTGACTGCCCAGTAGTAAAACCTAAAATTGGGTTGGGCTAAACCCCCTTTTGTTTAGTTTTCTGAAGATGAACTTTGTTTAATCGGGTTGTTTTATTCTTCCATAAATAAGAAGATATAATCGAGTCTAAAGAGTTAAAAAAGGATTTGGGAGTAAAAACAGGTAGGGCTTGAAATAAATATAAAAATTTAGGCAAAATATTCATTTTAATAGAATTGATATATTCAATCAGTGATAAAGAAAGGGGAGACCAGTTTGATAGGACCTTCTTAACATATTCCAAAAGAGTGATAAAGTTTTCTTTAAAAAGAAATTTATAATTCTTAGTAATTGTTATACCCAAATAAGTAAATTGGTTTCTTACAATTTTAAAAGGAAGGTCAGAGTTGACTGTTAACAAATTATTCAAAGGAAAAAGTTCACTCTTATGAAGATTGTTTATATCCTGATAACTGACTAAATTAAGAAAGTAAAGAAAGTACTGAGGGTGAAGAGGACTCCACATTAGAGATGTAGAGCAAAAGGTCATCAGCACAAAGTGACTATTTATGAGTGATACCCCTCCTTAAAATACCCGAGATGTCAACGGATTCATGAAACATGATGGCTAAAGGCTCTAAAGCCAAATCAAAAAGCAAAGGACTCAAAGGACATCCTTGTCTGGTTCCACGTTGGAGATTAAATGGTTTAGAACTTTGAGAGTTAGAAAGAACCTGTGCAGTGGGAGATAAATAAAGTAATTTAATCCATTGAATAAAATTGGACCCAAAGTTAAATTTTTCTAATATTTTAAATAAATAATTCCATTCAACCCGATCAAAGGCTTTCTCAGCATATAAAGAAATTGTGCATTCTGATGTTTCTTTAGAGGGAGAATAAATAACATTCAGTAAATGATGAATGTTAAAATGAGAATAACGAGTTTTAATAAATCCAGTCTGGTCATGAGAGATAATAGAAGGCAGAGTGTTTTCCATCCTATGAGCCAAAAGTTTAGATAAAATTTTAGCGTCAACATTAAGTAGAGAAATAGGTCTGTAGGAAGAGCAATCAGTTGGATCTTTATTCTTTTGGAGAATAAGTGAAATAGAGGCATCATAAAAAGATTGTGGCAACCTGCCTAATTTAAAAGAGTCAGAAAGGACAGGAAGTAAGTGAGGAATAAGCAAAGGAGCAAAAGCCTTAAAGAATTCTCCAGAAAATCCGTCAGGACCGGGAGCCTTCCCCGAACTCAGAGAATGGACAACCCGGGTAATTTCCTCAGAAGAAAAATTTTGATCTAACCATTTTTGATTGATCTCAGAAAGTGAGAGAACATTTAAATGATCTAGAAAATTATTCATAGCAAAAATGGCTTTAGGAGAATCGGAGCTATACAGTTTAGAGTAAAATTCTCTAAAAGTATTGTTTATTTCTAATTGATCAGAAGTTATATCACCATTCACTTTGGAGATTTCCTTAATTTGACATTTACTATTAAAGTTTTAAGTTGATTAGCCAAAAATTTGCCCGTTTTATCAAAATTGACTTTTATCTTTTAAAAGTTGAGTTTCAACAGGGTAAGTTAAGACCAGATCATATTTAGTTTTAACTTCAACATGTCCTTTATATAAGACGGGATCTGGATCAGAAGCAGTTCTCATCCTTATTAGCTTTTTTTCTTAATACTTGCTGTATAGGAAATAAGTTGGCCTCTAATATAAGCCTGAAAGCATCCCAAATAATAAGGCTAGAAGTGCCATCTAGCATATTCTCTTCAAAGAAAAAAGTAATTTGACTTTCTAAAAATTTTAAAGAAGCCTTATCCGATAGTCAAATTGGATTTAAATGCCAAAATCTGTTTGATCGAGAAACATCCGGAAGATTTACAGATAAAAGAACTGGGGCATTTCTTTATATTCACAGGAGCGAACAGAGAGTATCAAATGACTATCGACAAAAAAAAAATCAATCCTGGAATAGGTATGATGAACATGACAATAAAAAAGAAAATTCCCTCATTGTTGGGTGTAAAAAATGCCAAATATCAATAATGTCACATTTCGTTAGAAAAGATTGGATATAGAAGGCAGATCTACTAATATTCAATCGTTTCGAAGATCAATGGTCTAAAACAGGGTCAAGACAGCAAATATAATCACCTCCCAAGATTAAAGAGTACAAATTTAAGTCTGGTAAAAAAGAAAAAAAAGTTCAAAAAAACTGGGACCATCTATATTTGGAGTATAGAGATTAGCAAAAGCCATTAGTTTATTTTCTAATTTCCTTGGGACTATAACAAACTGCCCATTGGGGTCAGACATTATATCATGTTGAATAAAAGCAACTGAATAGTCAATCAAAATCGAATTCAAACGACCTCTGGCCTTGGCTTAAAAGGAAGAATGAAAAGCTAGACCATTCCAACGTTTGAACAAACATCCACAGTCAGATCTGTGAACATGTGTTTCTCGTAAAAAAATTGCTGAGGCATTCAATTTCTTAATATAGGTAAAAATATTATTGCATTTCACTGAGTGATTTAAACCTTTCACATTTAAACTAAGAAAATTAATATTGTGTACTATTTAAATATGTTTAAAACAGAGGTTAAACATATAAACCACTGGAATATACCAAAAATCCAAACCTTAAAATTCAAAATAGTTAACCAAGCAATAGATGAGGCGGGGATAATCAAACAGCTGATAAAATGGAAAAAGAACGAAAACAGCCCATTCCTGCCCAACCCCTCCCAAAGAAAAAAATCACTCAAGAAAGGGCGAAAGCTAATTTACTGATAAATCTCACCCCCAACATCCTACTGGCAGAGCTCCAAGAGAAGAAAAGATTAGTCCAAAATGAATTCCAACCTAGACTAATTAACCTTCAAAAGAACTAAAAAAAAATTCAAAACATAGTGTTTGCAAAAAATAATTACAAAGAAAACTTACTGAATTTAAGTCTATTAATTTTCTAAAAAGAAAATATAAAAAAACAAGAAAAACAAGGATTATTTATGAAAATATATTGAAAAAAAGAATTGTTCAAAGAAAGAAGTAATAAACAAATAAATTACAAAAATGCAATGAATTGATCAGTCAAACCGAGGGAACGAGGTTATATGAAGCAGAAATAAACAGTTAAACTTCTGGAATTGATAGACTAAATATTATTCAAAAGAGCTAAAGAAGAATTTAAAACAGCATGTTAATAAGAACAGAAACTAATTATAAGAGTATACGAGAATAGAAGAGAGAATTGTTCAAAAGAAAGAAGTACTAAACCATTAGTCTGCAAACTTCCAACAACAAAGAATCGGTCAAGCTAAGGAAGCATAGTTTATATAATACGGTATTAAACAATTAATCTTCTGAACTTGATTTGGCCTGAAGAAAATTGTGCACTTCCCCAATAAAAAGAAACCACTTAGGAGATTTTTCAAAATGATCCCAAGGCGAGTGGGGTAATTTCGTGAAGGTTTATAGACTTTGTTATATAACTCAGGCATGATTTTTTTTATACTTAAAACGTTCATTTAATACCTCGGGCGAATAATCTTCAACCAGCCTTATCTTATAATCTTCAAAGTTAATCATACCTAACCGACGAGCTTGGCGAATTATAGTAACCTTTGTTTGGAAATCATGAAAAGCAATTATCACAGGTCGAGGTTTTTGTTAAGAGTATTTAAACACTGGGGCTCGATGTGCCCGGTCTATTCTAGGTGGAGTATCCAAAACATCAGAAAACAAGTGAGCCAACAGCTTTGCAAAAAATTCTGGAAGGTCGATTGCCTTCGACCAACTCAGGAAGACCCAAAATTCATACATTGTTCCTTCTTGATCTATTCTCCAAGGTGACAATCTTTTATCTTAAAGGTTCAACAATTTTCGATTGTTTATCTCCAAACTTTTCCAACTCATCCGTCTTAGTATCCAGTCTCGTTAAAACATCTTCATGTTCTTGAATCTGAATAGTGTGTTCCTGTAAAGTTTTTTTGAATAGTCTGCAGCAGAAGCTCCATTTGTTTAAGCTCTGTGGTAACTTTTAAACAGACAACCCTAAGTTGTTCAGACATTTTGCTCTGAGCTTTCCGAATTAGTTCTGCAATACCTTCCATCGTCACAGAAGGATCCTCTTCTTTTTTAGAAGTTTTAGAACGAGACATCATAATACTGCAAAAGTAAGATTTCAAAGCAGATTGGATTCAGTAATTTAAAAAGAACGGAGCTGTTCAAGAAACACGTCTACTCTATGCAATGCCAGTATGAGGAGTCCCAGAATCTCACACTTAAAACATACTGTATTTAGATCAGCACTTCAAATACTTGAATGGGAAGGTATAGACGGCTACAGACAGACTGCTGTGTAATGAGATCAATGCAGGTTGTACTAACTGGCTAGCATGGACACAGAGAAGGGCCTGTTTCTCTACTGACTGACTATATTTGATAAAGACGATACAAAGCGATTTTCTTGCTGCCCTGCAGGCCGTTGTGTGGATGGGTTTGAGGGCAGAATTGTGCTCTCTCTGGTGGGGTAACGATTGTCTTAGGCAAACTCTGGTCTTCTCCATTCCAATTGACAGGAGATGCAGGGTAGGCAGGTGCCACAACAGTGCAGTGAGGGGTGGTGAGGTGACCCTCACTCCTGTCACACGTTTGGATACAGTCGTCTGCCTCGTTTCCATGTGAGCCATTGGTCAGGATGTGCATCTCATCAGTCATTTTATGACCATCCACCCGAAGCAGAACAAAGCCTCACAGAGGGGATAAACATGGAATTGGAGACTCACTACTGGGTGAAATAATATACAGAGTGAGAATACAGAGTGTCAGAGTACAGGGAAAGACCTTTCAGTCCATCGAGTCTGTACAAGAGCAGCCCAGATGATCCCACAATTTCCTATTTCATCATTCATTATTTCCCGGCTCCTTTGTAAACGTCCCAGTGAAACCTGCTCTAAATCGAATCTCATTCCAATGACTTGCCACCCAGCTGTATATTGATGTCTGGTCCCTTGAAGGCTCTCTTGTGAATGTTTCTGGAGAGCACGTGGGGACTTCTGTTGTCCTTTCCTCTGAGGCAGACTCCACATAGAGATTATCTATGATAATTATCTTGTCATTCATCTGATGACGGTGCCCAGGAGTCAGAGGTGCTGTTCTGTCAGTGGTGAGAACAGTGAGTGGGTAGGAGGGAGCTGAGACCTCTTGCCCATTTCATTTGTCCATCTCATTGTGATGGTGACCTCAAAGTGAAATGTGTCTGTGAGGTGAGGAGTTCCTCTGGGTTACCGTCACTTTTGCCACACTCACCGAGTCCTGGTGAGGTTGATACGTCCTCTGGAACTTGCCCTGAGGTGCTCAGAGTTGCAAATGTTTCCAGTTTACCTTGTGGGACGAGCCTTCCTTCCATCTTTCCAAAGGAATGTTAGAGGAGGAAGGTAAAGCAAACCCCAGACAGAAAATAAAGAGGACATCAACATGTGGGGCTCACTGTGGCTGTGGAGAGGTTCAGAGGCTGAGACAGGACATTAAGCATCAAAGGGGAATGACTGAATCACTCAGATAGATTTGGAGGCACCAACGTTCTCCATTCTGAATAGAATCTCCCTGCAACAAGCTCAGAGTCCTTGGTGATGTCTCTGAAGTCAATAATAAATCGTGCGGGAACAGTTCCTTCCTTCAAGCACAGGTTGTCAAGGCCACAGCTGGGATCGAGAGATAGATGGGACTGAATGGAGATGTTCTGTCCAGTCGATGGTTTCAGAAGTAAACCCACCATTCCCAGGAATTGCCCACATTTATTAATATTCATAGCTTTCCTGAGCACAAACGCTGTTGGTCAAAGTCCAGTTACCCTGTTGGGTTAGTGGGAGCTGCAGGAACAGAGCTTTCCTTGGAGTGCATCTCTGAGTACTGCTCTCCTCACTGCTCATCAGCATCTGCAGGTTTTTGTGACAAGGTTTATTCTGAGCCTTCAGTAAAACTGGATCTACCAGTTCCAATTCCTGAAGCATCTATACCTAAATGCTTGTGCTCGGCAACCGCTTTTAGATTCATGACCTTTAGACTATATTGCAGGTCAGGAGGTTAATAGGTTACTGTCAATTTTCCTCCCCCAACCCAATGTAGGTGTTTGAAGGAAGAATTAACATCAATATAGGAAGTGTAGGAAGAACTCAGCTGGTCAGGCAGCATCTGTGAAGGAACCATCTGTGTTTCATTTGCTCTAATGTTGAGATATTCCAAACAAATGCCTCTGAAGTTTCCAATAAAGGTCACGGATCTGAAACATTAACTGATTTGCTCTCACCAGATGTCACCTAACCCACTGAGTGGGTCCACCATTTTCTGTTTTAATTTTACATTTGCAGCGTCTGCAATTTCACTCACTTTTCTTTACAAGGGACTGAGTGGGTGGGTTGGCATTTGACTGGGAGTCGATGTCAGGGAATATCAGCGAAATGGGTTGATTTGAAAGCCAGCATTGTGTCAGTGAGCTGAACTGCTCATACCTTCTGTAACAATAAATGGAAAATATTGCCAATTACATCCCAATCCCATGGGCTGAATTCTGACAGGGGCTAGGACAAAACCATGAGCTGGGAGGAAGTTTCATTTCATCCAGCATGGTGGAGTAATGTGTCATCCAACAGGACAGAGAGAGTGGGGACTGAGGGACGAGGTGGGGACAGTCTGAGACAAAGGAAATGACCTCTGTGTTTCCGATTGGTTTCTAAGGGAAGGGACACAGATGGAGAAAAGGTTGTGATGGTGATAGGTTCTCTGGGCTAGGACTGGGATGAGGAGCCATTGGAGATGACTGAATGTGAGTGCCCCACCCATCTGTTAAAGGAGGTCAGCATGAGGATGGAAGATGTACTGTCAAACTCTGAGGGCAGATGGGAGAGGAGAATGGAGTTGAATTAGAATCAGCAGATGGTTCATCAGCTGGGTGAATCTTTGGCTCCCCAAATTGGGAAAAGCTGAACTGATTATCACTTATTTACCCAGTCAGAAAATTTAGAAAATTTGTTGTTGAAGAATTCTTGAACGTCTTTCTTTCCTATCACCGGAGTTTGCTTCTTATCCCCTGATAACTGCTTATTGTTGATGAACTCCTCCAATAACTCTGTCTGTTTCTTGACCATCATCAGAGACTGAATTCGGTCCAGGCACCCTGGTTTTCCTTCATCTTTCTCAGACTGAATCAGGAGGTCAATGTAAGCTGGTGTGGATAACGGGTTTGGTCTCAGAGCTATTTCATCAAGTCTTCTAATGCTCTTGGATAATTGGATAATCAACTCCAGCACTGAATTCTGAACCCCTTCAAACTCCTGCTGAAGCTTCTCCATGATCTTCTCCTGTGTCATCTTCTCGCCATAGGCTTTCTCATACTTTTCTTTTACATCACCCAGTGTCCTCTTCTCCTTTCTTGCTACATGGACATACTTGTACTTTTCCCTTGAGTGATGCTGCTCCAGAGCCTGTTTCGTTGTCTTGAGTTCCTCCAGTTTGGTCAGCCCAACTTGGATCTGATCCTGCAATCCCTTCACTCCAGCTTCCAGCTGCTTACGTTCCCTCAAAACCTCTTTGGTCAAAACTAAACTTCTTGTTTCCATTGTGTCGAGAGCTCTAAAGAATTTCTTCATACTGTTAATTCCCATCTTCCAGAACATCACATCAAAGTTATCATCATCTTCCTCTTCCCCACTGTCATCAGACCTCTTGTTGGTAGCATTTCCAGAGGCTGGATGCTGGGCAAATATGACAGAATTGTTAAACTTGAAGTGAACTGGCACCCCACTTTTATCTTTGGGACATGGTACCCCAGCTGCCTTCAAAGCCTCCAGAACGGGGGGGCACTTTCCATCTGCAAAAGTCACCAGAATCTGAATGTTCTCTGCAATATCTTTGCCAAAAATAGAAAGAATTGAATCAAAGACATATTTCTGTGTCGGAGTCAGGCGAACCAAAGGTGCATGAACAACAAAACACACAGCATCAATTTGATCAACCCCCTGTGGGGAAGTGAAAAACTGTCGAATGTTGTCAGTAATCTCTTTATCTCGGCTTATCCCCCTGGTATCTCCGAATCCTGGTGTATCAATGATAGTCAGTGAGTAATCAATGATAAATCCCACCTGATGGTGTAGTTTGTAGGCAGTGATGGTGGATGTCTGACTTTCAGCCTGCGACCTTCCTGTCTCTTCCTGTATTAACATGTATCTGAAGTTGTCACCCCATTCCACACCCAATATGTAATTGATCATCCCATTGATAAGGGTCGTCTTTCCTGACCCTGTTGCTCCCAAAACCATAATTGTCTTCATGGTGTGGTTTATGCTGGGTTTTCCAAAGGAGCAATTCACAAAATGATTGGACTTACTAAATACCTTCTTCTGCAGGTTCAGCACGTAAATGGAAGGGTTTCCTGGAAATATTAATCGGCCTTCTGTGGGACGTTTCTGGTGTATTCCCTTTGTTAGTTCTTTGATTTTTTTTAAGATCTTTTCACTTGGTACCCTGGAACCTGCTTTTCCACAGTTAGCAGACACTCGGACTCTGTGATCTATTTGAGGTTTCAATCCCATTAAGTTATTGTGACATTCACTGTCTGTTGTCTTTACTTCCATCCACGATCGAGCCTTTGTGTTGGACGTAACTGATGTTTCTTCTCTACATTGAATCCTGTACTGAACTGTTTCAACACCAGCTCCAATATGACCTGGTCTATCCCAGGATTGTGTTGCAATGGGTGAACAATCCTGGAAGATCGGTTTACCAGGTGAACTTGTAGGAAGTGTGAACTGTGTAGAACTATCACTGGCCTTACTAACCCCTACCTTGGTCACAGCTCGGTTTTGGAAATGATATTCCTGATGTGGCTGTAACCCAGATATTGTAAAAGACTTGGATTTACCTTGTGTATCCAGAGTTGTCCATTCTTCCTGCTGGGTACCTTTGTACTCTCTCTTGTAGCCCACAATCTCACCCGTACCATATCTAGGAGGGTGTAACTGCAGTGTCACACTGTCATGTGTTGTTCCACCAACCACAGGTCTCTGGGGCTGTGATGGGGGTTCAAAGCATCGGTTCTTTATACATGCACCCTCGTACAGGTAAATAGATGTTCCTATCTGGTTGTCATCTTTCACAGAAGCAACAAGGAACTTTATGTTCCTATCTGATGAGTTGGCCTTGGCAAAATCCAGGAATAACTGAGATTGTTCCTTCATCTTTCGTTGTACAATCTCTGAGTGAAACCACTGCTCACGGTGTTGTGTTACACTGTCTCCATCAGCAGGAGTTGGTGCCTGTATCTTCGGAGCTGTGTGAGATTGGAGGTAATTGATGGTCTCTGACAGATAGACATCCTCCTGATGCAATGTTGTAAAGGTGAAGCAAACCACATAGTCAATTGCATGATCCATCAATTCATCCTCCAACTCACTCACTATTTTCACAGAAGGTACATAATCGAATATCCTGAGATAATGTCCCACTAACTTCATCTCTCTTTTCTTGTCATCCAGCCATGTGATCAGTGACTGGTGTCTGAATGGTGAATCTTCCTTGTTCTTCAGTATATCCACGAGTAACTCTTCCTCACCCCTACCTCCCCGGATGATTGGAAGATCTCTCGCTAAATTCTGCTGGAAAACTAGTTTGTATTCCTGACACAACTCTCGGAATTTCACTATCCTGTCCCTGACCTCGGGAAACTGAATGGCAGCTCTGTCTTTCTCCATATCATTGCATCTCATCACTGCCTCGCCGAGCTGTTCCAGGACACGCTGGCAGCGACTGATCAATCCCACATTTACCTCTCTCACCAGCTGAGCTGCTTTTGAGTCTAGTTTACTGAGAGGGTAAAGCCAGACTGTCATGGGCACCGCATGCTCCCCACCTGGTCCCAGTAAGCCTGGGAGTCTTGCATAGGTACTGACGGCATCTTGGAATGTGGTGGGGTTGCTCTTCAGTGAGAAATCCCCGTAAAAGTTGCAGTTAAATTTCTCCACATTTAATTTTTGTTCTTTTGTCATTTTTAAGGAGCCCTCACCCTCAATGGCAATCTTCAGGAGACGTCTAATGGTCGTCTCCATATTACCCTGGATATCCTGCAATTTCTCTGCTGAGGAAACCATTTGATCAAACACAAAAAAAGCCTGGGCTCCATACAGCACTGCTGTGATCACATGGGTGGCTGAGCCCTCGTCAAACACACTCGGATAGGTGATATTCTGTCTCCCTAAATGGCTCATGGTCAGTTGTTCAAACCGAGTGGTTGTTTTGTACTGAAGGGTAACTCGTGCTTGTTGCTTTGATTCCTTTGTGTCACTGAGATATTTTGCAGACCCTTTCACTTCCACAAGCCCACACAAGAGACTTGCTTTCATTGAACCCGACACGTTAAGTGCAGAGCATTTCTCATCCATGCTGTCTGATGTAATGATGTGAAACTCAGTGCTGGGCTGATTGCTGATGTTGCTTTGGAGTGTCTGTAAATCCCACAGTGTGATGCCTAAGGGATAAAACAGCAATAACAGTCATTAAATTGAGCTAAAGTGTGTAAGTCGACAGTGTGGATAATGTTAATTTAGTGGATCAGCACACCAGCATCTGCAGAGTCTCTTGTGTTTGTATTTAGCCAATCATCTATCTGCACTGGATGTACTTTGTACTGAGTGTACAATGCTTTGCACCTACTGAACTAAATATTTCACTGGTTTACAACAGGTTACTTCTCATGCCAGAACATTTCCCCTCACCCCGGAGACAACTGGCATCACACTTCCTCACCACCTGGTCCAAAACCCGATTCCAGTTCCACCCTTCTGTGGCGAGAATGTCATTGGCAACGTCAGCTTGTGCCTGAACGTTGTCCAGGCCTTGGTGTGTGTAGACATGGTCTGTCTGTATGCTGTGCAGTTGCAATGGATTTGAACAATGCACATTATCAGTGAATATCCCCACTGCTAGCCTTATGGGCGAAAGAATATCATTTCACAGCAATTGAGGATGGTTGTTCTCAGGGAAAAGTCTCTGTGGAATTGCTATCAGCTGCTGATGAGGTTCAACTGCATGGAGCACATGGACCTTATGAGTGACACGTAACACAAGGCCACAAGCTGTCTAACTGCCACATTAAACCATTGCCTGTTCCCTGTCTGACATGTTCCCTTCCTCATCTATATCACTCCTCACCTCCTTGCCTAGTGGAGACTTGTCAGATGGAGACTTACCTGCAAGTGGCTGTTACCAATCTGTTTTTGTCAAGTGGTTCTGAATGATGTTGAAATCGGCCATGCCACAATTCAGGATGTTTTCCCCAGACTACCCGTATTCCTTTACATAACCAGAGAGTCTGGTGACTATCCTGAGATTGGTAACCGGAATCAACTGCCCTGTATTGACCTCTACTGATTGATATGATTGTATTCCAGTACCTGGGATCAGAGTGTCTGACCGGCAGTCGTACAGCATTCCCAACCGGAAAGGACGGCCCACAGTCGCCAGTTGCATGACCTCACTCATGACTGCAGCAGGAACTGGAGACTCGGCAACAACGGTGACCTGAAATCCAAGATATAGTTACATAGAAAATGCTGAATTCAGCCGGCACACATGGGGTAATGTTTTACACAGAAAATGCTGAATTCAGCCGGCACACATGGGGTAATGTTTTACATAGAAAATGCTGAATTCAGCCAGCACACATGGGGTAATGTTTTACATAGAAAATGCTGAATTCAGCCGGCACACATGGGGTAACGTTTTACACAGAAAATGCTGAATTCAGCCGGCACACATGGGGTAATGTTTTACATAGAAAATGCTGAATTCAGCCTGCACACACGGGGTAATGTTTTACATAGAAAATGCTGAATTCAGCCGGCACACACGGGATAATGTTTTACATTTTGATATATGGTGTCAGTGTCAGAATCAGGTTTAGTATCACCGGCATATGTCGTGGAATTTGTTGTTCTGTGGTAGCAGAACATTGAATTATAGAATAATAAAAACTGTAAATCACAGTGAGCATATATATAAAAAAAGTTAAATTGGCAAAATAAGTATGGAAAAGGAGACAGAACAAGCAGTGAGGTATTGTTCATGTGTTTAATGTCCATTCAGAAATCTGATGGTGGAGGGAAAGAAGATGTTCCTGAATAGCTGAGTGTGTCCTTCAGGCTCCTGTCCCTCCTCCCTGATGGTAGCAATGAGATGAGGGCATGTCCTGGGTTTTTATTTGTGAGTGTTTTTAATGAGAAACCAAATCTCCTCAAACTCCTACTGAAATATTGCAGCTGTCTTGCCTTCTTTGTAACAACAGCTTGTCACACATGTAGACCATTTATTTGTGCAGACAGGGTCTGGAATGTGGGCCTGAACTGTACAAGATGAAACTGAACAGGTTTTTGTTCCCCACTCTCTTTAAGCTTACTGAGTTTATTGGAACATCATTCACACTACTTGAACGTGGAATAAAGATTTTGGTTGTAAACGAGAGAAACAAAATCTGTTCATCCAGCACCACAAACATGCAAGGATGCCAGATTATCACAACTTGATATGTACAGGAATTGCTGAAAATTATGGTGAAAAATGGTAAATCAGAGATTTTGATAAACTGACACAGCTGATGCTGATCGAGCAGTTTAAAGGTTGTGTCCCTGAGGGTATGAGGACGTACCTGGACGAGAAGGAGGGAGAGACTCTGTCTGTGACTGCCAAGTTAGCAGATGAGTATGCCTTAACCCACAAGGTAAAATTTCCCCCAAATAAGAGCTACCAGAGAGGCAGAAGGATCGGTAGAGAAAGCCCACCGGCTAAGTCAGAGAATAAGCTGGGGACTACCGGAAAAGGCAGGGAGGAGGAAAAGCAGGCTGGCAGGAAGTTTCCTAGCTTCACGTGTTATAATTGTGGGAAAACTGGTCACATAGCATCTAAGTGCCTGGCTCCGAGGAAGGAGACAGGAAAAGGAAAGACGACAACCCCGACTGGTTGCATTGAGCCGGTCAACAGACCGATGAGGAAGGAGAGGGTAGATAGGGTCCAAGTTTATTTCAGAAGGGATGGTATCTGTGAAGGAGGGAGAAACACCTGTTCCCATGTGGATCTGGAGAGATACTGGGGCTGGTCAGTCATTGATCCTAAGGAAGGTGTTAGAATTCGGTGCTGAGACCGAGACTGGGGAGGTAAATGTGATAAAAGGTATCGGAAAAGGGACTGAGGCTGTACCTTTGCACAGGATATTTCTGAAATGTGACCTGGTATCTGGACCAGTGTTAATAGGGGTGCGGTCTGAACAACCGATGGACGATGTGGATGTCCTACTCGGTAATGACCTGGCAGGTGGGGATGTGTATTCAGCAGTGAAGCTGACGAGCAAGCCTGTAAGTGCTGGGGACTCGCCCATAGATCCCAAGATTTATCCCGCCTGCGCAGTAACTCGCAGCATGTCTAGAAAGGTGGCAGAGTCAGGCTCCAGTTTAAATGAGTCCGGCGTTGATTTAGCTGAAACCTTTTTACCAGCCCTGTACCGGGAGAGGTTAGAGGATGGTAAAGCGGAGAATAGTGGAGCTAAGGAAAGTAAGGGAGATGAAGCAGATTTAGTGTTGTCAAGGAACGGAATTTTGAACCTTGCCCATAAGATACCCCTAGGTGAACATTTTGGAATGAGGAAGGAATTTACGGAGGCACAGAGCCAAGATGAGAAACAGATGTGGCAGCTGGAAGGTCCAGGGTTGGACACAGATGACGTATCTAGCTTGACAGAGCTGTTTTCAGTTGAAGAATTTAAGTGTGTCCCCGATGATGTAAGAGCATTCTGAGATGAAAAGGATGCCACTACCTTGAGGGAGTCTGCTGGGTTAGCAGCCGAGGTTGTATTAGCCTGAAAGGTTGAGTTTACTCCGGATGGGAGTTGCCCAGAGAGTAACTGGGAGGATCAGGGGAACTTGGAATTTGAGACTGGGACAGGTATTGAAAGCCCAGAAGAGGCAGATGTCCAGTTTGCCTGTGTTCAGGTTGTTGAAGTACCTGTGGATTCACAGGGTACTGAGCCTTATGTTGAAACTCAGGAAAGGTCTGAGGTATCTGACTTGGTTAAAAAGGAATGCAATCCTTTTGGGTCAGATGGACTTGGTTCAGTGAGTAAGGGGTTAACCCTGGCACCAGTGGAAAGTGAGGATTCTCAGTCACTTGTGTTAGACAGTGTTCTAAAAGTTAATGATGAGATGAAAGCTGGTGATGTGAATATTATTGAAGGAAAAGGGAAAAGTATTGTTCCTAGACTTTTGAATAAGGAAAATTTAAAGTCTGGATTGGTTTTAGAAATAGTAACCATGCTGAAGGGTCAGTGGTCTGGTAACAAGGTGCCTGATAGTCTGTTACAGTTTGTTTTGAAATTTAAAGATAAACAACTTGGTGATGTTGTTCAAGTATGTGATTTGGAGAGGCAGAACTTGAAGTGTTGCTTTGACCAAAAGGGATCACCTGCAGGTGTTAAACTGGAAACTAATAGACTTAAAGATCTTGAAGATAAAATTAATGAGTTGTTTGGAAGTTCAGCAAGTGGGCTTAGTCTGGAAAACGTTAGTGATAAGCTAGCCCCTGTGCAGGGGGTCTGTGAAGGCCTATTCCAAACTGGTGAGCACGCTGATCACGTGAAGGTTAAGTGTTCTGTGTCGAAGTGGAAAAGAGATAATGGTTGACAAAACACCACTTTGAATAACAAGATCTGCTTCTGCAGGAATTTGATTTTTTTTGTAACAAAGCATGTGAATAATAAAAACAAGGTCATGGTAGATTGACTGACTGAATGTTAGGTTTAAAAGTGAAATATAGATTAGTATTTGTATACACTTCTGTAATGTGTTACATGGTAATCACACATGTATCTGTTTAACCTCTGTAATATACACATAAGTTAAAAGCTGTTACATTGTAGAAATGAATTACTGTCACCTATTCCGACGTCACAGAAGCCAGTGATAGTTCATACTGATCACAACCCATTGGTATTTTTTTAACTAACATGAAGAATAAAAATAGGCGGCTATGAAGTTGGAGTCTGATGTTACAAGAACTTGATATTAAAATCCAACATGTAAAGGGAACTGACAATGTAATTGCTGATTGTTTATCCAGGTGTTAAATTTGAAATTATATCTGTGTTACCCTGTAGGTTAGTGAATGCTTCTGTTTTATATTAGATTCTGTAATGTGCATCTATGTTTTAATTTTCATCCCCGGTAAAAATTCTTTGAAGGGTGGGGGTGTTATGTGTGCTGAACAAACCGGATGGAAATGGGGTCCAGAGCTGACCCCCCCCCCCCCCGGAACTATGCTGCTAATGAGAGAGAGAGAGATGAAGAACAGAGGTAGAGGCATCTGCTCTAGTTTGAGGACATGGACATATTGAGTTGATGGATGGCTGATACCCCGTCAGTGGGGATAAAAGACGGGTCTGCGGAGACACAGACGGACACACCAGTGGACACTGAAAGAGTGTTGTGCACCCACAGGAAGGTGGGGGCCTGGAGAATCGGTCTGGAGCACGGTGGATGAAGGCAGACTGGTGGGGACTTGTGTGTGTGTCCACCCTTGCCTGGGTGAGGAGTCCATCACTGAAGACTGGTCTAGCCTGGAACGGAAGGGTCATAACCGGTGACCCCAACGGTACAACGGAACAAGAAAACAACGGAAGGTTTGCCTGCTGCAGCTGCTCATCTCTTGTTCTCTCTCTCTCTCTCTCTCTCTCTCTCTCTCTCTCTCTCTCTCTCTCTCTCTCTCTCTCTCTCTCTCTCTCTCTCTCTCCAACATTGCAACACAACAACAACTACCTCAGCACGAACTGAACTGAACTCTATATTCACCTATGACAATTCATTTACCCCTAGACTTTGATAGAGCTTGGTTTTGATACTTATTCCTACACTTCCGTATTTATCAGTGCTAACCTGTTTTATATGTATATTCGCATTATTGATACTGGATTACTTGGTTTACTAATAAACACCTTTAGTTACAGTACCACCAGACTCCAACGTATCATTCCATTTCTGCTGGCTTGGTAACCCGGTCACGGGGTACATGACAATGCTACTCCACCTATGAGAATGCCTCCTCTCTCTATCTTTTATGGTTTTAATTATTCTTGTCATATTTGCTTCCAGTCTGTTGTATTCCAAGGAGAACATCCCAGCTTCGATATATATCAATGACCCTCATTCCTGGAAACATTCAGGTAAATTTCTCTTGTGCCTTCTCTGTAGCCTTCATATGATTCCCAAAGAGTCTCCCCCAGAACTGGAAGCAATTGTAGACAAACTAACATTTTATGGAGTTTCAGAATTATACCCTATTATGGCTATGTTTACAAAGCACAGCATCTTAAAAGTTTGGTAACAGGTCAAATCTACAATGTTTTACAAATTATGCAGAGTTCTATATTCCTTCTGGTGGCAGATGATGCACCAGTTGGTTGTCTCCTGATTGGTTGCTTTGGAGTTACATTACACTGATGGAGGCAATAAGCAGAGAAAGTAGAGAAAGTAGACTTCCAAAAATGTTTCAATACAGAACACGACCAAAACACATGCGTCGATGTGGCTGTCTCAGTTTTACATCTGTCATGCTGACTATCAACATTAGGAAACATTTTAGACTGTCTCTCTTTTGTCAGATAGTAACGATGTACAATTTTAAGTTGAATTAAAGAGTGATTGGCACAAATCCGCAACCAATCTTCTGTTATCAGGGTCATGTTAAGCTCTAAATATAAAATATGAAATATATGAAATACATATAAAAATTTTGGTAAAATCATCATTTTAACTGCATGAATTCGGCCAACTAATGAAAGTGTAGGTGGATTCCATCTACAAAATAATTGCTTCATAAAATCCACTAAAGGAACCAAATTAGCTTTATAAAGATCTTTATGGTTTTTAGTGATAATAATACCTAAATATTTAAAAGAGTCCGTAACTTTAAAAGGAATGTCATCATATATAGAAGCAGAATCATTCAGGGGAAATAATTCACTTTTATGAAGGTTTAGTTTATATCCCCAAAACTTTCCAAAATCATTTAATAGTTTCAATAAACTAGGAATAGATTCTTCAGGATTTGAAATATAAACTAAAAGGTCATCAGCATAAAGGGAGATCTTATGAACAGTCCCATTTATAAGAATCCCATTAATATCTTTAGCTTCACGAAGTGCAATAGCCAAGGGTTCCAGCACCAAATTAAATAACAAAGGACTTAATGGACATCCTTGTCTCATACCCTGTGAAAGCTGAAAAAAAGGAAATCTGCAATTGTTAGTAATAACAGTAGCAATAGGGCTTTTATATATCATTCTAATCCACTTAACCATTAAACCACAGAACCATAGAACATTACAGCACAGAAACGGGCCTTTCGGCCCTTCTTGGCTGTGCCGAACCATTTTTCTGCCTAGTCCCACTGACCTGCACCTGGGCCATATCCCTCCAAACCCCTCTCATCTATATACCTGTCCAAGCTTTTCTTAAATGTCAATAGTGAGCCCACATTCACCACTTCATCTGGCAGCTCATTCCACACTCCCACCACTCTCTGCGTGAAGAAGACCCCCCCCCCAATGTTCCCTTTAAACTTTTCCCCCTTCACCCTTAACCCATGTCCTCTGGTTTTTTTCTCCCCTGGCCTCAGTGGAAAAAGCCTGCTTGCATTCACTCTATCTATACCCATCATAATTTTATACACCTCTATCAAATCACCCCTCATTCTCCTACGCTCCAGGGAATAAAGTCCTGACCTATTCAACCTTTCTCTGTAACTCAGTTTCTCAAGTCCCGGCAACATTCTTGTCAAACTTCTCTGCATTCTTTCAACCTTACTAATTTCCTTCCTGTAATTAGGTGACCAAAATCCGCACACAATACTCCAGTCTCACCAGTGTCTTATACAACCTCACCATTACATTCCAACTCTTATACTCTATACTTTGATTTATAAAGGCCAATGTACCAAAAGCTCTTTTTACAACCCTATCTACTTGTGATGCCACTTTTAGGGAATTATGTATCTGTACTCCCAGATCCCTCTGTTCTACCACACTCCTCAGTGTCTGATGCACCATCAATAACTCTCTCTGAGACGTAAGAAGTGAGGTATCAGCTTTTATTGACTGGAAGAATGAACAACACTACATCCTGGGGAATGAGGCTGGGCAACAGGCCTCAGTCGCCTTTATACAGGGGTCTGTGGGAGGAGCCACAGGAGCAGTCCAGACAGGTATATGTATTTCACCACATTCACCCCCCCTTTGTTTTAAAAGAGTCCCCAGGTGGCGAAGTTTCTTACAAGTATATTTACAGGTTAAGTCTATCAGGTGGTCAAATCTGTCGCTGCGATCTACGTAGCTCCGGCTGCGATTGCACAGGTGCCGGTGGTGGTGATTGCACCGGAGACGGAGATTGTGCTGGTTCTGGCCCAACTGGAGGTGTCAGGGATCCCTCACGTGTGTGCGAGGCCCCCGGAATAGATGCGTATGAGATGCCCGGTACATGAGCGTCGTGAGGAGTCTGGGTGTGTGCGGTGTCACCTCGGGTACAGGGTTCATAGTTACCGTGGAATGTTCGGGGTAGTGGTCTGCTGCCCCGGCGGGCGCCAGGTCGCGGACAGAGACCGTGTCCTCCCGCCCATCAGGCAAGACCACGTAGGCATACTGGGGTGGGGGTTGGCATGCAGAAGGTGAACCCTCTCGACCAGCGGGGAGTATTTATTACTCCTCACATGTTTACATAGCAGCACCGGCCCCGGGGACGTCAGTCAAACTGGTAGGGTGGTAGGGTGGTCCCAGTGACAGACTTCCTGGGAAAAGAGAATAGGCGTTCGTGAGGGGTGGCATTGGTGGATGTACATAACAGGGAGCGGATAGAGTGGAGTGCCTCAGGGAGGACCTCCTGCCATCGGGAGACCGGCAACCCTTTTGACTTAAGGGCTAAAAGTGTGGCCTTCCACACTGTGGCATTCTCCCTCTCCACCTGTCCATTCCCCCGGGGATTATAACTCGTGGTTCGATTAGTAGCAATGCCCCTAGCTAGCAGGAACCGGCGCAACTCGTCACTCATAAAGGAGGACCCTCTATCACTGTGGATATAGCAGGGATATCCGAACAGAGTGAAGAGCTGGCGCAGGGCTTTTATGACGGACGTGGTAGTAGTGTCGGGGCAGGGTATGGCAAAGGGGAATCGCGAGTACTCGTCAATAATACTGAGAAAATAGACATTGCGGTCGGTGGAGGGAAGGGGGCCCTTAAAGTCAACACTCAGTCGCTCAAAAGGGCGGGTGGCCTTGACAAGCTGCGCAGTGTCAGGATGGTAGAAGTGCGGTTTACACTCAGCGCAGATCTGGCAGTCCCTGGTCATCGTCCTGATGTCCTCCAGGGAGTACGGCAGGTTCCGGGCTTTAACGAAATGGTAAAATCAGGTGACCCCCGGATGGCAAAGATGTGCATGAAGGGCATACAGCTGGTCGAGCTGTGCGCTAGCACACGTTCCCCGGGATAGGGCATCAGAGGGTTCATTGAGTCTGCCAGGCCGGTACAGGATATCATAATTGTAGGTGGAGAGTTCTATTCTCCACCGCAAAACTTTATCATTTTTGATTTTGCCCCGCTGTTGGTTGCTGAACATGAACGCAACCGAGCACTGGTCTGTCAGCAAGGTGAACCTTTTGCCGGTGAGATAGTGCCTCCAGTGCCTAATAGCTTCCACTATGGCCTGGGCTTCTTTCTCCACCGCGGAGTGCCGAATTTCAGAGCCTTGAAGGGTATGAGAAAAGAATGCTACTGGCCTGCCTGCCTGATTGAGGGTAGCGGCAAGCGCGAAATCGGAGGTGTCACTCTCTACTTGGAAGGGAAGGGAAGGGAAGGGAAGGGAAGTTAAAGCATGGAAACCGTTTTACATCTGGAACGGTTGGATTTGGACCCCCAGGACCCTGAAGCAGCTCTTGCCTTTGAACTCTGGCTTGCATGCTTCCAGTCAATAAAATTGATGCACCATCAATAACTCTCTCTGAGACGTAAGAAGCGAGGTATCGGCTTTTATTGACTGGAAGAATGAACAACACTACATCCTGGGGAATGAGGCTGGGCAACAGGCCTCAGTCGCCTTTATACAGGGGTCTGTGGGAAGAGCCACAGGAGCAGTCAGCAGGGGTCTGTGGGAGGAGCCACAGAAGCAGTCCAGACAGGTATATGTAGTTCACTACAGTGTCCTACCATTTACCTTGTATGTTCTATCTTGGTTTGACCTTCTGAAGTGCAATACCTCACACTTGTCCGCATTAAACTCCATCTGCCATTCGTCCAACTGGTCCAAATCTCTCTGCAAGCTTTGAAAACCTTCCTCACTGTCCACTACACCTCCAATCTTTGTATCATCAGCAAATTTGCTGATCCAATTTGCCACATTATCATCCAGATCATTGATACAGATGACAAATAACAATGGACCCAGAACTGATCCCTATGGCACACCACTAGTCACAGGCCTCCACTCAGAGAAGCAATCCTCCACTACCACTCTCTGGCTTCTTCCATTGAGCCAATGTCTAATCCAATTTACTACCTCTCCATGTATACCTAACGACTGAATCTTCCTAATTAGCCTCCCATGCAGGACCTTGTCAAAGGCCTTACTGAAGTCCATGTAGACAACATCCACTGCCTTCCCTTCATCCACTTTCCTGGTAACTACCTCGAAAAACTCTAATAGATTGGTTAAACATGACCTACCACGCACAAAGCCATGCTGACTTTTTCTAATAAGTCCCTGTCTATCCAAATACTTGTAGATCTTATCTCTTAGTATTCCTTCCAATAATTTACCTACTACCGATGTCAAACTTACCGGCCTATAATTTCCCAGCTTACTTTTTGAGCCTTTTTTAAACAACAGAACTACATGAGCTATCCTCCAATCCTCCGTCACTTGACCCATGGATATTGACATTTTAATTATTTCTGCCAGGGTCCCTGCAATTTCAACATTAGTCTCCTTCAAGGTCCGAGGGAATACCCTCCTCCTCTTTAATCTGTATACGTTCCATGAGCTCCCTACTTGTTTGCCTTGTTTCCATAGACTCCATTCCAGTTTCCTTAGTAAGTACAGATGCAAAAAAGCCCTTTTAATATCTATCCCATTTCTTTTGGTTCCATACATAGCCGACCGCTCTGATCTTCAAGAGGACCAATTTTATCCCTTACTATCCTTTTGCTCTTAACATACCTGTAGAAGCTCTTAGGATTATCCTTCACCCTGACTGCCAAAGTAACCTCATGTCTTCTTTTAGCCCTCTTGATTTCTTTCTTAAGTATTTTCTTACTCTTTTTATACTCCTAAAGCATCTTATTTCCTCCCTGTTGCCTATACATGTTATACATCTCTCTCTTCTTCTTTATCAGATTTCCAATATCCCTCAAGAACCAAGGTTCCTTATTCTTATTCACTTTGTCTTTAACCCTGACAGGAACATACAAACACTGCACTCTCAAAATTTCTCCTTTGAAGGCCTCCCACTTACCAATCACATCCTTGCCAGAGAACAACCTGTCCCAATCTACGCTTTTTATATCCTTTCTCATTTCTTCAAATTTGGCCTTTTTCCAGTTTAGAACTTCAACTCGAGGACCAGATCTATCTTTATCCATGATCAAGTTGAAAATAATGACGTTATGATCACTGGAACCAAAGTGTTCCCCTGCACACACTTCCGTCACCTGCCCTAACTCATTTCCTAGTAGGAGATCTAATATTGCATCCTCCCTAGTTGTTACATCTATATATTGATTTAGAAAACTTTCCTGAACACATTTCACAAACTCTAACCCATCTAGACCTTTAATAGTATGGGAATCCCAATCAAATTAAAGAAATAGAAGCTTCATAAAATGTGAGAAGTAACTCTCCTATCAAAAAAGAATCTTTAAGCATTTCCAACATATATGAAGAGAGCAATTTTTCAAATTTTTTATAAAATCCTACAGAATAAACATTCAGTCCAGGAGCTTTACCAGATTGCATTGAAAAAAAAACTTTCTGAATTTCACTTTCAGTCATAGGAGCATCAAGAGTTTGTTGATTGTCAACAGAAATTTGAGGAAAATCAATCTTTTGCAAAAAGGTATTCATGTTGGAAGAATCAACTGGAAACTGAGATTTATAAAGTTCCATATAAAAGTCTTGAAAAATTTTATTAATATCTTCATAATTGCATGCTAAACTATTATCTCCCTTACGAATGTTTAAAATTTGTCTTTTAGCTCTAGCTGCTTTTAATTGAGATGCTAATAGCTTAATATTATCTCCAAACACATAAAAATGACTTTTCAATTTAAGCAAATTACTTTCAATAGGATAAATTAATAATAAATTATATTGCAATTGGAGTTCACTCTTTGTTTAAATAAATCAATGTTAGGAGAGATTGCATAAATGTTATCCAAGTGTTTAATTTGTTTGGAAATCTTATCTAACTCTGTTTTTGTCTGTTTCTTAAGTTTAGCTGAATAGGAAATTATCTGACCGCGCAAATATGCTTTAAATGTGTCCCATATAATCAATTTCGATACATCTCCTGTATTGTTAAAAAGAAAAAAATCTTTTATCTGAGTCTCAATAAATTTGACAAAGTCCGGACTTTGTAATAAATTTTCTGGAGAATGCCAGGGCAAATTTGCAATAGCGACATCATTCAATTCAAAAGCTAAACTTAAAGGTGCATGATCTGAAAGAGCTATAGCATCATGTTCACATTTCTGGACTTTGGACAAAAATCAGGGATCAACTATAAAGTCATCAATTCTCGAATATTTTTTGTGAACGTGTGAAAGAAAAGAATAATCTCTATCATTAGGATGTAAATGTCTCCAAATTTCAACCAGGCCATAATCAATTAGAAAAGAGTTAATAAGTGATACAGAACAACTTGGAAGCTGCTGATTGGTTGACTCTTGTCAATCAAAGGATTTAAACAGCAGTTAAAATCACCACCCATTAACAACATATATTCATTTAAGTCCCTCAATAAAGCAAATACATTTTTAAAAAAAGAAGGATCATCTACATTAGGTCCATATAGGTTAACCAGAACAATGTTTCTATTACAAATTGTTCCTTTAACAATTAAAAATCTACCATTAATATCTGACACAATAACTTCTTGGATAAAAAGAAATTAGATTTAATAAAAATAATTACTCCCTTTGTTTTATTTTGACAAGTAGCGTGAAATTGAAGGCCCTTCCACATTTAAAAAAATCTATTTTGATCGCCCGTTTTAATATGCGTTTCTTGAACAAAAATTATATTGGGTTGGAATCGATTAATGACTTTAAAAGTCTTCTTTTGCTTAATAGGATGATTCTAACCATGTACATTCCAACTTATAACCTTTATCTGTTTAACTTCCATAAAAATTTTTTTATTTTACTTAACATATAAAAGAATGCATACTAGCGCAGGCTAACCAAAACTGGCAGTGATAAGGACAACCATACACAAAGTATGCATGCTCTGGAACTCCGTAATGGGAAAAAAATACCAAAAAGGAAACTAAAATTAATCTTACAATTGATCCTGTAAATCAAAACTAACCCCAATCCTCCCACCACCCCAAAAAGCCCAAAATTCGGCAAAAAAAAGCCAAAATGCTTCCCCATAGAATAAATAAAGAGAGAGACTCAGCGAGCTGCCCATTTTATAATAGTGGTTTTAAAAAGCTTTTCTTAAATCCTCCCCCATTACAAAAAAAGACAACATATGGCCCTAAAATAGAAAAGCCCTACAATAGAAAAACAAATACTTTGCTAAATATAAAAATCCTAACACTACAAAGCAACACAACACCATATCAAGTCATGTTAACTGGTTCTTCAGCCCACTTACAGGCCTTACTTCTAACTGATATATATGCAATTTAAATATCTACCGTAGATTCCGGATTATAAGCCGCTACTTTTTTCCCACATTTTGAACAGCTTTGAACTCTGCGGCCTTTAATCCAGAGTGGCTAATACATGGTTTTTTTTTCATGCCGCCTCGTAAACATTTTGCCTCATAACAGTAGACCAATAAAATTGATGAGTAGTTCACAGAGGTCCAATGAAATTGTACGATAAATCAAGCGCACTTTCACAATTAAATTATTGTAAATCAGTCATTTGTACTCACCCTCATCAACATGGAAAACACTCGAAGAAAAGCATTGTGCTGCCTTTATGGCAGTTACTTAGTTTATAATATTTTCGCTTAGTAATTCATTTGTTAGTTAAAGTTAGAAGTGTTTTAACTATATTTGTTTTCTGTACTACATCCCAGGATGCTATGACGTCACACCCGGTTTCGCCACGTCTTGTGGGATACCGGTTTGCGATAAACGGGAAGGTGGGGGCATTACGCGAGCTCATCAGACCCGAGCACATTAGACCCGATTAGACCCGATCGCGTTACGCGAGCTCATCAGACCCGAGCACATCAGACCCGAGCACATTAGACCCGAGCGAAAACGCTGCTTTTAAGTTAAAGGCGATCAATAACTTTTCCTGGTAGGCTGCAGTATATATATTTTTACCAGTCGCTAGGAGATATTGGAATGTTGTTCGTGCTGTTCAGTAAAAAAGTATATGCAACGTAATTTGTGTTACCGATACGTATGTATATTTAAAAGTAGCCGTATTACAGGCACGGTTCGAAAAAAAGCATTTGCAATATATATTTGTTTGTTACCATATGGATTTAATTAAAAGTTAAAAAATCCTCACGTGTAATATCTTTCTGTGTAAATATCTCATATTACAACGTGGGACACCTGCGGCCGAAAATCCGGTGCGGCCTGTACAAGTAAAAAATTGATTTTATTTCTAAAATTAGAGCCAGCGGCTTTTAATCAGGTGCGCTCTGTAGTCTGGAATCTACGGTATTTACTTTAATGCCTTCCATTACTTTACAGAGTATTATTGTACTGAAACAATGGAAACTGGTAAGGCGAGGTAATCATTAAAATATGGAACAGATTCCCAGCTGAAATTGTTAATACAAGAGGACACAATTTTACGGTGGTCAGAAGAAAGTATAGGAATCTCAGAGATATTTTTTCCCTAGACTAGTGGGTACATGGAAAGATCTACCATGGGTACTCATAGAGGCAGGCAGAACAAGAACATTCAAGAAGCTTCTAAACAGGCTCATAGTCAAAGACGAATAGAATTCTCTGGAGGACAGAAGCATTAAATTAATCATAAAATAAATAGAAAGGTAAGCAGAACAATATGGGCCAAAATGCCAGCACTGTTCTGTTTCTCTCTGCAACATCTAGCTCCCAATATCCAGCATAAAATTTCAGAGAAAAAAACGTTTATTCTTAATCCCTAAAAACATATTGGGAAATGCAAAACAATCTCCAAGGACGCCAAAGCTAAAAATTAAACAAAGAGAAAAATACTTATGTAATCTCTAGTGGAGAAAAATCAGCACCATTTTCCATTTAACTGACACGCCCATTGAAAAACTGTTTTTTAGAAAAAGCTAATTATCTATCGACTAAGCCCTCCCAACTATATATGTAAGAAAAAATACCTTATGAACTATGGAAACTATCACTTAATTGATAAAAAAGGGAAAATAAAACATAATAAAACAGATAATCAAACAGTCTATCCGTTGTCTTAATTCACTCAGTCGACCAAACAGATTTCGAAAAGTCATTTATCATTCACATCCAAAGGTTCACATCTTCTTTAAATGATCGATCAATCAAAGGACATCTTAAGCAAATCAAAATATTCAAAGCTTATCTTCTTTCCGAAAGAACAATTATTCAGCAGACCTAAAACAATTCAAACCCCAGCTACAGCCAGAATAGAGTTAACATAGTCCAATGCCTCTTTGGGGTCCAGAAAAACACGTGGATCGAATCTTTGGGAAATAATTTTAATCGGGCTGGATATTGAAGTGATGGAAATAATCCTTTATCGTAAGCTATCTTCATGGTTGGAACGAATTTAGACCACAAACCCATAACCTCCTGTGGATAATCTTCATAAAAGTGAAGCTCGGAACCTTTAAATTTAAAAACATTTTGTTTCCTTGCATATTTTATGATTCGGTCTTTAACTTTCAAATGAAGAAAGGAGACCAAAACTGACCTTGCCTCTCTACTTAGAATTTAATGATAATGGAGAGGTTTCACCTCCCATTTTATGGGATACTCTGAAGGCAGTCTTAAGAGGGAAAATTATAGCGATATCTTCATATAAGAAAAAAATAAGGAATAAAACATTAGAGGAATTACAAAATAGGCTGAAGGAACTAGAGAAAAAACACAAATTGAATTTGGCACAGGATACATTAGGGGAAATTAAAAGAATTAGGAATGAAATAAATAATTTGGCTATGCAAGAAATCAGGAAAAACTTAATGTTTCTGAAACAGAGACACTATGAAAGTGGATCGTAATCTATGACAATACTGGTGTGGAAACTGAAAAAAAAGATAGCAGAAAATACAATTCATAGAATTAGGGACCCAAGAACGAAAATAATTTTAAAAAAGCTAAGTGAAATTCAAGAAGCTTTTGAAGGGTTTTACAAAACTCTATATTCCAAAGTTCCAGGGGGAAGCATAACCCAAATTGACACCTTCTTGAATTCTCTAGAGTTACCCACTTTAAGTGAAGAACAAAATAGAATGATGACTGCTGACATAACTGAAGTTGAATTAAAAGCTGCAGTTAGTAGGCTTAAATTAAGCAAGTCATCAGGATCAGATGGGTATATGGCAGAGTGGTACAAAGAATTTAAAAATGAGTTAATTCCTGTTCCACCCAGTTGGAAGGAAGTGATAATCTCAGCTATACTGAGAGAAGGCAAGGATAAAATGGAATGCAGGTCATTTAGACCAACATCCATTCTTAATGTAGATTATAGGTTATTTACCTCCATCATGGCCAAACGATTAGAGGAGTTTCTACCCATACTGATACGTAATGATCAGACAGGTTTTATACAACAACGCCAGACTCAAGACAATATACGAAGGACACTTCACATTATGGATCATATACAAAAAAAAAAATAAAATCGATGCAATAGTGATAAGCGTGGATGCTGAAAAAGCATTTGATTTGGTTAATTGGAATTTTCTTTACAGAGTTTTACATAGATTTGGTTTCCAAGACACAATTATTAAAACTATACAGACACTATATGACAAACCTACTGCTAGGATTAAAATCAATGGATATTTATCAAATAGTCTTACCCTAGAAAGGAGCACGAGACAGGGTTGTGCATGGTCACCACTACTCTTCGTGCTATATCTGGAACCATTGGCTCACCTCATCAGACAAAAAGAAGATATCAGGGGAATTACTATTAAAGGGTCCGAGCATAAATTGGCTTGTTATGCGGATGACATTTTGATCTATCTAGGGCAACCAACATACTCTTTACCTAAATTGATGCAATCCTTTGAACAATATGGTCAATTATCAGGATACAAGATCAACATAGATAAAACCCAATTACTTTCATATTACTATAGTCCACCATGAGAAATTGAAAGTTGATACCCCTGGGTATGGCACACAGAGTCTTTCAAATATTTGGGCATCATTATGCCAAAAGATTTGGCAAAATTATCAGAATGTAATTATCAGCCTTTATATAGAAAAATTAAGGAAGATGTGACAAGATGGAACCTGATTCCTTTTTTCAGTCTCAGTTCAAGGATTGAGTCTAGTAAAATGAATATACTGCCCAGATTATTATATCTCTTTCAGACCCTACCAATAGAGATTAATCAAAATCAATTCAATGAATGGAACAAGATGCTATCAAGGTATATTCGGCTGGGAAAAAGGCCTAGAGTTCGTCTCAAAACTTTGCAATTAGCAAAGGAAAAGGGGGGATGGGGCCTACCTTCTCTTAGAGATTATTATTTTGCAGCACAGTTGAGAGCTGTGATATGTTGGTGTAACCCATCACATGACGCTCAATGGATAAACATTGAGGAGCATGTACTTCCCATCCCCATACAAGCAATTTTGGTTGCTAACAACCTGCAAAGGTACATAAATACTATTGATAACCCATGGGTGAAATTGACTCTTAAAATATGGAAAACTACTATAAAAGAATATAATCTAGAGGGAGATATTGCAATTCTTAAATGGTGTGCATATGACTCTGATTTTACACCAAATAAATTGGATGCTAGATTTAAGGACTGGACAGCTAAAGGAATAACAGTTCTTTGCAACATAATGAAAGAAGGAACACTTGTTCAGTTTTGAAATGCTTAAAGAGAAACACTTATTAGAAAAACAAGACTTTTATCGGTATTTACAGATGCGACAATATGCTAATAAGATGCTTAAAAATGTAACCAAGGCAAGTACATGCTTGATAGAGCTATTTAGAAAAGCATATAATTCAGATAATGGTAGTAGAATCATTTCAAGCATGTATAAAGGGTTGTCAAATCTTAAAACACATTCGACTTCATACATTAAAACAAAATGGGAGAAGGAAGGAGGGATAATTATATCTGAGGAAGAATGGACAATAATATGGAGGTATCAATGGAAGTGTACCAGTTCACAGAAATGGAGGGAGTTTGGATGGAAAAACTTGATAAGATATTTTATTACACCCTCTCAGAAATCCCATTATGATAGTAACCTCTCTGTTTGCTAGAAAAATTGTGGAAATCAAGATGCAAATCATTATCATATTTTTTGGGACTGCCCTGTTATCAAAAACTATTGGAGGGGAATACACAATGCCCTACAAGACATCTTTAAATGTGAAATACCCTTAGAGACTAAGACCATATATTTTGGATAGATACCTCAAGAATGCTTGAAAAGGGTTAAATATTTAATGAATATACTGTTGGTGGCTGGTAAAAAGACTCTTACTAGGAAATGGTTATCACAGGACAGCCCAACTTTAAATACATGGATGGAAATTACAATGGGCATTTACAAAATGGAGAAGATAACAGCATCTGTTAACCATACGCTGGAACAATTTGATTCATACTGGGAAAAATGGTTTAACTACATAATGCCTCATAGGCCTGATGTTATTCTCACAAATCAATGAATCTGTTGTAAAAGATCACTCCCTACTTGTACATAGTTCTTTCCTTTTGCTTGTTTTTTTCTCTCCTCTCTTTTCTATGTGTGTACCTCAGATAAATACTATGTGGAGATTTGTGATATATATGATTATATGATATATATGTACAATGTCTGAAATACATCTTATGGAAATGTTTGTTTTATGATGAACTTCAATAAAAAAATTACAAAAAAAAGAAAAAAAAAACAAAACTGACCTTGGCCTGTCTTGGCGAGGTGTCACAGTAAAAATTCTGTGTGCTCTTTCCATGTCGGGAGGATGAGATAAAATATCCAGAAACAGAGATTGAAACAGGTTAGCAAAATAGTCTAATAAATCTTCAGTCTCAGATCCTTCCTTCAATCCAACAATTCGAATATTATTCCGACGAGATCTTGCTTCCAAATCGATGATCTTCTTTTGTGACTTCTCCAAACGTGCTGACATTTCTGCAATTTGCCACTTCGCCTCTTTAAGTTCCGAATTCAGAGAGATAATGTTTTCCTGCACAAATTGAAAACTCCCTCTTTATGACTTCATCTCAGAAGAGGGAGCATCAAGTTTTACCGTGTTGTTGTCTACCTTCTTATCAAGACTCATCAGAGAATTTTCTAATTGCTCGACCCAAACTGGTGTTTCGTCCAACTTTTTCCCCTTTCCATTGCTGGATTCAGGAAGCTGCTTTCCACTTCCTAAAGATTGTGACATAATAACAACTATTCCCCTCTAAGATCTGACAAATAAAAGTTAAAAATTTAAAGTTTAAACTGGGGAAAAGGAAGAATTAATTGCAGCCACACAAATCTGTGCGTCACTCCATAGACAGTAGGCGAAGTCTCCCCATGGTCTCACTTTCAAAGACCCTTCATCTCATGTGCTCGATATTCATCATTATTATTATATTTACTCTTTTCTCTTTTGTACTTCCACAGATCGCTGTCTTTTGCACATTGCTTGTCATCCTGTTAGGTATGGTCTTTCATTCTGGTTTCTCAAGGTTGTATATGGTGACATCTGTGTACTTTGATAATAAATTTACTTTGACATTGTTAAACGTTTCAGTAGAAAAAAATGAAACAATAATAAATACAAGAAAAGCTGCAGAGGCTGGAAATACAGAGCAACACACACAAAATGCAGGAGGAACTCAGCAGGTCAGGCAGCATCTATGGAAGAGAGTGAACAGTCAACTTTTCAGCTCAAACCCTTCATCAGGACAATAATGATGCAGAATAAAGTGTGGAGAGTCCAGTGAGAGTCACCAGTGGGACAGAGGTTCTCCTTGAGCCCAGTTGTATGAGCTTTCAGGTTTCTGCCTGATGGGAGGGGGGAGAAGAGTGAGGGGATGTTCATGGACTGTTCAGAAATCTGATGGCAGAGAAGAAGCTGTTTCTGAATCACTGAGTAGGTTTATCAGGCTCCTGTCCCTCCTCCCTGATGGTGTTAATGAGAAAGGGAGGACACAGCTTGAGGTCAGGATTGAGCCCAGATGATGTGCACTGAGAGACGGCAGATCTACCGGCTGCTCGGCTGTGCCACCTATTAAAGGACATGTGGACAGGTACATGGATAGGAAGCTTCAGATGGATGTTGGCCAAACACGGTCGGATGGGACAAGCTTACACTCAGTGGCTAATTATCTTGGGTACTTTGTGCATTCAAAGATGCTTTTCTACACACCGCTGTAGTAATGTGTGGTTATTTGAGTTACTGTCACCTTCCTGTCAGCTTTAACCAGTCTGGCCATTCCCCTTGTGATGAGTCTCATCAATAAACATTTTTTCCCACAGATCTGCCACTCACAAAATGTTTTTCTCTTGTTTGTTTTTCACGCCATTCTCTGTGAACTCTACGGTCCTGAGCACGACAATCCCAGGAGATCAGCAGTTTCTTAGATACTCAATCCACCCTGTCTGGCACCAACAATCATTCCAAGGTCAATATCACTCAGATCATACTTCTTCCCGATTCTGACGTTTGGTCTGAACCTCTTGACCATGTCTGTGTGCTTTTATTCATTGAGTTGTTGCCACATGTTTGACTGTTAGATATTTGCATTACCAAGCAGGTGTACAGGTTTACCCAATAAAGTGGCTGAGTGTAGCTCATGGGTGAGTTGGTTAAAGGGCCTGTTTCCATGCTGAATTAATCTCTGGTTATCACTCAATTACAGTACCATTGATGTTAATGGTATAGTGAAAATAATGAGCCCATCTCCTATGTACCATACATTATGTTCAAGTTTAGTCTGAATGGAATGGTAAGGGAACAAGCGGTAAATAGGAACAAAGAGATTGCTGGAGATATCCCAAACCTGTGTCAACAGACGGAGAAACCTCATGGTTTCTGTCTGCAAGCATGCCAAGTTCGGAGACATCCTGGCTGTTTCAAAACACAAAACAAAAAAATAGGTACACAATGCTGGAAGAACTCAGCAGGTCAGGCAGCATCTGTGAGAAAAGAGTAGCCAACGATTTGGGCCAAGACCCTTCAACAGGAAGTTTCAATCTCTTGCTCCAAACCTGCAGCATCTTTGAATGCTCCTTGGCTTGATCGTTTCTAAACACCATTCCTTTACTCTTCTCCACGATAATCAGCCTCGTTGTTCATAGAGTCAGAGTCATACCACTTAGAAACAGGACCAGCATATCTACTGATCAGGGTTCAGTGATGGCCCAAGTGTAGAGGGAGAGATACAGACATGGATTGAGCAAAGATTCAAAAGCTTTGAAGTTAATTTATTATGAACCCTGACTATACAACCCTGAGATTTATCTTCCCAGAGGAAGCCATGAAACAAAGAAACACCATGGAACCCATTCAAAGGAACACCAAAATTCAATGTGCAAAAAAAGGTGCAGGATTCTCTTGCTGGTTGTGAATGGAGTAACAGCTTCTTGCAGTCACTCCTATCTCACTTACTTTACTATTTCCAATCTGATTTGAAACCTCACTTTTAAACGTGATATTTTTTAATATGAGTGCCAAAGTACTAAAAAAGACGAAGATGCTCCTGCACCTTTGGATCCTATAATGGATTTGCTTTGAAAACACAGAAAAGAATTTTCTGATGAGTTCCAACAACTTAGATCTGAATTTAAACTAATGGATGCAAAATTGGATTCTATTCAAAAAACCTTAACTGAGCATGATAAACGAATAGAAGAGAATGAAGAAACTCTGATGATTTTGGATGCAAGAATGGATGACCTTCAAAAGCTCTGTGAAAAGCAATCTAAATTTAATGAGAAATTAAGACAGAAGATTATCAATTTAGAAAACAGAAGCAGAAGAAATAACCTACGAATTCTGGGTCTTGAAGAGTTAACGGATCAGCCTACTGAATTCTTCGCAAGCTCTTTGGTACAGTTATTTCCTAAAATCTTACAATGATCGATCAAGCTAATAGATTGCCCATCTTCAGACCACCTCTGGGAGCCAAGCCCAGGTCAGTTATAATTTGTTTTCGTGAATTTCAAACAAAGGAAAGTTTAACTCATGAATCTCGTCGAAGAGGACTGATTGATTACAAGGGTCAGGAGATTAGGATTGTCGAGGATTTTTCACCCGAGGTCATGAATGAGCGTGTTAAATTCAAAGAGGTTAATGTTGGAAATTTTTAACAAAGGTTTAAAGCCATCCCTTTGTTATCCTGCTCGTCTTAGAATCACTCTGCAAGATGGTTCTAAATAATGCTTTCACTCGAGTGGAGAAGCCCATGATTTTTTACAAACAATGGATTGACTGTTTAGTATCTTGCTATATGAATAATTGCTTCTCTTACTTTTGGTCAACCTTCGCAGCTAAACTTCCTTGTGACTTAAATGCTTTACTTAGAGAATAAGATTTTAATAAGTTAATACCGAGTGTGTTTATATGTTATGAATTTTGATGTTTTTTTATTATTTCATACACATTTCTTGAGTTTTTTTAAATCAATATGGCTTAGTTTTGGTATTTTTCATTCTATTGTTTTGAAACTGTAATAATTATTTAGTCCAGCCTGGAATCCAGTTGACCTTGGAATTAATTAGGAGTCAAATCAGCAGATTGTTTTGGAAGGGTGATGTCATTGGCTGTAGTTGCCAGGCTTCTTTTGGCTGGGCTTCTGATTTTGGGAGGGGGAGGGGCGTCTTTTTCTGGGAGCTGTTTTGGGAGGTTAACCAAATCTGTTGCTTGGTTACCCTATTTCAAGGCTTATTGTTTGGTTTTAATGTTCATTTTACTGGTTATTACTTTAATTTCTCTATTAAATAGTATTAATAATGGGTCATACTATTAACTTACTCAGTCTTAACGTGAAAGGATTAAATCGCCCTGTGCAGCGGAATTAGATTTTTGCCTATATTTAAAAACTTAAGGCCCCAATTATTTTTTTTTACAAGAAACACATGTACGTAATTGTGACAACTTGTGTCTTTTCAGTAGATAGAAAGGACTACATATTTACTTCTCTTTCCAGGCCAAGTCTAGAAAAGTTTTGATTTTTATGGATAATACAGTTCCATTTGTCCAACATAAAGTAATGTCTGATGCTAATGGGTGTTTTGTCATAGTGTCAGGAATATTAGATAATAAATTAATGGTATTTGCCAATCTGTATGCTCTGAATACAGATGATCTGGGATTTTCTGAGCGTTTTTTTAATATATTTCTGCTAGATTTGAGCCTTTACTCTTTGGTGATGGGAGGAGATTTTAATTGTTGGTTAGATCCAGTTTTAGATAGGTCATTCTTTAAAACAGTGACAATTAATAAATCAGCTTTGTTTATTCAATCTTTTTAATGAAATGCAGTATTGTTGATATATGGTGTTTCTTACATCCACTAGATAGGGAGTATTTGGTTTTTTCTCATGTCCATCATACGTATTCCAGGATTGATTACTTTTTTTATTGATAGTCAAATGATTCTTTTAGTTCAATCCTGTGAATACAAAGAAATTGCTGTTTCAGATCATGCTCCAGTGCTTTTATGTTTAAATCTCCCTGGTCTTCCTCAAATAAACAGATCTTGGCATTTTAATTTAACTTTGTTATCTGATAAAGATTTCTTAAAGTTTCTGAAGAGACAAATTATTCTTTTTTTTTAAAGAGAATACTTTGGAAGAGATTTCTAGTCTTATTAGATGGAATGCCTTTAAGGCTTTTATCAGAGGTCAAATTATTTCCTATACTGCAAGTGTCAAGAAAAGAGCCAATAAAGAGAAAATTGAGTTAGGTAATCTGTTAAAACAATTAGACAAGAAATATGCCTTGGCTCCAGACCCTACTTTATATAAAAGGTGTGTTGAAATTCAATTAAATATGATCTTCTTTTAACATATCCAATTGAAAATCAACTTTTAAAAGATAAAAGTCAATTTTATATCCACGGAGACAAAACAGGTAAATTATTGGCTAGCCAATTAAAAACCTTTATAGCTAAATGGTAAATTAAAGAAATTTGTAAAGCCAATTATGATAGGACAATTGACCATTTAGAAATAAACGATATTTTTAAAGAATTTTATTCTAAACTTTATAGTTCAGACCCTTCCAAAGATAACACTGTAATGAATAATTTTTTAGATCAATTAAACATACCTACACTTTCTGTTGATAACCGAAAACAATTGGATCAACCTATTTAGTACGAGGAAATTGCTGAGGCTGTATGCTTCTTGCACTCGGGGAAGGCTCCAGGTCTTGATGGATTTTCAGCAGAATTTTATAAGGCTTTTTCCTCACTGCTTATACCTCATTTATGTGCAGTTTTTTTCGGATTTCTTTAAGCTGGGTAGGTTGCCACAATCTTTTTATGAAGCTTCTATTTTGCTTATTCTTAAAAAGAATAAGAACCCAACTGAATGCTCTTCTTACAGACAAATTTCTTTACTTAATGTCAATTCTAAAATCCTATCTGAAGTTCTGACCCGTAGAATTGAAAATATTTTACCATCTATCATTTCTGATGATCAGATGGGATTTATTAAAAATTGATATTCCCACTTTAATATTCATTGTTTATTAAACGTTATTTATTCCCCTTCTAAGGACATATCGGAATGTGTGATTTCTTTGGACGCTGAGAAGGCTTTTGAGCAGGTTGAGTGGAATTATTTATTTAAAACTGTAAGAGAAATTTAATTTTGGGCACAATTTTATTCAATGGATTAAATTACTGTATCAATCTCTTTCTGCTAAGGCCCTTACTAATTTTCAGTATTCCAAACCTTTTAAAATTCAGTGTGGAACTAGACAAGGTTGTCTCTTGAGCCCTTTGCTCTTTGATTTGGCTTTAGAACCCTTAGCCATTGCTTTTCAAGAATCTAATGATATTACTGGTATCCTAAGGAGAGGGACTGTTCATAAAGTTTCACTTTATGCTGATGACCTATTGCTTTTTATTTCTATTGTCAAGACTTCACTGCCTCCTGTGCTTTCTCTTACTTTCAAAATCAAATAGGTATAGTGTTATGCTGTTATATATACAGTATAATCAAAAAAACCACAACTCCTCTTAACAAATCATAAACAAAAGATTGGAAAATTTTATTTATATAAAGGAACAAAAACCCAACTAAACTAAATTGGAACAAAAAAAAGGAAAAGAAAAGAAAAGAAAGATTCGGCAGTCCATTTGAGGATAAAATTAAAAGAAAAAAGAAGAAGAAAAAACATCCTTCCAGTCACCAAACCTTCATGGATAAGGATTTTCCCCAAAACGAATTAAAAATAAATAAATAAATAATATATTAAATCTTATGAAAATATTGAATAAAGGGTCACCAGACTTGCTCGGAATTAAAAGATGTATCAAACGTCCAGCTTCTAATTTTCTCCAAGCTTAGACATGACATAATGGAGGAGAGCCAATAGAGAACAGTAGGCGGATTAGAATCTTTCCAGTATAATAAGATAGCTCTCCTAGCCAGTAATGTTGAAAAGACTATCACATGTTGAGTGGAAGCAGATACTCTGCCTACTTCCTCTGGAATAATCCCAGAAATTGCCGTAAGTGAATTGGGTTGAACATACATCTATAACTTTAGATAGTATTCTAAAAACATCTCTCCAAAAAATTATTTAAGCTTACACAGGACCAAAACATATGAGTTAGAGTAGCCACTTCTACATTACAACTGTCACAAATAGGGCTTATATTAGGAAATATATGCGCCAATTTATCTTTAGACATATGGGCTCTATGTACTATCTTAAACTGAATTAAGGAATAGCATGCACAGATAGATGAATTATTAACTAGATAATAAATTTTACTCTATTGATCATCTGAAAGTGAATGTTGAAGTTCTATTTCCCAAATGCGTTGAACCTTATCATTAGGCAACATGTGAGGATTCATTAACTGTTTATAAATGATAGCTATTAATCGTTTTTGAAATGGTTTAAGCAGAAAAATAGCATAAGCCAAATTTGAAGAGTAGGCCAAGGGATAATTAGGTAAAAAATCACGTAAAAAATTCCTAACCTGTAAGTATCTAAAAAAATGTGTTAGAGATATCATATTTAACCATTAACTGCGAAAAAGACATTAAACAATCCTGTAAGAACAAATCTAAAAAAGTTTTTATTCCTTTAGTTTTCCACATTAAAAAAGCCTTATCTAGAGTTGATGGTTTAAAAAAAATTAGAATAAACATTACCAGAGAGTAAAAAATTATTTAATTCAAAAAATCTACAAAACTGAAACCAGATTTTTAAGGTATGTTTAACAATAGGGTTGAGAGCTTGTCTACCTATTCTGGAGAACGAAAAAGGAAGGGGAGCTCCTAATAAAGAAGCTAAAGAAAACACCGTTACCGAATTTTCCTCCAAATGTAACCATGGAGTGCGATCCTGGTTATCTATATCATAAATCCTATATCATCAATTAATACTACCCTTCTTTTTAAAATTGTAAGAAATTAATTTACCTATTTGGGTGTAACAATTACCAAGAATTACAAATACCTATTTAATGAAAATTTTCTTACCTTACTGAACTTTGTAAAAAGGACACTATCAAACTGGTAACACACACAAAATGCTGGTGGAACACAGCAGGCCAGGCAGCATCTATAAGGAGAAGCACTGTCAACGAAGGGTATTCACCCGAAATGTCGACAGTGCTTCTCCTTATAGATGCTGCCTGGCCTGCTGTGTTCCACCAGCATTTTGTGTGTGTTGCTTGAATTGCTTGCATTGGTAAGGCCAAATTTGGAATATTGTGTACAGTTCTGGTCACCGAATTATAGGAAAGATATCAATAAATTAGAGAGAGTGCAGAGACCATTTACTAGGATGTTACCTGGGTTTCAGCACTTAAGTTACAGAGAAAGGTTGAACAAGTTAGGTCTCTATTCATTGGAGCGTAGAAGGTTGAGGGGGGATTTGATCGAGGTATTTAAAATTTTGAGAGGGATAGATAGAGTTGACGTGAATAGGCTGTTTCCATTGAGAGTAGGGGAGATTCAAACGAGAGGACATGATTTGAGAGTTAGGGGGCAAAAGTTTAAGGGAAACACGAGGGGGTATTTCTTTACTCAGAGAGTGATAGCTGTGTGGAATGAGCTTCCTGTAGAAGTAGTAGAGGCCAGTTCAGTTGTGTAATTTAAGGTAAAATTGGATAGGTATATGGACAGGAAAGGATTGGAGGGTTATGGGCTGAGTGCAGGTAGGTGGGACTAGGTGAGATTAAGAGTTCGGCACGGACTAGGAGGGCCGAGATGGCCTGTTTCCATGCTGTGATTGTTATATGTTATGTGATTGTTATATGTTGTTATTTTTGACACCACTTTTGGATTTAAAAATAGTTAAAGCAAATGGGACTAGACCAAGAAAATCTCAATAGACCAAGGAATTTCCTAAATTGTACCCAGATGCTCAAAGTATGCTTAACTGGCAAATTTTCAGTTAGTTTACTAAAAGATAAAGGGAGTGAGGATCCGAGAAGAGAAATAATAGAAAATTTATTAACAGAGTTAGCTTCTAAAGAAACCCATATTGGGCAGTCTTCACTGTTAATATAATATGTCCAAGATGTAAGATTTCATATACTGACTGCCCAATAATAAAACCTAAAATTTGGTAAAGCTAAACCTCTATTCTTCTTAGATTTTTGAAGATGAACTTTATTTAGTCGAGAATGTTCGAAGATAGATAAGAAGATATAATAGAATCAAGAGAATCAAAATAAAAGATTTAGGAATAAAAACAGGTAATGCCTGAAAAAGGCATATAAATTTAGGTATATAAAATCCTTCGATGACCGATTCAGTTTTTAAAGAATGGGATAGATTGGGTATTAAATGCTTCCAGGATTTGTTTGTTGGAGGAAGTCTTCTTTCATTTGAGTAAATGTCAGCTAAATATAGTTTACCCAAAACTCAGTTTTTTTGTTTACAAATTAGGGACCTTCTGCATTCTCAACTATATACATCTTCTATAAGTTCCAATAAGGACTTATTAGATGTAATTTTTAATTTGAAACCTTTTTATAATGGTTCAATATCCAATATTTATGGTACATTGCTAGGAATGAGAAATGCTCCTATAGACAAAATTAAAAATCTTTGGGAGCAAGATTTACAGACTTCAATTTCTGAGGAAACGGAATGAAATTTTTAGATTGGTTAACACTTCATTGTTACGTGCCTGTCATTCCCTTTTACAATTTAAAGTGGTTAATAAGGCTCACATGTCTAAAGATAAGCTATCTCATTTTTATTCGGATATATCTCCTTTCTGTGATAGATGTAAAAATGGAGAAGCTTCATTAATTCACATGTTTTGGACATGTCCTAGCCTTGAAAGATACTGGAAGGAGAATTCCAAACTTTCTCTGTACTTTTCAAGGTAAATTTTAAGCCTAACCCTTTGACCGCATTATTTAGTATTATTGGAGGAAAAGACTTTATTTTGGAGACACCTGATTTGCATATTTTGGCTTTTACTTCTCTTTATAGCTAGGAGGGTGCTCTTGCTTAAATGGAAGGATGCTGTTCCGCCTACTCATGCTCAATGGTTACGGGATGTTATTTCATGCTTAAATTTAGAGAAGATCTGTTGTTCAGTTTTTGAATTTAGCCAAGACTTTTGTACATTGTGGGGACCATTTTTGAGTTATTTTCACAACCTTTGATTTGTTGTAAAAGTACAGATGGTGGCTAATAATATATTTTATTATATGTTAATGGTTTTCCCTTTTTTTCTTGCTTTTCCCAAAGGCTCTGACTTTGGCAGTGGGGTTAGATTTGTTTCTGTATAAAAAATTATTATATTTCAATATTATGATTTAATTTAATGTTTATGAATACAGGGTTTTGTGATTGTAACTGTATTTTTAATACAATGTATCTGGTACTATTTTATTTTTTTCTTTTGACTTATAATATATATCTTCTTGTACTCTGTATTCCTCTATGCAGAAACTAATAAAAATATTGAAAGAGAGAGAAAATATTTAAAGAGAAAAAAGGAGCAAATTACACAAACGACAAAAACTGAACAACAAAAACAAACAGAATATAAAACATCAAACCACAGAGTCCTTCAAACAGTCCAGAAATGTTCAGTTTGGTTCAGTTCTGTTCAGCGCTGTGCCATTCGTTGACTGCAGGACGTCAGTGCACCCCTTTGGAGTTGATTGGAGCCAGTGCATCCCATTGGAGTTGATTGGAGCCAGTACACCCCATTGGAGTTGATTGGAGCCAGTGCATCCCATTGGAGTTGATTGGGGCCAGTGCACCCCATTGGAGTTGATTGGGGCCAGTGCATCCCATTGGAGTTGATTGGAGCCAGTGCACCCCATTGGAGTTGATTGGAGCCAGTGTGCCCCATTGGAGTTGATTGGGGCCAGTGCACCCCTTTGGAGTTGATTGGAGCCAGTGCATCCCATTGGAGTTGATTGGAGCCAGTACACCCCTTTGGAGTTGATTGGAGCCAGTGTGCCCCATTGGAGTTGATTGGAGCCAGTGCACCTCATTGGAGTTGATTGGGGCCAGTGCATCCCATTGGAGTTGATTGGAGCCAGTGCACCTCATTGGAGTTGATTGGGGCCAGTGCATCCCATTGGAGTTGATTGGAGCCAGTGCACCCCATTGGAGTTGATTGGAGCCAGTGTGCCCCATTGGAGTTGATTGGAGCCAGTGCGCCCCATTGGAATTGATTGGAGCCAGTGCACCCCATTGGAGTTGATTGGAGCCAGTGCACCCCATTGGAGTTGATTGGAGCCAGTGCACCCCATTGGAGTTGATTGGAGCCAGTGCACCCCATTGGAGTTGATTGGAGCCAGTACACTCCATTGGAGTTGATTGGAGCCAGTGTGCCCCATTGGAGTTGATTGGAGCCAGTGCGCCCCATTGGAGTTGATTGGAGCCAGTGCGCCCCATTGGAGTTGATTGGAGCCAGTGCACCCCATTGGAGTTGATTGGAGCCAGTGCGTCCCATTGGAGTTGATTGGAGCCAGTGCGCCCCATTGGAGTTGATTGGAGCCAGTACACCCCATTGGAGTTGATTGGAGCCAGTGCATCCCATTGGAGTTGATTGGAGCCAGTGCGTCCCATTGGAGTTGATTTGAGCCAGTACACCCCATTGGAGTTGATTGGAGCCAGCACGCCCCATTGGAGTTGATTGGAGCCAGTGCGCCACATTGGAGTTGATTGGAGCCAGTACACCCCATTGGAGTTGATTGGGGCCAGTGCACCCCATTGGAGTTGATTGGAGCCAGTACACCCCATTGGAGTTGATTGGAGCCAGTGCGCCCCTTTGGAGTTGATTGGAGCCAATGCGCCCCATTGGAGTTGATTGGAGCCAGTGCGCCCCATTGGAGTTGATTGGAGCCAGTGCACCCCATTGGAGTTGATTGGAGCCAGTGCGCCCCATTGGAGTTGATTGGAGCCAGTGCGCCCCAATTCAATTCGCACAAATTACCAATAAAAAGAGAGTAACTAAAAAGCAGAAAAACATAACGTGAACTGCAGAGTCCAATCCACAAACAAATCACATTGACTAAACCTTGTGCAAGACCAAAGTCTCTGGTACCTTTCTCCAGCAGCATCGAGTGAGAGGGTGAGAGAGAGACTCATCAAACGTAGGCAGACGGCCCTGACAGTCATTTGCCTCCTTCCTATATACCATCACCTTCGATTCAACAACAGCAGTGATGTCGCCAGCAGCCTTAAACATGGCATTGGAGCTGTGCTTAGCCACACAGACGAAGGTATAAAGTCAGTAAAGCACTGGCATACAATCAGTAAACAGCAGAGAGTTCAATATCAATATACATCAGGTATGGAATCAGTTATAAAACGTAATGATCATCTTTCACCGACAGGACTAATTACCTTGAGGAGGCAAATAAATTAGCCAATGATGGGTAATAATGCTGGTGAAGTTTAGTTGGATTGTCAGGAGGAATGTCAATAAAGATTTGCCCTTGAATTTTTTAACAGAAATTAATCTAAAACTGGTTCACTTGTTTGGAAGGAAGTTTTTGTAAAAATGTTAATGAACAATCAATATTAAAGCTGCAGAGAGAAAAAAGACACTGGGAGACAGTGGTGGGGTAGAGAAAAGAATGTGAAAGAGAAAGAGGGAGAATGGTGGAAAATGGGAGGAAAGGAGAGAGAGGGGAAAGGAATTTAAATTTAAATTTAGCTCTCGAATTTCAGAATCCCACTCATACATTTTTTGGCAAATACAACGTGGGGATTAGCTGCCACTCAGTGTACAGGACTGCAGCACAGAACAGACAATAGTGTAGAAATGACTGGGGCATTCCACACATCCACCACTCTCTGTGTAAAAACCTACCTCTGATACCCCCCATACTCCCCTCCAATCATCTTAAAATTAATCCCCTCGTATTAGCAAATTTCCACCCTGAGAGAAACGGGAACTCTCTCTGTGTATCTTACTTATTTTTATCAGTTCACCTCTCATTCTCCTTCACTCCGAAAATAAAAGCCCCAGCTCGCTCAATTTTTCAGAACATTTTTTTCCATTATCCCTTGTACATCACTCATTTTCAGTCTATATGTAACAGCATTTACCAATTTAATCTACACAAAATTGCAGTGGTCATAGTGTTGCTATACAGCAGTAGTGATACGGGTTGTGACGGTCGGTTCAACAACCAGATGGTTGAAGGAAAGTCTCTGTGGTGAACCTGTGGTGTGAGGTTTCTGTACCTCCTACCCGATGGTAGCTGCAAGAAGCTGACATGGCCATGTTGGTGGGGATCTCTGATGATAAATGTTACCTTTGTGAGACAGAGGATCACATGTCAATGCTGCTTTCAACCACTTTGACACATCAATGCTTTGCAGGAGATGCCACAGGAACATAGCACGTTTGTGGTGTTAGATTGTGACTACGTTTGAAGTCAGTGCAGAGCAACTTGTTCAGTAACTATGAACAGTGGGTGGGTGGGAAGGAGGAAAGGGTTTGTTTTCTGTTGTTTAGTTACTGTTGTTGTGTTGTTGTTGTTTGTGTTCTACTGCTGTGGGTACGACACGTTGGCACTGTAATGTGTGTAGAAACTTCCCCAACACATCCTCGGACCGTGTTGGTTGTTAACATAAATGATACAATTCCCTGTATGTTTCGATGTACATGTGATGATATTAATAATAGTAACAACCCGAGAGGGGTTTTCTGTCCCCGATCGGGCACGTCCCCAGGTGGCGGGCTGGGGAAAGCTCTGCAGATATACAGGGCAGGTGGGAAATAAAATACCACTCACGGACCAAATCAGAAACAGATCCAGGTACGTCTGTACCCAGATAGGACGGAGATCTGATCAGTATCTGTTCCCCACGTTAGGGGCAATTGAAACCAAAAACCTGGCTGTAGGTATAAAAAGCAATACCCTTTCACTTCAGAAATGGAGGCATGTCTAGGGAACAGAGTGATACGGCCACGGCCCGGGGATCGCCAGGGAATGACAGTAAGCGGATTGCTGGTGGTACACTGCTGAATCAATACTTTATAGCACAATATCCCTCCATGCTATACAAGAAAATAATGAAGATGCCAACTACCGAAGCACTGATGAAAATAGAATCACTTCAGCAACTGCTCCACAACTGGATGCTAATAGCAACAACACAGATGCAGAGTCTCCACAGAATGTTAAGAATGAAGCTGAGCTTACAGATAAAATTATCTTTATACTTAACATCATACAAATAAAATAAATGGGCACTGACCCAACAAAAAGACCCTACCAAACAAAACAAGACATCAACATTTGCAAAAATTGTTAATACTCTCAAGAATATTATATTATCACAATACTTCAGAAAACTTGCAACATTTGAAGAAGTACACACAATAACATACTGCAGAACATTAACCGCAGTACAGTGCATTGATTCCAAAATAGAGACACTGATTAGTAGAAACCCAAAAGTGAGAGCACTGAAATGTCAGAAAAGGTTAAGGAAGGAAATTGAAACCTTAGCAGCATAAATAACCCACCTAATAGAGTATATAATGGATAACCTGAGCAAAAAACACTAAGGAAACATACAATCAACCTATAGCTACACTAAAACAAATGCTTGGTACATACAGAGCCAGACTAAATAGATACATGAAATACGCCAGACGAAGAAAACAGAACAATCAGTTCAGAAACACTGAAAAAGGTTTACACAGAAAATTAAAACCAAATTCGACACACCAAAATGTCACCAACACTGGCACAGAATAACTAACTGTTACGAACCCACAGGTCTTTTACTGAGACTGTTTCTTTAAGAGTGCCTGTGTGAGGTGGGACTCTCACATCAGTCACAGGCTGTCTCAGTCTGGAGAGAGAGAGAGAGAGAGAGAGAGAGAGAGAGAGAGAGAGAGAGAGAGAGAGAGAGAGAGAGAGAGAGAGAGAAAGAAAACTCTCCAATGCCCACAAGGGTGGGTTGATCATCGGCACGCAGTGCATAATGAATGTCTGACTGTCACTTTGTATAATCCATAGGACTGGATTTTGGGATAATTTGTGGACCACTTGTGTAGCCCTTACCTGTGTATGTTGTGTGGTAACCACTGAAAGACAATATTCCTGTGACAGGTCACTTTCGGTGATAATTCGTATGTGGATTTGGAATGTCATGATGGACAAAATCTACGGCGACTGTTATCTCGTTTTACATGACGTGGAACCTGTGGGATACTTCGTACTTACCTTTCCTCTACGTTTCACCCTGCATTACAAATATCTCTCTCCCATCATTTATTTTGTGGATTACCTTGGTTGAGTTACTATATTATAAGTAGATACTAATAAAGATAGTGCTTTTAACATCAAATCCAGACTCCAGGTGTAATCTATTGCTGCTGGTTCATTTCTAAAACGTTACAGTTCGTAACATAACAAACACAGAGATAATGAACTTTTGGTCTAATATCTGGTCATCAGCATAATGCACAACCAAGAAACAAACTGGAACAGGGGGGACAAGGACTGAAGAAATGCAATTACCTGAAGTTACAATGGATATGCTAAATGTGGTTATAAATAATACCACACCTCTGGAAAAGTACCAGCAGTGTTCATTTTCAAATTGTAGCATCACACATCTTGCAGCTAATTGTCATTCACTGAGATAAGCACAATATACTTACAGAAGAGCACAACAGACACCATAAGGGCATGAAAGGATGTAAAGTACAACTGATAACAGATTCTGTAATTCTAAATCAAGCCTGGAGGAAAAGCAGAGATCTTTCGTGTTATTATATTGACTACCACAGAGCATTTGATTCTGTCCCACACTCATGGTTAATAGAAGTTCTTAATAAATATAAACTACACCCAGTACATGTGATGATACCACATATGATGAACCACTGGTGAACTATCATCACTCTATCCATCAACCAAAAAAAACAAAATAAGCAAAGGCATTTTTCAAGGTGACTCTCTGAGCCCACTATGGCTTTGTCTAGCTTTAATTTGTCTAGCTTTGTCTAGCTCTAATTTACTGAATCAGATGAAAATAGGGTATTAAATCAGAAACAACCTAACAATTTACACCTTCTATACATGGACAATTTGAAATTATACGCTCCTTCATCAGTAAAGCTAAAGCAATTAATTCAAATAGTAGAACTATTTTTGAAAGATAAAAACGTGAACTTTGGACTAGATAATTGCAGAACATTAAACATAAAGAAAGGTGCAATAGAGATAGAACAATATAAAAAAGAGCAGCAGGATACAATACAACCGATGGATGAGTATAAAACAAGTATTTGGAATATCAACAAGTAAAGAAAATAGAACATAGCATGATAAAGGAAAAACTTTTGATAGAATTTGCTTTGAGGCTAAAATAATCTGCCAAACAGAGCTCAATAGTAAAAATATAACAAAGGCAATATAATACCACGGTTATGATTTCTACTGCTAAACTGGAAGTATTTCACTTCAGTAGTTTTTTTGCAAAAGCAGTGTGCCCTGCTGGTAGAATGTTTTAGTTTTGGCTAAAGGTAAGAAGCCCTTCTGTTCAGCTTAAGAATGTTGTGTCAGCCAATCAGGATGATGGGTATGGAGAAAGTTCTAGAGAGAGCGGAGAGAGGGAGTTTTGTGAAGGACAGTAGTTTGGGGTCTTTTGGTGGGAACTGCGGAGTGGACATAAGGGGAGATGCTACAGATTGTCATGGGAAGGAGAGTCTCTGTTGCAAGAAGTATTTTGTACAGAAGAATGGCCAATACCAAGAACAGGAGGAGGAAGAGGAATAACAGGCATTAAAAATTTCAACAACACTCAGATAAAACTTCAAAGGATATATTTTCACCAACGAAAACTTGATTAAGCAGTCCACATGAGGATATGCAATTCTGATACGAATTAGACTCTCTCAAACTTAAATGAAAGCACAACCCAGAAAAATGAAGAAATTATCACCATAGAAGGAAAAGTTAACCTGAGCAGACGAGATGTCAGCGAGCAAGTGTCGAACGCCTGGCTCCGAGGTGGAGTCCTCTTCCCAGAAACAGAAGGGTTCCTTGTGGCAATTCAGGAACTGGTAGCTAGCACAAAACAATGATCAAAAATACATAATTAAACAACAACAAATTCAAGATGGCAAATGCAAAAGAGGGAAAATAAAAACCAGAAACATTTGAATATGTTACAGGATTCTGTAGTAGTTTAACTCAGTTTGATTACTTACATAGGCACAATTAAGTGGCAAACATTCACTAAAATCTTGCTTTAAAATGCAAACTTAACTAATTTGCTCTGTGTGTACTTTCTGTATCTCTTTCTGCTGTGCCTGTTCTAACAGCTCAGCGTCTGCTTTTTAATCTTTGATTTCGTATTTGCTTTTAGCCTCTTGAATCTGGGCTGATGACCGTGGGTGTGGTGAGGAACTGTTCTCCCACAACTCTGCAACAGCCTCCTTCCTGCATCTGCTGCGTGTTATTGAGTTCTGTGTCAATGTTTCCCGGAAAGGCCCTTCACTTAGAAGAACGGAACTGATAAACAAAGACGAGAGCTAATCTGCTCACCTCCATCCATTCTGTGGAGAAGGAACCTACAGCAGTCCTGGCACAGGTTGAGGACCTCCTTTCCTGATTGAGTCTTGATTAAGGGTTTTGACCTGAAATGTCGACTTTTCACTCTTTTCCATAGATACTGCCTGGCCTGCTGAGTTCCTCCAGCATTTTGTGTGTGTTACTTTGATTTTCAGCATCTGCAGATCTTCTCTTGCTTGTCATTCTCCCTCAATTGCCACAGTTCTGGGTATCTCCACTGGATATCTGTAGCGTTCCTATTTACCACTAGTTTCCTTACCATTCCTTTTTTTGATTTTGTGCAATCATGAACAATAGCCAAATCAGAAATGCTGATCAAGTCAACTAGTTCCCAAAGAGAACTCTGATAGGCCAATCTGATGGTTCACTGCTGCTCAGCGATAGGACATAAAAAATCATGGATACAATTAAGAAATATTAAAGAATAGTAGAAATACTGGAGTCATGATGAAGTCTGTTGGAGGGAGACATTTATACACATGCTGTCCTCCATAATTCAGAGAGATTGAAGGGTAAGTTTACAGGGTGACAAAATATGACAGGAGCACTTGGAACTAAAAATTAATCCTTACCGGGAGAAAACAGCACCTGATCTTTTCGCACTGTTCTCCAGCAGTTTAAGGACTAAGTCCAGCCGGAACATAACTGACAAGTGCTCTTGAAGGTCAGGTATTAACCCTACCTGCCAACAACCAAGCATTGCCATCCTGGTCCCCTTCATGATAGCTTATGAAGAAGCATGTGACATCCCTCCCAGAGGTGATCGGTGTTGGTGCACTCGACTCTTTTGAAGGCTTGGACCCCATCGTCGCAGGTGTTTCCACCACTGCATCTGCAAGGCTGTTCCAAATTCTGATAGCACAGTGAAGGAAGCTTCTATCCAGTGTGTAGGTTCTCGCATCAGGCATAGAAACAGCATGAGCAGGCTTAGACAAACTTGATCATGTGGTGTGCCGTCTCTCATAAGATGAAGGTCTGCGGGGCTGTGGCTGGTGTGCATTTTGTATAGCACAGTAGCTGCAGTAACCTGTCGTTTGTGGTGTAAGCTACTGTCGGCTAGCTTCTCATGAGCTGTGGCTTCATCCACACCTGTAATCCTGAGAGCCTTTCTGTGAATGGAATCAAGCTGGCTGAGGACACTCTGTGAGGCATTCATCCATGATAAACAGGCATTCATCCATGATAAACAGGCATTCTCCACGATACCTCGTACCTGGGCTTTGTAAACCGTGGCTCTGCCCTCTTTGTTTAGTTTGGATGCTACTTTCCACAGAGCTCCAAGCCTTTGTCCAGCCTTGTTTGAAATAGTGGGAAGGTGTTTATCCCACACCAACTTGCTGTCAATGTTAACACCAAGGATTACTAGCTCCTTCTTTAAATCCAGCTTGCAGTTCCCAAAATGCAGATCGGGGGTGGATGGATTCCTCTTTCTAGACATCACCGTCGCCTTGCACTGAGTAGGCTCAAAGGTGACATTCCAGTCATCTGCCCAGGCTTTCATCCTGTCAGGCCTGCTGTCACTGGATGACTCTCTCCTGCTCTAATTGGTGAAATAGTGTGAGTCATCAGAGTACAGGTATAGCTCGTTACTGCATTCATCAACCAAGTCGCCAATAAAGATGGAAAACAGAGGTGGCCCAAGTATTGAACCCTGTGGTACAGATGAATTGATGGTTGAAGAATCAGAGGCCTGACCAGAGATAACAACTTGGATGGTCCGTCCATGAAGGTGGATCTGCAGCTTTCCAGATATTCCTTTGGATCTCAGCTTAACACAGAGTCCATTATGCCAGACCTTGTCAAATGCTCCTTTGATATCCAGGGCTATGACACACAATTCTCCACCTTTGTCTAAGGAGGTGTTCCACGGATGAGATAAGGTGTTGAGGAGATTGGCTGTACTGTGATCAGGTCTAAATCCATACTGCCTACCTGAAGTTAAGTTGTTGCGGAGTAGGTAGTTCTGAACTTGTTTGTGGACTGCTGCTTCCATTACCTTGCTGATGACACTGAGTAAGGATATGGGGTGGTAATTTGGAGGATCAACTCTGGAATTCCGCTTGTGTACTGGTGTTACTGATGCTATTTTCCACTGTTCTGGGAATACACCACTCCAGAAGCATAGCTGGAAGAGGTGACAGAGAGGGCGTGCAAGTTCTGCACTGAATTCCTCTAAGACTCTGGTTGGAATCTGGTCAGGGCCCGATGCTTTATCAGGTGGAAGCTGTTGCATAATTTTCCTGATGTCTTTAGGTTTGAAGATGATTTTGTTCAGCGAAGTGGTAGTAAGCAGCTTGACATCTGGTGGCTGGTCATTAGCATTTGTGAGCCAACATTTATCTGCAAAAGCCCGACAGAACACATTGGCCTTATCCTTTGCTGTTGTATGTACAGACCCATTGTGCTCAATGACAGGGATGTTAGAGTGGCCTGTTCTTCCAAAGAGGGAGTTCACAACATTGCACCACTTCTTGCTGCTAAGCTTACCAGTCATCTTTGAGTTAGATGTTATGGTTTCTTCTGGCCTGTCTCTCTGCTCGATTGTATGACTGCCTAGCCCGTGCAAACTTCTCCTTATTAGCAGGAGTGTTGCACTTCTTTAGACAGCGGTAGAGATGATATTTCTTCTTTGCTGCTCGTCTGCACTTGTCATCAAACCATACTTTGTCGCCAGTCTTCTTAGTAACAATTTTGCTGGGAATGTGAATGTCCATGGCCTCACATATAACTTCTGTAAGCTTGGTGCAAGTCTTCTCGGGGTCCTTGTCTTCGAGAATGCTAGACCAGTCAGTTGATGAAAGATGACCACGCAAATCCCAAAAGTTGGCTTTGTTGTAACACCAAACTTTCCTCTTGTATGGCTGGTCACGGTAAACTGGAACATCCAACTTCACTAGCACGGGGTTATGGACTGAAGAACCCACTTGAGCCATAGTTGTTGCCTTAGTGGGTAGGTCCGTCATAACAAGATCAAGGATATACTCCCCCTTGTTGGATCGGGCATAATCTGCTGCAGAACAAGACTATCAGCTAGTTGCAGTGTGCACCAACCAGCATTGTCAGTTGTTCGGCTGCCCAGCCAGTCTTGGTGATGGATGTTGAAGTCCCCTATAAGCATCACAGACTGTGCACTGAACTCTGTCAACCTGGGGAAGGTGTTACTGTCCAGGTATTGGAGGACGTCATTGTCGGCTCTAGGAGGTCAGTAGACGGCACCAATTAGTAGTTTCTGTGATTGAAGAACCACGGTGAACCACATGAGTTCAAGGTCTTTCGGATCTCTCCTCAGGTTATGGTGTATTACAATACCCTCCAAGCAGTAAACAGCAATACCACCTCCCGATGTTCCCTCCTGATCTCTGTGGCAACACATTGAGTAGCCAGGGATGGTAATGCAGTCCGCTCCACCTGGGACTGATGAGTCGAGGAATGTTTCAACAACAATAATGGTTGAAGGTTTCTCTTCAGTGCAAAGGTTAGCAAGTTCACCTATATTTGTTTGGAGTCCACGTATGTTTACCTCCATGATTTGCAGTTCTTATCACACAGTCGATGGGTAGGCGTGGGTCGTTTCCGTTTAGACCCATCCGTTTAGATTTGTAACTCATAGCAAGTACATAGGACAGGCACAAGGGTCACTAGCCCCTGTAACCCCAGACACACACCTGAGTGGTGCGGCGGAGGGAGGTGCTATGCATGACCTGATCTGAAAGCATCATGTTGACTCATAACAGATCGTGTTCATGGTGGAACAGCTTGGTCAAGGATGGGGTAATCAGCACTGATGGACAAATTATACCTCCAATACCCCAACATTCAGACTAAACTTGAACATAATGTATGGTACAAAGGAGATGGGCTCATTATTTTCACTATACCATTAACATCAATGGTACTGTAATTGAGTAATAACCAGAGATTAATTCAGCATGGAAACAGGCCCTTTGACCAACTCACCCATGAGCTACACTCAGCCACTTTATTGGGTAAACCTGTACACCTGCTTGTTAATGCAAATATCTAACAGTCAAACAAGTCACAACAACTCAATGAATAAAAGCACACAGACATGGTCAAGAGGTTCAGACCAAATGTCAGAATCGGGAAGAAGTATGATCTGAGTGATATTGACCTTGGAATGATTGTTGGTGCCAGACAGGGTAGTTTGAGTATTTAAGAAACTGATGATCTCCTGGGATTTTCACACAGAAGGCTCCAAAGTTTACAGAGAATGGTGCAAACAAAAACCCAAAAATAAACCTTCCAATTTATGGTAGTTTTGTTTGGGAAAATGCCTTGTTAATGAGGGAGGTCAGAGAAGAACGGGCAGACTGCTTCAAGCTGACAGGAAGGTGTCAATAACACAAATAACAGCAAGTTACAACAGTGGTGTGCAGAATAGCATCTCTGAATGCACAACACGTTAAACTTTGGGCTATAGCAGCAGAAGACCACAAATAGACAGGAAGTATCACAAAAAATGATCAAAAATACATAATTAAAAACCAACAAATTCAAGATGGTAAATGCATAAAAGGACGATAGAAACCAGAAACAACTGAACATGTTACAGGATTCTGCAGTAGTTTAACTCAGTTTGATTACTTACATAGGCACAATTAAGTGGCAAACATTCACTAAAATCTTGCTTTAAAATGCAAATTTAACTAATTTGCTCTGTGTGTACTTTCTGTACCTCTTTCTACTGTCCCTGTTCTAACAGCTCAGCACCTGCTTTTTAAACTTTGCTTTCGTATTTGCTTCTGGCCTCTTGAATCTGGGCTGATGACCGTGGGTGTGGTGAGTAACTGTTCTCCCAAACAGCTTCCTTCCTGCATCTGCTGCATGTTATTGACTTCTGTGTCAATGTTTCCCGGAAAGTCCCTTCATGTGGAAAAACGAAACTGAGAAAGGCAAAAGCTAATCTGTTCACCTCCATCCCATTCTGTGGGAAGACATGTCCTTGAAGAGGTGGCACAGCCGAGCAGCCGGTAGATCTGCCGTCTCTCAGTGCACATCATCTGGGTTCAATCCTGACCTCAAGCTGTGTCCTCCCTTTCTCATTAACACCATCAGGGAGGAGGTACAGGAGCCTGATGACTCCCACTCAGTGATTCAGAAACAGCTTCTTCTCTGCCATCAGATTTCTGAACAGTCCATGAACATCCCCTCACTCTTCTCCCCCATCCCATCAGGCAGAAACCTGAAAGCTCATACAACCGGGCTCAAGGAGAACCTCTGTCCTACTGGTGACTCTCACTGGACTCTCCGCACTTTATTCTGCATCGTTATTGTCCTGATGAAGGGTTTAAGCTGAAAAGTTGACTGTTTACTCTTTTCCATAGATGCTGCCTGACCTGCTGAGTTCCTCCTGCATTTTGTGTGCGTTGCTCTGGATTTCCCGCCTCTCAATAGGTTTCAATAGGTCAACGGGTACATTCAATGTCAGAGAAATGTTTACAATATACATCCTGAAATTCCTTTTCTTCGCAAACATCCACGAAAACAGAGGAGTGGCCCAAAGAATGAATGACAGTTAAATGTTAGAACCCCAAAGCCCCCCCCCCACGCACAAGCAGTAGCAAAGCAACAACCCTTCTCCCCACCCCCACCAACAAAAAAGCATCAGCACCCCCCACCGAGCACTCAAAGGTGCAACAAGGCATCAATAAAAACACGGACTTGCAGTACCCCATAAAATACTCGTTCACCCGGTATTCGATAGACCACAGGCTCTCTCTCTCTCCCAATAAGGGAAAAGAAGTTGCCCACGTTTCACATCGACAGGAGTCCTCGGTAGTGGTCCCCTGCAGTGAAGTGACCACAGATAGCCTGCCCCGGGGAGTGGTAGAGGAGATTGTGGCAGAGTTGTGAACTGAGATGTCCCGATTGTTATCGGCGGGTCAGGCCCTCCCGTGTGGCGGAGCTGATAGGGAGGCAACCCCCTAAGGGACGGACTATGCAGAGGGCTGCTAGCAGCCGGTGTCCCATGAGTAGGGGAATGGCTGGCATTGTGTGTTATAACTGGTGAACTGGGGCACTTCAGGCAGGAGTGTGAACGACGGGAAATCCCTCAGAGAGTGAGCCCCCGGGTACTTAAGCAGAGAGAGACGGTGAGGAAATTTAAGAGACCCAATAAGGGGATGGCCTGGCGCACTGTGGGTAAGACATTCCCAGCAATCTATCAAGGAACACCCTGAAGCAAAGAACCATATTCCTGAAGGTTTAGTGGGGTCAAGCTCCAGTGTATCGCTACAGATAGAGGGTATTTATGCTGGAGCCATACTCGACACAGGGTCACAGGTCACTTTGCTGTACCGTTCGTTTTACAACCAGTATTTGACACATTTACCATTGACATCACTCAGTGCACTAGCGGGGTCCTAGTGTGAGCGACTATCCATATGATGTTTATTTAGCAGTGCTTTTAATTCCCTTTTTCCCGTGTTTTACTGGGCTCCTTGATTAAGGCACCTGACTCTCATCTGAAACGGCAGCATAAAACCTCCAGCTGACAGCTACTCGGCGGTGGACCGTCACCTTGGCCAGTGGGGCAATGCACGTTCTGGGCCGCCCAGAATAGTGGACTAAATTGCTTCGGTGCCTGGGGTGCTCTGGGAATTCTGTCGTTTTCGTGTCCAGCTGAGAATTGCTGACCGTTTGCCACTACTCAGAGCCACAATACATATAGTCTGTCATTGTTTAGTTTGGTTGTTCCATGTCCAAGTTCGAGTCCACTCTCCATGTCCAAGTCAAGCCCAGGTCCAGGCTCCGTGTCCAAACTCTGTGTCCAGGCTCCTCCTGTTTGTTATCCGCGTATTCATCCAACTCGATCTCCGTGCCTGTGTCCCGCACTTGGGTTCACTGCAGTCGCCCATTGCAACATTTGTAGGGTTTTCAGTTCAAAGGCTTTGGTGTTCCTATACCAGGCCGTGATGTCAATACACTCTCCAGTACACATTGATAGAAAACAATAAACTCAACTTGAAGACCAGAGTATTTCGCCCACTGCTCTACTCTATCCAAACCCATGACTGTGTGACTAGGCAGAGCTCAAATGGCATCGATAAATTTGCTGATGAAACAACTGTTGTTGGCAGAATTTCATATGGTGATGAGGAGGCATACAGGAGCGAGATATATCAGCTAGTTGAGTGGTGTCACAGCAACAACCTTGCACGCAATGTCAGTAAGACCAAAGAACTGATTGTGGACTTCATGAAGGGGAAGAGGAGGGAACTTACACCAGTCCTCATAGAAGGATCAGAAGTGGAAAGAATGAGCAATTTCAAATTCCTTGGTGTTAATATCTCTGAGGATCTAACCTGGACCCAACATATTGATGCAGCTACAAAGACACGACAACGACTATATGTCATTAGGGGATTGAGGAGATTTGGTATGTCACCAAAACACTTGTAAATTTCTACAGATGTACCATGGAGAGCGTTCTGAATGGCTGCATCACCGTCTGGCATGGGGTGGGGTGGGAGGGGGAGAAGCTACTGAACAATATTGAAGCTGCAGATCTATAAACTTTGTCAGCTCCATCATGGGCACTAGCTTCTGTAGTTTCCAGAACATCTTCAAGGAGAAATGCCTCAAAAAGGCGGCGTCCATCATGGAGGACCCCATCAGCCAGGACACGCCCTCTTCTCATTGCTACAATCAGGGAGGAGGTACGGAAGCCTGAGGGCACACACTCTGTGATTGAGGAACAGCTCCTTCCCCTCTAAATATTGAGAAGTTCAGGAACAGTAATTATCCCTCAGACCATCAGGCTCTTGAACCGGAGGGGATAACTTCACTCAACTTCACTCGCCCCATCACTGAACTGTTCCCACAACCTACGGACTCACTTTCAAGGAGTCTTCATCTCATGTTCTGGAATCTTATTGCTTAGTTATTATAATAATTATTATTATTACTATTATTATTTATTTTTTCTTTCTTTTTTTGGAATTTATTTTGTATTGAAGTTCATCATCAAGCATACATTTCCATAAGATGTATTTCAGACATTGTACATATATATATTCGTATTTGCCACAAGTCTCCACATAATATTTATTTGAAGTATACATTTATAGAAAAGAGAGCAGAGAAAGAACAAGCAAAAGGACAAAACTATGTACAAGTAGGGAGTGTTCTTTATTTTTACAACATATTCATTGATTTGTGAGAATAAAATCAGGCTTATGAGGTGTTATGTAGTTAAACCATTTTCCCCAGTATGAATCAAATTGTTCCAGCTTATGATTAACAGATGCTGTTATCTTCTCCATTTTGTAAATGTCCATTGTAATTTCCATCCATGCGTTTAAAATTGGGCTCTCCTGTGATAACCATTTCCTAGTAAGAGTCTTTTTACCAGCCACCAACAGTATATTCATTAAATATTTATCTCTTTTCAACCATTCTTGAGGTATATACCCAAAATATGTAGTCTTACTCTCTAAGGGTATTTCACATTTAAAGATGTCTTGTAGGGCATTGTGTATCCCCCTCCAATAGTCTTTGATAACAGGGCAGTCCCAAAAAATATGATAATGATTTGCATTTTGATTTCTACAATTTCTCCAGCAAACAGGGAGGTTACTATCATAATGGGATTTCTGAGAGGGTATAATAAAATATCTTGATGCACCATCAATAACTCTCGGAGACGGGAGGCGAACGATAGGCTTTTATTAGCAGCAAGAGACCACGATTAGCAGCAAGAGACCACCACACAACATCCTAGAGACTGAGGGGGAAGCAGTGCCTCCAATCACCTTTATACAGGGGTCTGTGGGAGGAGCCACAGGAGCAGTCATCAGGGGGCGTGTCCAGACACGTATATGTAGTTCACCACAGACGGGAGGCAAACAATAGGCTTTTATTAGCAGCAAGAGACCACGATTAGCAGCAAGAGACCACCACACAACATCCTGGAGACTGAGGGGGAAGCAGTGCCTCCAATCACCTTTATACAGGGGTCTGTGGGAGGAGCCACAGGAGCAGTCAGCAGAGGGGCGTGTCCAGACAGGTATACGTAGTTTACCACATATCTTATCAAGTTTTTCCACCCGAACTCCCTCCATTTCTGTGAACTGGTACACTTCCATTGATATCTCCATATTATTGTCCATTCTTCCTCAGATATAATTGTCCCTCCTTCCTTCTCCCATTTTGTTTTAATGTATGAAGTCAAATGTGTTTTAAGATTTAACAAACCCTTATACACACTTGAAATGATTCTACTACCATTATTTGAATTATATGCTTTTCTAAATAGCTCTATCAAACATGTACTTGCCTTGGTTACATTTTTAGCTGTCCTATTAACATAATGTTGCATCTGTAAATACCGATAAAAGTCTTGTTTTTCTAACAAGTGTTTCTCTTTAAGCATTTCAAAACTGAACAGTGTTCCTTCTTTCATTATGTTGCAAAGAACTGTTATTCCTTTAGCTGTCCAGTCTTTAAATCTAGCATCCAGTTTATTCAGTGTAAAATCCAAGTCATATGCACACCATATAAGAATTGCTTTGTGGAGACCTCGTCTGTCTGTAAATGGAGTAGCTGCAGTTATTGTGCTGCTCCCAGTTTTGTTCCTCTCCCCCTAGTTTAAACTTCAAATTTAAATCTTTATTTGCTGATTCTTGAAGGGGTACAATATGTCTTGGAGGAGTGGGAAGAACTTGTCTGAGCCTAGTGATAAAGGCAATGGGAAAGGAAAGATGCAAAAGGAAAGATCTGATGAAATGCCATTGTGGGCTGAAGATATGGCTCAGACACTGAATTCAATTAAAGATCAGAATGGTTCAATTAAAGACCAACTGGAAAAGAATAGTAATAAAATGATGTCATTTCTGGAAAACTTAAAGACCTAGAAACACAAGTTATTACACATGAAGAGGAATTGAAGGTAACTAAGCAAATATTGCTTGAAACTATAACTCGTTTGGAAAGATGTCAAAATAAGATTATAGACCTGGAAACTAGATCTTGTTGAAGGAAAATACGAATTTTCGGGTTGCAGGAAGAAGCCGAAAATGGAGATTTAACTGCTTACTTTGGTAAGCTTTTTCATACCTTATTTCCTACTATATTATCACAGCCTCCTGCTACAGAAAGAGCACACACAGAGCTTTTACTTCGAGATCTAAAGATCCAAATAAACCAAGGTCTGGTCTGGTTTGTTTTCATCATTCTAAAATTAAAGATCAAATAATGCGACAGACAAGAAAACAGAGAGTTTTTAGATTTGAGGAATCTGAGCTCCGTTTTTATGAGGATTATCCGAAGGAGGTAATGAAACAAAGATCAAAATTTGCTTTGGTAATGAAACAGGCATACGATAAGAAACTGTTCCCCTCTTTGCGTTACCCAACAAGAATTAAAGTTTTTCCTCCTAATTCTCCTCCTCGTACTTTTTTTGATCCTAAAGTTGCACTGGCGTTCGTTCAAACAATACCCACTGTGACTGACGATTGAACTGTATGGAAGACTGCTTGGTTATCTGCATGTTATTGGCATTTCGGAAAGAAGATTAATGAAGGCTATTTGGACATTTCATTGAGAGACTATTAAAGGAAGATAAGGGGACTTGTTCATCATTGCATATCATTTGTTTTTTTTGGAAAGAAGATTTATGGTTCAAGTATGACTGTTTGAATGGTTATCCGGACATTCGACTGAGAAAAAGAAGATAAAGGGACTTGTTCCTTTAACCTAATATCTGATTTCATGTTTTTGTTGTTTCTTTCTTAATTAATTAATTTGTAGTTTTTCCTACAATGGGGCTTTTTTAATATATACTTAGGTTCAATTACTTATATAATATTACTAGTTGGTATTTTTGAAAATTTAGTTGGGTTAAACATACTATTGACCTTTATTTTGCTTTTTTGCTCTTTTTTTGGAAAAACTTTGTTGATCTGTTATTAAACACTATGCTTAGGTTTTTCTAGGTAATATATTTTAGATCTTAATAATTGCTTATTTTTAAAAATTTCTTTTCAATATATTAGTATGTTTTTATATATTTATTTATTTATTATACTTTATTATACCAAACAACTGATACTAGAGCATACAATCATCACAGTGATATTTGCTTCGCGCTCCCTGAAGTACAAGTCAAAGTAAATATAATAAAAATTTTAATTATAAATCGTAATTAGAAAATAGAAAAGGGAAAGTAAGGTAGTGCAAGTCAGGTCCGGATATTTGGAAGGTACGGCCCAGATCCGGGTCAGGATCTGTTCAGCAGTCTTATCACAGTTGGAAAGAAGCTGTTCCCAAATCTGGCTATACGAATCTTCAAGCTCCTGAACCTTCTCCCAGAGAGAAGTGGGGCAAAAAGTGTGTTGGCTGGGTGGGTCTTGTCCTTGATTATCCTGGCAGCACTGCTCCAACGGTGTGTGGTGTAAAGTGAGTCCAAGGATGGAAGATTGGTTTGTGTGATGTGCTGGGCTATGTTCACGATCTTAACCATATAACCATATAACAATTACAGCACGGAAACAGGCCATCTCGGCCCTTATAGTCCATGCCGAACGCTTACTCTCACCTAGTCCCACTGACCCGCACTCAGCCCATAACCCTCCATTTCTTTCCTGCCGTAAGAAATGGAACTACATATACCTGTCTGGACTGCTCCTGTGGCTCCTCCCACAGACCCCTGCTGACTGCTTCTGTGGCTCCTCCCACAGACCCCTGTATAAAGGCGATTGAGGCCTGAGGCCGGCCTCATTCTCCAGGATGTAGTGTTGTTCACTCTTCCAGTCAATAAAAGCCGATACCTCGCTTCTTATGTCTCAGAGTGAGTTATTGATGGTGCATCAATACCTATCCAATTTTACTTTAAACAACAATACCATATAACTAGGGCTGCAGAGAGGTCTTTAAACTAACTAGTGGGGGGGAGGATTCTAGAGAGCAAATAATTAAAAAGACAATGGAGAAGGTAATGGATGTAGGTAAAAGTGGAGGAATAAAAAGACAGAGTGTGTCAGGAGGGGAAAGAATGTACGGAGATAAGCGTAAAGTTGTACAAAAGGAAAAGGTAGGAAATAAGTGTCAAACATATTTGAAAGTCCTTTATTTGAATGCACGTAGTATTAGGAATAAAATTGATGAGTTGATGGTACAGATAATTACGTATGGTTATGATATTGTGGCAATTACGGAAACATGGCTGCAGGGTGACCAGGACTGGGAATTAAACATACAAGGGTATTCGACAATTAGGAGAGACAGGCAAGAAGGAAAAGGAGGTGGGGTGGCTATGTTAATAAAGCAAGAAATCACTGCAATAAAGCGAAATGATATTGGCTCAAAGGATCAGGATAACGAAACAATTTGGGTAGAAATAAGAAATAGTAAAGGGAAAAAAGCAGTGGTGGGAGTAGTCTATAGGCCTCCAAACAGCTGTAACTCAGTTGGTCGGAGCATAAATCAGGAAATAGTTGGGGCTTGTAATAAGGGAACAGCTATAATTATGGGGGATTTTAACTTTCATATTGACTGGACTAATCAAGTGGGACACGGCAGCCTTGAAGAAGAGTTTATTGAGTGTATTCGGGATGGGTTCCTTGATCTGGTCCTGTGTAATGAGACAGGACTAATAAAAAATGTCCTAGTAAAGGATCCCCTTGGAATGAGTGACCATAACATGGTCAAATTCCATATTCAATTAGAGGATGAGAGGGTTGGATCTCAAACAAACGTACTGAGCTTAAATAAAGGAGACTATGATGGTATGAGAGTGGAATTGCTTAAGATGGATTGGGAAAATAGATTAAAGGGTAGATCGGTACTTGATCAGTGTTGTATATTTAAGGAGTTATTTTACAACTATCAAGAAAAATATATTCCATTGAAGAAAAAAAGGTGTAAAAGAAAAAATAGTTATCCGTGGCTAAGTAAAGAAATAAAGCAAAGTATACGACTAAAAAGAAAGTTATATAAGGTAGCTAAATCTAGTGGGAAGATTGAAGATCGAGAAGCTTTTAAAGATCAGCAGCAAATAACAAAAAGATTGATTAAGAAGGGGAAGATAGATTATGAAAGTAAATTGGCGAAAAACATAAAAGCAGATAGTAAGAGTTTTTATAGTTACATAAAAAGAAAAAGGGTGACTAAAGTAAATGTTGGTCCCCTAGAAGATGAGACCGGGAAACTAATGGTAGGGGACATGGAGATGGCGGAAACGCTGAACATATATTTTGTATCAGTTTTTACAGTAGAGGACACTCAAAATATCCCAACACTGGATAAACGGGGGCTCTAGGGGGAGAGAAGCTAACTACGATTCAAATCACCAAGGAAATGGTACTTGATAAATTAATGGGACTGAAGGTGGATACATCCCCTGGACCGGATGGCTTGCATCCTAGGGTCTTAAGGGAAGTGGCGGTCGGGATTGTGGATGCATTAGTGATAATTTTTCAAAACTCGCTGGACTCGGCAATGGTTCCAGCAGATTGGAAAAATGCTAATGTAACTCCTTTATTTAAAAAGGGCAATAGACAGAAGGCTGGGAATTATAGGCCAGTTAGCCTAACATCTGTGGTTGGCAAAATGTTGTAATCAATAATTAAGGAAACAGTAACAAGGCATTTGGATAAACATAGCTTAATAGGACAAAGTCAGCATGGCTTTACAAAAGAGAAGTCATGTTTGACAAATTTGTTGGAGTTCTTTGAGGACATAACATATAGGTTAGATAAAGGGGAACCAGTGGATGTGGTGTATTTGGACTTCCAAAAGGCATTTGACAAGGTGCCACACCAAAGATTATTACTTAAAGTAAAAAATCATGGGATTGGGGATAATATTCTGGCATGGGTGGAGGATTGGCTTTTTAACAGAAAACAGAGAGTTGGGATAAATGGTTTATTCTCAGACTGGCAGTTGGTGACTAGTGGTGTTCCACAGGGGTCGGTGTTGGGACCCCAACTCTTTACAATCTACATTAATGATTTGGAGAAAGGGACTAAATGCAACGTATCGAAGTTTGCTGATGACACAAAGATGGGAGGGAGTGTAATGAGTGCGGAGGACATTGAAACCCTGCAGGGGGACATAGATAGGCTGAGTGATTGGGCAGACATTTGGCAGATGAAATATAATACTGACAAGTGTGAGGTCTTGCACTTCGGCAGGAAAAATAATAGAGCAAGTTATTATCTAAATGGAGAGAAACTGGAAAGTGCTTCTGTGCAAAGGGATCTGGGGGTCCTGGTGCAGGAAACACAAAAAGTTAGTATGCAAGTGCAGCAGGTGGTCAAGAAGGCCAATGGAATGCTGGCTTTTATTGCTAGGGGGATGGAGTATAAGAACAGGGAGGTCTTACTGCAGTTGTACCCGGTATTGGTGAGACCACACCTGGAGTACTGTGTGCAGTTCTGGTGTCCATATTTAAGAAAGGACATACTGGCTCTCGAGGCAGTGCAGAGAAGGTTCACTAGGTTAATTCCGGGGATGGGTGGGTTGATGTATGATGAGAGGTTGAGTAGATTGGGACTCTACTCATTGGAGTTCCGAAGAATGAGAGGCGATCTTATTGAAACATATAAGATTGTGAAGGGGCTTGATCGGGTGGATGCGGGGAGAATGTTCCCAATGATAGGTGAAACTAGGACTAGGGGGCATAATCTTAAAATAAGGGAATGCCGTTCCAGGACTGAGATGCGGAGAAATTTCTTCACTCAGAGGGTAGTGGGGCTGTGGAATTTACTGCCCCAGAGAGCTGTGGAAGCTACTACACTCAATAAATTCAAAACGGAGATAGACATTTTCCTGGATAAAAATGGCATTAGGGGATACGATGAGCGAGCAGGTAAGTGGACATGAGGCTAGATTTAGATCAGCCATGTGATCTCCTGGACCAGTTTTCGATAGCCTGGATGGGTCGGAGAGGAATTTTCCAGATTTTTTCTCCTCAATTGGCAACTCGGTTTTTTTCCCCGGGTGATCACATGGGTTTGGGCGGGATGAATAATAAAATAAAATGGGCGGCATGGTGCCCTGTTGGTTGGCACTGTTGCCTTGTGGGATTCGGTGAAAACTAGAGTTAAGATTGGATCAGCCATGATCTTGTTGAATGGCGGAGCAGGCTTGAGGGGCCGATTGGCCTACTCCTGCTCCTATCTCTTATGTTCTTATGTTCAAACCTGCCTCTACCACTTCTACTGGAAGCTCGTTCCACACAGCTACCACTCTCTGAGTAAAGAAATTCCCCCTCGTGTTACCCTTAAACTTTTGCCCTCTAACTCTCAACTCATGTCCTCTTGTTTGAATCTCCCCTACTCTCTGCAGCTTCTTCTGGTCTTGGACAGGACAACTTCCATACCAGGTTGTGATGCACCCCAGAAGAATGCTTTCTACGGTGCACCTATAAAAATTTTAAAAATTATAAAAGTTTTAGTGGACAGGCCAAATTTCTTCAGCTTCCTCAGGAAGTAATGGCGCTGGTGGGCTTTCTTGGCAGTGGACTCTGCTTGGTTAGACCAAGTCAGGTCATTTGTGATATTCACCCCGAGGAACTTAAAGCTTTTGACCTGTTCCATCTGTGCACCACCAATGTAGATGAGGTCATGCAGTCCACTACTCCTTCTGAAGTCAACAACCAATTCCAACAGAATATTATAAAACAATAATTAAACAACCAATAGAATATTATAGCATCTTATAACCAAATTTAAAGCTTTTTTTAGGGATTTAATGTTAAATTTAAGATGGTGATGGTTTTTCTTTTTAAGAGATAATTTTTTTGGCTCTCTCTTTGTTTAAAAGAGATTAAGTATAAACATGGGATAGTTTGTAGATGCTGGAATGTAAACAAGTTGAGACTTTGTTGTTCCTCTCACAAGGTCAGTGGGTTTCATCTTTTTAAACTTGTTTTTTCTACAGACAGGGCAGTCCCTGGCTTCGTATTCTATCATAGGGTGCTTGCTTCTTTCCGGGCTGTGGGGGAGGGGTGGGGTTAGAGTTAGGGGGTTTTTCCCATTGGGTGGTTCTGGAGCATACTTGTTCTCTATGCGGTTGTATTCTTCATCGCCGTCATTTTTGATCATCCCGTATTGGTATGTGCTCTGCGCATGTGTAAGGTAGAATAAAATTATAGTATGATATTTAAACGGATTAATGTAATGAGTTGGAATGTATGTGGTTGGAATCATCCTACCAAATGATAAAAGACTTTTAAAATCATTAACCGATTCCAACCTGTTATAATTTTTGTCCAAGAGACGCATATCAGGGCAGGAGATCAAAATAGAATTTTTGGATGGTGGACAGGTTTGCAATTTCACTCCACTTCTCAAAGTAAAACTATGGGAGTGACTATTTTTATTAACTCCAATATTTCATTTACTCAAGAGGATATTAAGTCAGATTTTAATGGTAGATTTTTAATTGTTAAAGGAGTAATTTGTAACAGGAAAGTTTTTTTGGTCAATTTGTACAGTCCTAACTTAGATGATCCTTCCTTTTTTAAAAATGTATTAGCTTTACTGCCTGATTTAAATGAATAATGAATTGATATGAATTGATAATGGGCAGGGATTTTAACTGTTTTTTAAATCCTTTGATTGACAAGAGCTCAACCAATCAGCAACTTTCAAATCACTCTGAGTCACTTATTAATTCCTTTTTGATCGATTTTGGATTGATTGAACTATGGAGATATTTACACCCTGATGACAGAGAATATTCTATTTTTCACATGTTTATAGAAAATATTCGAGGATCGATTATATTATAGTTGACCCTCGCTTCTTGCCTAGTATTAAGAATTGTGAGAATGATGCTAGTACTGTATCTGATCATGCGCCTCTAAGTTTGTCTTTTGAACTTGATGATGTCATTCTTGCCCGCCCACATGGCGCCTGTCTCAGACATTATTGCAAAACTTTGACTTTGTCTGCTTCATTGAAACCCAGATAAAAGAATTTTTTCTTTTAAATAATATAGGGGGTACGTCTAAATTAATCATATGGGATACATTTAAAGCATTTTTACATGGTCAGATCATTTCTTATTCAGTTAAGCTTAAAAAACAGACTAAAGTAGAATTAGATAAGATTTCAAAACAAATTAAAGATTTAGATAATATTTATGTGATTTCCCCTAATATTGATTGATTTAAACAAAGGGTGGAACTCCAATCATAATATAATTTACTATTAACCTATCCTAAAATAACAAACTGCTTGCATCTCAATTAAAAAAAGCCAGAGCCAAAAGGCAAATTTTGAAAATCCGTAGGAAAGACTTGGGAATATGAAGAAATTAATAAGCTTTTTCAATATTTTTATACTGAACTTTATAAATCTCAATTTCCAGTAGATTCTTCTAAAATGAATGCTTTTTTTTTTACGAAAGTTTGCTTTTCCTCAAATCTCTGTTGAGGAACAAAAGGCTCTTGATGCCCAAATTACTGAAGCTGAAATTCATAAAGCTATTTTTCAATGCAATCTGGTAAGGCCCCTGGACTTGATGGCTACCCTGTAGAATTTTATAAAGCATTTGGAAAATTGCTCTTTCCATGTATGTTGGAAATCTTTAAGGATTCTTTTGTGAAAGGTGATTTACCCTTTACCTTTTATGAGGCTTCTATTTCTTTAATCCTTAAAAAGGATAAAGATCCTACTGATTGTGCATCATTTCATTATTGAATGTCGATGCTAAGATCCTGTCAAAGATAATTGCCAATCAGTTGGAAAATATAATGGATGAAATTATTTTTAAACATCAAACAGGCTTTATAAAGGATCATTATCCCTTTTCAAATGTTCAAAGATTATTTAACATTATACATTCATCTTCTTTTAAAACTTCACAATGCATCGTCTCTTTGGATGCTGGAAAAGTGTTCGATCGAGTCAAATGGAAATATGTATTTAATGTTTTAGAGAAATTTGGTTTTGGTGTTAATTTTAATAATTGGATTAGAATGGTATATAAAACTCCTATTGCTACTGTTATTACTAATAACTGTCGATCCCCTTTTTTTCAAGGTTGTCCATTAAGTCCTTTCTTATTTAACTTAGTATTAGAACCCCTTGCTATCGCTCTTCGTGAAGCTAAAGATATTTATGGGATTCTTGTGAATGAGACCATTCATAAGATTTCTCTTTACACTGAAGATTTACTGGTTTATATATCTAATCCTGAGGAATCTATCCCTGCCTTGCTAAAATTAGAAACATAGAAACATAGAAAATAGGTGTAGGAGTAGGTCATTCGGCCCTTCGAGCCTGCACTGCCATTCAGCATGATCATGGCTGATCATCCAACTCAGAACCCTGTACCTGCTTTCTCTCCATACCCCCGATCCCTTTAGCCACAAGGGCCATATCTAACTTCCTCATAAATATAGCCAATGAACCAGCCACAGCTGTTTCCTGTGGCAGAGAATTCCATGGATTCACCACTCTCTGTGTGAAGAAGTTTTTCCTTATCTCGGTCCTAAAAGGCTTCCCCTTTATCCTTAAACTGTGACCCCTCGTTTTGGACTTCCCCAACATCGAAAACAATCTTCCTGCATCTAGCCTGTCCAATCCCTTTAGAATTTTATACGTTTCAATAAGATCCCCCCTCAATCTTCTAAATTCCAGTGAGTATAAGCCTAGTCGATCCAGTCTTTCTTTATATGAAAGTCCTGCCATCCCAGGAATCAATCTGGTGAACCTTCTTTGTGCTCCCTCTATGGCAAGAATGTCTTTCCTCAGATTAGGGGACCAAAATTGCACACAATATTCTAGGTGCAGTCTCACCAAGGCCTTGTACAACTGCAGTAGAACCTCCTTGCTCCTGTACTCTATTCCTTTTGCTATGAATGCCAACATACCATTTGCCTTTTTCTCCACCTGCTGTACCTGCATGCCCACCTTCAATGACTGGTGTACAATGATACCCAGGTCTCGTTGCACCTCCCCTTTTCCTAATCGGCCACCATTCAGATACCGTAAATTCCGGACTACAGAGCGTACCTGATTAAAAGCCGCACACTCTAATTTTAGAAAGAAAATCAATTTTGTACTTGTACAAGCCGCACCGGATTTTAAGCCGCAGGTGTCCCGCGTTGTAATATGAGATATTTACACAGAAAGATATTACACGTGAGGATTTTTTAACTTTTAATTAAATCCGTATGGTAACATAAACAAATACATATTGCAAATGCTTTTTTTCGAACCGTGCCTGTAACACGGCTACTTTTAAATATACATATGTATCGGTAACACACAAATTACGTTGCGTATACTTTTTTACTGAACAGTGCACGAACAACATTCCAATATCTCCTAACGACTGGTAAAAAAATATATACTGCAGCCTACCAGGAAAAGTTATTAATCGCCTTTAACTTAAAAGCTGCATCATATGCTGGCAGCGTTCTCGCTCGGGTCTAATGCCGCTCGCCCCCTCCTTTCCATTTATCGCAAACCGGTATTTTCCCACAAGACGCAGCGAAACCGGATGTGACGTCATAGCATTCCAGGATGTAGTACAGAAAACAAATATACTTAAAACATTTCTAACTTTAACTAGAAAATACTAACAAATGAATTACTAAGCGAAAATATTATAAACTAAATAACTGCCATAAAGGCAGCACAATGCTTTTCTTCGAGTGTTTTCCATGTTGATGAGGGTGAGTACAAATGACTGATTTACAATAATTTAATTGTGAAAGTGCGCTTGATTTATCGTACAATTTCATTGGACCTCTGTGAACTACTCATCAATTTTATTGGTCTATACTGTTACGAGGCAAAATGTTTTTGGCGGCATGAAAAAAAAACATGTATTAGCCGCACCGTAGTAAAGGCCGCAGTGTTCAAAGCGTGGGAAAAAAGTAGCGGCTTATAATCCGGAATCTACGGTAATAATCTGTTTTCCTGTTCTTCCAACCAAAGTGGATAACCTCACATTTATCCACATTAAATTGCTTCTGCCATGAATTTGCCCACTCACCTAACCATTCCAAGTCACCCTGCATCCTCTTAGCATCCTCCTCAAAGCTAACACCGCCGCCCAGCTCCGTGTCATCCGCAAACTTGGAGATGATGCATTTAATTCCCTCGTCTAAATCATTAATATATATTGTAAACAACTGGGGTCCCAGCCCTGAGCCTTGCGGTACCCCACTAGTCACTGCCTGCCATTCTGAAAAGGTCCCGTTTACTCCCACACTTTCCTTCCTGTCCGCCAACCAATTCTCTATCCACATCAATACCATACCCCCAATACCGTGTGCTTTAAGTTTGCACACTAATCTCCTGTGTGGGACCTTGTCAAAAGCCTTTTGAAAATGTAAATATACCACATCCGCTATTTAATTATTCATTATTTAATGAATTTGGAGATTTTTCAGGATATAAAATAAATTTTAATAAAAGTGAACTGTTTCCTTTAAATGACTCTGTTTCTATATATGATAATATTCCTTTCAAAGTCACGGATTCCTTTAGATATTTAGGTGTTATAATCACTAAAAAATATAAAGATCTTTATAAAGCTGATTTTTTTCCCTTGGTAGTTTCTATGAAGTATTTATTTAGTAGATGGAACACACTTACATTTTCACTTGCTGTTCACATCCATATAGTCAAAATGATGATTTTACCAAAATTTTTATATTTATTTCAGAATATCCCTTTTTTTTGACTAAGAAGTTTTTCAATCAGATTGATTCTATAATTTCATCTGTTATTTGGAATAATAGAAGACCAAGAATTAGTAAATGTCACTTACAAAAATTGAAGAAGGATGGAGGTCTTGCTTTGCCTAATTTAAGAATGTATTACTGCGCTGTTAATGTGTGATATATGTCCTTTTGGGTACATTGGGTTGATAAGAACGAGCGGCCATTTTGTGTAGACTTGGAATTGAAAGCTGTGAAACAGTTTTATTTGAACTCATTATTGGGAGCTGCTTTACCTATACAATTAGCTAACGTGCTAACCTTTGATTTGTTATACCCTTTGATTAAGCATTCTTTACAAACTTGGCTCCAATTCCATAATGTTTTTAAACTTTAAAAATTTAAACTTTGTAGTTTAATTTATTGAAATTACCGTAGATTCCGGATTTTAAGCCGCTACTTTTTTCCCACATTTTGAACAGCTTTGAACTCTGCGGCCTTTAATACGAAGCGGCTAATACATGGTTTTTTTTCATGCCGCCAAAAACATTTTGCCTCGTAACAGTAGACCAATAAAATTGATGAGTAGTTCACAGAGGTCCAATGAAATTGTACGATAAATCAAGCGCACTTTCACAATTAAATTATTGTAAATCAGTCATTTGTATTCACCCTCATCAACATGGAAAACACTCGAAGAAAAGCATTGTGCTGCCTTTATGGCAGTTATTTAGTTTATAATATTTTCGCTTAGTAATTCATTTGTTAGTTAAAGTTAGAACTGTTTTAACTATATTTGTTTTCTGTACTACATCGCGGGATGCTATGACGTCACACCCGGTTTCGCCGCGTCTTGTGGGATACCGGTTTGCGATAAACGGGAAGGAGGGGGTGAGCGGCGGAGCGAAAACGCTGCTTTTAAGTTAAAGGCGATCAATAACTTTTCCTGGTAGGCTGCAGTATATATATTTTTTACCAGTCGTTAGGAGATATTGGAATGTTGTTCAGTAAAGAAGTATACGCAACGTATATTTAAAAGTAGCCGCGTTACCGGCACGGTTCGAAAAAAAGCATTTGCAGTATGTATTTGTTTATGTTACCATATGGATTTAATTAAAAGTTAAAAAATCCTCACGTGTAATATCTTTCTGTGTAAATATCTCATATTACAACGTGGGACACCTGCGGCCGAAAATCCGGTGCGGCCTAAAATCCGGTGCGGCCTGTACAAGTAAAAAATTGACTTTATTTCTAAAATTAGAGCCAGCGGCTTTTAATCAGGTGCGCTCTGTAGTCCGGAATCTACGGTACTTTTTTATGCCTTCTTTGAGTGATCTGATTTTTTTACTTTGAAAAAATAAAGGTATTAATTCTTTTTTGGATCTATTTAAAGAAGATAGACTGATGTCTTTTGAACAATTAGTTCATAAATATTCGTTTTCATACTCACACTTTTTACAATACCTTCAAGTTAGACATTTCTTAAAAAATTATTTAAGTAATTTTCCTTACATATTTGATGCCAACCTGTTCCCTATTTATCCGCTGTCTGCCTGTCTGTCGACACTACCTGTCAGTCTACATCAGTCTTTATGTATCGATACGTCTCTCTTCACCTGTCTGTCTGTGCCAGGCACTCCACATCCATCTGTCCACAACAGGCCGTCAATATCACCCTGTCTACATCAGCCTATTAACTCACCTTGTTTATATCATTCTATTTATAACAGCCTGCCATCTTAGACCTGAATAAATAAGTCAGTCTATTACGTCCTTTCTATGTTGGACAATCGATATTAGCCTGTTTATATCACTGATAATTTCCTGCCTCCCAACCTTTTCAGCCTGTCTAAATTAGGCTGCTTATATCGACACGACTACACATGCCTCTTTGAGCAGTGAGTATTGAACTGTTGCATCATCTTGTGTCGTTCAATATCCTGCCTCCTGCACAAGCCAATCTCTAATAGCCTGTTTCTATATCAGTCTGTGCATATTACCCTGTGAAAACTGAACTCTTAACATCATGGTGTTGGTATCAATACATTAGATGAGCCTTCCCAAAAATTATTCCTTTAATTTCAGCTCTGCCCTTGGCAACCACCCTCACACATACAAAGTGATTTTCACTGTCAGTAAAACATTTCTCTACGGACACTTCAGCGTGTTGCCACATTCCCAAAGATTGTGTCCAACACTGCCCCGTCTCTGGTGGGACTCTTCATGTTCTCACTCATAAAGATATCCCGGATGCAATTTCATCTTCAATGCTCTCTACGCCTTTCAGATGTAGGAACCTCAATGTGAGCCACTGTCTACAAGCCCAGAAACCCAGGTTCAATCCTGTCACCGATTACTCAACGTGTAGAGTTTGTCTTCTGTGTAATTGGCTGCGTTGGTTCCTCCAGCCCTTAAAGACATGAGGATAGGCCGCTGTAAATTGCCCCTCGTGTGTAAGTGTTGGTGAGAAGGGGATAAGAATGTGGAAGTATAAACAACGAGCAAATGAATGACTCAGTGTAGTGTTGGTGTAGTTTGAGGGCTAGTACAGAGATAGTGGGCTGAATGTCCTGTTTCTATTCAGTATCTCTCTCGGAGATGGAGAAAACCACCCAACTTTACAGACTCAAGCACAAGAACCTGCAAGATGCTGGATTCCAAAATTAACAACAAAAAAAGCTACTGAAGCAGATCTCTGGGGGCAGTGAGATATTCTACATTTTGGGTCCTCCCTAGATTTTGGACTGAAGGGACAGGGAGCAGAACGGCAGGACTAAGCATTGAGGGAAAGTGCTAACAAGTGATAGGTGGGTCCAGCTGAGGAGTTGATTGGTAGATGGAGTCAGGTGGGGAGAGAAGGGAGGAAATAGTAACAGAGGCTGAAGGTGATAGGTGGAGAAAACAAAGACAGAAAGAATCTGGAGTTGGATTAAAGAAACAGGAAAGTCAAGCATGGAACCAGATCATGAAGGGACAATGGGGAGATGGAAACAGTTGTGGGAGGGGAGATCTTGCAGTGGAGAGAGATTGGGGCCTGTTATGAGTAATGTGTGGGTAATGGGCATCTGGGGTAAGTGGAAGAGGGGAGAGAGAGAGAGAGAGAGAGAAGTGGGAGAGAGGTGGGGTATGTGTGTGGATTGCTGAGTGTGCCAGCTGGTGAGTCTATGTGGCACAAAGCGTGTCGTTGGTTTAAATTGATGTTTCACTTGTCAGTGAGTTGTCAAACCTGTCTGGCACTTGTTCACTAACCAATATGAGACCCTGCAATGCATTCCATCGTTTTATTGTAGTCAACAGTGTTCATACCCACATCCTATTACACATTACAATGTTGATTTACATAGTAACTTGTCTGAATGAACACAAATGAAATGGGTGTAAAAATAATCCTGCAATTTTCATTTAAGACAATCAAATGTAGAGGGAGTTCATTTTTGGTACCTTTGTGTGGAAATTTTATAAAACAACACTAAAACTTTAAGTAATACACACAAAATCATGGAGATCACACAAAACAAAATCAGCACATCAGACAGCATCTCTCGAGAGGAATAAATAGTCCATGTTTCAGGCTGAGATCTTCATCAAAAATGGATGGGAGCGGGTAGGAGGAAGGTGTGGGGGAGGGGAATGTGTATAAGCTGATGTTTTGATTGCGTTCATATTTGTCAGAGATGCTTTGTATTTATATTATCTCCAGCAGTAAAATTATGCCACTGGTGCTTTGGGTATCAATGAAGATCTCCATCTCAGGTCATGTCCATTATCGTGTCAGTAAACTCCTCTCAGCTCTCAGTACAGTCGGTCATACAATTCCCGGGTGGGGACTGAGGAATACTATCGCACTCAGATGAGGAAGGATTCTTCATTGCTGTTTCTTCATTGTTTTACCATTCTGGGTAATTGTTAGCCCTGAACTGAACCCCCAAGCCTCGAGGATTGGTGGACCACAAACAAGAAAAATCTGCAGATGCTGGAAATCCGAGCAACACACACAAAATCGTCAAAGCTGCAATCCCCTTCACGGGCAGACGGACGTTTCATCTGCCAGCGAGTGGAACTGTTTCACGGCCAAGGGTATCTGGTGAGGCCGAGTATAGATAGATAGATAGATAGATAGATACTTTATTCATCCCCATGGAGAAATTCAACATTTTTTCCAATGTCCCATACACTTGTTGTAGCAAAAACTCATTATATACGATACTTAACTCAGTAATAATATGATATGCATCTAAATCACTAAATCATCCAGGTGTGTTTGCACATGAACGTGTGTGTGTGTGTGTGTGTGTGTGTGTGTGTGTGTGTGTGTGTGTGTGTGTGTGTGTGTGTGTGTGTGTGTGTGTGTGTGTGTGTGTGTGTGTGTGTGCCTGCATGAGAGAGAGAGAGAGAGAGTTGGGGAAAGTGTATATTGCTGAGTGTACCAATCAGTGAGTCTATGTGATACCAAGCATGTCATTGGTTTCAATTGATGTTTCCACTTGGCAAATCTGACTGCCACTTGTTCACTAACGATATGAAACCCCGTAATGCATTCCATCGTTTTATTGTAGTCAACAGTTTAGTCAGTTTAGTGTAGTCAATTGTAGTTTTATTGTATGCTCATGTCCTATTTGAATTGAGTTCAATTGACTTTATGACTAACATCCTTCAAGTACATGAGTAAAAATCTTTGTTACGTCTCCACTCAAATGTGCAATGTGGAATTATACTGATTTATATAGAACATAGAACATAGAATAGTACAGCACGTTACAGGCCCTTTGGCCCACAATGTTGTGCTGACCCTTAAACCCTGCCTCCCATATAACCCCCCACCTTAAATTCCTCCATATACCTGTCTAGTAGTCTCTTAAACTTCACTAGTGTATCTGCCTCCACCACTGACCCAGGCAGTGCATTCCACGCACCAACCACTCTCTGAGTAAAAAACCTTCCTCTAATATCTCCCTTGAACTTCCCTCCCCTTACCTTAAAGCCATGTCCTTTTGTACTGAGCAGTGGTGCCCTGGGGAAGAGGTGCTGGCTATCCACTCTATCTATTCCTCTTAATATCTTGTATACCTCTATCATGTCTCTTTTCATCCTCCTTCTCTCCAAAGAGTAAAGCCCTAGCTCCCTTAATCTCTGATCATAATCCATACTCTCTAAACCAGGCAACATCCTGGTAAATCTCCTCTGTGCCCTTTCCAATGCTTCCACATCCTTCCTATAGTGAGGCGACCAGAACTGGACACAGTACTCTAAGTGTGGCCTAACTAGAGTTTTATAGAGCTGCATCATTACATCGCGACTCTTAATCTCTATCACTCAATTTATGAAAGCTAATACCCCATAAGCTTTCTTAACTACCCTATCTACCTGTGAGGCAACTTTCAGGGATCTGTGGACATATACCCCCACATCCCTCTGCTCCTCCACACTACCAAGTATCCTGCCATTTATTTTGTATTCTGCCTTGGAATTTGTCCTTCCAAAGTGTACCATCTCACAGTTCCCCAGTTGAACTCCATCTGCCACTTCTCAGCCCACTTCTGCATCCTATCAATGTCTCTCTGCAATCTTCAACAATCCTCTACACTATCTACAACACCACCAACCTTTGTGTCGTCTGCAAACTTGCCAACCCAACCTTCTACCCCCACATCCAGGTCATTAAAAAAAATCACGAAAAGTAGAGGTCCCAGAACAGAACCTTGTGGGACACCACTAGTCACAACCCTCCAACCTGAATATACTCCCTCCACCACAACCCTCTACCTTCTGCAGGCAAGCCAATTCTGAATTCACCTGGCCAAACTTCCCTGGATCCCATGCCTTCTGACTTACTGAATAAGTGTGGAACCTTGTCAAATGCCTTACTAAAATCCATGTAGATCACATCCACTGCGCTACCCTCATCTATATGCCTGGTCACTTCCTCAAAGAACTCTATCAGGTTTGTTAGGCATGATCTGCTCTTCACAAAGCCATGCTGACTGTCCCTCATCAGACCATGATTCTCTAAATGCCCATAGATCCTATCTCTAAGAATCTCTTCCAACAGCTTTCCCACCACAGACGTAAGGCTCACTGGTCTATAATTACCCGGACTATCTCTACTACCTTTTTTGAACAAGGGATAACATTCGCCTCTCTCCATCCTCTGGTACCATTCTCGTGGACAATGAGGACATAAAGATCCTAGCCAGAGGTTCAGCAATCTGTTCCCTCGCCTCATGGAGCAGCCTGGGGAATATTCCTTCAGGCCCCGGGGACTTATCCGTCCTAATGTATTTTAACAACTCCAACACCTCCTCTCCCTTAATATCAACATGCTCCAGAACATCAACCTCACTCATATTGTCCTCATCGTCATCTAGTTCCCTCTCATTGGTGAATAACGAAGAGAAGTATTCATTAAGGAAACACGAGGAAATCTGCAGATGCTGGAGATTCAAACAACACACACAAAATGCCGGTGGAACATCTATAAGGAGAAGCACTGTTGACGTTTCGGGCTGAGACCCTTCGTCATTGAGGACCTCGCTCAATTCCACAGCCTCCAGGCACATCTTCCCACCTTTATCTCCAATCGGTTCTACCTTCACTCCTGTCATCCTTTTGTTCTGCACATAATTGAAGAATGCCTTGGGGTTTTCCTTTACCCTACTCGCCAAGGCCTTCTCATGCCCCCTTCTTGCTCTTCTCAGCCCCTTCTTAAGCTCCTTCCTTGCTACCCTATATTCCTCAATAGACCCATCTGATCCTTGCTTCCTAAACTTCATGTATGCTGCCTTCTTCCATCAAATAATATCAAATATTATTGACAACAGGATAGTCAATATAACATAGAAATACAGTTGCATTAGCATGAGTTAATCAGTCTGAAGGTCTGGTGGAAGAAGCTGTCCCGGAGCCTGTTGGTCCTGGCTTTTGTGCTGCGGTACCGTTTCCCAGATAGTAGCAGGTGGAGCTTTATGGGAGAGTGGCAAAGAGAAAGCCACTGTTGAAAAAAACTCACATGAAATCTTGGCTAGAGTTTGCCAGAAGACATGTGGGAGAAGGTTCTATGATCTGATGAAACCAAAATTGAGCTTTCTTGGCCATCAGACTAAACGCAATGTTCACACACCATCCCTAGCATGAACCACGGTGGTGGCTGCATCGTGCTGTGGGGATGCTTCACTGCAGCAGGCCCTGGAAGGGTTGTGAAGGGAGAGAGTAAAATGAATGCAGCAAAATACAGGGAATTCCTGGAGGAAAACCAGATACAGTCTGCAAGAGAACTTAGGTGAAGATTTGTTTTCCAGCAAGACAATGACCCCCCAGCATAAAGCCAAAGCTACACAGAAATGGCTCAAATACTAAGTTAATGTCCTGGATTGACAAAGTCAGAGTCCAGACCTCAATCCAACTGAGAATTTGTGGCTGAACTTGAAAAGGGCTGTTCACTCACGATCCCCTTGCAATCTGACAGAACTTGAGCAGTTTTGTAAAGAATGGGGAGAATTGCAAAGGGGGTGAATACAGTTCATAGGCACTGTACATTAAACTCAACACTAGGAGTTGCTGAAAGTGCCTGGTTCAAGCCTGACAGTACAGGTGGGGGCTCCTGGTGAGAACATTTGTACCATCGTCAAAGCTGCAATCCCCTTCACAGGCAGACAGACGTTTCATGTACCAGTGAGTGAAACTGTTTCATGTCCAAGGGTATCTGGTGAGTCTAACTGTAGATGTGTGTGTGTGTGTGTGTGTGTGTGTGTGTGTGTGTGTGTCTGTGTGTGTGTGTGTGTGTGTCTGTGTGTGTGTGTGTATGTGTGTGTGTCTGTGTGTGTGTGTCTGTGTGGGGTGGGGTATGTGAGGGTATGTGTGGGGAGATGGGATCTGTGTGCATCACTATGGGTTACTGTGTGTGGCAGCCAACATGTCTGTGTAACTGACAGGTCGTTGGTTTGAACTGATGTTTCTGGCTTGCCGGTGAGTTGACAAACAAGCAAGCCCCTTGTTCACTAACCGACATGAAACCGCGTTGTTTTATCGATGTCAGCACCTTTCATGTCCCACGTTCTATTTCACAATACAATTCGGATGGAAGTGGAAATTTTCTTGAACAATAGTCAGCAGGAGTTTCTGATGTGTTATATTTTATTGTCAATAAAACAAAGTACAGCGATGTTCTGTCATAGCATTCTGTTGCCAGATGAAAAAGGAGAGATTGGAGTTAGAGAACTGTCAGCAAATACAGAGAAGACATGACCACAAAGCAGAGCAGTGGAGATGATATAACAGTAAATGATATTTTACTAATAAACTGCAAAATAACAAGGCACAAGTATTTAAAATGACAAGGCAACAAGATACCTGAGGGCTAGGAGCAACTGGCTGAGTCTGGCTGGTTTGATGGGTGAACAAAGATTATGGTTGCTAGCTGGGTTTAAATAGGTTGCAGGTGATGAGTTGGAAATGAGTAATAGGATTGACTCCTGTTCGCTGGGTGCAGACTGGGAGGTGCCTTCCTCTGCAGACCTGATAGGACCCTTCCCCCATACATCCCGGAATGATCCAAATGGGTCTGATGGAACCCCTTGATGAGTGATGATTAAAAGAAGAAACTAGACAGCACCCAGTCCTTTCCTCCAGGCTCTACCCTGACCATTTGACCAGGTACTGCACACCCAGTCCACAACTGTGTGACTCCATTAACTGACCAACTGTACAATAGACCACCTTCCACCATCCTCTGTCCCACAGGTACAGGCTCGGGAAGGTTGAGTGGTCCATGGAGAGTGGGCTTGACACAGGTCACATGGAAGGTTGGTGTGATCCTGAGAGACATTAAGTGTGTGGCTTCAAGCAATGGGTGATCCTAAAGGATCCAATGAACTGGGGCGAGAGCTTGTGGTAGTCGGTACACAGGGCAGATCTCCTGGTGGCAGGGGGTGTGATTGATACTACGATGACCCAGTGTAGTCTGGCTGAGTGCTGATGGTGGTTAGCCTGTTGGCAGGAGGCATGGTGAACAGCAAGGATGGCCCTCCATGCCCTCCTCCAAGAGTCCCAATGACCTCCATCATTGGTTCCTCTAAGGGAAAAAAAGAACAGAGGTTCATAAACATGAAGGGTGACATAGCTGCAACAGAGGAGATGTGTAGATTGTGGGATAGTTCAGCAGGTGCTCATTCCTTGTGGAAGGGTTTGAGGCGGAGAAGCATCACTTCTCCACTGATTAGCTGTTTCTGATTGACCGTTGGTCTGCGGATGATAGCCAGAGGACAAATTCACTGAGGAATGGACGAGGGAGCAGAAGGCTCTGCCAGAATCTGGAGATGAATTGTGGGCCACAGTCTGACACAATGTCCCGGGGCAGCTGTGGAGGCAAAATAAACGTTGGAGAACGAGGTCGGCCATCTTAGTGGCTGACGGACGTTTGGGGACAGCAGTGAAGTGGGCCGCCTTGGAGAACGGGTCACCACTGTCACGATCACTGTCGCCCCCTTGGAAGGTAGTAACCATGTGTTAAAATCCATGGGTTGCTGATTGGAGGAAGTTGACTGGGCATATTGAGGGCAGACAACGATGGACTTTAGTACACCTGCGATCGTGGTGGGCCACCAGAACCGGTGTCACAGATAATCCAGCGTCTGTTATACACTTGGATGGCCAGAGAGCGACAAGAAGTGGGCCCACTGGAAGCTTCAGAGTACACAGTCACTGGCACGTACATGCAGTTGTCAGGTGTGTCAGCTGGAACTGGCTTCTGTTACAGGTACTGGCAGCTCTGGTTCTCAACGTCCCAGATGATTGGGACGAGGATCTCGGAGGATGGAATGATGGGCTGAAGGTCGATCTCTGTTTCAGCTGGATAGAACTGTCATGACAGGGAACCACCTTAGTGTACTTGGACCCAGGTTGGTAAGAAATGGTGAAGTTCACTTGCTCAAGTAAGAGGGTCCAGTGAGCCTGACTTGAGTTTAATTGCTGGGTTGGTGACTGGATGCTCTATGACAGTGGTCCCCAACCACCGGGCCATGGACCGCTTCGGGGCCACAAAACATGTACTACCGGGCCGCGAGGAAGCAATATGAAACAATATGAGTCAGCTGCACCTTTCCTCATTCCCTGTCACGCCCACTGTTGAACTTGAATGCACGTGTGGTCCTTACCCACGCAAGGTCATCAGTTGCCTAAACGCAGTGATACCCTCGCGTCAGGGATCACTGGTTGGCCTCAGGTAACGTGAGAAGTGCCATTGCTACTGGCCTGGAGCGCAGACAGATGGGCGCCGCCTCTAATCCTGTTCAGCACACCGAATGTTCGTGGGGAACCCGGTGCTCAAATATTCGCAGACGACCTAATTCGGGCTCGGTTTTGTAAGTAGCAGAGCAGCAACCTCACTGCAATCTACAGAAAGTCATCCCTCGAGCCAAACTTTTGTCGGCCGATGGATCCTACCTACCTACGGGCGTGTGGTGGTGGGCGCCCTGTCGCACTCCTCGCTCAGTCAGTCGCTCTCTCCGGAGTGTGACTGCTGCGGCCCCAGCATGGGGACCTCCGGCCCTGATCTTGTCCTCTCACCCCACCTACGACCAGCTGCACCTGGCCAAGGCATCTGGTGACAGGCAGGCAGGAGGCTGGCATTCAGGTCTGGAGGCTGTCCATGAGGCAATGAAGCCCTCAAAACTGCTTTGGCAATCTGAGTCCAAGCACCCTGCACTTAAAGACAAACCCATTGAGTTTTTTTGAGTGGAAAAAGCATGAGCAAGTGGAACAGAAGCAAGTGCTGAGAGCCACGTAAACTAAATTGTGGAATAGACTGGATATAAGGAACCCCCTTCGAGTATCGCAGTCTCCCATCACCCCTTGATGGGACCGTCTTGTTGCAGGGAAACAAGACCAGGGCTCCCAGCGATATTGGTGCATTGCAATGATTTTATATGTTCATACGAGGAAAATAGGTGCTGTGTGTTTAATATCCAAATGTTACTTAAAATGTTATGATGCTATTGACTTATAAGAGATTTATAATTGACTTATCACTATATACTTGCAAGGACAACATGCGCTGTGTGTTTGATATTAGATTCATTAGATAAACCCCTTTAGAAATGAAATTGAATGTATTAGCCGCTTATAGTTGACTTATCACCTATATTCCGGTCGTGATTAACATCCCACCCCCATCCCCGTTGGCAGGTCTGCAAGAATATTGTCAATATTAGACCGGTCCATGGTGCAGAAGGTTGGTGACCCATGCTCTATGAGGTTCTGGCAGTTGGTCCTGATCCGGAAGGGCTTGCTGTTTCCCAGCACCCAGTATCTCCATTCCTCTAAGGCCCTTTGATGGTGAGTAGCTCCTAGTGCACTGTCCCATAATGGCGCTGTGTAGAGTTGAACTTGGGTGAGAAGACACAAGGGTGTATTGTCCCGTCTGGTTGTCGATGGGAGTGGATGGCCACAGTGCCCACGTCAGCTGCGTCCACTTCTATAACACAAGATCCACAGGGTCTCCTGAACCTTGACTGATGAAATAGAAACCAGAAACAATTGAACACGTTACAGGATTCTGCAGTAGTTTAACTCAGTTTGATTACTTACATAGGCACAATTAAGTGGCAAACGTTCACTAAAATCTTGCTTTAAAATGCAAACTTAACTAATTTGCTCTGTATGTACTTTCGGTACCTCTTTCTGCTGTCCCTGTTTTAACAGCTCAGCGCCTGCTTTTTAAACTTTGCTTTCAAATTTGCTTCCGGCCTCTTGAATCTGGGTTGATGACCATGGGTGTGGTGAGTAACTGTTCTCCCACAACTCTGCAACAGCCTCCTTCCTATATCTGCTGCGTGTTATTGAGTTCTGTGTCAATGTTTCCCAGAAAGACCCTTCATGTAGAAAACGAAACTGATAAACAAAGACAAGAGCTAATCTGCACACCTCCATCCATTCTGTGGAGAAGGAACCTACAGCAGTCCTGGCACAGGTTGAGGACCTCCTTTCCCTGCAGATATCACCACTTGCACTGCATTTGCTGAAATCCCTGTCGATATATGAGAACTCGTGAAATAGAGCAATTAATCATCTCAGCAAGGATCAGAGTCTGATCTCCTCCTCTAAGATCAATATACGCCTTCCTTCCCACACAGTAGCCCTCCATTTTTTATCATCCATGAGCCGATCTCAGAGCCTTTTCAAAAGTTCTTAATATATCTCCCTCTACACCTTCCCTGGCGTTCCACACACCCACCACTGTGTAAAAAAACTTACCTTTGACATCCCCACCCCACTGCCCCCCAGTACATGTTACCACAGTCAAATTAAATTATGCCCCTTTGTATTAGTCATCTCTGCTCTGGGATAATTCTCTGACTATCCACTCTATCTCTGCCTCCTATCATTTTGTACACAGCAACACTCCCAATTTGCATCAGTTCACATCCTGGAATGAAGATTAATGATTTAGAAAGATGCTGTTAAAGGAGCCGTATTAATTTGGTTCAAGCTTATTGCTTTCGAGCCACAAAGAAGGATTAGATTTCAGTTAATCTGGGAGTTTTAGTTAGTGGCCCTGTTGGCCTAGCCTGTTTATTATTTTCCCATGTTCTGAACTGTTCATTCCGTGTCTCTCTCTCTCTCCATTTGGGCCATCACTGAACTCTGGACAGTGGATGTGGTGGGTTGAAGGCCTGTTTCTAAGTGATATGACTCTGTGACTCTACAAGGTTCATTACAGGGGAGAAGAGTTAGGAATGGTGTTTAGAAACTGTCAAGCCAAAGAGCATTCAATGATGCTGTGCGGTTTAGTGGCGATTAATTGGAGTATTCCTATGCAATTCAGTTAGACACTCACCCATGGGAGGAGTTCACATATTGTACAAGCAGCAATAGCAATAAAGTTCAGTTGAATAGTCTGCATGCGGGTGTGCTCTGCACTCTCCCTCAGTAACAAACACAACATGCCGACAGAAGTGGTTGATCATTGATGAATTTGTGCTAAAAACGAAGTGAGATCGTCAACAAGTAAGAATTTACAGTAAGATGATTTTTGATTGTATATGTCTATGACAAACTATCCAGAGACTTATTTTGCTAATAGTACGCACCATGAGGCTGATCTGTGACCTCACCAGGGTTCCAGACATCGCCTTCGATCTGCACCCAAAGGTGTACATTGTAATAATCTGTGGGTCATTAGCCTGGGGAATCGCACAGAAACACAGACACAGTAGTGAAGCCTGAGAAGTCAGTCAAACTCTCAGGGAGAGAGAAAAGGAAGACTTTTGCAGACCAAATAAATAAAATAATAAATAAATAAATAGGAAAATGGAGCAAATACCTGCAGTACCTACATCTACATTCCTAATAAAGCCCCCCAGGAAATTTGATTTTTCTAAACCAGGGGACTTTGAGAAACAGCACAGATGCTTTGAGAGATTTAGGGTTGAAGCAATCTCACTCGGGCTTCAGACGAGCATCAAGTCAGCACACTGATATACTGCATGGGGACAAAGCAGATTACATCATGGGTGGATTAGGACTGACTGATGCTCAGGAAAAGGAATACAAAACAGTTCAGGACTAATTTTGGAGAAGAAAGTCGGAGGAGCAGAATGGGAGTGCGGCGGGAGCCATTTTGATTTTTTCTTCTTCTCATCGGAGTTAAGAGAGGCAGGACTGCGCAGGCGTGTGACGTCGTGCAGTGAAGCAGGGAGGATTTGAAAAGGACACAGCCTTAAACAGCGGGCAGCGTCATTTGCGGGCACCAGAGTGAAGGCTTGAGGGCTTGGGCTCAGCCGGCTTAGGCAAAAAGCGGGTGAGGCAAGGTAGGTTCAGTTTTCAGTTTTTTCCTGCTCTTTGAGGAAAGGGGAAGTATGAGTGTGAGGGCAGCTTGTTGTTCTCGGTGTCGGATGTGGGAGGTCCTGGAGTCTCCTAGCCTCCCGGACGGCCACATTTGCACCAGGTGCGCCGAGCTACAGCTCCTAAGGGACCGCGTTAGTGAACTGGAGCTGCAGCTCGATGACCTTCGTTTGGTCAGGGAGAGTGAGGAGTTGATAGGTGGTCACACCAGAGCCTCGGGAGGCAGACAGGTGGGTCACGGTTAGGAGGGGTAAGGGGAACAGTCAGGTTCTAGAGAGTACCCCAGTGGCTGTACCCCTCGACAATAAGTACTCCTGTTTGAGTACTGTAGTGGGGGACGGCCTACCTGGGGGAAGCGACAGTGGCTGTGCCTCTGGTACAGAGTCCAGCCCTGTAGCTCAGAAGGGTAGGGAAAGGAAGCGGAAGGCAGTAGTAATAGGGGACTCGATAGTTAGGGGTCAGATAGGCGTTTCTGTGGACGCGATCAGGAGACCCGGATGGTAGTTTGCCTCCCTGGTGCCAGGGTCCGGGATGTTTCTGCTCACATCCAAGATATCCTGAAGTGGGAGGGTGAGGAGCCAGAGGTCGTGGTACATATAGGTACCAATGACATAGGTAGGAAAAGGGAAGAGGTCCTGAAAGGAGAATATAGGGAGTTCGGAAAGCAGTTGAGAAGAAGGACCACAAAGGAAGTAATCTCGGGATTATTGCCTGTGCCACACGACTGTGAGAATAGGAATAGGATGAGGTAGAGGATAAATGTGTGGCTGAGGGATTGGAGCAGGGGGCAGGGATTCAAGTTTCTGGATCATTGGGACCTCTTTTGGGGCAGGTGTGACCTGTACAAAAAGGATGGGTTGCACTTGAATCGAAGGGGGAGCCAATATCCTGACGGGGAGGTTTGCTAAGGCTACTGGGGAGAGTTTAAACTAGAATTGCTGGGGGGTTGGGAACTGAACTGAAGTGATGAAGGAAGAGACAGTCGGCTCACAAATAGAGAAAGCTTGGAGACAGTGCGAAAGGGAGGATAGCAGGTTATAGAGAAGGGACGCATTCAGACTGATGGTTTGAGACGTCTATTTTAATGCAAGAAGCATCATGAACAAAGCGGATGAGGTTAGAACGTGGATCAGAACTTGGAGCTATGATGTTGTGGCCATTACAAAGACTTGGATGGTGCAGGGGCAGGAATGGCTACTTTGTGCCAGGCTTTAGATGTTTCAGAAAGGACAGGGAGGGAGGCAAAGAAGGTGGGAGTGGCACTGTTGATCAGAGATAGTGTCACGGCTGCAGAAAAGGAGGAAGTCATGGAGGGGTTGTCTACGGAGTCTCTGTGGGTGGAAGTTAGGAATAGGAAGTGGTCAATAACTACTGGGTGTTTTTTATAGACCACCCAATGGGAACAGGGACATTGAGGAGCAGATAGGGAGACAGATTCTGGAAAGGAATAATAATGACATGTTTGTTGTCCTGGGAGATTTTAATTTCTCAAATATTGATTGGCATCTCCCTACAGTGAGGGGTTTATATGGGGTGGAGTTTGTTAGGTGAGTTCAGGAAGGCTTCTTGACACAATATGTAGATAAGGCTACAAGAGGAGAGGCTGTACTTGATCTGGTATTGGGAAATGAACCTGGTCAGGTGTCATTTCTCTCAGTGGGAGAGTATTTTGGAGAAAGCATTGGAGAGAGATAGGAACAGACAAGTTAGAAAAGTGTTTAATTGGAGTAAGGGGAACTATGAGGCTATCAGGGAGGAACTTGGAAGTATAATTGAAAACAGATGTTCTCAGGGGGACATACGGAAGAAATGTGGCAAATGTTCAGGGGATATTTGCATGGGGTTCTGGTAGATACATTCCAATGAGACATGGAAAGGATAGACACACGAAACAAGGAGCAGCTAAAATGCCCAACTGTAGGAGGTGCAGCAAGCCTCCATTCCATGTCTAAGAACTCCTTCCAGCAAAAGAAGTGAAATGCCACCACTGCAATAGTGTGGACCATTATAAAAGCCAGTTTCACTCAAAAACAGTTTTCCAGGGGGTTAAATAAGACCAAAATTCAGAAAGAGTGTAAGCTGCCTTGGAGAAACTGAAACAGGCTGGGATCACTAAATGGAAAGAAATGCAAAATTTGCAAAGGTGAGGTGAAGTTCTTAGGTCAGTTCTTAGGAAATGGCAGATGAATAAAAGAAACATTTTGTAATTCTGACATGGTCCCAGAGAAATTGTAAGTGTCACTCCACTCTTCAAGAAGAGAGAAAGGCAAAAGAAAGAAAATTATAGGGCAGTTAATCTGACCTCAGTGGTTGGGAAGATGTTGGGGTTGATTGTTAAGTATGTGGCTTCAGGTACTTGATAAAATAGGCCACAGTCAGCATGGTTCCCTCAAGGGAAAATCCAGTCTGACAGATCTATTCGGATTATTTGAGGAAATAACAAGCAGGATAGACAAAGGAGAACCAGTGGATGTTGTGGACTGGGATTTTCAGAAACCCTTTGACAAGGTGCCACACATGAGGCTACTTAACAAATTACGAGCCCATAGTATTACTAGGATGGATACAGCAGTGTCTGATTGACAGGAGGCAAAGAGTGGGAATAAAAGGGAGACTTTTCTCGTTGACTTCCAGTGACTAGTGGTGTTCCACAGGACTCTCCTCTTGCTGCTGCCATGAGGAAGATGTTACAGGAGCATCAGGACTCACACCAACAGGTTCAGGAACAGTTACTACCCCTTAAACATCAGTTCTGAAACCAGAGGAGATAACTTCAGTTGTTCCATCACTTGTTCCCACAAACTACAGACTCACTTTCAGACACTTCATGTCACTTGTTCGATATTTATTGTTGATTTATTTATTATTATATTTCTCTTCTTGTATTTCCACAGTTTGTTGTCTTTTGTACGTTGGTTGTTTGTCCATCCTGTTGGCTCTGGCGTCTCTTTGATTCTGTTGGTTTCCTGGATATACTGTGAATTCCTGGAAGAAAATTAATCTTAAGGGTGCGTCTGGTGACATATTTGCACTTTGCTAATAAATTTGCTTTGAACTTTGAAGTCATTCTCCATTGAGGTAAAACAAAATTAAACAACAGCAATGCAGAATAAAGTGCTGAGAGTCCATTCGAGAGTCAGCAGTGGGACAGAAGCTCTCCTTAAGCTTGGTTGTATATGCCTTTAGGTGTGTCCCTGATGGAACAGGAGAGATGAGTGAGGGGATGTTCATGGACTTCAGAAATCACATAGCAGAGGAGCAGAAGCAGGTTCTGAATCACTGAGTGGGAGTCATCAGGCTCCTGTACCTCCTCCCTGATGGTGTTAATGAGAAAGGGAGGACACAGCTTGAGGTCAGGATTGAACCCAGATGATGTGCACTGAGAGACGGCAAATCTACCGGCTGCTCGGCTGTGCCACCTATTAAAGGACATGTGGAGAGGTACATGGATAGGAAGCTTCAGATGGATGTTGGCCAAACATGGTCGGATGGGACAAGCTTACACTCAGTGGCTATTTTATTAGATACTTCCTGTATATTTGTGGTCTTCTGCTGCTATAGCCCAAAGTTTAACGTGTTGTGCATTCAGAGATGCTATTCTGCACACCACTGTTGTAACATGCTGTTATTTGTGTTATTGACACCTTCCTGTCAGCTTGAAGCAGTCTGCCCGTTCTTCTCTGACCTCCCTCATTAACAAGGCATTTTCACAAAAAAAACTACCATAAACTGGAAGGTTTATTTTTGTTTCTTTGGAGACTTGTGTGTGAAAATCCCAGGAGATAAGCAGTTTCTAAGATACTCAAATCACCCTGTCTGGCACCTACAATCATTCCATGATCAAAGTCACTCAGATCAAATTTCTTCCCCCTCCTGATGTTTGGTCTGACCAACAACTGAACCTCTTGACTGCTGTGTGCTTTTATTCATTGAGTTGTTGTAACATGTGTTATGAATGTGCAGCAACTCTGAGGGGCCGAAGGGTACAAAGTCGCCCCCTCCTTTTTGAGAATCGCAAGATTGCTATTAATTCGGGTCTGGGAACTAGGAATTGAGAGAGAGACACGCAGAATACACAGGGTTTGGAATGTGTCCTGGCCTCAGCGAAATGGAACTATTGACAATGGCTATTGTCTCTTGGAGAAGGAATTGTGTATTGAGTACTGTACTATTCATTGAAACCCCTCAGGGGACAACCAGAGTGGGCTGGTTGAGGGATTGCATCATCCCAACCTCATTGACATCTGAGACCCCGTGAGTAAGGATAAAAGAGGGGTCTGGGGAACAACCCCTTTAGACACACCAGGAGAAACGCTGGAAATCCAGTAACAGCGTTTTATAGCAAAAGCCGGTGGGGCTTGTGTGCGTCCTCCCTTGCCAGGGTAGCGGGCTCACCACGGAAGAACGGCTTAGCTAAAGGAGAGGCCACAAGTGAACGACCACACCCATGAGACTCCGACGGATCGAAATCATAAAAGGAAAATGGGCAAGTTTTTCTCCCAAATCTCTCTCTCTCCAACCATTGCAACCCAGCGGTCCCCAAAGGCTGCAGCCTGCATAAACTGAGTGAACTTTATATTTCCATCGGACAATACATTATCCCCTAGACAACGATAGAGCTTATTTCTTATTGATTATTATTATACCCGCACTTTTAGAGTTAGTATTGACGACGTATATTATCTGTATATTTGCATTGATATTATTTTTGTGTATTTTTACTAATAAATACTGTTAAAAATAGTATCAACGGACCTCTCTATCTTAGCTGGTAAGTGACCCAGTTACGGGGTTCGTAACAACGTGGGGCCTTGTCTCGAGATTTGATACCAAATTGGAGGGCCAGTGAATCGGGCTTTAAAAGTCCAAATGTGGGTCTGGTTGCGTGGGTAACCAGACGGGAAACCAGCAAAGATGGACGTTGATGAATTTATAGAAAACCCGACTCTGGAGGCGCTAGAGGCTGCCACAAAGTCGGACTTGATAAACATTGCGAAAGGACTAAATCTCACAGAGGTGAGGTTGTCGATGAAAAAGTGGGAGGTGCGGAGGGCCATAACTCAGTATTATATTGTGAAGAATGTGTTTTCGGCTGAGGTATTGGAAAATATCCCTGAAAAGGCACCAGCTAGTGGGACGGCTCAGTTAGAGTTGGAGAAATTAAGGTTGGAACATGAAATTAAGTTAAAACAGCTGGAAGCAGCTGAAAAGGAGAAGGAAAGAGCTGAAAAAGAGAGGGAAAGAGCTGAGAACCAAAGGGAGAAGGAGAAACAGAGGCAACATGACTTGGACATGGAGAAGTTAAGGCAAGAGCGAAGAACTCAAGGGCCAGACCGAGAGGAGCGGTTTAATGTTAGTCGGGAGTTTAGGTTAGTACCTCCGTTCGAGGAGACGGATGTTGATAGTTATTTCTTGCATTTTGAAAAGGTGGCAGTGAGTCAGAAGTGGCCCAAAGATCAGTGGGTGGCGTTGTTACAAAGTGTGTTAAAAGGGAAGGCACAACGGGCATATGCGGCGTTGTCCATGGAGGAGGAGGAGTCTGAGAATTATGAGAAAGTAAAGGAGGCCATTCTTCGGACCTATGAATTGGTACCTGAAACCTATAGACAAAAGTTCAGAAATTTAAAGAAAGAGTGGAATCAGACGTATGCAGAGTTTGCCTATGAGAAGGGTGTGCTCTTGGATCGTTGATGTGCTGCAGAAAGGGTGGAAGAAGATTTTTGGCGTCTCAGGGAGTTAATTCTGATGGAGGAATTTAAAGGTTGTGTTTCGGAGGATATCCAGATGTATTTGAATGAGAAGCCGAATAAGTCCATCTCTGAATTTGCTAGGTTCGCAGATGAATATACCCTAACCCACAAGACAAAGTTTTCCTCGAATAAAAGTTACCAAAAAGACTGTGGGAACAGTAGAGAAAGCCCGCCGGCTGAGGCAGAGATCCAGCTGGGAGCTAGTGGTAAAATTAAGGAGGAGGAAAGGCAAGACGGCAGGAGAGGTCCTGGCTTGACCTGTTTTAATTGTGGAAAGGTGGGTCATATTGCATCTAAGTGCCTTGCTCCGAGGAAGGAGACAGGAAAATGGAAAGCAGCAGTCCCTACAGGATGTATTGTGGTGATCAGTAAATCGACGAGAAAGCCCCAGGTAGACAGAATACGAGAGGGGCCTGAGAAATTTATTGCAGAAGGAACCGTGTCTGTGAAAGAGGGAGACACACCCATTCCAGTGCAGATCTGGAGAGACATGGGAGCTGAACTGTCATTGATTCGCAGTACGGTACTAGATTTTGGTCCTCAGACTGGAGAGGTAGCTTTGAGAGGCATAGGAAAAGGGACAGAAGCGGTGCCCTTGCATAGGATCATTATAAATTGTGAGCTGGTATCTGGACCAGTTGAAATAGGGGTGCGATCAGAATTCCCGAGAACTGACGTAGACCTCCTTCTGGGTAACGATTTAGCTGGTGGTGACGTTTGGTCGGCCATGGAGCTGACGAGCCAGCCTGTAAGTGCTGAGGGCCCGCCCCTAGATTCCAAGATCTACCCCGCATGCGCGACCACTCGCAGCATGTCGGAAAAGGCAGCTGAGAAAGAGACCAGTTTAAATCAGGCCAGTATCGATTTGGCTGAGACGTTTTTACCGACCCTGTACCAAGAGGGGTTAGGGGATGGTAAAATGGAGAATAGGGAGGTGAAAGAGAGTAAAGGAGAGGAGGTAGACCTACCCTTAGCCAAGAGGGAATTTATAGAGGCACAGAGTAAAGATGAGAAACAGATAAGGCAGTTAGAAGGTCCAGGGTTGGACATGGATGATCTGTCTGGCTTGACGGAACTGTTTAAAGAAGTTGAAAATTCTAAAGGTGTTCCCGATAATGAAATGAGGGCAGTCCTAGATTAAAAGGATGCCGTTACCTTGAAGGAGTCTGCTGGGTTAGCAGATGAAATTGTTTTAACCCGCAGGGTTGAGTTTACTCTGGATGGAAGTTGCCCAGAGAGTAACTGGGAGGATCAGGGGAACTTAGAATTTGGAAAAGGGACTGGTATGGAAAGCCTGGAAGAGGTAGATGTCCCGTTTGAGTGTGTTCAAGATGTGGATGCACATGGTACTGAACCTAGTAATGAAACTCAGGAAAAGTCTGAGGTATCTGATATAGTTGAAAAGGAATGCAGTCCTTGTGGGTCAGATGGACTTGCTTCAGTGAAGAAAGGGTTAACAGTGGTACTAGTGGGAAGTGAGAATTCCCAGTTGTTTGTGTTCGAAGGTGTGTTAAAAGTTAGTGAGGAGATAAAAGGTGGTGAGGTGAATATTATTATTGAAGGGAAAGGGAGAAGTGTAGTTCCTAAATTGAATGAAGAAAATTTAAAGTCTGGATTGATGTCAGAAGCAGCAACCAGGCTACAGAGACAATGGCTTGGTAACACGGTGCCTGCGAATCAATTACAGGTTGATTTGGAATGTAAAGGTGCCCCACACGCTATTGTTATTCAAGAGTGTGCTGTGAAGAGGCAGAATTTGAAATGCTGTTTGGACAAAGAGGGATCACTTGCAGAGTTTAAACTGAAAACTAATAGCATGAAGGGTCCTGAAGATAAAACCACTGACTTGCTTAAAAATAAAGAATTGTGTGGAAATTCAGCAAATGGGCTACGTTTGGAACACATTGTTGATAAAATAACTCCTATGAACGGAGCATGCAAAAACCTATTCCACACTGGTGCACAAGCTAACCACGTGGGAGTTAACTGGAAAAGGGGCGAGGGTTGACGGGATGCCACTTTAAATAACAGGATCTGGTTTTAAGGGATTTTGACAAAGCATGTAACTAATAAAGACAATCCCATGGAAGATTGACTGTTAAGTTTGAAAGTAAAATAAAGATTAGTATTTGCATGAACTTTTGTAATATACACGTAAGCTAAGATCACAACTCTTTAGTTTTTGTTTGCTGAAGAAAAGGAATAAAAATAGATGGTTATTAAATTGGAGTCTGATTCTACAAGAATTTATTAAGGTATGAGATGTTAAGATATTAAAGGAAGTGACAATGTAATCGCTAACTGTTTAGATGCTAAATTGAATGTATAATTGTATTACTCTGTAGTGAAAAAAAACCTCTTTTGTATTGTGTTAGATTCTGAAAATCCTGTAAGACTCTGTATCAATTAATTTTTACCGGTGGTAAAAATCTTAGAAGGAAGTGGGTGTTACGAATGTGCCGCAACTCTGAGGGGCCGAAGGGTACAAAGTCGCCCCCTCCTTTTTGAGAATCGCAAGATCGCTATTAATTCAGGTCTGGGACCCAGGAAATGAGAGAGAGACACGCAGAATCCACAAGGTTTGGAATGTGTCCTGGCCTCAGCGAAACGGAACCATTGATAACTGCCATTGTCTCTTGGAGAAGGAATTGTGTATTGAGTACTGTACTATTCATTGAAACCCCTCAGGGGATGACCAGAGTGGGCTGGTTGAGGGATTGCATCAACCCAACCTGATTGAATTCTGAGACCCCGTGAGTAAGGATAAAAGAGGGGTCTGGGGAACAACCCCTTTAGACGCACCAGGAGAAACGCTGGAAATCCAGTAACAGCGTTTTATAGCAAAAGCCGGTGGGGCTTGTGTGCATCCTCCCTTGCCTGGGTGGCGGGCTCACCACGGAAGAACGGCTTAGCTAAAGGAGAGGCCACAAGTGAACGGCCACACCAACGAGACTCCGACAGATCGAAATCATAAAAGGAAAATGGGCAAGTTTTTCTCCCAAATCTCTCTCTCTCTCTCTCCAACCATTGCAAACCCAGTGGTCCCCAAAGGCTGCAGCCTGCATAAACTGAGTGAACTTTATATTTCCATCGGACAATACATTATCCTCTAGACAACGATAGAGCTTATTTCTGATTGATTATTATTATACCCGCACTTTTAGATTTAGTATTGACGACGTATATTATCTGTATATTTGCATTGATATGATTTTTGTGTATTTTTACTAATAAATACTGTTAAAAATAGTATCAACGGACCTCTCTATCTTTGCTGGTAAGTGACCCAGTTACGGGGTTTGTAACACATGTTTGACTGTTAGATATTTTCATTAACAAGCAGGTGTACAGGTTTACCCAATAAAGTGGCTGAGTGTAGCTCATGGGTGAGTTGGTTAAAGGGTCTGTTTCCATGCTGTATTAATCTCTGGTTATCACTCAATTACAGTACCATTGATGTTAATGCTATAGTGAAAATAATGAGCCCATCTCCATTGTACCATACATTATGTTCAAGTTTAGTCTGAATGGAATGGTAAGGGAACTAGTGGTAAATAGGAACACTACAGATATCCAGTGGAGGTACCCAGAACTGTGGCAATAGAGGGAGAATGACAAGCAAGAGAAGATCTGCAGATGCTGAATATCAAAGTAACACACACAAAATGCTGGAGGAACTCAGCAGGCCAGGCAGTATCTATGGAAAAGAGTAAACAGTCGACATTTCAGGTCAAAACCCTTAATCAAGACTCAATCAGGAAAGGAGGTCCTCAACCTGTGCCAGGACTGCTGTAGGTTCCTTCTCCACAGAATGGATGGAGGTGAGCAGATTAGCTCTCGTCTTTGTTTATCAGTTTGTTCTTCTAAATGAAGGGCCTTTCTGGGAAACATTGACACAGAACTCAATAACACGCAGCAGATGCAGGAAGGAGGCTGTTGCAGAGATTTGGGAGAACAATTACTCACCACACCCACGGTCATCAGCCAAGATTCAAGAGGCCGGAAGCAAATACGAAAGCAAAGATTAAAAAGCAGACGCTGAGCTGTTTGAACAGGCACAGCAGAAAGAGATACAGAAGATACATACAGAGCAAATTAGTTAAGTTTGCATTCTAAAGCAAGATTTTAGTGAATGTTTGCCACTTAATTGTGCCTATGTAAGTAATCAAAATGAGTTAAACTACTACAGAATCCTGTAACATATTCAAATGTTTCTGGTTTTTATTTTCCCTCTTTTGCATTTGCCATCTTGAATTTGTTGTTGTTGAATTATGTATTTTTGATCATTGTTTTGTGCTAGCTACCAGTTCCTGAATTGCCACAAGGAACCCTTCTGTTTCTGGGAAGAGAACTCCACCTCGGAGCCAGGCGTTCGACGCTTGCTCGCTGACATCTCGTCTGCTCAGGTTAACTTTTACTTCTATGGTGATAATTTCTTCATTTTTCTGGGTTGTGCTTTCATTTAAGTTTGAGAGAGTGTACTTCGTATCAGAATTGCATATCCTCATGTGGACTGCTTAATCAAGTTTTCGTTGGTGAAAATATATCCTTTGAAGTTTTATCTGAGTGTTGTTGAAATTTTTAATGCCTGTTATTCCTCTTCCTCCTCCTGTTCTTGGTATTGGCCATTCTTCTGTACAAAGTATTTCTTGCAACAGGGACTCTCCTTCCCATGACATTCTGTAGCATCTCCCCTTATGTCCACTCCGCAGTTCCCACCAAAAGACCCCAAACTACTGTCCTTCACAAAACTCCCTCTCTCTGCTCTCTCTAGAACTTTCTCCATACCCATCATCCTGATTGGCTGACACAACATTCTTAAGCTGAACAGAAGGGCTTCTTATCTTTAGCCAAAACTAAAACATTCTACCAGCAGGGCACACTGCTTTTGCAAAAAAACTACTGAAGTGAAATACTTCCAGTTTAGCAGTAGAAATCATAACCGTGGTATTATATTGCCTTTGTTATATTTTTACTATTGAGCTCTGTTTGGCAGATTACTTTAGCCTCAAAGCAAATTCTATCAAAAGTTTTTCCTTTATCACGCTATGTTCTATTTTCTTTACTTGGTGATATTCCAAATACTTGTTTTATACTCATCCATCGGTTGTATTGTATCCTGCTGCTCTTTTTTATATTGTTCTATCTCTATTGCACCTTTCTTTATGTTTAATGTTCTGCAATTATCTAGTCCAAAGTTCATGTTTTTATCTTTCAAAAATAGTTCTACTATTTGAATTAATTGCTTTAGCTTTACTGATGAAGGAGCGTATAATTTCAAATTGTCCATGTATAGAAGGTGTAAATTGTTAGGTTGTTTCTGATTTAATACCCTATTTTCATCTGATTCAGTAAATTAGAGAGACGGTTTAAAGCTAGACAAAGCCATAGTGGGCTCAGAGAGTCACCTTGAAAAATGCCTTTGCTTATTTTGTTTTTTTTGGTTGATGGATAGAGTGATGATAGTTCACCAGTGGTTCATCATATGTGGTATCATCACATGTACTGGGTGTAGTTTATATTTATTAAGAACTTCTATTTACCATGAGTGTGGGACAGAATCAAATGCTCTGTGGTAGTCAATATAATAACACGAAAGATCTCTGCTTTTCCTCCAGGCTTGATTTAGAATTACAGAATCTATTATCAGTTGTACTTTACATCCTTTCATGCCCTTATGGTGTCTGTTGTGCTCTTCTGTAAGTATATTGTGCTTATCTCAGTGAATGACAATTAGCTGCAAGATGTGCCATGCTACAATTTGAAAATGAACACTGCTGGTACTTTTCTAGAGGTGTGGTATTATTTATAACCACATTTAGCATATCCATTGTAACTTCAGATAATTGCATTTCTTCAGTCCTTGTCCCCCCTATTCCAGTTTGTTTCTTGGTTGTGCATTATGCTGATGACCAGATATTAGACCAAAAGTTCATTATCTCTGTGTTTGTTATGTTACGAACTGTAACGTTTTAGAAATGAACCAGCAGCAATAGATTACACCTGGAGTCTGGTTTTGATGTTAAAAGCACTATCTTTATTAGTATCTACTTATAATATAGTAACTCAACCAAGGTAATCCACAAAATAAATGATGGGAGAGAGATATTTGTAATGCAGGGTGAAACGTAGAGGAAAGGTAAGTACGAAGTATCCCACAGGTTCCACGTCAGGTAAAACGAGATAACAGTCGCCGTAGATTTTGTCCGTCATGACGTTCCAAATCCACATACGAATTATCACCGAAAGTGACCTGTCACAGGAATATTGTCTTTCAGTGGTTACCACACAACATACACAGGTAAGGGCTACACAAGTGGTCCACAAATTATCCCAAAATCCAGTCCTATGGATTATACAAAGTGACAGTCAGACATTCATTATGCACTGCGTGCCGATGATCAACCCACCCTTGTGGGCATTGGAGAGTTTTCTTTCTCTCTCTCTCTCTCTCTCTCTCTCCATCTGCACAGACTGAGACAGCCTGTGACTGACGTGATAGTCCCGCCTCACTCAGGCACTCTTAAAGAAACAGTCTCAGTAAAAGACCTGTGGGTTCGTAACAGTTAGTTATTCTGTGCCAGTGTTGGTGACATTTTGGTGTGTCGAATTTGGTTTCAATTTTCTGTGTAAACCTTTTTCAGTGTTTCTGAACTGATTGTTCTGTTTTCTTCATCTGACACATTTCATGTATCTATTTAGTCTGGCTCTGTATGTACCAAGCATTTGTTTTAGTGTAGCTATAGGTTGATTGTATGTTTCCTTAGTGTTTTTTGCTCAGGTTATCCATTATATACTCTATTAGGTGGGTTATTTATGCTGCTAAGGTTTCAATTTCCTTTCTTAACCTTTTCTGACATTTCAGTGCTCTCACTTTTGGGTTTCTACTAATCAGTGTCTCTATTTTGGAATCAATGCACTGTACTGCAGTTAATGTTCTGCAGTATGTTATTGTGTGTACTTCTTCAAATGTTGCAAGTTTTCTGAAGTATTGTGATAATATAATATTCTTGAGAGTATTAACAATTTTTGCAAATGTTGATGTCTTGTTTTGTTTGGTAGGGTCTTTTTGTTGGGTCAGTGCCCATATATTTTGTTTGTATGATGTTAAGTATAAAGATAATTTTATCTGTAAGCTCAGCTTCATTCTTAGCATTCTGTGGAGACTCTGCATCTGTGTTGTTGCTATTAGCATCCAGTTGTGGAGCAGTTGCTGAAGTGATTCTATTTTCATCAGTGCTTCGGTGGTTGGCATCTTCATTATTTTCTTGTATAGCATGGAGGGATGTTGTGCTATAAAGTATTGATTCAGCAGTGTACCACCAGCAATCCGCTTACTGTCATTCCCAGCACCACCTCCAGGGAGGCCCTGGAGATCCCCGGGCCGTGGCCGTATCACTCTGTTCCCTAGACATGTCTCCATTTCTGAAGTGAAAGGGTATTGCTTCTTACACCTACAGCCAGGTTTTTGGTTTCAATTGCCCCTAACATGGAGAACAGATGCTGATCAGATCTCCGTCCTATCTGGGTACAGACGTACCTGGATCTGTTTCTGATTTGGTCCGTGAGTGGTATTTTATTTCCCACCTGCCCTGTATATCTGCAGAGCTTTCCCCAGCCCACCACCTGGGGACGTGCCCGATCGGGGACAGAAAACCCCTCACGGGTTGTTACTATTATTAATATCATCACATGTACATCGAAACGTACAGGGAAATGTATCATTTATGTTAACAACCAACACGGTCCGAGGATGTGTTGGGGAAGTTTCAACACACATTACAGTGCCAACATGTTGTACCCACAGCAGTAGAACACAAACAACAACAACACAACAACAGTAACTAAACAACAAAAAACAAACCCTTTCCTCCTTCCCACCCACCCACCCACTGTTCATAGTTACTGAACAAATTGCTCTGCACAGACTTCAAACGTAGTCACAATCTAACACCACAATCGTGTTATGTTCCTGTGGCATCTCCTGCAAAGCATTGATGTGTCAAAGTGGTTGAAAGCAGCATTGACATGTGATCCTCTGTCTCACAAAGGTAACATTTATCATCAGAGATCCCCACCAACATGGCCAGGTCAGCTTCTTGCAGCTACCATCGGGTAGGAGGTACAGAAACCTCACACCACAGGTTCACCACAGAGACTTCCCTTCAACCATCTGGTTGTTGAACCGACCGTCACAACCCGTATCACTACTGCTGTATAGCAACACCATGACCACTGCAATTTTGTGTAGATTAAATTGGTAAATGCTGTTACATATAGACTGAAAATGAGTGATATACAAGGGATAATGAAAAAAATGTTTTGAAAAGTTGAGCGAGCTGGGGCTTTTATTTTCGGAGTGAAGGGGAATGAGAGGTGAATTGATAAAAATGAGTAAGATGCACAGACAGAACACCCTATTTCTCAGGGTAGCAATTGCTAATACGAGGGGATTAATTTTAAGATGATTGGAGGGGAGTATGGGGGGGGGGGGGTATCAGAGGTAGGTTTTTACACAGAGAGTGGTGGATGTGTGGAATGCCCCAGTCATTTCTACATTATTGTCTGTTCTGTGCTGCAGTCCTGTACACTAAGTGGCAGCTGATCCCCATGTTGTATTTGCCAAAAAATGTATGAGTGGGATTCTGATATTCGAGAGATAAATTTAAATTTAAATTCCTTTCCACTCTCTCTCCTTTCCTCCCATTTTCCACCATTCTCCCTCTTTCTCTTTCACATTCTTTTCTCTACCCCACCACTGTCTCCCAGTGTCTTTTTTCTCTCTGCAGCTTTAATATTGATTGTTCATTAACATTTTTACAAAAACTTGCTTCCAAACTAGCAAACCAGTTTTAGATTAATTTCTGTTAAAAAACTCAAGGGAAAATCTTTATTGACATTTCTCCTGACAATCCAACAAAACTTCACCACCATGATTACCCATCATTGGCTAATTTATTTGCCTCCTCAAGGCAATTAGTCCTGTCGGTGAAAGATGATCATTATGTTTTATTACTGATTCCATACCTGATGTATATTGATATTGAACTCTCTGCTGTTTACTGATTGTATGCCAGTGCTTTACTGACTTTATACCTTTGACTGTGTGGCTAAGCACAGCTCCAATGCCATGTTTAAGACTGCTGGCGACATCACTGCTGTTGTTGAATCGAAGGTGATGGTATTTCGGAAGGAGGCAAATGACTGTCAGGGCCGTCTGCCTACGTTTGATGAGTCTCTCTCTCACCCTCTCACTCGATGCTGCTGGAGAAATGTGCCAGAGACTTTGATCTTGGACAAGGTTTAGTCAACATAGTTTGTTTGTGGATTGGACTCTGCAGTTCACGTTATGTGTTTCTGGTTTCTAGTTACTCTCTTTTTATTGCTAATTTGTGCGATTTGAATTGGGGCGCACTGGCTCCAATCAACTCCAATGGGGCACACTGGCTCCAATCAACTCCAATGGGGCGCACTGGCTCCAATCAACTCCAATGGGGCACACTGGCTCCAATCAACTCCAATGGGGCGCACTGGCTCCAATCAACTCCAATGGGGCGCACTGGCTCCAATCAACTCCAATGGGGCGTACTGGCACCAATCAACTCCAATGGGGCGCACTGGCTCCAATCAACTCCAATGGGGTGCTCTGGCTCCAATCAACTCCAATGGGACGCACTGGCTCCAATCAACTCCAATGGGACGCACTGGCCCCAATCAACTCCAATGGGGTGTACTGGCTCCAATCAACTCCAATGGGACGCACTGGCTCCAATCAACTCCAATGGGGTGCTCTGGCTCCAATCAACTCCAATGGGACGCACTGGCTCCAATCAACTCCAATGGGACGCACTGGCCCCAATCAACTCCAATGGGGTGTACTGGCTCCAATCAACTCCAATGGGACGCACTGGCTCCAATCAACTCCAATGGGACGCACTGGCCCCAATCAATTCCAATGGGGTGCACTGGCTCCAATCAACTCCAATGGGGTGCACTGGCTCCAATCAACTCCAATGGGGTGCACTGACAACCTGCGGTCAATGGATGACACAGCGCTAATCAGAACTGAACTAAAGTGAACATTTCTGGACTGTTTCAAGGACTCTGAGGTTTGATGTTTTATATTCTGTTTGGTTTTTTCTGTTCATTTTTTCCCATTTGTGCAATTTCATCCTTTTTTTGCACATTGAATTTTGGTGTTTCTTTGAACTGGTTCCATGGTGTTCCTTTGTTTCATGGATTCCTCTGGGAAGATAAATCTCAGGGTTGTAAAGTCAGGGATGGTTCATAATAAATGTACTTCAAACCTTTTGAATCTTTGCTCAGTCCATGTCTGTATCTCTCCCTCTGCACTTGGGCCATCACTGAACCCTGATCAGTAGATATGGGGGTCCTGTTTCTAAGTGGTATGACTCTGACTCTATGAGCAACGAGGCTGATTATCGTGGAGAAGAGTAAAGGAATGGTGTTTAGAAACGGTCAAGCCAAGGAGTATTCAGTGATGCTGCAGGTTTGGAGCAAGAGATTGAAACTGACAGGAGGTTGTGAAGCTGGCTTGCTTTGCAGACAGAAACCATGAGGTTTCTCCCTCTGTTGACACAGGTTTGGGATATCTCCAGCAATCTCTTTGTTCCTGTTTACCACTAGTTCCCTTACTATTCCATTCAGACTAAACTTGAACATGATGTATGGTACAAAGGAGATGGGCTCATTATTTTCACTATAGCATTAACATCAATGGTACTGTAATTGAGTGATAACCAGAGATTAACACAGCATGGAAACAGGCCCTTTAACCAACTCACCCATGAGCTACACTCAGCCACTTTATTGGGTAAACCTGTACACCTGCTTGTTAATGCAAATATCTAACAGTCAAACATGTGGCAACAACTCAATGAATAAAAGCACACAGACATGGTCAAGAGGTTCAGACCAAATGTCAGAATCGGGAAGAAGTATGATCTGAGTGATATTGACCTTGGAATGATTGTTGGTGCCAGACAGGGTGGATTGAGTATCTAAGAAACTGCTGATCTCCTGGGATTGTCGTGCTCAGGACCATAGAGTTCACAGAGAATGGCGTGAAAAACAAACAAGAGAAAAACACATAGTGAGCGGCAGATCTGTGGGAGCAAATGCTTATTGATGAGACCCATCCTGAGGGGAATGGCCAGAATGGTTCAAGCTGACAGGAAGGTGACAGTAACTCAAATAACCACACATTACTACAGCGGTGTGTAGAAAAGCATCTTTGAATGCACAAAGTACCCAAGATAATTAGCCACTGAGTGTAAGCTTGTCCCATCCAACCGTGTTTGGCCAACATCCATCTGAAGCTTCCTATCCATGTACCTGTCCACATGTCCTTTAATAGGTGGCACAGCCGAGCAGCCGGTAGATCTGCCGTCTCTCAGTGCACATCATCTGGGTTCAATCCTGACCTCAAGCTGTGTCCTCCCTTTCTCATTAACACCATCAGGGAGGAGGTACAGGAGCCTGATGACTCCCACTCAGTGATTCAGAAACAGCTTCTTCTCTGCCATCAGATTTCTGAACAGTCCATGAACATCCCCTCACTCTTCTCCCCCCTCCCATCAGGCAGAAACCTGAAAGCTCATACAACCGGGCTCAAGGAGAACCTCTGTCCTACTGGTGACTCTCACTGGACTCTCCGCACTTTATTCTGCATCGTTATTGTCCTGATGAAGGGTTTGAGCTGAAAAGTCGACTGTTCACTCTCTTCCATAGGTGCTGCCTGACCTGCTGAGTTCCTCCTGCATTTTGTGTGTGTTGCTCTGGATTTCCAGCCTCTGCAGCTTTTCTTGTATTTATTATTGTTTCATTTTGTTCTACTGAAACGTTTAACGATGTCAAAGTAAATTTATTATCAAAGTACACAGATGTCACCATATACAACCCTGAGAGACCAGAATGAAAGACCATACCTAACAGGATGACAAGCAATGTGCAAAAGACAGCGATCTGTGGAAGTATAAAAGAGAAAAGAGTAAATATAATAATAATGATGAATATCGAGCACATGAGAAGAAGGGTCCTTGAAAGTGAATCATAGGTTGTATGTGCAGTCAAACATCTTGTCTTCTACTGAGTGACCATTGGAGGGATACTGTGTACCTCTTTGAATAAAGCTGAAGGAGGGGAGAGGGTGACCTAGAAGAGGGAAGTTACAGCAGTCATGTCCTTGGCACTGAGTCTGTCTCGGTGGCTCAGCAGAGGAAATGGGGGAGAAAGGGCAAGCAGTAATGTCAGGGGATTTATTAGTCAGGGGAAGAGCCAGGAGCTTCTGTGGACACAGACAGGATTCCCTGAATTCATGTTGCCTCCTAGGTGCAGGGATCAGGGAAATCTTGGATCATGTCCACAAGTATCGTAAGTGGGAGGGTGAGCAGCCAGATGTTGAGGTCCATGTCGGTACCAATGACATTAGGAGGAAGGGTGAAGAGATCCTACAGAGTGACTTCAGGGAGTAAGGTGATGGGTAAAAGAACAGGAGCTCTAGTGGTGGGATCTCAGATTGCTACCTGTACCGCATGGTATTGAGGGCAGAAATATGATGATAATACATTTAACACTTGGCTAAGGAGACGGAGCAGGAGGAAGGGTTTCAGAGTGTTGGATCACTGAGCTCTCTTCCAGAGAAGATGTGACCTGTATAGACAGTAATCCAATTGCAAACAAGGGAAAATCTGCAGATGCTGGAAATCTAGAGCAGCACACACAAAATGCTCAAAGAACTTAACAGGTCAGGCAGCATCTATGGAAAAGAGTAAACAGTCAACAGTTCAGGCTGAGACCCTTCGGTAGGTCTGGAGAAAAAAAGATGAGTAGTTTTAAAAGGTGGGGGAGGGGAGGGAGAAACACCAGATGATAGGTGAACCTGGCAGGGGGAGGGGTGAAGTAAAGAGCTGGGAAGTTGATTGGTGAAAGAGATACAGGACCAGTGAAGGGGGAATATAATAGGGGAGGATAGAAGACCATGGAAGAAAAGGGAAGGAGCACCAGAGGGAGGCGATGGGCAGGCCAGGAGATAAGGTGAGAGAGGGAAAAGGGGATGGGGAATGGTGAGGGGTGATATTACCGGAAGTTCAAGAAATCGATGTTCATGCCATTAGGTTGGAGGCTACCCCGATGGAATATTCATGGCCTCCGCTACTGTCTCGATGAGGCCACACTCAGGTTGGAGGAACAACACCTTATATTCCATCTGGGTAGCCTGACAGGATAGAGGTCGTCAAATATGTTCAGGAATGTTCACTTAATAGCTCCCCATTAGAGAGTGAGATACTGGATCTCCTATCAGGGAATAAGAGGGTAGATGAGAGAAATGTGTGTAGGTGAACATATTGGAACTAGTGATCATAATTCCATTGGTTTCTGTTAATTATGGGAATGGATAGGTCTGGTCCGAGGCTTGAGGTTCTAAAATGGATAAAAGCCAATTTTGGTGTCCTCAGAAAGGTCAGGCAGGTATAGATTGGGACAGGTTGTTTTCTGTCAAAGGCGTGTTTGCCTTTGAAGTGCAAATTTGTTAGTCTAGAGTTTGTATGTTCCTGTCAGAATAAAAGGCAAGGATAACAGGTTCAGAGAAGCTTGCTTTTTGGAAGATATTGAAAAGATTAAGGAGGAGAAGGTGATGCATAATAGGTATAGACAGCAAGGAACAAGCAAGTTACTTGAGGAGTATAAGGAATAGCAGGAATTCAAGAGGGAACAATCAAGGGAAATCAGTAGTGTGTAAGTTATTGGAAAGTGTTCCAAGGGGCCAGATATAATCTCTTCTGTCCGTGTATGATAGGTTGTGTCCAACCAATCTTACATAGAGTTTTTCAAGTAAGTTACCGGGAGCAGTGATGTCGGAAAGGCAGTGGATATGGTCTACATGGACATTAGGAAAGCTTTTGACAAGGTCCAACATGGGAAGTCGGTCAAGAGATTTTAGTTGCTTGGCATTCACGATGAGGCAGTAAACTGGATTCGGCTCTGGCTTTGCGGGTGAAGCCAAGAAATAATAGTAGATAGTTGACTCGCTGGAGACTAGTGGTGTGCTACAGGTTCTGTGCTGGCTGTGTTGTTGCTTTGAATCTATCAACAACCTTGATGATAATGTTGTAACCTTCATCAGCAAATTTACAGATGATATATCAACTGGGGGCATAGTGGAGAGCACGGAAGACTATAAGAACATAAGAACCTATGGAATAGGAGCAGGAGAAGGCCAACTGGCCTATGGAGCCTGCTCCACCATTCAATAAGATCATAGCTGATCTGGCCATGGACTTATCTCCACCTAACTGCTTTTTCCCCATAACCCTTAATTCCCCTACTATGCAAAAATCTATCCAACCTTGTCTTAAATATATTTACTGAGGTAGCCTCCACTGCCTCATTGGACAGAGAATTCCACAGATTCACCACTCTGTGGGAAAAGCAGTTCCTCCTCATCTCCGTCCTAAATCTACTCCCCTGAATCTTGAGGCAATGTCCCCTAGTTCTAGTCTCACCTACCAGTGGAAACAACTTTCCTGCCTCTATCTTATCTGTCGCTTTCATACTTTTATATCTTTTTTTCCTATCTCCTTTCATTCTTCGGAATTCCATTTAGTATCGTCCCAGGTGACTCAATCTCTCCTCATAGTCTAATTCCCTCATCTCTGGAAACAACCTGGTGAACCTCCACTGCATTGCCTCCAAAGCTATTATATCCTTCCTCGAGTAATCAGACCGGAACTGCACTCAGTACTCCAGGTGCGGCCTCACCAATATCCTGTATAGTTGCAGTCTAACATTCCTGTTGTTAAATTCAATCCCTCTAGCAATGAAGGCCAACATCCCATTTTTCTTCAGCAGTTGAACGGAGCACGACTGCGCAAGTGCGTGTAAGTCAGCCCGTGAGGCAGCGGGAGAGTTAAAAAGCGAACAGATTAACGGAGCGGATGACATAGTAGTGGGAGACAGAGTAGTGGGAGACAGAGTAGGAAAGCTTTGGCTCGAGAGGCTTCGGTGAGCAGAGGCTAAGGATGAACTTCACTCCAAGTGAGGTAAGTCAATGATGAACTTAATTACCTTAGGAGTAGGTAATGGAGGCAGCAGTTAGGGCAGTTCAGTGCTCCATTTGCAGTTTGTGGGAAGTCAGGGTGAGCACAATTGTCCCTGATGACTACACTTGTAAAAGGTGCATCCAGCTGCAGCTCCTGACAAACCGAGTTAGGGAACTGGAGCTGGAACTGTATGAACTTCGGATCATTCGGGAGGCAGAGGCAGAAATTGACAGGAGTTACAGGGAGATAGTCACCCCTAGGAGTCAGGAGACAGGTAGCTGGGTGACTGTCAGGAGAGGGAAGGGAAATAGACGGAATGAGCAGAGCACCCCTGTGGCTGTTTCCACCAATAATAAGTATACCATTTTGGATACCGCTGATGGGGATGACCTACCAGGGACAAGTTGCAGTGGTTGCATCTCCAGCACCAAAACTGGACCCTCAGCTCAGAAGGGAAGGAGGGAAAAGAGGAGAGCAGTACTGATAGGGGATTCGATAGTTAGGGGAAAGATAAGAGGTTCTATGGAAGAGATTGAGAATCCAGGATGGTCTGTTGCCTCCTTGGTGCCAGGGTCTGTGATATCTCAGATCAAGTTCTCTGTATTCTCAAGAGGGAGGGTGAGCAGCCAGATGTCGTGGTCCATGTAGGAACCAATGGCGTAGGTAGGAAGAGTGAGGAGGTCCTGAAAGGTGAGTTTAGGGAGCTAGGCACCAAGTTAAAGGACAGGACCTCCAGGATAGCAATCTCAGGATTGCTACCAGTGTCACGGGCAGACGGGTTTAGAAATAGTAAGATAGTGCAGATCAACACGTGTCTGAAGACATGGTGCAGGAGGGAGGGCTTTAGATTTGTAGATAATTGGGCAGTTTTCCAGGGGAGGTGGGACCTGTTCCAGCAGGACAGTTTACATCTGAACTGAAGGGGGACAAATATTCTTGCAGGTATGTTTGCTAGAGAGGCTCCAATGGATTTAAACTAGATAAAAGGGGGGAGGGGAACCAGAGTGTAGGAACAAATGTATGGGAGAAGGAAGAAAAAGAAGATAATAAAGTTGTTTGCACTATTAGTGATAAACAGAGAGTAAGAGGTGGAGAATTTCTTAAATCCATTTATTTTAATTCTAGGAGCATTGTAAGAAACGTGGATGAGCTTAGAGCATGGATTGATACCTGGAAATATGATGTTGTAGCTATTAGTGAAACATGGTTGCAGGAGGGGTGTGATTGGCAACTAAATATTCCTGGATTTCATTGCTTCAGGTGTGATAGAGTCGGAGGAACAAGAGGGGGAGGTGTTGCATTGCTTGTCAGAGAAAATATTACAACAGTGGTGCTCTGGTAGGATAGATTAGAGGGCTCATCTAGGGAGACTATTTGGGTGGAATTGAGGAATGGGAAAGGTGTAGTAACACTTATAGGGGTGTATTATAGACCACCTAATGGGGAGCGAGAATTGGAGGAGCAAATTTGCAAGGAGATAGCAGATATTTGTAGTAAGCACAAGGTTGTGATTGTGGGAGATATTAATTTTCCACATGTAAAGGGGATTTCTTCTTTTTCTTTGTTACTGTGTATGTAATCAAAATGGCTTCTTTGTTTTGTTAAAAGTAGGAATGCTTCTTTGTTGCGAGAGAGTGCTGGAAGCTTGTTTGGGTTAAAATTTACTGATAACGAGAATTGTATTCCTTTGTAAACCAATTGGGATTAATGTTGTTCTTTCTTCTGAGTCTGTAAGCTATTGTTGGCGGGCTTTTGGGCAGATCGGTGCGAGGGGGTGAGAGAGAGAGGACGCAATGCTTTAAACTGGGTGAGGAACGGACCCCAAGGGGGGGGAGGGGTCCAAGGCCAGGAGGTACCCTGAGGAGAGGAGACGACGATTGATGTGCTTGGTTAACCACTTCGGGTGGTCCTGAGCTGCGAGTCGAGGAGTTCGGAGGGGGTCGAATGGTGGCCAGAAGACTTCAGTAATTGAGCTCCAATGGTTGTGCATGAAGTGGTTTGGACTTTGATAAGTTTGGGGCCTTTTCTTTATTGTTTTTCCTTCATTTTTACTGTATCGTTATTAATCACTTAGTTATAGTAACCTTTATAAATTGTACTCATTTAATCGCATATGGTGTACTGTCTGTTTTTGGGCGAGGCGGGGACATCACACAGCATCCACACCAGCTGATTACCCAGTTTGGCGGGGCCGAAGGCTGCTCCCCCTAGACGAGAACGAGCTGAGCGAGCCTGAGGCGACCCAGGGGGTTACACACACATAGACTGGGAAGCCCATACTGTAAAAGGGCTGGATGGTTTGGAGATTGTAAAATGTGTGCAGGATAGTTTTTTGCAGCAATACATAGAGGTACCGACTAGAGAAGGGGCAGTGTTGGATCTCCTGTTAGGGAATGAGATAGGTCAGGTGACGGAGGCATATATTGGGGAGCACTTCAGGTCCAGCGATCACAATGCCATTAGTTTCAATATAATTATGGAGAAGGATAGGTCTGGACCCAGGGTTGAGATTTTTGATTGGAGAAAGGCTAACTTTCAGGAGATGTGAAAGGATTTAGAAGGAGTGGATTGGGACAATTTGTTTTGTGGGAAGGATGTAATAGAGAAATGGAGGTCATTTAAAGGTGAAATCTTGAGGGTACAGAATCTTTAAGTTTCTGTTAGGTTGAAAGGAGAGGTTAAAAGTTTGAGAGAGCCATGGCTTTCAAGGGATATTGGAAACTTGGTTCTGAAAAAGAGAGAGATCTATAATAAATATAGGCAGCATGAAGTAAATGAGGTGCTCGAGGAATATAAAGAATGTAAGAAGAATCTTAAGAAAGAAATTAGAAAAGCTAAAAGAAGATATGAGGTTGCTTTGGCAAGTAAGGTGAAAATAAATCCGAAGGGTTTCTACAGTTATATTAATAGCAAAAGGATAGTGAGGGATAAAATTGGTCCCTTAGAGAATCAGAGTGGACAGCTATGTGTGGAGCTGAAAGAGATGGGGGAGATTTTGAACAATTTCTTTTCTTTGGTATTCACTAAGGAGAAGTATAGAGAATTGTGTAAGGTAAGGGAATAAAGTAGGGAAGTTATGGAAACTATGACGATTAAAGAAGAGGAAGTACTGGTGTTTTTAAGGAATATAAAAGTGGATAAGTCTTCGGATCCTGACAAGATATTCCCAAGGACCTTGAGGGAAGTTAGTGTAGAAATAGCAGGGGCTCTGACAGAAATATTTCAAATGTCATTAGAAACAGGGATGGTGCCGGAGGATTGGCGTATTGCTCATGTGATTCCATTGTTTAAAAAGGGTTCTAAGTGTAAACTTAGCAATTATCGGCCTGTAAGTTTGACGTCAGTGGTGGGTAAATTAATGGAAAGTATTCTTCGAGATGACATATATAATTATCTGGATAGACAGGGTCTGCTTAGGAACAGCTGTACTGCGTATGTTAATCAAAATGGCTTCTTTGTTCATTAAAAGTAAAACTGCTTCTTTGTTACGCTAACTGGTGAGAGAGTGCTTTTCTTGCAGAGCACTCTCAAAGCTTCTCAAAGCTTGTTTGGGTTTAAGTTGCTGATAACGGGGATTGTATTCATTTGTTAACCAATAGGATTGGATGTTATTTTCTCTTGTGGGTCGTGGAGCTGAGATTGCGCGGGCTTTTTGGGAGTTGGGAAGAAGGCAGCGAGGAAGGTGGACGAGTGTGGCACTGCTGGTCAATCACCGAGGGTGGTCCCAGGTGGGGTGGGGTTGTGGAGGTCGGAGAAGATCGAAGAGTGGTCGGAGGATTTGATGATTGATCTCCAACGATGTGCACTAATTGACTGAACTTTGATAAGTTTTGGTACCTTTTCTTTATTTTCTTTCCCTTCATATATATTGTATCCTTATTAATCACTTAGTTCTAGTAAGACTTATAAAGTGTATTCTGTAAACGTACCTGTTGTGAGCTTGATATTATGTGTATGAGTTTGTATTAGCGTGTATTTCACAGCATCCACGTATACGGGAGGCGCAGTTTAGCGGGTGAACGAATTTTCCCCTAGACATACACCAGCCGATCGCTTTAGCATTACATTTGTGGGGGCTCGTCCGGGATTGAATTTTATGCTGCTGTGTAAATTGTGCATGTCCAGTAATGCGGAGATGGATAGAGATAAGATTGTAAACTGGTGGGATTTAGAGGATGTACCGGTGCAATATGCGTGTGTGGTGAGCAGGGTGGATTTCTGTGTTTTGGATGGTGCGTTAGTGCGGGGGTTGAGTTTGGTTAAAGGTATGGGGCCGATAGAACTGGTAGCAGGGAGGTGCAGGAAAGAGATGGAGGGAAGCTGGGTGTTGGTTTGTACGAGTGCTAACATCAGGATGTTGGAACTGCCAGCAACGGTCAGCGTCCAGGGGGCCTCCACACCCTCTCAGAGGACGAAGGTGAGGAGACACTGGAGGAGGGGCTAGAGTTGACCCCAGGGGAGATGCTAGTAACCAGTAAAGGGAGGTCAGAGTGGGAAGGCTTGGCCAGGCCCTGTCCCCCAGATAGAGTTGAGGCCTCCGAGCTGGCAGCCGCCCTTAACTCCCTGGTGGGAGTGGTCGAGAGGCCACGGCTGAAGCTGGGGGTTTTCTCAGGAGCCAAGCTTACTCCGGATGGGGAGGTTGGCTATGAGACGTGGATCGAGCATGCGTCCCTGTTGTTAGAGGAGTGGCCAGGCTTGGATGAGGAGAAGAGACAGCGATTGGTGGGAAGTTTGAGGGGCGTGGTGGCCAAAGCAGTCCAGGAGTTGAAAGTTGAAAAGCCCGGGGCTTCAGTGGAGGAGTGTATAGAAGTTTCGGAGGAAGCGTTTGGGTTGTCAGGGGATCCCTGGCTGCTTTTAGCAGAGTTTCAACACCTAGAGCAATGGAGAGGGGACAAGCTCTCTGAGTACATATTTCGGATGGAGAGAATGCTTACGAGGTTGCTGCACCCAACGTGGCTAGAGAGACGATGAGTCAGATATTCAGTGGCTCTCTGGAGGAGGACAAGGTGGCTTGGAGTCTCCAGCCGTCCTATAAAAAGGGTCCCCCTCCATCATTCAGGCAGCTGATTAGAGAGGTGTGGGAGGAAGAGAGAGCGTTGGGCCGGAAGAGGGGCTTGGGCCACCGGGAGTGATCCTCCGCGGTACAGGAAGTGGTGGCTGGGTGGAGGACCGAGAAACCCAAGAGGTCTCGGGGAGGGACCCCCCCGTTTGAGGGGAAGGATAGGGAGAGTACCCCCTCTGGGGGACGACCAGCACAGTGGGCTGGGAGTGGCGGGCATCCCGGGAGAGGAGGGGCGGCGGGCAGCATGTGCTTTAACTGTGGGAAAGAGGGGCATTTCTGGCGGTACTGTGAGTGGCCAAGGGTGTGCTACAGCTGTGGAGAAGAGGGACACTTTCAGAGGGATTGTGAGAGACAAGGTGCCCTGTGGAGGGCAAGCCCCCGGGTGACTAAGAAGGGAGAGGTGCCGGGAAACTTAGGAGAGACTCAGTGAGGGAACAGACTGGAGTCTCTGGAGGAACACATTCCCAGAAATCAGCCAGGGGAGCACCGAAAGCCCAAGCCTCTATTCCGGAGGGGCTAGTGGGACCCTGTTTCAGCGTGTGCCTACGGATACAGGGAGTTTATGCAAAAGCCATTCTCGACACAGGATCGCAGGTTACCTTATTGTACCGGTCGTTCTACAACAAATACCTAAAGCACTTGCAAGTAATCCCATTTGACGCACTGGAAATTTGGGGTGTGAGTGAGGGTGATTATACGTACGATGGGTACCTGTCAGTGAGATTGGAATTCTCGGAGGGCGATGTGGGAGTGTCTGAAGCTATTGAGATGTTGTTGCTGGTGTGTCCGGACCCAGTGGAAACCGGTGGCACTGCCCTTCTGGTGGGCACTAACTCCCCCCTTGTGCGATGACTCCTGGGAGCCTGTAACGAGAAGGCGGGGAAGAAATTTCTGGAGACCCTCTCGGTACACCCAGTGTTTCGAGCAATGTTCTTAGAAGTGGGTGACCCCTGAGGGCTGGATCCTGAGTGCAAACGAGGGACAGTGTGGGGTACGCAGGCGAGGCCTAAAGTGATACGATCAGGGGAAGTGGCACTTGTGATGGGGACCCCCAGATTCCCCGGAGTGCCGGCGGGCGAAGCTCTGTTAGTAGACGCCTTGGACGATCTCGAGGGGGAGACACGATTTCTGGCGGGGGTGTTGGTGAGGCCCAAAGTGCAGAGGCCAGCGGTGGTACATGTGAAGCGGATGGCCGTGAGTATCAGGAACACGACGGAGAGAGAAATCACCTTTAAGAGAGGGATGCCACTGGCACATTTGTTCCCGGTGACGGTAATGTCTAGCGCCCCTGTGAGGCCCACTAAGGGGGAAGGATTGGAAAACAGAGGAAAGCTGACCGCTGAGGCCTTTATCTTTGGGGACTCTCCTATGCCGCCGAAGTGGAAACGCAGGCTGGTGGAGAAGATGTCGAAGCTGGAAGATGTTTTTTTTCTTGGCGAGTTTGATGTGGGTTGTTCCAAGAGCACTCGCCATACCATCTGAGTGACTGAGGACACCCCGTTCAGAGAGAGGTCACGGCAACTGGCCCCTGTGGATGTGGAAGTCGTGCAGCAGCACTTGTGCAAGCTGGAATCATCGTTGAGTCCCGAAGCCCCTATGCGTCCCCAATAGTAGTGGCCCGGAAGGAGAACAGAAGGATATGCATGTGTGTGGACTATCGGACTTTGAATCGGTGAACTGTCCCTGACCAGTATACGGTCCCAAGGGTCGAGGACGCGTTGACCTGTCTGATTGGAGTGAAGTGGTTCAGTGTGCTGGACTTGAGGAGTGGATATTACCAGATCCTGATGAGTGAGGCCGATAAAGAGAAGACGGCCTCTATCTGCCCGCTGGGGTTATTTCAGTTCAAATGAATGCCCCAAGGCATATCGGGGGCCCAAGCCACCTTCCAGAGGCTCACGGAGAGGACTGTGGGGGATATGAATCTGCTCGAGGTGCTGGTGTATCTGGATGATTTGGTAGTGTTTGGATCTACTGTGGAGGAACATGAGGAGAGGCTGTTGAAGGTGTTAGGCCGGCTTAAGGAGGAAGGGTTGAAACTTTCCCTGGACAAATGCCAGTTCTGTGAGTTGTCGGTCAGCTATGTTGGCCACATCATTTTGCAAGAGGGAGTGGCTACTGATCCGACTAAGATAGATGCCGTGACCACCTGGCTGAGACCCCAGAAGGTGAGCGCCCTACGCTTGTTTTTGGGTTTCTGTAGGTATTACCAGCGATTTGTGAAAGGATACGCTAAAATGTGTCACCAGTTGAACCAGCTATTGTGTGGCTATCCACCTGTGGGGGAAGGAAAGGAGGGGGGACTGGGGGCAAGACGCAGGAGGATACTGGAACCCGGTGGAGCCTTTTGGATCGAGATGGGATGATCGATGTGAGGAGGCGTTCCAATCTCTGAAAAGGGCGCTGACCCAGGCCCCGGTGTTGGCTTTTGCCGATCCCCAGAAGCCGTATGTGCTGCACACTGATGCCAGCCGAGAGGGTCTAGGGGCTGTCCTGTACCAGGAGCAGGGCAACGCATTGAGACCGGTGGCATTTGTCAGCTGAAGCTTGTCGCCATCTGAGAGAAACGATCCCACTCACAAGTTGGAGTTCCTGGCGCTGAAATGGGCGGTGGTGGACAAATTGAGCGACTACCTATGCGGAGCCAAGTTTGAGGTGAGAACGGATAACAATCCTCTCACTTATATCCTGACTTCGGCGAAACTGGATGCCACAGGGCATCGGTGGTTGGCAGCTTTGTCGGTATATGAGTTCAACCTGAAGTACCGGCTGGGAAGCAGGAATGTCGATGAGGATGCTTTGTCACAGCGGGAGCACAAGGAACCGGAGACGATCGAGGAGTGGGAGAGCATTCCTGCCCCTGGGGTGAAAACCATGTGTCAGATTGCTATCACCATGAAGGCCGAGGGAAGGGAGAGGCCGGAGCGAGCAGTGGACCCATTGGGGGCTTTTGATGACACTCTGCCCCAAGTTTACTGTGACCTGACTGCACTGCAGACTAAACAGTTGCCGGAACTAAGTTCAGGGGAAGTGGCAGCTGCTCAGCAAAATGACCTGGGCATTGGCACTGCGTGGAAGGCAGTAGAGAAGGGGGATGTGGCGTTGGCCAAGAAGGTGAAACAGGCCTCAATGCCTCTGTTATTGAAGGAATGGCCTCGGTTAAAGTTGAAGAACCAAGCCTTGTACCGGGTCACGGCGCCTCCGGACCAACCCCAGCATTTGCAGCTGGCCATGCCTGAGGAGTATCGGAAGACTGTGCTCCAGGCCTTGCGTGATGATTCCAGGCACTTGGGGGTGGAAATGGCCTATGGATTACTCAAGGACCGGTTTTACTGGCCCCAGATGAGGGGGGAGGTTGAAGAATACTGTAGGGGATGCAGTCGTTGCATCCGGAGGAAGACCCTGCCTGCGTCGGTGGCTCCTTTGTCGCACTTGCAGAGTGTGGGACCCCTGGACCTGGTGTGTATGGATTTCCTGTCTATTGAGCCTGACACCTGCAACACCACGAATGTCTTAGTCATCACAGATCATTACACTCGATATGCTCAGGCGTTTCCCACTAAGGATCAGAAAGCGACTACAGTGGCAAAGGTGTTATGGGAGAAGTACTTTGTTCGTTATGGCCTCCCCAGGCGGATCCATAGTGATCAGGGACGGGACTTCGAGAGCTGGCTTATCCATGAATTACTGACTATGCTTGGGGTTGAGAAATCCAGGACCACGCCCTATCACCCGCAGGGTGATCCTCAGCCCGAGACACTGTTAACCGGACGGACACTGTTGGATATGCTCGGGACTCTGGAGATTGGTCAGAAAAGTAAGTGGAGTCAGCACATTGGGCATTTGGTTCACTGTTACAATCGTACTCACAGTGACGCTACAGGGTACTCACCTTATTCTCTGATGTTCGGGCGGGAAGCGAGTTTGCCCATTGACTTGCGTTTTTGGGCTGAGGCAGGTGAATTACCTGCGAAGCCATATCTGAAGTATGTGTCCGATATGAGGAGAGAGTTGAAAGGGCGTACGAGTTGGCTGAGGTGGCGGCCACCAGACAGAATCAGAGGAATAAGAGGAGATATGATCAGAAAGTGAAGTTCGCCCAATTATTGCTGGGAGACCGGGTCCTTATACAGAATTTAGGACAACCCGGTAAGCACAAGTTGGCAGATCGATGGGCAGCCACCCCCTATGTGGTAGAGAGCCAGATGCCAAATCTACCTGTTTACCAGGTGTGACCAGAGGATGGGAAGGGGCCTGTCAAGGTACTCCATCGAAACCACCTGCTGCCCCGGGTCAAGAAGTACAGGTGGATAAAGAGCCTGAGTGGGTGGTTACGCCTAGTACAAGGACTCTGCAAGGGCGCGGAGTAAGGGAAGAGCCTGCTGCAGAAGAGATGGGACCGGTCCTCACCCCGGAAAGGGATATTGCTTCGAAAGACAACGATTCAGATGTGTGGCTCCTGATTCCATTCGCTCATTCTACAGTATCGGAAGAAGAGGCTCCTGGCCATTCCCCTACTGAGTTAGGTGAGAGGAGAGAGGGTGTTGATGGGCAGACTGAGGTGCAGCCGGCATTGGGGGGAAGAGAGGGTGGAACCTGAACGTGAGACAGAGGGTTCTCAGGTGAAGAGGGAGAGGGTGAGGGTCCGACAGGTCGATCTGGGGTGTCCCCCATGGTGTCTGAGGTGGAAGGGTTGGCAGAGAGGGTACGGAGGTCTCAGAGAAGTAGGCACCCCCCGGAGCGGTTGACATATGCAGGTATTAATATTGAAGTAGTGAAATGGATTCAACAGTGGCTGGATGGGAGATGCCAGAGAGTAGTGGTGGATAACTGTTTGTCAGGTTGGAGGCCAGTGACTAGTGGTGTGCCTCAGGGATCTGTACTGGGTCCAATGTTGTTTGTCATATACATTAATGATCTGGATGATGGGGTGGTAAATTGGATTAGTAAGTATGCAGATGATACTAACATAGGTGGTGTTGTGGATAATGAAATAGGTTTTCAAAGCTTGCAGAGAGATTTAGGCCAGTTAGAAGAGTGGGCTGAAAGATGGCAGATGGAGTTTAATGCTGATAAGTGTGAGGTGCTACATTTTTGCAGGAATAATTCAAATAGCACATACATGGTAGATGGTAGGGCATTGAAGAATGCAGTGGAACAGAGTGATCTAGGAATAATGGTGCAAAGTTCCCTGAAGATGGAATCTCATGTGGATAGGGTGGTGAAGAAAGCTTTTGGTATGCTGGCCTTTATAAATCAGAGCATTGAGTATAGGAGTTGGGATGTAATGTTAAAATTGTACAAGGCATTGGTAAGGCCGGATTTGGAGTATTGTGTACAGTTCTGGTCACCGAGTTATAGGAAAGACGTCAACAAAATAGAGAGAGTACAGAGAAGATTTACTAGAATGTTACCTGGGTTTCAGCACCTAAGTTACAGAGAAAGGTTGAACAAGTTAGGTCCTTATTGTTTGGAGCGTAGAAGGTTGAGGGGGGACTTGATAGAGATATTTAAAATTATGAGGAGGATAGATAGATTTGATGTGGATAGGCATTTTCCATTGAGAGTAGGGGAGAATCAAACAAGAGCATATGAGTTGAGAGTTGGGGGCAAAAGTTTAGGGGGAACATGAGGGGGAATTTCTTTACTCAGAGCGTGGTAGCTGTGTGGAATGAGCTTCCAGTAGAAATGGTAGAGGCAGGTTTGGTATTGTCATTTAAAGTAAAATTGGATAGGTTTATGGACAGGAAAAGAATAGAGGGTTATGGGCTGAGTGCGGGTCCGTGGGACTAGGTGAGAGTAAGCATTCGGCATGGACTAGAAGGGCTGAGATGGCCTGTTTCCGTGCTGTAATTGTTATATGGTTATTTCATCAGGTGCTCTGCCCAGTTTCAGCTTTGACTGCCATGGCCCACACACTCCTGTTTCGGGTCAAGTGGATCAATTCATTGGTATTCATTTCCAGTTCTCTGGCTGCTGTCTCCATCATCATTTGTCTTTACCTTCCTCTTGCTTTCTTCCCTTCAATCTTTCCCATAATTACTGTGCATTCTAACTCCTCTTTCCTAATCACATGTCCAATGAAGTCATGTTGCCTTTTCATGATCTCATACATTATTTCTCTTTTTGTGTTTGCTCTGTTCATGACATCCTCATTAGATATTCATTTCATCCATGATATTCTTTGCATCCTTCTCAAAAACCACATCTCTGCTGCTTCAATTTGTTTCCTCATGTTACTAGATATTGTCCAACATTCTGAACCATATAACATAACTGGATAAACATAACATTTCAGTGCTCTGAGGCAGGTTGTCATGCCTAGTTTAGTGTTGGTCAGTAAACTCTTCATTCTCGTAAAGATGTCTTTTGCCATTCCTATTCTTCTCTTGATGTCCATGTCACACCTGCCATCTGATGTTACCCAGCTTCTTAAGTAGCAAAATGTTCTGTACTTGTTTTATGTCTTCCCCATTAATTCTTAACCTACAGATAGGATTCTCCTTCTTCTTGAATGTCACCATACATTCTGCCTTTTTGCAATTGATAGTTAGACCCATTTTTGCACTTTCTTCAACAATTATATCAATTAAGTTTTGTAGTTCTTCCTCCATACTTGCAATTAACAGTGTCATCCGCATATCTGAAATTATTGATGCCTTCAACGTCAACTTTGATTCCCAAGATGTCTTATTTTTTGTAATATTGTTTCACTGTACATATTAAACAAATCAGGGGAGAAAACACACCCTTGCCTAACGCCTCTCTTGATTTTCATAAACGGACTCACTTCTCCATCTATTCTTACAGCGGCAGTTTGTTCCCAGTACAGATTTCTGATTAGGCGGAGGTCTTTCGAATCTAGATCTAGAGTTTCCTGTAATATTTCAAATGACTTATTGTGCTTCACTTTAGCAAATGCTTTTGTGCAGTTGATAAAACAAACAAACACATTTTTTTGCACTTGAATAGCTCATTCTGATAGTATCCTTAACATCAAACATCATCTTTCATGAAACCACATTGTTCTTTGTCTATTTCAGCTTGTATCTTACTTTTAGCTCTTGCCATCAAAATTCTTAGAGGTATCTTGGTGATATGACCCATTAAACTTATGGTCCTATGTAATTCACATTCTATTGCTCCAGGTTTCTTAGGAAGAGTGATAAATACTGATTTTTTCATCTCCTCTGGTATTATTCCAGTCTCAAAAATGTCATTGATTAAATCAGTAAGTTTTTCAATTCCATAATCTTCAAGGACAATAATTTGTTCTATTACTATTTCATCAGGACCTGCTGCCTTTCCTTTCTTCATCTTATTTATTGCATTACAAACTTCAGATTCTAAAATACTTGGACCTTCAATGTTCTTCTTAATTTCAGGTTTTACACCTCAATTGTCTTCGAACAATTCCTGAATATACTCAGTCCATCTGTTCATAATCTCATCTTTTTCCATGATAATGGTACTGTCCTTTACTTTCAAACATCCACCTGAAGAACAGAGGAGCTGTTTACCAGTGATATTCTTGATTTATTGATGTAACCTTATTGGATCAGTAATAGGGATTCTTTCTAGTTTCTCACATTCCTGGTTTAACTATTCTTCCTTAGCTTTTTGACCTAAGCTTTTAACTTTTTATCTAAAGACTTATATTCTATAGGATTTGCTTTCCTCCTTCTCCTTTCTTCCATTAGATTTTTGATCTCATCTGTCATCCATTTATTCTTTGTGCTTTTTTCTTTTTTAGGAATCACTGGCTTTGCTGATTCTACCAAGGCATCCTTCAGAGAGTTAAACTTCATTTCTAATGATTGCTATCATCTTCAACAGATTCTATTTCTAGGCTCTGAAATCTATTCCTTACTTCAATTGTAAATTTTTGTCTTAAGTTTTCTTCTTTAATTAATTGCAAGTAGTCAAGGGATTGTTCAGGCTTTTGCTTCTTTAGTTTTTTAAGTTTTACTTTTACATGACATATTACCGGGTTATGGTCACTATGACAGTCTGTACTTGGATATGTTTTGCATTGAGTCACTGAGTTTCTACATCTTTGGTTTACAGTAATAAAGTCAATTTGATTTCTGGTGTTATCACCTGGACTTCAGTTCAGTTCAAATTCAGTTTATTGTCATTTAGAAATCACAAATGCAATGCAGTTAAAAAATGAGACAACATTCTCCAGAATTATATCACAAAAGCACATGACAAAACAGACTACACCAGAAAATCCACATAACGTTTGGCAATCCCCAAATCCAGAGTCCGGAGAGGCTGCTGCGTATTAATATTGTGCTACCATCTTAGTGCGTTCCCCAGAAAGGAGCTCCAAATCCACCAGACAAAACAAGGCTACCCTGACACACCAAATCAGGAGACCAACTCTACCACCCAACAAACCAAAAACTAAAGCTACAAGACCTACACAAAACCACATAGTTACATATAGTTATAGTTAACATATAGTTACAACAGTGCAGACAATACTATAATTGATAAAAAAAAACAGACCGGGGACTTCCGGTAAGATGGCGATTGCTTAGCTGCTCCGAACTTTTGTTCCGTTACTGTCGCTACCTTTGCACTAAATGTCTCCATTTTATAAAGCTTAGTTAGGAATTATTTTGGTATCTCTTACTTGCCTGTGAATATATCTAACCTACAATGTCTAGCAAGAGTTCTAAATCCGGGAGAAAAGAAACTACGACCTCGTCGGGCGTGACGATGGAGGTGCTTGAAAATCTCCGAGATGAAATCTTAAAGGAAATTAAAACCGCTTTCAAACAGTTAGAAGAGAAACTGGATCGGATCAACGATAAAGTGGACAAACATGCTGAACACTTATCTCGCATCGATTCGACTTCTGAAGCTTTAGAAAGTCGGGTTCGATACTTGGAGACTCTCTGTTCCAGCTTAGAGGAAAAATCTAATAAACTTCTTTCCAAAATGGTGGATCTCGAAAATCGCAGCAGATGCTGCAACATCAGAATTCTGGGATTACCAGAGACAACTGAGAAGGGGTCAACCGTGAAGTTTTTCGCCGAGTTTCTCTGTGAGATATTCAGGAAGGATCTGCTTCCGAAGCCGCCCGAGCTCGAACACAGAGTTTACGTTCCCCCCGGAATTCTGGGCTCCCGCCCGCGACCAGTAATCTTGTGTTTCCATCAATACCAGGTAAAACACAGTCTGATTGTGGAGGCACGTCGCAGAGGCTCTTTTTCTTTCCAGGATACAACCATTCGCTTTGTGGAAGATTTTGCACCCCAGACCTTAAAGATGCGCGCTGAGTATAAAGGCGTAATGAAAGTGCTTTTAGATCGTGGTTTCAAACCTTCCTTTCGTAATCTTGCTGACCTAAGAATCAAGTTTAATACCGGGGAATTCAAGTAGTTCAAATCAGCGAGGGAAGCTGAAGCGTTTGTGGCAAGTCTTCCAGCTATCCAGTCATCTTCGGAATCTGATCGGACCTCCTAAAATGGTGGATAAGTACTCCTCGTAGTAAAGTTACTTTCTCTGGACTCGGAATTCACTTGAATCACTCAGACATTATTCACTGAAACTCTAAAGGCTGTTGACAATCTCTCCCGGGATTTGGTGTGTGTGTAATCTATTTTTACCTCTGTATAACTTTACCTACAGAGTTCTACAACTAATTCTAACTTGTTTTGGAGGTTTGAAGTCTTTAGTGAAGGCCTCCCTGTTTGTCGGTTCACAGTTCAACTGCTGATTTATTTTTCCTCTGTTTTAAATATTTATTTATTTTATCTTTTTCTTTTCTTCACCCCCTTTTTTTTCCATTCTCTGAATATTTTTTTCTCCCTTCTCGGTAAACGGTTGATAAATACTCGTCTTGAATTTATAATTTTCCCCTTCCTCTTTTTTTTCTTTTTCCTTCTTACCTTTTTTTCCCCCCTTTCTCTTACTTTATTCTTCTATAATATTTCACGGGTAGGTTAGTTTTGGTTTTCTTCCAATTTTCTCTGTATTAAGTTGTATATCTCGGCAGAAGGTGTTCTAATCTGTAGTTATGTTTTCTAGTGCATAAACTAGTTACTGTTTGTTATAGCATTTATACGGAACTGCTGTCAATGACACAGATCTGGAAGTTGTATTTGGGTTAATTTTTTTGGTAGAGCTAGCTACTTGTTTTGGTAGCCGTCTAGTTTTGGGTTGTGTAGGTGGGGTGGATTTTCCAGTTCCAACATTTCTTTATTGTTTAGGACATGTTTATATTTTGACCTTACAAATCTATGTTTACATTTCTGCTCCCAGACTGCTATTGTACCGCTTGATTTTTTATATGCCTGCTGCCTTTTATGCATTAGTAATTGATAACGGCTAGTGCACTTAAATTTGTGAGCTGGAATGTAAAGGGACTGAACCACCCTGTTAAAAGGAGGAAGGTATTCTCACATATTAAACAACTCAAAGCTGACATTGCTTTCCTCCAAGAAACTCATATTCGTTGTTTTAATAATTCCCGGCTTCTGTCCAAGTGGGCGGGTCAGCATTTTCATTCATCCTTTGCCACTAAAGCTAGGGGAGTCTCCATTCTTATTAACTCAAATATTCCTTTTGAACTCCATAATAAAATATCAGACACAAATGGCCGTTTTATTATTGTTTCTGGTAAACTATATAACACTAAAGTTGCACTAGCAAACCTGTATGCCCCCAACTTTGATGATGTTAACTTTTTTGAACGGTTTTTTTCCTCACTACCAGACTTAAACTCATACTCTCTTATATTGGGTGGTGACTTTAACTGTTGGTTGGATCCTAAACTGGACCGATCGTCCTCTGTTACCAGATCACCTACCAAATCTGCCTTAGCTATTCAGTCGTTTCTCTCTAATTTTGGTATCTCTGATATATGGCGTTTCCTCCATCCTACGGAGAGAGATTATTCCTTTTTCTCACATGTTCACCATACCTTCACTAGAATTGACTATTTCCTACTCGATAACCAACTTATCCCATTTGCCCACACTTGTGACTATCAGAGTATACTGATTTCTGACCATGCCCCAATTACCCTCTCCCTGAACTTTCCCGGTCTCCCTCAGAGGAACAAACACTGGCGGTTCGATTCAACTTTATTATCGGATGATGATTTCATAAAATTTATTAAAGACCAGATAACCTTCTATTTTAACACTAATACATTACCTGAAGTGCCATCCCAGATTGTCTGGGATGCCATGAAAGCATATTTGAGGGGTCAAATAATCTCTTACACAGCAAATCTCAATAGAAGATCCCATGCAGATCGAGCAGACCTCATTAACCAGATTAAAGATATGGATCAATTATATGCCCAAACTAAGAACCCTGAATTATACAAGAAGCGCGTTGAACTCCAAACTAAATTTAACCTTCTGTCCACTCAACCTGTCGAACGCCAACTTCTCGAAAACAAGAGCCGCTTTTACATTCATGGGGATAAGTCTGGTAAATTCCTAGCCAATCAGCTGAGGCGTTCTAAAGCCAAACAACATATTACAAAGATCCGGAAGGAGAACGGAGACTTTACATCGGATCATTTAGAAATTAATGACGCATTTAAAAATTTTTATTCTCGGCTTTATTCCTCTGAATCCTTGAATGACAATATCTCTGTGGATCAATTTTTACAGAATCTGAATATCCCCTCACTTTCATCTGATTTCAAAGCCAAACTTAATGCGCCTATATCACTAGAAGAAATATCTTTTGCAATTTCTGCACTGTCCTCAGGGAAATCTCCTGGACCTGATGGGTTCCCTGTGGAATTTTATAAATCATTCTCCTCACTTCTTTCTCCTCAGTTACTTTCAGTATTATCTGACTCGTTTAACTACGGCAAATTGCCACCCTCTTTCAATGAGGCATCTATTATTCGTCTTTTAAAAAAGGGCAAAGACCCAACAGAGTGTTCCTCGTACAGGCCGATCTCTCTGCTCAATGTTGATGTAAAGATCTTAGCTAAAGTGTTGGCTCATAGATTAGAAACCGTTATTCCCTCCATTATCTCTGATGACCAAACAGGCTTTATTAAAAACCGTCTCCCTTTTTTTAACATTCGGCGTCTATTTAATATTTTATACTCAGTTCCAACTGGGACTCCTGAATGTGTTATCTCCCTTGATGCGGAGAAAGCATTTGATCGTATAGAGTGGAACTACCTTTTGGCAGTCTTAGAAAAATTTGACCTCGGCCAAAGTTTCATCTCTTGGATCCAATTGCTGTACCTGTGTCCTACTGCTTCTGTTCTAACTAACTTTCAGAAATCCCAAGTATTCAATCTCAAACGTGGCACCCGTCAGGGATGCCCCTTAAGTCCCTTTCTCTTTGATTTGGCTATAGAACCTCTGGCGATAGCATTTTGAAAATGTCCTGAACTGACCAGGATTTGGAGAGCGGATGTTGAGCATAAAGTCTCTCTCTATGCTGATGACTTACTACTCTTTATCTCATATCCGTCTACATCCTTACCTCTAATGTTTTCACGTCTTGACCAGTTTAGCCAGATCTCTGGCTATAAACTCAACTTACAAAAGAGTGAACTTTTCCCAATTAATAAAGAAGCACAAGAACTAATATTTCGTGATCTCCCTTTTAAATTAGTCCATAATCAATTTACTTATCTTGGAATTACAGTTACAAGGAAGTTTAAAGATCTCTTTCGTGAAAACTTTTGTCAATCTTTCATATGCTACAAAACAGAGTCTGGTACAATGGTCACCTCTATCTATGTCCTTGGTAGGTCGTATCAATGTTGTCAAAATGTATGTTCTCCCCAAATTTTTATACTTATTTCAATCTATCCCAATTTTTATTCCTAAATCTTTTTTTGATTCCTTAGACTCTATTATTTTGTCATATCTGTGGCAGAATAAGCGCTCTAGAATTAATAAAATCCACCTCCAAAAATCTAAAAAAGAGGGTGGCATGGCTTTACCTAACTTTCGCTTATATTACTGGGCAGCTAATATACGTTGTGCTGCCTTCTGGTCTTTCTTCCATGGTCAACCTGAGTGCCCTAACTGGGTGGCAATGGAGTTGAGCTCCACTAAAGAATTATCTATATCTGCACTTCTTGGCTCTGCACTCCCTAGCAGTCTGCCCAGATCAATAGCTAATCCTCTGGTTAGACACACTTTGCGTATATGGGCTCAGTTCAGGAAATGCTATGGTTTCCAGGGGTTTTCCATTTCTAGCCCTGTCACACATAATCACCTTTTTTTACCTACCACGTTCGATTCAGCATTCCATGTTTGGTACAGGAAGGGCATTAGACATTTTGAAGATCTCTTCATTGATAACCGCTTCGCTTCTTTTCAACAGCTCTCTGTTAAGTTCAACCTGCCTAACGCTCACTTTTTCAGTTATCTCCAAATCCGACACTTTACTGCTCCTTTAATTCCTAACTTTCCTGAAATGCCTGCGAAAAATGCTATGGACCTATTTCTCTCCATTAATCCACTAGGTAAAGGTTTAATTTCAATTATCCAAGATAAACTAGCAGCCTTACGACGGGCCCCTGTGGATAAAATTAAAATGGCCTGGGAGCAGGATTTAAATATCTCCTTATCCGAGGAGAGCTGGGACTCAGTTCTCAAATCGGTTAACTCAACCTCTCTTTGTGCTCGCCATTGTCTCTTACAGTTTAAGATTGTTCATAGAGCCCATATGTCTAAATCTAAACTATCTCGATTCTAATACCCAGAGCGCATTAGTCCGCTCTGTGATAAATGCAAGAGGGGCGTGGCCTCTCTCATCCATATGTACTGGTTCTGTCCTAGCTTGGAGAAATTCTGGAAAGATGTCTTCACTACACTATCGGGTATTCTGAATCAGCACCTAGAACCTAACCCCTTAATTGCTCTGTTCGGTTTTTGGGGCGAGACAGATTTATGTCTGGGTCCGACCAAATGCCGAATACTATCCTTTGCCTCTCTCCTGGCGAGACGCTTGATCCTCCTTAGATGGAGAGATGTTGCCCCGCCCACTCATGCGCAATGGCTTAACAACATTATGGCCTGCTTGGACCTCGAAAAAATTCATTATTCAGTTCTCAATTCAGATTTAAAGTTCCATAAGATCTGGGGACCTTTTATCGAGTACTTTCATAACCTTCCTCTTGACTAGGGTTTTTTTTTCTTTTCGGTCCCTTGCTTTCAGCTCCCTTTTTTTTTCTGGTAGTAGGCATTATTATCCTCTGTTGCTAAGTGTATTCACAGTCTGGGAGTTTGACTGTCCGGACTTATACTCTCTATATTGTGTGGTGGTTGGTCTGGAATTGGTTTTTTTCTTGTGTTGTGGGGCTTGGGGAGGACACTAAGCTCACTTGTCTTTAATTTAGGTGCTTTTTTGTTAAATTCTCTTCCTTTGTAGCATATTGTTATTGTATGCTTAACCTTGCTCTGTATTAATGCTCCTCATTCGGATTTGGGGTTTTTAATTTTGTAAAATGTTTTGAAAAACTAATAAAAAAATTTAAAAAAACAGACCATGGACACAGTAAAAATAGTCCAAAGATGTTAAAAGACTATAATTTTGAAAGAAACCACCACCCAGTTTCCACAAGTCCTCAGGGTCCCGATAGACTTGTCAATCCAAGGAAGGAAGCAAAAGGGAGTACCCCCACTATGGACTTCCAGGGCACTGGACTCAGCCTTGCAGACACAACACACACTGAAAGCGACCTGATCGCAGCGGACTCCGAGTCCATCGAATCTCCGAGCCTCCAACCATCCCCTCCAGCACAGCCTCTCTGAGCACCATCCTCTGCTGAGCGCACTACACCCGAGCGCACTATGGCGCCCCTGCCAACGGTCACCGGCAACGTGACCCCGAGGACTGGGGGCCTGTTCTTCTCAGCAGAGACTCAGACCTCACAACAACAGCAGTAACGAAGAAGGCCTTCCCAGAGATTTCCAGATGTTCCTCCACGCTCCCACATCTGTTTTTCATCAGATTAGGATTGTGCATGACACTCCGCTTAACAAATAATCAGCTCCGGAGTGACCAGGTCCATAAGTGTCTTGGATGGTTTTTCAAGTAGCTATTCATAATGACCTGATTGTTCATCTTGCACCATTCTACTCATTTCTCACCTCTTTCATTCCTTTCCCCTAGTCCAAATTTTCCTGTGGTATTTCCGTCAGCACCTTGTCCTACTTTAGCATTTAGATCTCCCATGACAATAACAATATCTTGAGATTTGCATCCATTCTTTGCTTGTTCAAGCTCTTCATAGAATTTATCTATATGCTCATTTGTTCCATCTGTTGTTGGTGCATATACCTGTATATTTGCTAACTCAAATGGTTGTCCTCTGAATCTAACAAGAAGCACTCTTTCTTTTATTTATTTCCAGCATCTGCAGATTCACTCGGTCGTCACTACCTCCTCCCATAGATGCTGTCTGGCCTGCTGAGTTCTGCCAGCATTTCGTGTTTTTATTTATTTCCAGCATCTGCAGATTCACTCGGTCGTCACTACCTCCTCCCATAGATGCTGTCTGGCCTGCTGAGTTCTGCCAGCATTTCGTGTTTTTATTTATTTCCAGCATCTGCAGATTCACACACAATACCTTATCTCCCACCTAGGTAGCCTCCTACCTGCCGGCATGAACATCTCACTCACAGACCTCTGTTGATACCCCTGCCCCCCTTTACCCCCATCCCTATTATTTTAGTCTGGTTCTCTTTCTCTCTCTTTCTTCCCCCCTCACTATAATCTGCCCCCAGCCCAACCTTTCTTTCTCTTTTATTTCCCATAATTCTCCACCTTCCCCCTAGCCCATTTCCCTCCAGCCTATCACTTCCTAGTTCTCTACTTTATCCCTCCCCCCACTTCTTATCCCCCCTCGACTATCCCATGTTATTTCACTCCTGATGAAGGGTTTCGGCTCAAAACATCATCACTACCTTCTCCCATAGATGCTGTCTGGCCTGCTGAGTTCTGCCAGCATTTTGTGTTTTTAGCACTCTTTCTGATATTGCCCAATGTCCTAAAACACTTTTTGCCATGTTTTCATCCATAAGAATTCCTACTCCATTAGTATGGGATGTTCCACAAGAATAAATTAGTGTTGTATTTCTATTCTGACATGTTCCAGCACCTGTTCAACGAACTTCGATAATTCCCATGATGTTAATCTTTAGTCTTTCCATTTCATTTATCACATTGTCCAATCTTCCTGCTTGACATAGGGTTTTTACATTCCAAGTGGCAATAATTTTCTTTTGTGTTACTTGAATTTTATGAGCATCTTCAGAATTGTCTTGAAGATCCTCTTGACTCTGTTGTTGTGTGATACATTTTGTGAGTTTGACCATGGTTTTCTTAGCAAATAGATTCTAGGAAACCTGGTATCTAGCAACAGTGGTTTGCTATTGCCTTCCGTTGGGTGAACTAAAGAAATCGCCATCTCTCTTCCCAAATGTTCATCCAGAAGTAGCATCAGAGATGTCAATTGTAATATGTCTGAACATCAAACTTATTGTAATAAAGAGCGTGAATCACACAGATCAGAATGAAAATGTTGCTCGGGCATTGTCACCTACAATTTCCCTAAAGCTGCGATTAGCCGATTTACCATTTTTCACCATAATTTTCAGCAATTCCTGTACGTATCAAGTTGTGATAATCTGGCATCCTTGCATGTTTGTGGTGCTGGATGAACAGATTTTGTTTCTCTCGTTTACAACCAAAATCTTTATTCCACGTACAAGTAGTGTGAATGATATTCCAATAAACTCAGTAAGCTTAAAGAGAGTGGGGAACAAAAACCTGTTCAGTTTCATCTTGTACAGTTCAGGCCCACATTCCAGACCCTGTCTGCACAAATAAATGGTCTACATGTGTGACAAGATGTTGTTACAAAGAAGGCAAGACAGCTGCAATATTTCAGTAGGAGTTTGAGGAGATTTGGTATCTCATTAAAAACACTCACAAATAAAAACCCAGGCCATGCCCTCATCTCATTGCTACCATCAGGGAGGAGGGACGGGAGCCTGAAGGACACATTCAGCTATTCAGGAACATCTTCTTCCCCTGCACCATCAGATTTCTGAATGGACATTAAACACATGAACAATACCTTACTGCTTGTTCTGTCTCCTTTTCCATACTTATTTTACCAATTTAACTTTTTTTATATATATGCTCACTGTGATTTACAGTTTTTATTATTCTGTATTTCAATGTTCTGCTACCACAGAACAACAAATTCCACGACATATGCCGGTGATACTAAACCTGATTCTGACACTGACACCTTATATCAAAATGTAAAACATTACCCCGTGTGTGCAGGCTGAATTCAGCATTTTCTATGTAAAACATTACCCCATGTGTGCCGGCTGAATTCAGCATTTTCTATGTAAAACATTACCCCGTGTGTGCAGGCTGAATTCAGCATTTTCTATGTAAAACATTACCCCGTGTGTGCAGGCTGAATTCAGCATTTTCTATGTAAAACATTACCCCGTGTGTGCCGGCTGAATTCAGCATTTTCTATGTAAAACATTACCCCGTGTGTGCCGGCTGAATTCAGCATTTTCTATGTAAAACATTACCCCATGTGTGCCGGCTGAATTCAGCATTTTCTATGTAAAACATTACCCCGTGTGTGCCGGCTGAATTCAGCATTTTCTGTGTAAAACATTACCCCATGTGTGCCGGTTGAATTCAGCATTTTCTATGTAAAACATTACCCCGTGTGTGCCGGCTGAATTCAGCATTTTCTGTGTAAAACATTACCCCATGTGTGCCGGTTGAATTCAGCATTTTCTATGTAAAACATTACCCCATGTGTGCCGGCTGAATTCAGCATTTTCTATGTAAAACATTACCCCATGTGTGCCAGCTGAATTCAGCATTTTCTATGTAAAACATTATCCCATGTGTGCTGGCTGAATTCAGCATTTTCTGTGTATAACATTACCCCATGTGTGCCGGCTGAATTCAGCATTTTCTGTGTAAAACATTACCCCATGTGTGCCGGCTGAATTCAGCATTTTCTATGTAAAACATTACCCCATGTGTGCCGGCTGAATTCAGCATTTTCTATGTAAAACATTACCCCATGTGTGCCGGCTGAATTCAGCATTTTCTGTGTAACTATATCTTGGATTTCAGGTCACCGTTGTTGCCGAGTCTCCAGTTCCTGCTGCAGTCATGAGTGAGGTCATGCAACTGGCGACTGTGGGCCGTCCTTTCCAGTTGGGAATGCTGTACGACTGCCGGTCAGACACTCTGATCCCAGGTACTGGAATACAATCATATCAATCAGTAGAGATCAATACAGGGCAGTTGATTCAGGTTACCAATCTCAGGATAGTCACCAGACTCTCTGGTTATGTAAAGGAATACGGGTAGTCTGGGGAAAACATCCTGAATTGTGGCATGGCCGATTTCAACATCATTCAGAACCGCTTGACAAAAACAGATTGGTAACAGCCACTTGCAGGTAAGTCTCCATCTGACAAGTCTCCACTAGGCAAGGAGGTGAGGAGTGATGTAGATGAGGAAGGGAACATGTCAGACAGGGAACAGGCAATGGTTTAATGTGGCAGTTAGACAGCTTGTGGCCTTGTGTTACGGTCACTCATAAGGTCCATGTGCTCCATGCAGTTGAACCTCATCAGCAGCGGATAGCAATTCCACAGAGACTTTTCCCTGAGAACAACCATCCTCAATTGCTGTGAAATGATATTCTTTCCCCCATAAGGCTAGCAGTGGGGATATTCACTGATAATGTGCATTGTTCAAATCCATTGCAACTGCACAGCATACAGACAGACCATGTCTACACCCAGCAAGGCCTGGATAACGTTCAGGCACAAGCTGACGTTGCCAATGACATTCCCGCCACAGAAGGGTGGAACTGGAATCGGGTTTTGGACCAGGTGGTGAGGAAGTGTGATGCCAGTTGTCTCCGGGGTGAGGGGAAATGTTCTGGCATGAGAAGTAACCTGTTGTAAACCAGTGAAATATTTAGTTCAGTAGGTGCAAAGCATTGTACACTCAGTACAAAGTACATCCAGAGCAGATAGATGATTGGCTAAATACAAACACAAGAGACTCTGCAGATGCTGGTGTGCTGATCCACTAAATTAACATTATCCACACTGTTGACTTACACACTTTAGCTCAATTTAATGACTGTTATTGCTGTTTTATCCCCTAGGCATCACACTGTGGGATTTACAGACACTCCAAAGCAACGTCAGCAATCAGCCCAGCACTGATGTGTGCATCATTACATCAGACAGCATGGATGAGAAATGCTCTGCACTTAACGTGTCGGGTTCGATGAAAGCAAGTCTCTTGTGTGGGCTCGTGGAAGTGAAAGGGTCTGCAAAATATCTCAGTGACACAAAGGGATCAAAGCAACACGCACGAGTTACCCTTCAGTACAAAACAACAACCCGGTTTGAACAACTGACCATGAGCCATTTAGGGAGACAGAATATCACCTATCCGAGTGTGTTTGACGAGGGCTCAGCCACCCATGTGATCACAGCAGTGCTGTATGGAGCCCAGGCTTTTTTTGTGTTTGATCAAATGGTTTCCTCAGCAGAGAAATTGCAGGATATCCAGGGTAATATGGAGACGACCATTAAACATCTCCCTAACATTGCCATTGAGGGTGAGGGCTCCTTAAAAATGACAGAAGAACAAAAATCAAATGTGGAGAAATTTAACTGCACCTTTTATGGGGATTTCTCACTGAACAGCAACCCCACCACATTCCAAGATGCCGTCAGTACCTATGCAAGACTCCCAAGCTTACTGGGACCACGTGGGGAGCACGCGGTGCCCATGACAGTCTGGCTTTACCCTCTCAGTAAACTAGACTCAAAAGCTGCTCAGCTGGTGAGAGAGGTAAATGTGGGATTGATCAGTCACTGCCAGCGTGTCCTGGAACAGCTCGGCGAGGCAGTGATGAGATGCAATGATATGGAGAAAGACAGAGCTGCCATTCAGTTTCCCGAGGTCAGGGACAGGATAGTGAAATTCCGAGAGTCGTGTCAGGAATACAAACTAGTTTTCCAGCAGAATTTAGCGAGAGATCTTCCAGTCATCCGGGGAGGTAGGGGTGAGGAAGAGTTACTCGTGGATATACTGAAAAACAAGGAAGATTCACCATTCAGACACCAGCCACTGATCACATGGCTGGATGACAAGAAAAGAGAGATGAAGTTAGTGGGACATTATCTCAGGATATTCGATTATGTACCTTCTGTGAAAATAGTGAGTGAGTTGGAGGATGAATTGATGGATCATGCAATGGACTATGTGGTTTGCTTCACCTTTACAACATTGCATCAGGAGGATGTCTATCTGTCAGAGACCATCAATTACCTCCAATCTCACACAGCTCCGAAGATACAGGCACCAACTCCTGCTGATGGAGACAGTGTAACACAACACCGTGAGCAGTGGTTTCACTCAGAGATTGTACAACGAAAGATGAAGGAACAATCTCAGTTATTCCTGGATTTTGCCAAGGCCAACTCATCAGATAGGAACATAAAGTTCCTTGTTGCTTCTGTGAAAGATGACAGCCAGATAGGAACATCTATTTACCTGTACGAGGGTGCGTGTATAAAGAACCAATGCTTTGAACCCCCATCACAGCCCCAGAGACCTGTGGCTGCTGGAACAACACATGACAGTGTGACACTGCAGTTACACCCTCCTAGATATAGTACGGGTGAGATTGTGGGCTACAAGATAGAGTACAAAGGTACCCAACAGGAAGAATGGACAACTCTGGATACACAAGGTAAATCCGAGTCTTTTACAATATCTGGGTTACAGCCACATCAGGAATATCATTTCCGATACCGAGCTGTGACCAAGGTAGGGGTCAGTAAGGCCAGTGATAGTTCTACACAGTTCACACTTCCTACAATTTCACCTGGTAAACCGATGTCCCAGCATTGTTCTCCAATTACAACATTATCCTGCGATAATGAAGCTGGTGTTGAAATAATTCCGGACGGGATTGAACATAAAGAAGAAACATCAGCTACTCCCAGCACAGAGGCTCTATCGAGGACAGATGTAAACACAACAGAGAGTGAACCTCACGATAACTTAATGGGATCGAAACCTCAGGCAGATGACAGAGTCCGAGTGTCTGCTGACTGTGGAAAAGCAGGTTCCAGTGTACCAAGTGAAGAAGCTTTAATAAAAATCGGAGAAGTAACAAAGGGAATACACCAGAAATGTCTCACAGAAGGACGATTAATATCTCCAGGAAACCCTTCCATTTACATGCTGAACCTGCAGAAGGAGGTATTTGGTAAGTCCAAACATCTTGTGAATTGCTCCTTTGGAAAACCCGGCATAAACCACTCCATGAAGACGATTATGGTTTTGGGAGCAACAGGGTCAGGAAAGACCACCCTTATCAATGGGATGATCAATTACATATTGGGTGTGGAATGGGGTGACAACTTCAGATACATGTTAACACAGGAAGAGACAGGAAGGTCACAGGCTGAAAGTCAGACATCCACCATCACTGCCTACAAACTACACCATCAGGTGGGATTTAACATCGATTACTCACTGACTATCATTGATACACCAGGATTCGGAGATACCAGGGGGATAAGCCGAGATAAAGAGATTGCTGACAACATTCAAGAGTTTTTCACTTCCCCACAGGGAGTTGATCAGATTGATGCCATATGTTTTGTTACTCAAGCATCTTTGGCTCGCCTGACTCCGACACAGAAATATATCTTTGATTCAATTCTTTCTATTTTTGGCAAAGATATTGCAGAGAACATTCAGATTCTGGTGACTTTTGCAGATGGAAAGGGCCCCCCCGTTCTGGAGGCTTTGAAGGTAGCTGAGGTACCATGTCCCAAAGATAAAAATGGGGCTCCAGTTCACTTCAAGTTTAACAATTCCGTTGTATTTGCCCAGCGTTCAGCCTCTGGAAACGCTACCAACAAGGGATCGGATGACAGTGGGGAAGAGGAAGATGATGATAACTTTGATGAATTATTCTGGAAGATGGGAATTAATAGTATGAAGAAATTCTTTAGAGCTCTCGATACAATGGAAACAAGAAGTTTAGTTTTGACCGAAGAGGTTTTGAGGGAACGTAAGCAGCTGGAAGCTGCAGTGAAGGGATTGCAGGATCAGATCCAAGTGGGGCTGACCAAACTGGAGGAACTAAAGAAAACAAAACAGGTTCTGGAGCAGCATCAGAACAATCTGGATGAAAATAAAGACTTTGAGTATGAAGTTGATGCCACACATAAAGAAAAGAAGGATCTTGGACCAAATGCTTCAACAGTAAATATCTGTAAGAAATGTAAATTTACTTGCCACGATCCCTGTATTTACGCTGTAGGTATTTTAAAATATTGGTGTGTAGCAATAGATATTAGGGGAAATTGCAAAGTCTGCCCTGGTAACTGTGCCATGCGTCATCACTCAAGGGAAAAGTACAAGTATGTTCATGTGACAAGAAAGGAGAAGAGGACACTGGGTGATGTAAAAGAAAAGTATGAGAAAGCCTATGGTGAGAAGATGACACAGGAGAAGATCATGGAGAAGCTTCAGCAGGAGTTTGAAGGGGTTCAGAATTCAGTGCTGGAGTTGATTATCCAATTATCTGAGAGCATTAGAAGACTTGAAGAAGTAGCTCTGAGATCAAACCCGTTATCCGCACCAGCTTACATTGACCTCCTGATTCTGTCTGAGAAAGACGAAGGAAAACCAGGGCACCTGGACCGAATTCAGTCTCTGATGATGGTCAAGAAACAGGCCGAGTTATTGGAGAGTTCATCAACAGGAAGCAGTTATCAGGGGGTAAGAAGCAAAATCCAGTGATAGGAAAGAAAGATGTTCAAGCATTTTTCAAAAACAAATTTTCTGAATTTTCTGACTGGGTGGTTAGCGATAAATAAGTGGCAATCAGTTCAGCTTTTTCCAATTTGGGGAGTCGAAGGTTCACCCATCCGATGGACCATCTGCTGATTCTAATTCAACTCCATTCTCCTCTCCCATCTGCCCTCAGAGTTTGACAGTACATCTTCCATCCTCATGCTGACCTCCTTTAACAGATGGGTGGGGCACTCACATTCAGTCATCACCAATGGCTCATCATCCCAATCCTAGTCCTGAGTACCTATCTCCAACACGACCTTTTTTGCATCTGTGTCCCTTCCCTTAGAAACCAGTCGGAAACACAGAGGTCATTTCCTTTGTCTCAGACTATCCCCACCTCGTCCCTCAGTCCCCACTCTCTCTGTCCTGTTGGATGACACATTACTCCACCATGCTGGATGAAGTGAAACTTCCTCCCAGCTCATGGTTTTGTCCTGGCCCCATCAGAATCCGGCCCATGGGATGGTGGGAGGGGTGGATGGGTTCCATGAGACTTCAAGCACAAAAAAGACAAAATTGGGAAAGCAAGGACAATATTTTCCATCTATTGTTAAAGAAGGTATGAGCTGGTCAGCTCACTGTCACAATGCTGGCTTTCAAATCAACCCATTTCCCTGATATTCCCTGACATCTACTCCCAGTCAAATGCCAACCCACCCACTCAGTCTCCTGTAAGGGAAAGTGAGTAAAATTGCAGATGCTGAAAATATAAAATTAAAACAGAAAATGTTGGACCCACTCAATGGGTTAGGTAGCATCTGGTGAGAGCAAAACAGTTAATGTTTCAGAACCGTGACCTTTATCGGAAGCTTCAGAGGCATTTGTTTGGAATATCTCAACATTAGAACAAATGAAACACAGATGGTTCCTTCACAGATGCTGCCTGACCAGCTGAGTTCTTCCAGCACTTCCTGTATTGATGTTAATTCTTCCTTCAAACACCTGCACTGGGTTGGTAGGGGTGGGGGAGGAAAATTGACAGTAACCTATTAAACTCCTGACCTGCAATATAGTCTAAAGGACATGAATCTAAAAGAGGTTCAGGAGCACAAGCATTTGGGTATAGATGCTTCAGGAATTGGAACTGGTAGATCCAGTTTTACTGAAGGCTCAGAATAAACCTTGATGCAAAAACCTGCAGACGCTGAGAATCTGAAACAAAGTGACATTGAAACAATTCACACCAGAAAGACGATACCTTGAAATCAGCCACAGGAGATGCAAGATTGAGCAGTGAGGAGAGCAGTACTCAGAGATGCACTCCAAGGAAAGCTCTGTTCCTGCAGCTCCCACTAATGCAACAGGGTAACTGGACTTTGACCAACAGCCTTTGTGCTCAGGAAAGCTATGAATATTAATAAATGTGGGAAATTCCTGGGAATGGTGGGTTTACATCTGAAACCATCGACAGGACAGAACATTCAATCTCATCTATCTCTCAATCCCAGCTGTGGCCTTGACAACCTGTGCTTGAAGGAAGGAACAGTTACCACACGATTTATTATTGACTTCAGAGACATCACCAAGGACTCTGAGCTTGTTGCAGGGAGATTCTATTCAGAATGGAGAACGTTGGTGCCTCCAAGTCTATCTGAGTGATTCAGTCATTCCCCTTCGATGGTCAATATCCTACACCAAGGTCCTACTGTTTCTCAACAATGCCTTGCATGCTACATTCTTTGTGTACATTATTGATTTATTCGTAATCCTAAATCACTTTGCTTTATCTGGAGCAAATTCCACCTGCCTATCTCACCAACTGTTCAATATTATCAATAATACCAAAGACTAACCTGCTCTCCATCAGCTAGTCACAGACTTCCAATCGGAAACACAATCTCACAATGTCACACTTTCCCTTCTCTTAAGAAATTAATTTTGGAATTTGGAATACCAGCAGTTATGGTCAAAATGACAATAAAAGTTGACTTGACTTGACTTGAATTTGCTCTGAATCCCACAGGCTATCATCTTTTCAGTTCTTTCCCTCATGTGGCCTTGTCCAAGACTACAGCTATCACATCAGTATGTTTGTTATCCCTTCAAAACATTCAATCAAATTGGTAAAGGGAGATCTCTTCTCAACATGTTTCTCTGACAATCTGTGACGAATTGATATGGATTTCAGCAAGGCATTTGATAAGGTACTTCTTGCAAGGCTTATTGAGAAAGTAGGAGGCATGGGATCCAAGGGGACATTGCTTTGTGGATCCAGAACTGGCTTGCCCACAGAAGGCAAAGAGTGGTTGTAGACAGGTCATATTCTGCATGGAGGTCGGTCACCAGTGGAGTGCCTCAGGGATTTGTTCTGGGACCCCTACTCTTCGTGATTTTTATAAATGACCTGGGTGAGGAAGTGGAGGGATTGGTTAGTAAGTTTGCTGATGACACAAAGGTTGGAGGTGTTGTGGATAGTGTGGAGGGCTGTCAGAGGTTACAGCGGGACATTGATAGGATGCAAAACTGGGCTGAGAAGTGGCAGATGGAATTCAACCCAGATAAGTGTGAAGTGGTTTATTTTGGTAGGTCAAATAAGTTGGCAGAATATGGTATTAATGGTAAGACTCATGGCAGTGTGGAGGATCAGGGGGATCTCAGGGTCCAAGTCCATAGGGCCCTCAAAGCAGCTGCGCAGGTTGACTCTGTGGTTAAGAAGGCGTACGGAGTATTGGCTTTCATCAATCATGGAATTGAATTTAGGAGCTGAGAGGTAATGTTGCAGCTATATAGGACCCTGGTCAGACCCCACTTGGAGTACTGTGCTCAGTTCTGGTCACCTCACTACAGGAAGGATGTGGGAGCCATAGAGAGGGTGCAGAGAAGATTTACAAGGATGTTGCCTGGATTGGGGAGCATGCCCTATGACATAGGTTTAGGGAACTCGGCCTTTTCTCCTTGGGGCGAAGGAGGATGAGAGGTGACCTGATGGAGGTGTATGAGATGATGAGAGGCATTGATCATGTGGATAGTCAGAGGTTTTTTCCCAGGGCTGAAATGGTTGCCACAAGAGGGCACAGGTTTAAGGTGCTGGGGAGTAGGTACAGAGGAGATGTCAGTGGTGAGTTTTTCACTCAGAGAGTGGTGAGTGTGTGGAATGGGCTGCCGGCAAAGGTGGTGGAGGTGGATACGATAGGATCTTTTAAGAGACTTTTGGATAGGTACATGGAGCTTAGAAAAATAGAGTGCTATGGGTAAGCCTAGTAATTTCGATGGTAGGGACATGTTTGGCACAACCTTGTGGGCCAAAGGGCCTGTATTGTGCTGTAGGTTTTCTATGTTCTATGTTTCTAATTGCTGACTATGCAAATATAAATGAAACCTATTTGTTAGCACCCCACCCCCACCAAAGCATACCAATTACTGGTTTATCCCTGCTACCCTTCCTGAGCAAAGCTTTCACATTTGCTGTCCTTCTGTCCTCTGACAATCTTCTACCTCTTTAACCAGTCCTCCAGATCTCCATCCCAGCAGTATGAGCACTGTAATATATCACCTGAACTAAACGTTATCCATTCTGTCGTATTCTGCAACTAACCATGGGACCATTCTTCTGATGAAATTACTTTTTTATACTGGATGGTAAATCGTGTAAACTTGACAGACATTGTATTGTTGAAAATATCTCACTCACTGAAATCACAGCAAATTTCTGCTTGCTCTTTTTTTTGTTGCTGTTTTAAGCGTTTTTGACCAGGCGGCCTCCAGATTATGAATGACTCAGTGCGAGATTGAACTGAACTGAATATGCTTGGACTCTTTCAGTTTTGTGTTTTATATAAAACCATAAGATTTAGGAGCAGAATTAGGCCATTTGGCCCATCATGTCTGCTCTGCCATTTCATCATGGTTGTTCCAATTTTCCTCTCAGCCCCAATCTCCTGCCTTCTCTCAATATCCATTCAAGTCCTGAAGAATCAAGAATCTATCAACCTCTGCCTAAAGTATACATAAACATGGCTTCCACAGCTGCCTGTGACAAAGAATGACACTCTCTAGCTCAAAAAATTCCTCCTCATCTCTGTTCTAAAAGGACACCCTTCTATTCTGAGACTGTGTCCTCTGGTCTTAGACTCTCCCACCACAGGAAACATCCCCTCCACATCCAGTTATCAAGCCTTTCATCATCAATAGGTTTTAATGAGATCACCCCTACTCTTCTAAATTTTAGTGAATGCAAGACTGGAGCCATCAAATGCTCTTCATATGACAAGCCATTCAATCCTGGAATCATTTTTGCAAACCTCCTTTAAACCCTCTCCAGTTTCAGCACATACTTTCTAATGAGCCCAGATCTGCTCACAATCCTCCAAGTGAGGCCTCACTAGTGCTTTACAAAGTCTTAATATTACATCTTTACTTTTATACTCTAGTCCTCTTGAAATCCCAAGTCCTTTTGCACCTCAGTATTTTGTATTTCTCTTCATTTAGAAGTCAACTGTTTCATTTCTTCTCCCAAAGTGCATGACATACACTTCCTAACACTATATTCCATCTGTCTTTTCCTTGCCCATTCTCCTAACCTGTCTAAGTCCTTCTGTAGCCTACTTCCTCAAAACTACCTGACCCTCCAGCTGTCTCCATATTGTCTGAAAACTTTGCAACAAAGCCATCAATTCCATCATCCAAATCACAGACATATTACATTTTTAAAAATCGGTCTCAACACAGACCCCTGTGGAATACCACCAGTCACTGGCAGACAACCACAAAAGGCTCCCTTTATTCCTACTCTTTGCCTCCTGCCAATCAGCCACTGCGTTATCCATGCTAGAATCTTTTCTGTAATTCCACTGGCTCATAGCTGGCATCTCAAGTGTGGCACCTTGTAAAAGGTCTTCTGAAAATCTAAGTAGACAACATCAACTAATTCTCCTTTGTCCACCCTTCCTGTTGTTCTTCAAAGAATTCCAAAAGATGGCAGGCAACTTTTCCCTTGAGAAAACCAGGCTGACTATGGCCCATTTTATCATGTGCCTCCAAATACCCTGAGACCTTATTCTTAATAATCGACTCCAACATCTTCCCAACTACTGAGATCAGACTAACTGGCCTAGAGTTTCCTTTCTTCTGCTTCTCTCCCTTCTTGAAGAGTGGAGTGGTATTTGCTAGTCTTCCGGAATCATTCCAGAAACTAGTGATAGTTGAAAGATCATAACTAATACCTACAGGATCTCTTCAGCCACCTCTTTCAGAACCCTGGGGTGTACACCATCTGGTCCAGGTGACATATCTACCTTCAGACCTTTCAGTTTCCTAAGAACCTTCTCTCTAGTTATGGTAACTTCACACACTTCATGACCCCTGACTGCTGGAACTTCCACCATACTGATAGTGTTTTTAACAGTGAAGACTTATTCAGTTTGTCTACCATTTCGTTGTCCCCAATACAACCTCTCCAGCATCATTTTCCAGTGATCCAATATCCACTCTTGCCTTTCCTTTACGTATCTGAAGAAAGTACTCATTCGTCTCTTTGCTGTTTATGCAATTTGATTCTTTATTTTTTGTGCATGGGGGGTGTTGATGTTTTACTTTGAGCAGGTTCAGTGGTTTTCTTTGTTTCGTGGCTGTCTGTGGAAAGATGAATCTCAGGGTTTTATACTGTATTCGTACTTCAATAATGTACTTTGAAGCTTAGAAATCTTGAATTATACATTATAGATGCATTACGTGTGCAAACTTAGATCAGTTTCTGGGGAAGATAACTTGTCCTGGGAGAGATATGACAATTCACTAGAGGTTGCAATGAAGAAGCATGACTTTTCAAATTTGAACAATGCCTTGCAGTGTTCCTTCTCAGCTGTGCAAGCACACAGCCGCACAATAACTGAAATGTTTCCGTGCCCATAGTTAACACACAGCTAGAAAAAGATCATGGAACGTGAAATATTTTCTTTGTCTACTATATTTGATTATATCATTCAATAAATAAAAAAATCAAAAGTATGTGAATTTTCAAGTTTCTTTCTAAATACTTATGGTATGCGTATTACAAAAAAACATTTAAAGTGCTGTGCAGTTTTCAGGCCATGTAAAAATTTCCCGCTCCGAGCAATGGTGGGTCCGCGTAGCTCTAAAATATAATTGAAGGTGTCTACATATGAAAACAAGTAGTTATGAATGTTGTTCGTAGTGAATTGATGTCCCTTGACTGGAGTTATAAACATTGAATAAAAGCTTTGCTTAAGACCATTTTGATGGCCAGATGCTGCTGTCCTGTCTAATGCAAGTACTATTAATTAAATAGGGAGAGGTCGAACATTGTGAAATTGGGCCACCATGGGTGAGATTGGAAGCCTATCTAATACTCTTCATAATTTTGTATAGCTCTGTCAAATCACCCCTCATTCTCCTCCGCCATGGAATAAGGTCCAAAACTATTCAACCTTTCCTTGTAACTCAGATCCTCAATTCTCAGCATCAGTCCTTCACTTGTCTTAAAGATTACTTCTTAATGACTTCTCCTCCTTCTGTTCTCAACAGAGTAGATTAGGAATGGACTATATAACTGCCCAGGCACTCGATCCCTAATCATTCTGACGAATTCATGCCCTATCCAAAGCTGCTGTTTCATCTCTCCCCTTGTCCACTGCTGAACACTTCAAGCTGGGGAGTGCCCATCTTTGCACATCCGGAGCAGGAGTTTGTTCATTCTGTGTTCTAGTCTGGTCGTCTTGAGATGAAATGAAAGTTGCAGATGCTGGAAATCCAAAATAAAAACAGACAATTCTGGAAATATTCAACAGGTTGGACAGCTGTTGTCGAAAGAATCGGTTCTGATGAAGAGTCCCAGACCTGACACTTCCACTGTTTCTCTCATTGGATGCTCCTGACCAGGAGAGTGTTTCCAACGTTTTCTATCTTTATTGTAGATTTCGAGCATCTGCAGTTATTTGATTGTCATCCTTTCAAGAGATCTCCCTTTATGTTCAACCTCCAGAAAGTGACTTCATTTATCCAGAATGGCCTCTCCTCTAGTCAGACTGTCCTCATACTGGGTCAGGAATCCATCCTGGACACACCCAGGAAATTCTGCCCCAGCTAAACATTTTTCTCGCTGAAGACACTGATTTGTCTGTGAAATTGTAGAGATGGGAGAAGTGGTCAACATTTTAAGAAGACCCCTGAGCAGCAGGATACTGCAAATAAACTTCCAGCTTCCACAGCCTTCCCCTCAGACTGATTTCAATATGAGGAGATGTCAGGGCCGTGTAGGCTCTGTCCTGCAGGGCCAATGTCCAGACACCAGCCTAGGTTTCTGCTTGGAAGAAGTTCCGGGACTTTATACCTTAGAACGTAGAAGATTGAGAGGAGATTTGATAGAGGTCTACAATATTATGGTGGTATAGATAGGGTAAATGCAAGCAAGCTTTTTCCACTGAGGTTGGGTGGGACTACAACCAGTGCTCACGCATTAAGAGTAAAAGGTGAGAAGTTTAAAGGGAACTCAGGGGAAAACTTTGTCGTTTGTGGCACATTGGCCTGACAACTCCCGCCTGTTTGCATCAATTTGTCTCTGTAACATATTTTATATATAAAGACAGTCTAAATTCTTTATTTATCCGCTGTCAGTCTACATCAGCCTTTATGTATCGATACGTCTCTCTTCACCTGTCTGTCTGTACCAGGCACTCCACATCGATCTGTCCACAACAGGTCGTCAATATCAGCCTGTCTACGTCGGCCTATTAACTTACCTTGTTTATATCATTCTATTTATAACAGCCTGCCATCTTATACCTGAATAAATAAGTCAGTTTATTATGTCCTTTCTATGTTGGACAATTGATATTAGCCTGTTTATATCACTGATAGTTTCCTGCCTCCCAACCTTTTCAGCCTGTCTAAATTAGGCTGCTTATATCAACACGACTACACACGCCTCTTTGAAGCAGTGAGTATTGAACTGCTTGCATCATCTTGTGTCGTTCAATATCCTGCCTCCTGCACAAGCCAATCTCTAATAGCCTGTTTCTATATCAGCCTGTGCATATTACTCTGTGAAAACTGAACTCTTAACATCATGGTATTAGTATCAATACATTAGATGAGCCTTCCCCCAAAATTATTCCTTTAATTTCAGCTCTGCCCTCGCCTTGGCAACTGGCCTCACACACACAAAGTGATTTTCACTGTCAGTAAAACATTTCTCTACGGACACTTCAGCCTGTTGCCACATTCCCAAAGATTGTGCCCAACACTACCCCATCTCTGGTGGGACTCTCCATGTTCTTCGTGTCCTGAACGATAAGCTACAGAACCTGAGCTTCCGTACCTCCCTCTGCAATTGCATCCTAACCAGAAGACCACAATCTGTGCAGATTGGTGATAACATCTCCTCCTCGCTGACAATCAATACTAACGCACCTCAGGGACGTGTGCTTAGCCCACTGCTCTACTCCCTCTATACCCATAACTGTGTGGCTAGGCATAGCTCAAATATCATCTATAAATTTACTGATGACACAACCATTGTTGATAGAATCTCAGATGGAGATGAGAGGGCGTACAGGAGTGAGATATACTGGTAGTTGAGTGGTGTCACAGCAACAACCTGGTACTCAACGCCAGTAAGACAAAAGAGCTGATTGTGGACTTCAGGATGGGTAAGATGAAGGAACACATACCAATCCTCATAGAGGGATCAGAAGTGGAGAGAGTGAGCAGCTTCAAGTACCTGGGTGTCAAGAACTTTGTGGATCTAACCTGGTCCCAACATATTGTTGCAGCTATAAACGAGGTAAGACAGCGGCTATATTTCATTACGAGTTTGAAGAGATTTGGTTTGTCACCCAAAACACTCAAAAACTTCTATAGATGTACCATGGAGAGAATTAGGATTAAGCGTTGAGGGAAAGGGGTGGGAAAAGTGCTGACAAGTGATAGGTGGATCCAGCTGAGGAGTTGATTGGTAGATGGAGTCAGGTGGGGGAGAGAAGGGAGGAAATAGTAACAGAGACTGGAAGGTGATAGGTGGAGAAAACAAAGGCAGAAAGAATCTGGAGTTGGATTAAAGAAACAGGAAAGTCAAGAGTGGAACCAGATAATGAAGGGACAATGGGGAGATGGAAACAGTGGTGGGAGGGGAGATCTTGCAGTGGAGAGAGATTGGGGCCTGTTATGAGTAATGTGTGGGTAATGGGCATCTGGGGTAAGTGGGAGAGGGGAAACTGACAGTGTGGGTGGGGTGGGGGATTGAAAAGGAGGAGAGGTTGTGAGACAACGTATTAGGTGAGAACGGGACAAAAAGGGACACTGCGAGACAGGTGAAACTCCCTTTTACCTTGCTTCTCCAGAAGCCATTCACTAACAGCCACTGGACTCAGCAGTGAAATAGCCACCTTACTCGAACTCTGTACATCTAGGGTCTGTATTACTTGGGTCCCACCAAACCAGAAAGTTGGGATGTCTCAACCACATGAACCCTGATCTGAACCAATACTGTGTAAATACTGCCCATGTGCAATTATCTGTCGGCAAGAAATAACAGATCATACGCCACATACAGCTATAAAGAAGGAATATTTTAAAATGTCCGCTTAATCAAACAGTTATTAAAGAAAATATAAAAGGGCCCATTATAATTAAACCAGTCCAATGTGCACAAGGTTGGAACTCATACCTTTCTAAAGCTGGATGTGTCTCTTACTCACGGTGCCGACTCCAACTCACCAATCACTGGTAGAACTTCCCATCTTGGACTCCGCTGAATCGCGCATTCCAGCTGGATCACATCCTACAGCTAGTTCTCTCGATCTTTTCTCTCCATCTCCCCTGAAAAGACCATCACTCCCACCAGTGTCTGTCACTAAACCTCTCCACCCAGCTTTCTCTAGAACCTTCTCCCAATTCTACCATCCTGATTGGCTGACCCAAAATTCCTAAGTTGAATATCACAGCCCTTTATCTTTAACAGTATCACAAACACTACCAGCAGAGCATACTGCTTCTACAGAAAGCTATTAAATGAAATATCTGCAGCATTAGCAATAAAGATCTTAGCCAGGGTGTTACACAGGTTACATAAAATTCTCCCTGCCTGCCCATACATGCTATGCATCTCCCAAAAACCAACGTTCCCTGAATTTGTTATTCTTGCCTTTTATTCTCACAAGAGCATACAAATGCTGTACTCTCAAAATTTCACCTTTAAAGGCTGCCCATGAACCTAATACACCTTTGCCAGAAAACAACCTGTCCCATTCCACACTTGTCAAATCCTTACTGATATCAAATAAACTCTTCTTGGACTTTCAGCCAGGTACAGGTATCGATCATAACTGACGTTTCAATATCAAACTCTGCCCTCTTCTTCAAGGATGATGAAGATGGCAGAGTTTATCTTCAAAACATCGGATAAAATGAATACCTGTACCCGGCTGGAAGTCCGTGAAGACTTTATTTGTCATATACGCTGGGAAAGGACTAGAACCTTTTTGATAGTTAGCCTTTCTCCAATCTAACATCTCAACCTGAGGAGCAGATCAATCCTTTTCCATAAATACCTTGAAACTAATGGCATTATCACTATATGCTGAGTGTTCCCCTACACAAACCTCTGTCACCTGCCATCTCAATCCTAAACAGGAGATCTAGCATCGCACTGTCTCTCATTGGGATGTTTATGTACTGATTAAGGAAATTTTCCTGAACACATTTGACAAACTCTTTCCCATCCAGCCCTTTTACTGTCTGGGAGTTCCAGTAAATACACGGCAATTTAAAATCTCCAACTATCACAACCTTACGTCACTTGTAACTGAAACCCCTTTTTATTGGACATCTCTAGAGATGTGGTTTGTTAGTCCCTTGCTAACAGCCACCGGACTCAGCGGTGAGAAAACCACCTTCCTCAGACTCCATACGTCCAGGGTCAATAAAACTTGGGTCCCATCAAAACCAGGAAGTTGGGATGTCTCACACACTCGAATCCTGATCTGTGCCAATACTGTGTAAACACAACCCTCATGCAATTGCCCATTGGCAAGAAATAACAGATCGTATACTGCATTCAATTATAAAGTATATTTATAAATGCTAACTTAACCAAACCATTATTAGAGAAGAAAGAAAACAAAAGAGCCCATCATAATTAAAACAGTCAAGTGTGCACAAGTTGGTATCTTTAATGGTAACCCAAACATGACCAGCACAACACATTGTTTCTACAGAAAGCCATTAAATGAAACAACCTACAATATTAGCAGTGAAATCTTAACCAGGGCGTTACACTCTCCCTTCACTAAAAATAGTCATGTCCTCATGACTTTGAAATTTACTAACTCATCATAAATAACAGAATTTTCAAAGGAATTTTGTGATGTCATGACCATTTGTAAATGGTGATGACGTATCTCACTGGGGGATAGACACAACACTCTGTACATAGGCGAACTGGAGTCGAACATCGGGTGCTTCACTTTAATTATTCATGGCGTGAAAGACACCAGCCACAATTTGAATTTTCCTCTGAGTCCATTACAAATTAATTGGCTAACTCATAAGTGTTGGCACTTCCTTCATGGGACCATTTGTCTGTGCAAAGAACTTTTTGCAACGGTGTCTGCCCTTCCGCGAAAGTCTTCCATTGTGCTCATCTCCACTCCTCACTCCTCACTCCTCCCCGAACTCCTGTGAAAAAAAAACAAATCCATGTTCTCCTAGAAATTTGACACTGCCAATCTCTCTCAAATTTTCCATGGCATCTCACTGGCCAGAATGTTATCAAGACAAACCCGATTGGCTGACACAACATTCCTAAGCAGATCAAATGATGTTATCTTAACAGAAACCAAAATACTGGACTGTGAAGTTTGATTAACAGAACAGACTGTGTTTTACAGAAAAGCTGTAGAAAATAAAATAAAATACCCAACAGCGTAACTGTGGTAATACAATGAAACATGCTCTTAATCAGGGTATTACAAACAGAACGAATGATAATTTTCACTTAACCAGATTGTTCTACAGAGGTGACCTCACAATTTCTCAATTCAATTTCAATGTTTAAAGTTCATATGACATATTTAAAACAATTCCGTCCTCACTGCAGGAGCATTTGACTTTAATACATCAGAAGAGATGCCCATTCCATCAGCCCCTGAAATCTCAATTTGACCTTCACCAGTTGGTCATTCCATCAGCCCCTCAAACCTCAATTTGACCTTCACCAGTTGGTCATTCCATCAGCCCCTGAAACCTCAATTTGACCTTCACCAGTTGGTCATTCCATCAGCCCCTCAAACCTCAATTTGACCTTCACCAGTTGGTCATTCCATCAGCCCCTGAAACCTCAATTTGACCTTCACCAGTTGGTCATTCCATCAGCCCCTCAAACCTCAATTTGACCTTCACCAGTTGGTCATTCCATCAGCCCCTCAAACCTCAATTTGACCTTCACCAGTTGGTCATTCCATCAGCCCCTGAAACCTCAATTTGACCTTCACCAGTTGGTCATTCCATCAGCCCCTCAAACCTCAATTTGACCTTCACCAGTTGGTCATTCCATCAGCCCCTCAAACCTCAATTTGACCTTCACCAGTTGGTCGTTCCATCAGCCCCTCAAACCTCAATTTGACCTTCACCAGTTGGTCATTCCATCAGCCCCTCAAACCTCAATTTGACCTTCACCAGTTGGTCATTCCATCAGCCCCTCAAACCTCAATTTGACCTTCACCAGTTGGTCATTCCATCAGCCCCTCAAACCTCAATTTGACCTTCACCAGTTGGTCATTCTGTCAGCCCCTCAAACCCCAACAGACAATCACCAACTGTCCCTTACCCTAAATTGGACCCTCATCAACTGGCTATTCCATCTGGCCCTCAGACCCCATTGGACCCTCACCAGCTGGCCATTCCATCAGCTCCACAAAACCCAACTGGACCCTCACAATCTGCCCGTCCATCTGCCACACAAACCCATATTGGACTCTCACCAACTGGACATTCCATCAGCTCCTCAAACCTCAATTGGACCCTCACCAATTTCCCATTCTATCAGCCCCTCAAATCCCAACTGGACACACCAACTGCCCATTCCATCAATTCCTGCAACTGCATCAGAATAAACTGTCTATTCCATCTGACACTCTAATCCCAATTGGACCTCACCAACTGTCCTGTCTATCTGCACCCCAGCTCCAACAGGCCCATCACCAACTGTCCATTACGTCAGTCTCTTCAGACTTAGTAGGACCTTCATCCTCTCCACAACCTCTCTATCTAGGCCTTTCAATATTTGATAGATTTCAACGAGATCCTTCCCCCCCCCACCCCTCTCTTTCTTCTAAACTCTAGCTAGTACAAGCCCAGAGCGATCAAACACTCCTCATACGTCAACCCTTTCATTCCTGAAATCTTTCTTGCAAACTCTCTCCAATTCCACATCTTTCCTTAGACAAGGGCCCCAAAACTGCTCACAAAACTCAACTGTGATCTGAACAAGGTCTTATAAAGCCTCAGCATTACATCCTTGCATTTGTATTCTAGTCCCCTCAAAATGAATGCTAACATTGCATTTGCCTTCCTCACCACCAGCTGAATCCACAAGTTAACTTTCAGGGAATCCTGCACAAGTCCCTTTGCACCTCGGATTTTTGTATCTTCTCTCCGTTTAGAAAATAGTTTACGCCTTTATTCCTTCTAACAAAGTTCATGACCATACACTTCCCTACACTATATTCCATCTGCCACAATCCTTCATAAAGGCTCACGACATGCCCCAGGAAAACAGACTTTATCCCATTTTGACATGTTGGTCCATGATCTCTACTGTCATAATGGAGGAGAAACACCACCATATTCCGGAACTAGTTTTTCCACTCATCCCTTTCTTTCTTTCCATTCCCTGTTCTGGTTCTGCAATCTCATCTCATTTTCCAAACACTTCTCTCTGGTTCCCCTCCTTCTTCCCTTTCTTCCATGGCCCACTCAGATTCCTTCTTCAACTCTTCACTTCTTCCACCTATCCCTTCCTAGCCTTTTACACCACTGCTCCTCCACTCAACCCACCCACCTTCCCCCTCACCTGGTCTCAACTATCACTGGGCAGCTCGCACTCCTCCCCCTCCCCTCTCAACTTATTTTGGCTTCTGTCCCCTTCCTTTTCAGAACCAATGAAGAGTCTCAGCCTGAAACATCAACTGTGATTGGCAACTAAACATTCTTAGATTTTGTTGCTTCAGGTGTGATAAATTCAGAGGGACAAGAGGGGGAGGTGTTGCATTGCTTGTCAGAGAAAATATTACAAAAGTGCTCTGGCAGGATAGATTAGAGGGCTCATCTAGGGAGACTATTTGGGTGGAATTGAGGAATGGGAAAGGTGTAGTAACACTTATAGGGGTGTATTATAGACCGCCTAATAGTGAGCAAGAATTGGAGGAGCATATTTGTAAGGAGATAGCAAATATTTGTAGTAATAACAGGGTTGTGATTGTGGGAGATTTTAATTTTCCACACATAGACTGGAAAGCCCATACTGTAAAAGGGCTGGATGGTTTGGAATTTGTAAAATGTGTGCAGGATAGTTTTTTTCAGCAATACATAGAGGTACCAACTAGAAAAGGGGCAGTGTTGGATCTCCTGTTAGGGAATGAGATAGGTCAGGTGACGGTGGTATGTGTTGGGGAGCACTTCGGGTACAGTGATCACAATGCCATTAGTTTCAATATAATTATGGAGAAGGATAGGATTGAACCCAGGGATCAGATTTTTGATTGGAGAAAGGCTAACTTAGCGGAGATGCAAAAGGATTTAGAAGGACTGGATTGGGACAATTTGTTTTATGGGAAGAATGTAATAGAGAAATGGAGGTCATTTAAAGGTGAAATTTTGAGGGTGCAGAAGCTTTATGTTCCTGTTAGGTTGAAAGGAAAGGTTAAAAGTTTGAGAGAGCCATGGTTTTCAAGGGATATTGGAAACTTGGTTTGGAAAAAGAGAGAGATCTATAATAAATATAGGCAGCATAGAGTAAATGAGGTGCTCAAGGAATATAAAGAACGTAACAAGGATCTTAAGAAAGAAATTAGAAAAGCTAAAAGAAGATTTGAGGTTGCTTTGGCAAGTAAGGTGAAAATAAATCCCAAGGGTTTCTACAGTTATATTAATAGCAAAAGGATAGTGAGGGATAAAATTGGTCCCTTAGAGAATCAGAGTGGACACCTATGTGTGGAGCCAAAAGAGATGGGGGAGATTTTGAACAATTTCTTTTCATCGTTATTCACTACGAAGAAGGATATTGAATTGTGTAAGGTAAGGGAAACAAGCAGGGTAGTTGTGGAAACTATGATGATTAAAGAAGAGGAAGTACTGGAGCTTTTAAAGAATTTGAAAGTGGATAAGTCTCCGGGTCCTGACAGGATATTCCCTAGGACCTTGAGGGAAGTTAGTGTAGAAATAGCAGGGGCTCTGACAGAAATATTTCAAATGTCATTAGAAACGGGGATGGTGCCAGAGGATTGGCATATTGCTCATGTTGTTCCATTGTTTAAAAGGGGTTCTAGGAGTAAACTTAGCAATTATTGGCCTGTAAGTTTGACGTCAGTGGTGGGTAAACTAATGTAAAGTATTCTTAGAGATGATATATATAATTATCTGGATAGACAGGGTCTGATTAGGAGCAGTCAACATGGATTTGTGTGTGGAAGGTCATGTTTGACAAATCTTATTGAATTTTTTTGAAGAGGTTACTAGGAAAGTTGATGAGAGTAAAGCAGTGGATGTTGTCTATATGGACTTTAGTAAGGCCTTTGACAAGGTTCCACACAGAAGGTCAGTTAGGAAGGTTCAATTGTTAGGTATTAATATTGAAGTAGTAAAATGGATTCAACAGTGGCTGGATGGGAGGTGCCAGAGAGTAGTGGTGGATAACTGTTTGTCAGGTTGGACGCCAGTGACTAGTAGTGTGCCTCAGGGATCTGTACTGGGTCCAATGTTGTTTGTCATATACATTAATGATTTGGATGATGGGGTGGTAAATTGGATTAGTAAGTATGCATATGATACTAAGATAGGTGGCATTGTGGATAATGAAGTAGGTTTTCAAAGCTTGCAGAGAGATTTAGGCCAGTTAGAAGAATGGGCTGAAAGATGGCAGATGGAGTTTAATGCTGATAAGTGTGAGGTGCTACATTTTGGTAGAAATAATCCAAATAGGACATACATGGTAAATGGTAGGACATTGAAGAATCCAGTAGAACAGAGTGATCTAGGAATAATGGTGCATAGTTCCCTGAAGGTGGAATCTCATGTGGATAGGGTGGTGAAGAAAGCTTTTGGTATGCTGGCCTTTATAAATCAGAGCATTGAGTATAGGAGTTGGGATGTAATGTTAAAATTGTACAAGGCATTGGTGAGGCCAAATTTAGAGTATTGTATACAGTTCTGGTGTCCAAATTATAGGAAAGATATCAACAAAATAGAGAGAGTACAGAAGAGATTTACTAGAATGTTACTTGGGTGTCACAACCCTGTGACCGGGTTACCAAACCAGCAGAAATGGAATAACACGTTGGAGTCCGGTTATCACTGTTACTAGAAGTGTTTATTAGTAAACTAAGTAATACAGAATGATAAAAATGCAAATATACATACATATATAAAACAGGCTAGCAATGATATGTACAGAGGAGTAGAAATAAGAATCAAAACCAAGCTCTATCAAAGTGCACGGGTAAATGAATAGTCATAAGGTAATGCAGAGTTCAGTTCAGTTTAGGTTGAAGTAGTTACTGTTGTAATGTTGGAGAGAGAGAGAGAGAGAGAGAGAGAGAGAGAGAGAGAGAGAGAGAGAGAGAGAGAGAGAGAGAGAGAGAGAGAGAGTGCGAGAGGTGAGCAGCTGCAGCAGGCAAACCTTCCGTTGTTTTCTTGTTCCGTTGTACCGTTGGGGTCACCGGTTATGACCCTTCCGTTCCAGGCTAGACCGTTCTTCAGTGGTGAGCCTGTCACCCAGGTGAGGATGGAGACACACACAAGCCCCCACCGGTCCGCCTTCACACACTGTGAGTCTCTGACCGACTCCCCCGAATCGATCCTCCGAACCCCCACCTTCCTGTGGGTGCACAACACTCTTCCAGTGTCCAGTGGCGTGTCTGCCTGTGTCTCAGCAGACCGGTCCTTTATCTCCCCTGCCGGGGTACCAGCCATCCATCAACTGACCATGTCCATGTCCATCAAACTGGGCCACTCCTTGTTGTCTCAGCAGGCACCTGGCATCACTCTGCTGTGTCAGCAGGCACCTGGCACCACTCTGCTGTGTCAGCAGGCACCAGGCATCACTCTGCTGTGTCAGCAGGGATTCACTCAAGCAGGCAAAGTCCTTGGAAGTAAAGTCAACAATTAGCGAAGAAGTCATAACTTTAAGTCCTTGTGTTTCTCTCTCATTATCAGCATGTGCAGCATAGTGCCTCTCCCCCTCTTTATCTCTCTCTCTCGTTAGCAGCGTAGTTCACAGGGGGGTTAACTCTGGACCCCATCTCCATCTGGTTTTCTCATCACACATAACACTGGGTTTCAGCACCTAAGTTACAGAGAAAGGTTGAACAAGTTAGGTCATTATTCTTTGGAGCGTAGAAGGTTGAGGGGGGACTTGATAGAGGTATTTAAAATTATAAGGGGGATAGATAGAGTTAATGTGGATAGGCTTTTTCCATTGAGAGTAGGGGAGATTCAAACATGAGGACATGAGTTGAGAGTTAAGGGGCAAAAGTTAAGGGGTAACACGAGGGGGGAACTTTTTTACTCAGAGAGTGGTAGCTGTGTGGAACGAGCTTCCAGTAGAAGTGGTAGAGGCAGGTTTGATATTGTCATTTAAAAAAAAATTAGATAGGTATATGGACAGGAAAGGAATGGAGGGTTATGGGCTGAGTGCAGGTCGGTGGGACTAGGTGAGATTAAGCATTTGGCATGGACTAGAAGGGCTGAGATGGCCTGTTTCCGTGCTGTAATTGTTATATGGTTATCTAACTCTTTCTTGAAAGCATCCAGAGAATTGGCCTCCACTGCCTTCTGAAGCAGAGCATTCCATAGATCCACAACTCTCTGGGTGAAAAAGTTTTTCCTCAACTCCATTCTAAATGGCCTACCCCTTATTCTTAAACTGTGACCTCTGGTTCTGGACTCCCCCAACATCGGGAACAGGTCTCCTGCCTCTAGCGAGTCCAATCCCTTAATAATCTTATATGTTTCAATCAGATCCCCTCTCATCCTTCTAAATTCCAGTGTATACAAGCCCAGTCGCTCCAATCTTTCAACATATGACAGTCCCGTCATCCCAGGAATTAACCTCATGAACCTACGCTGCACTCCCTCAATAGCAAGAATGTCCTTCCTCAAATTTGGAGATCAAAACTGGAAACAATACTCCAGGTGTGGTCTCACCAGGACCCTGTACAACTGCAGAAGGACCTCTTTGCTCTTATACTCAACTCCCCTTGTTATGAAGGCCAACATGCCATTAACTTTTTTCACTGCCTGCTGTACCTGCATGCTTACTTTCATTGACTGATGTACAAGAACACCAAGATCTCGTTGTACTTCCCCTTTTCCTAACTTGACACCATTCAGATAGTAATCTGCCTTCCTGTTCCTGCCACCAAAGTGGATAACCTCACATTTATGCACATTAAACTGCATCTGCCATACATTTGCCCACTCACCCACCTGTCCAAGTCACCCTGCATTCCCCTAAAATCCTCCTCATATTTCACACTGCCACCCAGCTTTGTGTCATCTGCAAATTTGCTAATGTTACTTTTAATCCCTTCATCTAAATCATTAATGTATATTGTAAACAGCTGCGGTCCTAGCTCAGAGCCTTGCGGTACCCCACTGGTCACTGCCTGCCATTCTGAAAGGGACCCGTTAATCCCTATTCTTTGTTTCCTGTCTGCCAACCAATTTTCTATCCATGTTAGTACCCTACCCCCAATACCATGTGCTCTAATTTTTCCCACTAATCTCCTATGTGGGACCTTATCAAAGGATTTCTGAAAGTCCAGGTACGCTACATCCACTGGCTCTCCCTTGTCCACTTTCATAGTTATATCCTCAAAAAATTCCAGAAGATTAGTCAAGCATGATTTCCCCTTTGTAAATCCATGCTGACTCGGACTGATCCTGTTACTGCTATCCAAATGTGCTGCTATTTCATCTTTTATAATTGACTCCAGCATCTTCCCCACCACTGACGTCAGGCTGACTGGTCTATAATTCCCTGTTTTCTCTCTCCCTCCTTTCTTAAAAAGTGGGATAACATTAGCTACCCTCAAATCCTCAGGAACTGATCCTGAATCTAGAGAACATTGGAAAATGATTACCAATGCGTCCACAATTTCTAGAGCCACCTTCTTAAGTATCCTGGGATGCAGACTATCAGGCCCTGGGGACATTATCAGCCTTCAGTCCCATCAGTCTACCCAACACCATTTTCTGCCTAATGTGAATTTCCTTCAGTTCCTCTGTTACCCTAGGTCCTCTGGCCACTATTACATCTGGGAAATTGTCTGTGTCTTCCCTAGTGAAGCCAGATCCAAAGTACCTATTCAACTCGTCTGCCATTTCCTTGTTCCCCATAATAAATTAACCCGTTTCTGCCTTCAAGGGCCCAACTTTGGTCTTAACTAATTTTTTCCTCTTCACATACCTAAAGGAGCTTTTACTATCCTCCTTTATATTCTTGACTAGCTTACCTTTGTACCTCATCTTTTCTTCCCATATTGCCTTTTCAGTTATCTTCTGCTGCTCTTTAAAAGTTTCCCAATCCTCTGACTTCCTGCTCATCTTTGCTATGTTGTACTTCTCCTTTATTTTTATACTGTCCTTGATTTCCCTTGTCAGCTACGGTCACCCCTACTCCCCTTAGAATCTTTCTTCCTCTTTGGAATGAACTGATCCTGCACCTTCTGTATTATTCCCAGAAATACCTGCCATTGTTGTTCCACTGTCATCCCTGCTAGGGTGTCTTTCCAACCAACTTTGGCCAGCTCCTCCCTCATGGCTCCATAGTCCCCTTTGTTCAACTGTAATACTGACACTTCCGATTTTCCCTTCTCCCTCTCAAATTGTGGACTAAAACTTATCATATTATGGTCACTACCTCCTAATGGCTCCTTTACCTCGAGTTCTCTGATCAAATCTGGTTCATTACACAACAGTTGATCCAGAATTGCCTTCTCCCTGGTAGGCTCCAGTACAAGCTGCTCTAAGAATCCATCTCGGAGGCACTCCACAAATTCCCTCTCTTGGGGTCCAGTACCAACCTGATTTTCCCAGTCTACCTGCATGTTGAAATCCCCAATTACAACTGTAGCATTACCTTTGCGACATGCCAATTTTAGCTCTTGATTCAACTTGCACCCTATATCCAGGCTCCTATTTGGGGGCCTGTAGATAACTCCCATTAGGGTCCTTTTGCCCTTACAATTTCTCAGTTCTATCCATACTGACTCTACATCTCCTGATTCTATGTCACCCCTCGCAAGGGACTGAATTTCTTTCCTCACCAATAGAACCACCCCACCCCCTCTGCCCACCTGTCTGTCCTTTCGATAGGACATATACCCTTGAATATTAATTTCCCAGCCCTGTCCTCTTGCAGCCATGTCTCTGTTATTCCTACAACATCATACTTACCAATTTCCAACTGAGCCTCAAGCTCATCCACTTTATTTCTTATACTTCTTGCATTCATATATAATACTTTTAATCCATTACTCCCCTCGCTTCTCACATTGATCCCTATTGCACTTGGCCATACTCTCTGATCCCTTCCTGAGCTTTCAGCCCCGTCAATTCTGTTGTCTTTCTTAACTTTTCTTATTCTCTCTTTCCCTTTAACTCCATCCTTATATTTCCAGTTCGTCTCCTCCCCCCCACATTAGTTTAAACACACCCGTGTAGCAGTGGCAAACCTGCCTGCCAGAATGCTGGTCCCCCGCCTGTTAAGGTGCAACCCGTCCCTTTTGTACAATTCATCCTTACCCCAAAACAGATCCCAGTGGTCTAAGAATCTAAAACCCTGCTTGCCACACCAGCTCCTCAGCCACACATTGAGATCCCATATCTCCCTGTTCCTGCCCTCTCCAGCACGAGGAACTGGAAGCAAACCGGAGATAACCACCCTGGAGGTCCTGCTTTTCAGCCTTCTTCCGAGTTCTCTGAGGTCACGCTGCAGAATTTCTTTCCTCTTCTTCCTGACGTCATCTGTGCCAATATGCTCTACCACTTCCTGCTGTTCACCTTCACCCTTGAGGATGCTCTGCAATCGGTCCACGACGTTCTGGATCCTGGCTCCAGGGAGGCAACACACCATCCTTAAATCCCACCTGTTGCCGCAGAAACCCCTTTCTGTACCTCTCACTATGGAGTCCACTATTACTATGGCTCTGCCTGTCGTCTGTCTCTTCGGCTTTGCTTCAGTGCCAATTTTTGACCTGCATGACTTGTCCACCTCTCAGACTGGCAATGTCTTCTGGCCCGACAGCTTCCAAGAGGGTGAACCTATTTATGAGAGGTACATCCCCCAGGGTCTCCTGTACTTCAAGCATCCATCCCTTCCTCATCATCGCCCCCTCCCCTCTCTCTTCCGGTATCTTCAGTGTAACGATCTCACTGTAGGTCCTGTCCAGAAAACTCTCATTTTCCCGGACGAACCTGATGTCATCCAGTTGCCTCTCCAGTGCCCCAACACGGTCCTTCAGGAGCTGAACCTGGACACACTTTCCACAGTTGTAGCAGCCGGAGGCACCATCAGTGTCCCTGACCTCCCACATCATACAGGCATCACACTGAATCAGTTTATCTGTCATCGCTTCACCACCTCTCACCCTCTCCAACTGTGGTGTAGTCTCCTCCCTCAGCCTCCTCATGGATGACTCGCCAGTCAAAGACTCGCACTTCCCTCAACAAGGCCGTTTCCCAAGTCAAAGCCTCAAAGCTCCACTCCTTTACTGGTCCACTCACTCACTGGCAGCTCCGCTTGAGCTACTCATCTATTTATTTGTCTGAGAGGGTATACAATGTCATGATGAAGTCACTTACACTCTCACCTGGCTCCTGTTTTCTGGAGTTGAACTTTGCCTCTCATATATCATGTTTTGCTTTCCTGTGAAATATTCTTTCAATTTGTCCTGAACTGTTTTGTATTCCTTTTCCTGAGCATCAGTCAGTCCTAATCCACCCATGATGTAATCAGCTTTGTCCCCATGCAGTATATCAGTGTGCTGACTTGATGCTCGTCTGAAGCCTGAGTGAGATTGCTTCAACCCTAAATCTCTCAAAGCATCTGTGCTGTTTCTCAAAGTCCCCTGGTTTGGAAAAATCAAATGTCCTGGGGGGCTTTATTAGGAATGTAGATGTAGGTACTGCGAGTATTTGCTCTATTTTCCTGGTTGTTTGTTTATTATTTTATTTACTTGGACTACAAAAAGCCTTCTTTTCTCTCCGAGAGTTTGACTGTCTTCTCTGCTGTGTCTGTGTTTCTGTGCACTTTCCCAGGCTAGTGGCTCACAGATATTACACTTTTGGATGCAGATTAAAGGCGTTGCCGAGCAACCCTGTCCAGATCTCAGCTCAGTTAGCAGACTAACATAGGCAGTTTAGGTTGACAATCTCTGCATATTTTTCATAAATATATGCAAACAAGAACAGTCTTATTGTAAATCTTGTGTGTGTTACTGTAGATTCTCTTTTGTTAGGGGTCTCAATTCTGACACCATGTTGTGTTTGATTTTGAGGGAGAGTGCAGACTGCAGGATATTTAACTCAACTCTCCTTGCACAATCTGTGAATTCCTCCCATGTGGCAATGGCTGTCTGAGTGACACATTAACTACCACAACAGTAACTACGAAGGGAGCTCAGACACCAGGGTCCCGGTGTCATAGTCACACAGTGTCATTTATAAAAGATCCCTTATATTTTATTACTATTTTATCCTATTCAATTATTTTTAAATCCAACAAACCAAGATGCACTTTTGCTTTAATTAAACTTATCAACTTTAGTTGCCATAATTTACTTGGCCTGTTCACTTAGTTTTCAAAATTGGTAGTATAGTATATTGTTTTTCCATATTAGACCCAGTGAACTTCTCCACAGTGCCATACCACCCTCATTATAATTTAGTACATCTTTCAAGTTTTCTATTTCCTTAAAAGTTAGACAGGATTAGTTGTTGAATGTACACATTGTGTTTCTTATCTCTTAGATATTTGGTTAATAAATAGCTATTAAAACAAGATTTAAAATTTACCAATAATCAACCATCAATTCTCATCTGTCCAAGATGGTTCCAAACTTGTAGCTATGTTTGCGCAGACTCTGCTTCAGAGAGCTTGTGTTTTCATTCTGGAGACGCTGAGCCGTGGCCAGTGCGGAAACTGGAAGCCTGAGAAGACGTGGCTTACTCAGGTTCACCGATTGAATAGAAAAGGCAGTGACTCGCAGCAGCCAATCAGCATTCAGGATTGATTGACAAGAACAAATTAAAGTAAGGCGGGGCAAGAAGAGCAGCAATCGGAGTGGTCAGAGTTAAAGTGGGGCTTTTTGAGGCTTTAGCTCTTCGAGGCTGCACTGAGAAGAGGCTTGAGTAAGAGAAAGCAAAAAGGCTGTAGGTACAGTTTGTTTTCTCCCCACAGTTTATTGTTTTTCTATCTTTGTAGTTGTTCAGTTAGAAACAGTAGAGATGCCAGGCAGGACGGTTGAATGCTCCCCTTGCGGGATGTGGGAAGGCAGATGTTGTAATATGAATATTATTAAAAGTAAGTTAATACTAATCGAGGAGCTGTTGGTAGCAAGAGGAGGGATCCGGGGTTGGCGGGGTCTTTACTTCCGCTCTTTATACTCCCAGTATGCATTGTATATGGTTCCTCCACCTATACCGCACAAGGTACTTGGAAGCCTCTGTATTGTGAATATCATTTGCTGTCCCAGATAAAGATGCTCTTTTGGCCATCGAGTTGTCGAGTGGTCTGCTTGTAAAGTAGAAGTTGCCACATATTTTTGGCGATGAGGTAAACTGGTTTTGTGGACAGGTCGGCCCCGTTTTTGATCAGGAACTGTGAGCGGGCAAGGAGCCTCGTGTTCGGATGGCTGCATTAGGAACGGTCGGTGTGTTCAACGAGCAAATCGAGGAGTGGCCAGAGTACGAGGGAAGGTTGGGCCACTTTTTCTGTGCTAATGGAATTACTGAGGAGACTAAGAAGCGCTCTATTCTCCTGAGTGTGTGTGGGGCAAAGACGTACAAGCTGATACAGAACTTAGCTATGCCGCAGAAACCGGGAGAAATTCCATACAACGAACTGGTCAAGCTCGTGGGGAACCACCACAATCCGAAGCCTTCGGTGATAGTTTAACGGTTGAAGCTTCACAGCCATTTCAGGAAGCCAGGTCAGTCTGTGAGCTTCGGCAGCTATCGGAGCATTGCGATTTCAGAGCCGTGTTGGACGACATGCTCCGTGACAGATTAGTATGCGGCATTAATAATGTCGCTGTACAATGCCACTTGTTGGGGGAAACCCCACCGTTGACTTTCAAGACAGCCCTGGAGATTGCCCAAGGCATGGAGATGCTGCTAATAATGCCAAGGATATCCAGAAAGGATATGGGGGGGTCGCAGTCTGCAGCAGTGCTCCAAGTCAGGAGGGAGATTGGCAGACAGGAAAAGCGGGTGGAATGTTTTCGGTGTGGAGGAATGCACTATGCAAATGTTTGAAAATTCAAAGATACTGTCTGCCATGCTTGTAGCAAGAAGGGACATTTCATTAAAAAGTGCAGGAGCATAAAGGGTAAGGTTAAGCCTGGGCAGGGGAAAGCTTAACAGACTCAGGCAGCCACACACCACCTAGGAGAAGCAGACGGAGAGGCAGCGTGTGTCTACAACATGATTGGGGTGGAAACGGATGAGGGACCACCTGAACCATATTATGCCACAGTCACTGTCAAGGGAAAGGACATTAAGTTCGAGATTGATTCAGGGGCTACTGCGTTGGTCATTAGTGAAGAGACCTACAGGAGGACATGGGGATCCAACCTGCCTCCCATCAGACCATCTAAGCTCCAACTCAGGACCTATAAGGGGCAGCCCATACCTCATTTAGGGGTGTTATATGTGGATATTTCAGCTGGGGTTGGAAGGCTGAAGCCATGCTGCTGATAGCTAAGGGCAGTGGGCCCAGTCTTTTGGGCCGCGATTGGCTTTGCAAAATCTGGCTCAACTGGCATGAATTTAAGTATGCACACATGATGGAAGAGCATGAGGTGCAGCGTGCAGATGAAGTCGCTGATGGCAATGTGAATGACAGACATAATCCAGACACAATTGAGAGTGAGCTCGCAGCGCAGCTTGTGGCTCTTCAGCCTATTACAGGAGCAATTGAAGTTACCCCCTCGGCACTGAAAGCCAGCACGCCACTTCTAGTATGGCGAAGCAGTGACCCAGCTCTTGTACCACCTGCCCAGTTACAGCAAGGTGCATCTCAGCCTGATAATCCCGCTAACAGGAACCTGCACGTGAAGCCAATCGTAACAGTAGCAAACGGGGCACCCACTAACGATGTAAGGACAGAGCCTCCAGGACCACCAGATAAGCATTCAGAAAGCACTCTAAGTGATTTGACCAAGAAAGTAGAATTTTCTGCAGGCAGTGGCCCCCTGGGAATCCATGTGGTGCCCTTTAACTCTACACTGAGTGGAAGATTCCTTGGCCTGAGTATTCGTGGTATTGAAGAGAAAAGCCGTTCAAGAAAAGAGAACCTGCTCCAGGAGAATGAATGTATCATCAAAATCAATGACTGTGATTTAACAGACAAGACCTTTGTTCAAGCACAAGAGGTTTTCCGAAACGCATTGCGGTTTCCTGCTGTTGAACTCCAGATAGTTCCAAGTTATAACAAGGAACTCTATGAAAAATTTGCAATTGGGTCTATTCTGAGCCACGGTCGTGACGATGGTTCAAAAACCAAAGTTCCTCCTTCAGTACGTTCCAAGCCAAGCGGCAAACCTGCAGATGCCGTTTATCCCAATAATGCTGAGAATAGCTTGCCACCGATTTCAAAGAAGCTCAGTTGTCCAAAACAGTTAAGGAGCAATGACCACTTAGTGCATACCAGGAAAGCATGTCCACCAGTGACTTTGCTAGAGGGAGAGACACTGGCAGAGGGGGCAGAGTCCCCTGAAGAGGATGGACATTCTCACACAGACACACAGACCCCTCTCATGTCCCCAATACCAGATCCACCCAATACATCCTCACCAGCGGTGCCTACTGGGTCACCGGGGGTAGTGCGTAGATCGCAGCGCCTTCGCAAACCTCCTGACAGACTGAATCTTTGATTGGATAGTTTCTTTTGTTGTTAGATTGAATGTTGAATTTGCCATGTTTTTTAGGTGTTTTTGTATTGGTAACCTGCTACTAATGATACCACTGTTTTTATTTCCCAGTTCTTCTATATTTGGGGAATGTTGGATTTTAAAAGGGGAGAAGTGTTGTAATGTGAGTATTATTAAAAATAAGTTAATACTAACCGGGGAGTTGTTGGTAGCAAGAGGTGGGATCTGGGGTTGGCGGGGTCTTTACTTCTGCTCTTTATACTCCCAGTATGCATTGTATATAGTTCCTTCACCCATGCCGCATGAGGCACTGAGCAGCCTCTGTATTGTAAATATCATTTGCCGTCCCCGATAAAGATGCTCTTTTGGCCATCAAATTGTCGAGTGGTCTTTTTGTAAAGTAGAAGTTACCACAGCAGGGAGACCTCCAGAGTCCCTGACGACTTCACCTGCAGGAAGTGCATCCAGCTGCAGCTTTTAACACTCCACATAAGGAGCTGGTGTTGGAGATAAACACCAGATCATTCAAACTCCAGATCATTTGGGGGGATGAGGGGGTAACAAATAGAACATGTAGAGAGGTAGGACACAGGAAACTGGGTGATAGTCAGGAAGGGGAAAGGGTTAAACAGCCAGTGAAGAGTACTCCTGTGGCCATCCCCCTCAACAACAGGTAAATCACTTTGGTACTGTTTGGGGGGATGACTGAGCTGAGGAAAGTCACAGTGTCAGGTCTCTGGCACTGCGTCTGGCTCTCTTGCTCACAAGGGAAGGGGGAAGAAGAGGTGAGCTGTGGTGATAGGGGATTCATTAGTTAGGGGAACAGAAAGGAGGTTCTGTGGATGAGAACAGGATTCCCAGATGGTATTTTGCCTCTCGCTTGCCGGGGTCCAGAACATCCTGGATTGAATCCTCAGCAATCTTAAGTGGGAGGGTGAACAGCCAAAGGTTGCGGTCCATGTGAGTACCAATGAGGTAGGTAGAAAGAGTGACAAAGTTCTGCAAAGTGAATTCAGGGAATTAGGAGCTCAGTTAAAGGCCAGAACCTCCAGGGTTGAGACCTTAGGATTGCTTCCCATGCTCTGTGCTAATGAGACCAGAAATAGAAAGGTTATACAGTTCAACACATGGCTAAGGAGTTGGTGTAGGAGAGAGGACATAAAAGTTTTGGATCATTGGGCTCTCTTCCAGAGAAGGTGGGACCTGTACAGATGAGAAGGTTTTCACCTGAATTGGAAGGGGACTGATATCCGAGTGGGAAGATTTGCCAGTGCTTCATTTGGGGGGTGAGGATTTGAACTAGCTTTGCAGGGAATAGGAACCAGAGTGCCAGAACAGTTAGTGGAGAGGTTGTGAAGACAGATGTTGGTAAGACCTCAGACAAAGTCAGGAATTGAAAGGCTGAGTATGGCACATCTAATATACTGAGCTGCTCATATTTCAATGCAATAATTATCGTAAGAAAGACAGTTGAGCTCAGGGCATGGATCAACACCTGGAATTATTGACACTGTAGCTGTTACTGAAAGTTGGTTGCAGAAGGGGCAGGACTGGCAGCTCGTTGTTTTACATAGAACATAGAAACCTACAGCACATTACAGGCTCTTTGGCCCACAATGTGTGCCAACCACGTAACCTACTATAGAGGCTGCCTAGAATTTCCCTAACACATAGCCCTCTATTTTTCTAAGCTCCATGTACCTATCTAATAGGCTCTTAAAAGACCCTAATGTATCCACCTCCACTACCCGCACCAGCAGTGCATTCCACACACCCACCACTCTCTGGGCAAAAAACTTACCCCAACATCCCCTCAATACCTATTTCCAAGCACCTTAAAACTATGCCCCCTCACACTAGCCATTTCAGCCCTGGAAAAAAGCCTCTGGCTATCCACACAATCAATGCCCCTCATCACCTTACACACGTCTATCAGGTCACAGCTCATCCTCTGTCACTCCAAGGAGAAAAAGGCCAAGTACACTCAACCTATTCTCATAAGGTACACCCTCCAATCCAGGCTACATCCTTGTAAATCTCCTCTGCACTTTCTCTATCGTATCCACATCCTTCCTGCAGTGAGCTGAACTGAACACAGTACTCCAAGTGGAGTCTGACCAAGGTCTTATATAGCTGTAACATTACCTCATGGCTCTTGAACTCAGTCCCACAGTTGATCAATTCTAACACACCATACACTTTCTTAACAATACTGTCAACCTGCACAGCAGCTTTGAGTGTCCTATTGACGCGGACCCCAAGATCTCTCAGATCCTCCACACTGCTAAGAGTCTTAAAATTTATATTATATTCTGTCTTCAAATTGGACTTACCAAAATGAACCACTTTACACTTATCTGGGTTGAACTCCATCTGCCACTTCTCATCCCAGTTTTGGATCCTATCAATGTCCTGCTGTAACCTCTAACAGTCCTCCAGACTATCCACAACACCATCAACCTTTGTGTCATCAGCAAACTTACTATCCCACCCTTCTACTTCTTCATCTAGGTCATTTATAAAAATCACAAAGACGAGAGGTCCCAGATCAGATCCCTGTGGAACACCACTGGTCACTGACCTACATGCAGAATACAGACCACCTACAACCACCCTTTGCCTTTTGTGAGTAAGCCAATTCTGAATTCACAAAGCAAACTCTCCTTGGATCCCATGCCTCCATACTTTCTGAAGGAGCCTTGCATGGGGAACCTTATCAAATACCTTGCTGAAATCCATATACACTACATCCACTGCTCTTCCTTCATCAATGTGTTTTATTACATCCTCAAAGAATTCAATCAGGCTCGTAAGGCATGACCTGCCCTTGACAAAGTCATGTTGACCATCCCTAATCAGATTATGCCTCTCCAAATGCTCATAAATCCTGCCTCTCAGGATCTTCTCCAACAACTTGCCCACCACTGAAGTCAGACTCACTGGTCTATAATTTCCTGGGTTATCTCTACTCCATTTCTTGAACAAGGGAACAATGTTTTCAGGCCCTCCAATCCTCCGGTACTTCTTCTGTCACCATTGATGATGCAAAGTTGATGCAACAGCCTCAGCAATCCCCTCCCTTGCTTCCCACAGTAGCCTGGGGTATATCTCATTTAGTCCCGGTGACTTACCTAATTTAATGTTTTTCAAAAGCTCCCACACATCCTCTTTCTTAATGTCTATATGCTCAAGCATGTCAGTCCACTGTAAGTTATCCCCACAATTGCCAAGGTCTTTTCCTTGGCGAATACTGAAAAAAAGTATTCATTAAGTGCCACCGCAACCTCCTCCAGCACCATTCACACGTTTCCACCATCACACCTGATTGGTCCTATTCTCACAACGGCTCATCCTTTTGCTCTTCACAGACTTGTAGGTATGCCATGGAGTTTTCCTTAATTGTGCTCACCAAGGCCTTCTAATGGTCCCTTCTAGCTCTCCTAATTCCATTCTTTAGCTACTAACCTAGCAACCTTGTAATTTTCTAGAGCTCTAACAGTACCTAGTTTCTTGAACCTTCATAAGCTTTTCTTTTTTTCTTAACTGGATTTTCTACTTCCTTTGTACACCATGGTTCTTTAACCCTACCATCCTTTCCCTGCCTCAATGGAACATACCTTTGTAGAACTCCATGCAAATGTTCCCTGAACATTTGCCACATTTCTGCTGTGCACTTCCCTGAGAATATCTGCTCCCAATTTATGCTCCCAAATTCCTGCCTAGTAGCATCATATTTCCCCCTACCTCAATTAAATGTTTTCCCAAATTGTCTGCTGCTAACCCTCTCTAGTGCTATGGTAAAAGAGATAGAGTTGTGGTCACTACCTTCAAAATGATGTCCCACTGAGAGATCTGACACCTGACTGGTTTCATTTTCCAATAACAGATCAAGTACAGTCTCCCTTGGCTTATCTACATATTGTGCCAGGAAACCTTCCTGAACACACCTAACAAATTGCACTAAGGAAATGCCATTCAATATTAGGAAAGTTAAAATCTCCCATCACAACAACCCTATTATTATTGCACCATTCCAGAATCTGCCTCTCTATCTGCTCCTCTGTATCCCTGTTACTATTGGTGGGGATCTATAAAAACACCTTATGGAGTTATTGCCCCTTTTCTGTTTTAGACGTGACAGAGAGTGGGGGATTAAAGGAAGAGGGGAGGCGTTACTAATTGGAAAATGTCACAGCAGTGCTTAGTCAGGACAGACTGGATAACTCATCTAGTGAGGTGTTATGGATAGAACTGAGAAATAAGAAAGGTATAAATATGTTAATGGGGCTGTAATGAGACCACCCAACATTCCAAGGGATTCAGGGGAACAGATTTGTAGAGAGGTCACAAACTGTTGCAAGAAACATAAAATTGTTAGAGTAGGTGATTTTAACTTTCTACATATTGGTTGGGACTCCTAGCCTGTAAATGATCAAGATGGGATAGAGTTTGTCAAATGGCTCAGGAAAGTTTTCTTCATCAGTGCATAGAAGTCCCAATAAGGGAGTGTGCGATACTGGATCTGCTGTTAGGGAATGAGACAGGGCAAGTGACAGAGTTTGTGTAGGGGAACACTTTGCATCTAGTGATCATGCCATTAGTTTCAAAGTGAATATGCAAAAGATAGGTCTGGTCTGCAGGATGAGATCCTAAGTCTGAGAGAGGCCAATTTTGATGGCATCAGAATGGAATTGGCAAGTGTGGATTGGGACAGGCTGTTTTCTGGCAAAGGTGTACTTGGTAAGTGAGAGGCCTTCAAAAGTGAGTGTTGAGAGTACAAAGATTGTATGTGCCTGTCAGAATCAATGGTAAAGTTAATAGGTGTAAGGGTTTGGTTTTCAAGAGATATTGAGGCCCTGGTTAAGAAAAGAAAGTGTGTTGTAGGTATAAGCAGGTAAGGACAAATGAGGTGCTAATGGATTATAAGAAATGTAAGAGAACACTTAAGAAAGAAATCAGGAGTTCTAGAAGATGGCATGGAGTTGCTCAAGCAGACAAGGTGACGGGGAATCCTAAGGGATTCTACAGATAAATTAAGAGCAAAAGGATTGCAAGGGACAAAATTGGTCCTCTGGAAGATCAGAATGGTAACCATGTGTGCAGCCAAAGGAGTTGAGGGAAATCTTAAATGGATTTTTTGTATCTCTGTTTGCTCAGGAGACAGACACACAGTCTATAGAAGTGGGGCAAACCAGCATTAACTTCATGGGCTCTATACAGATTACAGAGGAAGGGTGTTTGCTGTCATGAGGCAAATTAGGATGGATAGATCACCAGGGCCTGACAAAGTATTCCCTCAGACCCTGCGGGAGGGATTTGCAGAAATTGCCAGGGCCCTAGCTGAGATATTGAAATCATCCTCGTAAACAGAAGTGGTGACAGAGGATTGGAAGATGGCCAAAGTTTAAGAAGGGCTCTAAACATAACACAGGAAATGATGAGCTGATGAGCCTAACATCAGTTGTGGAAAAGTGGAAAGATGAGTATTTGGATAGACATGGACTAACTAAGGGTGCTCTCCATGGCTTTGTGTGTGATAGGTCATTTGTAACCAAACTTATAAAGTTTTTTGAAGAAGTTACCAGGAAATTGATGAAGGCAAGGCAATGGATATTGTCTAGATGAACTTTAGCAAGGTGTTTGACAAGGTCCCGCATGGGAGGTTGGTCAAGAAGGTTCAGTCGCTCGGCATTCAAGACAAGCTAGTATATCGGTTTAGGCATTGGGAGAAGCCAGAGAGTGGTTGCCTCTCTGACTTGAGGTCTGCAACTAGTGGAATGCCATGGGGATTGGTGCTGTGTCTGTTGCGGTTTGTCATCAGTGGATGGATGATAATGTGGTTAACTGGATCAACCAATCTGTGTATGACTCCAAGATTGGGGGTGTAATGGACAGAGAGGAAGTCTATCATGGCTTGTAGTGGAAAGGCACCGTACAGCACCCAGGGCATGCCCTTTTCTCACTGTTACCATCAGGTAGGAGGTACAGAAGCCTGAAGACACACACTCAGCATCTGGACAACCTGAGTTATAAGGAAAGATTGAATAGGTTTAGACTATTCCATGGAACATAGAAGATTGAGAGGAGATTTGATTGAGGTATACTAAATTATGAGAGGTATTGATAGGGTAAATGCAAGCAGGCTTTTTCCACTGAGGTTGGTTGGGTCTACAACCAGAGGTCATGGGTTAAGGGTGAAAGGTGAAAAGTTTAAGGGGAACATGAAGAGAAATCTCTTCACTCAGAGAGTCGTGAGAGTGTAGAATGAGCTGCCAGCATAAGTGGATGTAAGGGTAAGGAGGCTGCTGCCAGTGCAGGTCTATGGGAGTGGGCAGTTTAAATGATTCAGCACAGACTAGATGGGCAGAAAACCTGTTCCATTGCTGTACTTTTCTATGACTATGACACTTACCCAGTGAGAGTATTCCCACTAATGTCCTAAACTTCGTCATAATGATTGTGACTGTGACTAAACCTTAGAGCTAATCAAATATTTGACACTTCGACCAATCCGAAGCCACGATGTGCACCATGAAAAGGGAAATGGGATCGAGTGTGAGAACTCTCAAAGAGCTGACATAAACACAAGTGACCAGTGGCCCCTGTCCATTCTGGGATTCCATACAATTCAGAGTGAAGTGTTGTCATTTACAGCAAACACTGCCATCCTCTGGAATCTGCACACATATCTGTAAACATGGCCAAGGTTTTGACCATTTCAGAGGTACAGTATGTGGGATTTGTGCCATTTAAATTCATATTCCTCTGATGTTTTTCCTTCTTAAGGGTGATGCTTCATGCAAATGTTACAGCAGAGCACGGAAACCGGTCCTTCAGCTCATGCTGACCATCAGGCAGAGCAGAGGCACTGGGTCTGGCTATGTGGCTCAGAAGGGAAGAGGGGAGAAGGGGATTCATTGGTTAGGGGAACAGAAAGGAAGTTCTGTGAACAAGATTCCCAGATGCCAGGGTCAGGGACATCTTTGAATTCACAGTATTCTTAAGTGGGAGGGTGAGTAGCCAAAGGTCGTGGTCCACATCAGTACCAAAGACATGGGTAGGAGTGACAAAGTGAATTCAGGGAATTAGGTGCTAAGTTAAAGGGTAGGACCTCTAGGGTTGTGATCTCAGGTTTGCTACATGTGTCACCTGCTTGTGAGATCAGACAATTTAACACGTAGTTAAGGAATTGGTGCAGGAGGGAGGGCTTCAGATTTTTACATCATTGAGCTCTCTTCCAGGGAAGGTGGGTACAGAAAGGATGGTTTAGGTGACTAATATCCTAGCGGGAAGGTTTGCTCGTGTTGCACGGTGGTGGGGGCAAGGGTGTGCATTAAATTAGAGTTGCAGGGTATGGAAACCAGAACACCAGAGTAGATAGAGGAGTTTTTGTGGAGAAAGATGTTCTTAAGCCTACAAACATAGTCAAGAATTGAAAGGTCGAGCATGGTGGACTGATATTTTGAGCTGTGTATATTTCAGTGCGAGGACTATTGTAGGAAAGGCGGGTGAGCCGAGGGCATGGATCAGCAGGTGGAATTACAACATTGTAGCCATTGGTGAGACTTGGTTCCAGGATGGGCAGGACTGGCAGCTCAAGGTTCCTGGATTCTGTTGTTTTAGTCGTGATAGAGTGGGGAGGGGGGTTAAATGGGGCAGGGTGGCATTACCAGTCAGGGAAAATGTAACGTTACTCATGATAGAGTTGGGGGAGGGGATTAAATGGGGAGGTTGGCATTACCAGTCAGGGAAAGTGTCACGTTACTCATGATAGAGTTGGGGGAGGGGATTAAATGGGGAGGGTGGCATTACCAGTCAGGGAAAGTGTCACGTTACTCATGATAGAGTTGGGGGGGGGGATTAAATGGGGAGGTTGGCATTACCAGTCAGGGAAAATGTAACGTTACTCATGATAGAGTTGGTGGGGGGGATTAAATGGGGAGGTTGGCATTTCCAGTCAGGGAAAATGTAACGTTACTCATGATAGAGTTGGGGGAGGGGATTAAATGGGGAGGGTGGCATTACCAGTCAGGGAAAGTGTCACGTTAGTGTCAGTCAAGACAGATTGAAGAGCTCTTCTGGTGAGGCTTTATGTGTAGACTACCCAGCGGTCCACGGGATTTAGAGGAACACACTTGTAGATCGCAGATTGTTACAAGAAACATAATGTTGTGATAGTAGGAGATATTAAATCTCCACATATTGACTGGGACTCCCAAACTGTAAAAGAGCTGGATGGGAATGGCTTTGTTAGATCTGTTCAGGAGGTTTCCTCAATCATTTCACAGAAGTCCCAACTAGAGACAGCTCGATGCTAGATCTCCAATGAGGCTTTGGGACAGGGCAGGTCACAGAAGTTTTGTGTAGGGAAACACTTTGCACCCAGTGATCATAATGCCATTAGTATCGAGGTAATTATGGAAAAGGATAGGTCTTGTCCTCGGGTTGAAATTCTAAATTGGAGAAAGTCCTATTTTGATGATTTCAGGAAGGATTTAGCAAGTGTAGATAGGGACAGGTTGTTTAAAGGCAAAGGTGTACTTGGTAAATGGGAGGCCTTTAAATGTGAAATTCTGAAAGTACAGTTTCTATGTTCCTGTCAGAATAAAAAATAAGGATAATAGATTCACGGAACCTTGGTTTTTGGGAGATATTGAGGTCCTCATGTTAGATGACTTGAGGCAAATTAGGGTGGATAGGTCTCCAGGACCTGACAAGGTGTTTCCTCGGAGGCCATTGCAGGGGCCCAGCAGAGATATTTAAAACATCCTTATCCAAGGGCGAGGTGCCAGAGGATTGGAGGAAATTTAATGTTACAGCGTTGATTAAGAATAAGTCAGGAAATTATAGGCTGATGACCCTGACGTGAGTAATGGGGAAATTATAAGGTATTCTAAAGACCCATTTTCTAAGCATTTGGATAGACAGGGACTGATTAAGTATAGAACAGGATGGCTTTGTCCATGGTAGGTCGTGTCTAATTAATCCTATAGTGCTTTTCAGTGAAATTACCAGGAAAGTAATTGGATGTTATCTACATGGACTTTAGCAAGTCCTTTGACAAGCATGGGAGGTTGGTCAAGAAGGTTCAGTCGCTTGGCATTCAAGATGTGGTAGTAAATTGGATTAGACGCTGGTCAAGAAGGTTCAGTTGCTTGGCATTCAAGATGTGGTAGTAAATTCGCTGTGGTAGACATTGGCTTTGCAGATTAGCCAGAGGAGAGTAATCTTCAGAATGTTCAAGCACATGCAAACCATAGGAGTAACACTTCATATTTCACCTGGATAGTTTGTTGAACAATTAATTCTCCAATTTCGTGTAATCTGTCTCCCTGTTTTCCTTTCTCTCCCATTCTCTCATCTATCACATTTTCTCACAACCTCTCCTCTTTTCCAACACCCCACCCCACCCACACTGTCAGTTTCCGCTCTTCCACTTACCCCAGATGCCCATTACCCACACATTCCTCATAACAGGCCCCAATCTCTCTCCACTGCAAGATCTCCCCTCCCATCACTGTTTCCATCTCCCCATTGTCCCTTCATTATCTGGTTCTACTCTTGACTTTCCTGTTTCTTTAATCCAACTCCAGATTCTTTCTGCCTTTGTTCTCTCCACCTATCACCTTCAGCCTCTGTTACTATTTCCTCCCTTCTCTCCCCCACCTGACTCCATCTACCAATCAACTCCTCAGCTGGACCCACCTATCACTTGTCAGCACTTTCCCTCAATGCTTAATCCTGCCGCTCTGCTCCCTGTCCCTTCAGTCCAAATCTAGGAACAACCCAAAATGTAGAACATCTCACTGCCCCCAGAGATCTGCTTCAGTAGCTTTTTTTGTTGTTAATTTTGTAATCCAGCATCTTGCAGTCTCTTGTGTTTTGAGATATCCCCTGACATTGAGGGGAAGCCTGAGGAAGTCGAAAGATTACTTCCAATATCCTGCTGCTCGTGTGTCTTTTTATAAAGTGGCCAGTGAGTGAGTGGAGCTTTGAGGCTTTGACTTGAGAGATTCTGGCAGTTTTGGCAGTTGAACTGTTGAACAAGTCAATCAAGTCAGTTGAACAAGTCAATCAAGATTTGAATAGCTCAGCAGAAAGCCGTTGATTAGACAATCAAGATTTGAATAGCTCAGACTCAGCAGAAAGCAGCTGATTGGGCAATCGAGGTTAGGTGACCAAGCAGTTTGAAAAGCTCAAACAAATAAATAGAGAGGTAGCTCAAATGGAGCGGCCTGTGGAAAGCGGCCAGTGAGTGAGTGGGCCAGTGAAGAAGTGGAGCTTTGAGGCTTCGACGAGAAGGGACGGAGGACGAGCTTGTTCCCACTTAGTCTTTACAATGCCTCCTGAGACGGTGATGTGCCTCTCCTGTGAGATGTGGCAGTCTTGGGGGAACTCCCCTCTCCCGCAGAGTCACATCTGCCAGTAGTGCATGCGGCTGGGCGATCTGGAAGACCGTGTGAGGAATCTGGAGCAGCAGCTGGATGACCTTCGACTCATAAGGGAGAATTTTGCAGTCATAGATGAGAGCTACAGGGAGGTAATCACACCTAGGCTGCCAGAAGCAGGTCGTTGGGTGACAGTCCGAGGGGGGAAAGTGAAGGAGAGTAGACAGGTAGTGCAGAGCACCCCTGTAGCCATTCCCCTGAATAATAAGTTTACTGTCCTGGATGCTGTTGGTGAGGACGACTGACCAGGTGTGAACCACTGTGGCAGGGCCTCTGGCACTGAGTCTGACCCTGTGGTGCAGAAGGATGGGACGGAGAAGAGGAGAGCTGTGTCATTGGAGAGTCTATAGTCAGGGGAGCAGACAGGAGATTTTGTGGACGTGAGAAGGACACCTGCATGGTTTGTTGCCTCCCGGGTGCCAGGATCCCGGATGTGTCTGACCGGGTGCATGACATCCTGGTACGAGAGGGAAAGCAACCAGAAGTCGTGATACATGTTGCTACCAACGACATAGGCAGGAAGAGGGATGAGGTCCTGAAGTGTGAGTTTCGGGAACTAGGCAGAAGGCTGAAGAACAGGACCTCAAGGGTGGCGTTCTCAGGATTGCTGCCAGTGCTACGTGATAGTGATGGTAAGAATTGGAAGAGATGGCAGTTGAATGCCTGGCTGAGGAGTTGGTGCAGGGGGCAGGGTTTTAGATTTTTGGATCATTGGGATCTGTTCTGGGGAAGGTGGGATCTGTACAGATTGGATGGGTTGCACCTGAACTCGCAGGGGAGCAATATCCTTGCTGGTAGGTTTGCTAGCATGGTTCGGGAGGGTTTAAACTAATTTGCAAGGGGGATGGGACCCAGAGCGATAGAGCAGTGAAAGAAGTGCATGGAGTAAAGCCAGATCTAACATATAGAGAGGCTTTGAGGAAAGAGCAGCAGAATAAAGGGTGTAAAGGTAGTAAGGTAAAAGGGCTAAAGTGTGTGTACTTCAATGCAAGAAGCATCAGGAACAAAGGTGATGAACTGAGAGCTTGGATACATACATAGAATTATGATGTAGTGGCCATTACGGAGACTTGGCTGGCACCAGGGCAGGAATTCTCAATATTCCTGGATTTCAGTGCTTTAAAAGGGATAGAGCGGGGGGAAAAGGGGAGGAGGGGTGGCATTATTGGTCAGGGATACTATTACAGCTACAGAAAGGGTGGGTAATGTAGCAGGATCCTCTTTTGAGTCAGTATGGGTGGAAGTCAGGAACAGGAAGGGAGCAGTTACTCTATTGGGGGTATTCTATAAGCCCCCTGGTAGCAGCAGAGATACTGAGGAGCAGATTGGGAGGCAGATTTTGGAAAGGTGCAAAAATAACAGGGTTGTTATCATGGGTGACTTTAACTTCCCTAATATTGATTGGCACTTGATTAGTTCCAAGGGTTTAGATGGGACAGAGTTTGTTAAGTGTGTCCAGGATAGATTCCTGTCACAGTATGTTGACAGGCTGACTAGGGGGAATGCCATACTAGATCTAGTATTAGGTAATGAACCGGGTCAGGTCACATCTTTCAGTGGGTGAGCATCTAGGGGACAGTGATCACCGCTCCCTGGCCTTCAGCATTATCATGGAAAAGGATAGAATCAGAGAGGACAGGAAAATTTTTAATTGGGGAAGGGCAAATTATGAGGCTATAAGGCTAGAACTTGCGGGTGTGAATTGGGATGATGTTTTTGCAGGGAAATGTGCTATGGACATGTGGTCGTTGTTTAAGGATCTCTTGCAGGATGTTTGGGATAAATTTGTCCCGGTGAGGAAGATAAAGAATGGTAGGGTGAAGGAACCATGGGTGACAAGTGAGGTGGAAAATCTAGTCAGGTGGAAGAAGGCCACATACATGAGGTTTAGGAAGCAAGGATCAGATGAGTCTATTGAGGAATATAGGGTAGCAAGAAAGGAGCTTAAGAAGGGGCTGAGGAGAGCAAGAAGGGGGCATGAGAAGGCCTTGGCAAGTAGGGTAAAGGAACATCCCAAGGCATTCTTCAATTACGTGAAGAACAAAAGGATGACAGGAGTGAAGGTAGGACCAATTAGAGATAAAGGTGGAAAGATGTGCCTGGAAGCTATGGAAGTGAGTGAGGTCCTCAATGAATTCTTCTCTTCGGTATTCACCAATGAGAGGGAACTTGATGACGGTGAGGACAATATGAGTGAGGTTGATGTTCTGGAGCATGTTGTAATTAAGGGAGAAGAGGTGTTGGAGTTGTTAAAAACGGATAAGTCCCCGGGGAATGACAGAATATTCCCCAGGCTGCTCCACAAGGCGAGGGAAGAGATTGCTGAGCCTCTGGCTAGGATCTTCATGTCCTCGTTGTCCTCAGGAATGGTACCGGAGGATTGGAGGGAGGTGAATGTTGTCCCCTTGTTCAAAAAAGGTAGGGATAATGTGGGTAATTATAGACCAGTGAGCCTTATGTCAGTGGTGGGAAAGCTGTTGAAAAAGATTCTTAGAGATAGGATCTATGGGCATTTAGAGAATCATGTTCTGATCAGGGACAGTCAGCATGGCTTTGTGAAGAGCAGATCGTGTCTAACAAGCCTGATAGAGTTCTTTGAGGAGGTGACCAGGCATATAGATGAGGGTAGTGCAGTGGATGTGATCTATGTGGATTTTAGTAAGGCATTTGACAAGGTTCCACATGGTAGGCTTATTCAGAAAGTCAGAAGGCATGGGATCCAGGGATGTTTGGCCAGGTGGATTCAGAATTGGCTTGCCTGCAGAAGGCAGACGGTCATGGTGGAGGGAGTACATTCAGATTGGAGGGTTGTGACTAGTGGTGTCCCACAAGGATCTGTTCTGGGACCTCTACTTTTTGTGATTTTTATTAATGACCTGGATGTGGGGGTAGAAGGTGGGTTGGCAAGTTTGCAGATGATACAAAGGTTGGTGGTGTTGTAGATAGAGTAGAGGATTGTCGAAGATTGCAGAGAGACATTGATAGGATGCAGAAGTGGGCTGAGAAGTGGCAGATGGCGTTCAACCCAGAGAAGTGTGAGGTGGTACATTTTGGAAGGACAAACTCCAAGGCAGAGTACAAAGTAAATGGCAGGATACTTGATACTGTGGAGGAGCAGAGGGATCTGGGGGTACATGTCCACAGATCCCTGAAAGTTGCCTCACAGGTAGATAGGGTAGTTAAGAAAGCTTATCAAGTGTTAGCTTTCATAAGTTGAGGGATAGAGTTTAAGAGTCGCGATGTAATGATGCAGCTCTATAAAATTCTGGTTAGGCCACACTTGGAGTACTGTGTCCAGTTCTGGTTGCCTCACTATAGGAAGGATGTGGAAGCATTGGAAAGGGTACAGAGGAGATTTACCAGGATGCTGCCTGGTTTAGAGAGTATGCATTATAAGAGATTAAGGGAGTTAGGGCTTTACTCTTTGGAGAGAAGGAGGATGAGTGGAGACATGATAGAGGTGTACAAGATATTAAAAGGAATAGGTTGTGTGGATAGCCAGCGCCTCTTCCCCAGGGCACCACTGCTCAATACAAGAGGACATGGCTTTAAGATAAGGGGTGGGAAGTTCAAGGGGGATATTAGAGGAAGGTTTTTCACTCAGAGAGTGGTTGGTGCGTGGAATGCACTGCCTGAGTCAGTGGTGGAGGCAGATACACTAGTGAAGTTTAAGAGACTACTAGACAGGTATATGGAGGAATTTAAGATGGGGGGGGGGTTATATGGGAGGCAGGGTTTGAGGGTCGGCACAACATTGTGGGCCGAAGGGCCTGTAATGTGCTGTACTATTCTATGTTCTATAATGTTGACTACTTGGCCCATCTCTGCAACTTCACAGACAAATGAGTGACTTCAGCTTCCTGATATTGATTGGTATCTCCTTCGTGAAAAGTGTTTAGATGGGTCAGAACTTGCTGGGTGTGTCCAGGATGGATTCCTGACCCAGTATGAGGACAGTCTGACTAGAGGAGATGCCATTCTGGATATACTACTGGGCAATGAAGTCACTTTCCTGAGGTTGAACATAAAGGGAGATCTCTTGAAAGGATGACGAGCAACTGCAGATGCTCGAAATCTCAGGTCTGGGACTCTTCATTAGAATTGATTCTCTCTCTATATCAGCTGCCTGATCTGTGGAATATTTCTAGAATTGTCCGTTTTTATTTTGGATTTCCAGCACCTGCAACTTTTATTTCATCTCAAGACAGCCAGACTAGAACACAAAATGAACAAACTCCTGCTCCGGATGTGCAAAGATGAGTACTACCCCAGCTTGAAGTGTTCAGCAGTGGACAAGGGGAGAGATGAAACAGCAGCTTTGGATAGGGCATGAATTCATCAGAATGATTAGGGATCGAGTGCCTGGACAGTTATATAGTCCATTCCTAATTTACTCTGTTGAGAACAGAAGGTGGAGGAGTCATCCAGAGGTAACGTTTAAGACAATTAAAGGACTGTTGCTGGGAATTGAGGATCTGAGTTACAGGGAAAAGTTGAAAAGTTTAGCCCCTTATTCCTGGAGTGCAGGAGATGAAGGGAGATTTGATAGAGGTATACGAGATTGTGAGGGGTATAGATAGGGTAAATGCAAGTATGCTCTTTCACCGAGGCTGTATGAGACTAGAACTAGAGGTCATGGGTTAAAAGTGTGGAACAGGCTGCCAGCCGATGTGGTGGATGTAGGTTTGATTACAACATTTAAGAGAAGCCTGGATAGTAAATGGACGGGAGGGAATGCAGGGCCTCCGTCCAGGTGCAGGTCAATGGGACGAGGCAGAATAACAGTTAGGCATGGAATAGATGGGCTGAAGGGCCTGTTTCTGTGCTGTAGTGCTCTATGACTCTGACCTGTGAGGTGAACTGGAGTGAAGTTGTGCTGACGAAGCAGAGGGGTGCATCTGGTTCAGAGAACAGTAAAGCACAGGCTGTAGAACGGGTCACACGGTGATCAGTCTCACTCCATTTCCTACCTATTGACGTGTCTATCCAACAGCCTCTGAAATGCCACCGTTGTATCTGCTTCCAATCCCACCCCGGCAGCCCAATATCACAATGTTAGACCTCTCCCGATTTGCATTGGGCAGGACAGTGGCATCTGGTCATCAAAATGGTCCTAAGCAGAGTTTTTATTCAGTGTGGTTTGTAACTCCTAACAAGGGACAAACTACAAACAACATTCGTAACTACTTGTTTTCATATGCAGACACCGACGTTCCCTCCAATTATTTTTCACAGTTGTGTGGACCCACCGTCGCTCTGTGTGGGAAATTTTTACACGGCTTTAAAACTGCACAGCACTTTAAATGTCTTTTTTGAAAAATCACATACTTTTGTTTTTTATAAATTGAAGGGTATAATCAAATACAGTTCAACAAGTAAAATATTTCATGGTTTGTAATCTTTTTCTCGCTGCGTGGCAACAGAGGCTGTGAGCACGGGAGCATTTCAGTTACTGCGTGGCTGTGCACCTGCGCAGCTTTGAGGAACAGTGAAGGCATTGTTCAAGTTTGAAAAGTCACTGCAACCTCTGGTGAATGTGGATATCTCTCCCAGGAAAAGACGTTGTCTTCCCCAGAAATTGCTCAAAGTTTGCAAACGCCGTTCATTAATCAATCTTAGGACAACTATAAAGGTTAATTCAAGTTTAATTCAAGATTTCCAAGATTCGAAGGACATTTATTATCAAACTGTATATGTAGTATAAACCGCTGAGTTTCAGCTTCCCACAAACAGCCATGGATCAAAGAAAACCATGGAACCCTTTCAAAGAAAAAGTCAAACCCACCTACCACCCCCCCCAACCCACGTGCAAAAAAATACAAATCGTGTGAATGGCAAAAAAGCGAGCGAGGAACACAGAATATAAACACAAAATTGAAAGAATGCACACATTCAGTTCAGTTCAGTCTAGCGTGTATTGTTCATTATCTGCAGCCTGTCCTAGTCAAAAACACCCAAAATAGCAACAAAGAAAAGGAGTGAGCAGAAACCAGAAATTTTCAAATTTGCTACTTCAGTAAGAGATATTTTTAACGATACAATGTCTATGGTTTCCGTGATTTACCATGCAGTACTAACCATGTAATTGCTTACGTACAGACACTCCTGTGCCTAGCATCACTTTATGGACACACAATCAATCAATGTATATAAGCCATTTTGTGTATTTATAGTTATTGTGTTCAACCCAGAAATTTTCAAATTTGCTGTGGTTTCAGTAAGTGAGATATTTTTAACAATACAGTGTCTGTCAGGTTTACGTGATTTACCATGCAGTATAACAATGTAATTTCATCAGAAGAATGGTGCTGTGGTAAGTTGTAGAACACGTCAGAATGGATAACATTTGGTTCAGCTGATGTATCACTGTGCTCATGCTGTTGGGATGGGATATTCATCAGACTCCAGTGGGTTCCAGGTGATCAGTCTGAAATCTGACATGTGAGCATCACGTTAAACTGGAATAGTTGCTGTTCAGGGACGAGGTGTTCCCAGAAATGTGAAAGGTCAGGGCAGTAAATGCAAGGGAGCCCAGAGGTCAAGAGATCTGGAGGATTGGTTAAAGAGGTAGAAGATTGGCAGAGGACAGAAGGACAGCAAATGTGAGAGCTTTGCTCAGGAAGGGTAGCAGGGATAAAACAGTCTTATCTCAGTAGTTGGTATGCTATGGTGGGGGAGGGGTGCTAACGAATAGGTTTCATTTACATTTGCATAGTCAGTAATTAGTCACAGATTGTCAAAGAAACGTGTGGAGAGGAGATCTCCCTTGACCAATTTGACTGAATGTTTTGAAGGGGTAACAAATGTACTGATGTGATAGCTGTAGTCTTGGACAAGGCCACATGAGGGAAAGAACTGAAAAGATGATAGTTTGTGGGGTCCAGAGCAAATTGATTCCAAAATTAATTTGTTAAGAGAAGGGAAAGTGTGACATTGTGAGATTGTGTTTCTGATTGGAAGTCTGTGACCAGCTGATGGAGAGCAGGTTAGTCTTTGGTATTATTGATAATATTGAACAGTTGGTGAGATAGGCAGGTGGAATTTGCTCCAGATAGAGCGAGGTGATGTATTTTGGGATTACGAATAAGTCGATAATGTACACAAAAAATGTAGCATGCAAGGCATTGTTGAGAAACAGAAAGACCTTGGTGTCCAAGTTCAAGGATCTCTAAAGGCTGTGACAGCGACAGTGCAGAAGCCAAAGGGGTTCTTGCCTTCACGAACACCGAGTCCTGGTGAGATTGATACGTCTTCTGGAACTTGCCCTGAGGTGCTCAGTGTTGCAAATGTTTCCAGTTTACCTTGTGGGACGAGCCTTCCTTCCATCTTTCCAAAGGAATGTTAGAGGAGGAAGGTAAAGCAAACCCCAGACAGAAAATAAAGAGGACATCAACTTTGGGGCTCTGCTGTGGCTGTGGAGAGGTTCAGAGGCTGAGACAGGACATTGACCATCGAAGGGGAATGACTGAATCACTCAGATAGACTTGGAGGCACCAACGTTCTCCATTCTGAATAGAACCTCCCTGCAACAAGCTCAGAGTCCTTAGTGATGTCTCTGAAGTCAATAATAAATCATGTGGGAACAGTTTCTTCCTTCAAGCACAGGTTGTCAAGGCCACAGCTGGGATCGAGAGATAGATGGGACTGAATGGAGATGTTCTGTCCAGTCGATGGTTTCAGATGTAAACCCACCATTCCCAGGAATTTCCCACATTTATTAATATTCATAGCTTTCCTGAGCACAAAGGCTGTTGGTCAAAGTCCAGTTACCCTGTTGCATTAGTGGGAGCTGCAGGAACAGAGCTTTCCTTGGAGTGCATCTCTGAGTACTGCTCTCCTCACTGCTCAATCTTGCATCTCCTGTGGCTGATTTCAAGGTATCGTCTTTCTGGTGTGAATTGTTTCAATGTCACTTTGTTTCAGATTCTCAGCATCTGCAGGTTTTTGTGACAAGGTTTATTCTGAGCCTTCAGTAAAACTGGATCTACCAGTTCCAATTCCTGAAGCATCTATACCCAAATGCTTGTGCTCCTGAACCTCTTTTAGATTCATGTCCTTTAGACTATATTGCAGGTCAGGAGGTTAATTGGTTACTGTCAATTTTCCTCCCTCCACCCCTACCAACCCAGTGTAGGTGTTTGAAGGAAGAATTAAGATCAATACAGGAAGTGTAGGAAGAACTCAGCTGGTCAGGCAGCATCTGTGAAGGAACCATCTGTGTTTCATTTGCTCTAATGTTGAGATATTCCAAACAAGTGCCTCTGAAGTTTCCGATAAAGGTCACGGATCTGAAACATTAACTTTTTGCTCTCACCAGATGTCACCTGACCCACTGAGTGGGTCCAACATTTTCTGTTTTTATTTTCCATTTTCGTCATCTGCAATTTTACTTACTTTCATTTACAGGAGAATGAGTGAGTGGGTTGGCATTTGACTGGGAGCAGATGTCAGGGAGTATCAGGGAAATGGGTTGATTTGAAAGCCAGTATTGTGGAAAGGAAACTCAATAGTTTCCACTTGCACAGCCTTTGCCACATCCTCGGCATCACCTGGAGAGACAAAGTCCTAAACTCAGAAGTCCTCTCCCGCGCTGGACTTCCCACAATGCTCACGCTTTTAAGACAACAGAGACTGTGCTGGCTGGGCCACGTCTGTCGTACGAAGGATGGTAGACTGCCAATGTACATCCTCTACGGAGAACTAGCAACAGGCAAGAGAAACATTGGTAGACCCCAGCTTTGCTTAAAGCCTTTGTCATGTACCCCGTGACCAGGTTACCGAACCAGCAGAAATGGAATACACGTTGGAGTCTGGTATGACTGTAACTAATAGTGTTTATTAGTAAACTAAGTGATACAGTACAATAAAATGCAAATATATGAAACAGGTTAGCAATAATATATACAGAAGTGTGGAAATAGGAATCAAAACCAAGCTCTTTCAAAGTCTAGGAGTAAATGGATAGTCTTACGATGGTGAAGAGTTCAGTTCAGTTCAGGTAGTTCTGGTGTAACAGAGAGAGAGAGGGAGAGAGAGAGAGAGAGAGAATATGAATGAGAATGAATATGCCATTGCCGTCGAACCTTCTGTTATCTTCCTGTCCTGTTATGGTCACCGTACAACCATTCTTCAGTGGTAGACCTGTTACCCAGGCAAGGGTGGACACACAAACAAGTTCCCACCAGTTGCACCTTCACATACTGTGAGCCTCTGATCGATTCCCCCGAATCGATCCTCCAAACCACCACCTTCATGTGGGTGCACAACGCTCTTTCATGTCCCATGGTGTGTCTGCTTGTGTCTTCGCAGACCTGCTTTTTATCTTCCTTTGCATGGCACCAGCCATCCATCAGGCCGTCCATCACCTGCTCCCACTTTGTTGTCTCTGCAAGAATCCTCACAAGTAGGCAAAGGAAGTGTCCTTGGAGCAAAGTAAACAATCAGCCAAGGAGCCATAATATTAAATCATGCCTCTCTCTCTCTCATCTGCACGGGATGCCTCCCCCTTCTCCTTCTCTCTCTCTCATTAGCAGCATAGTTCACAGGGGGGGTCAACTCTGGACCCCATCTCAGCTTGGTTTGCTCATCACACCCCCACCCTTTTAGGAAATTTTTGCTGAGGGCGAGGAATTAGACATGAATGCATATTACAGAGTCTAATATAATACATAGGTGGTCATCAATCAACAGAGTAACACAGATATAATTTCAAAATCTAATATCTAGATAAACAATCAGCAATTACATTGTCAGTCAGTCCCCTTTACATGTTTTATCTTCACATCATATTCTTGTAATATCAGACTCCGATTTAGCAACCTTTTGTTCTTATCCTTCATGTTAGTCAAAAATAACAATGGATTGTGGTCAGTATAAACTATTAGTGGCTTCTGTGCCGGACAAATGTAAACCTCAAAATGCTGTACCGCCAGAATAAGTGAGAGTAATTCTTTCTCTACGGTGGAATAATTTTTAACTTGGGTGTATACTACAGAGTTTGAACCAATACATATGTGATTACCATGTAACACATTCCAGAAGCGTATACAAATAATAATCTATATTTCACTTTTAAACTTAATGTTCAGTCAATCTACCGTGATATTGTCTTTATCTTTCACAAGCTTTGTCACAAAATAAAGTCAAATTCCTGCAAAACCAAATCCTGTTATTCAAAGTGGCATTTGGTCAACCATTGTCCCTTTTCCACTTCGAAACAGAACACTTAACCATCACGTGATCAGCTTGCTTACCAGCTCGGATAGACCCTCATAGACTCCCTGCACAGGTGCTAGCTTATCACCACGTCACCAGTCTCTGTTTCGGCACTGAATTCCATCATACAGGCACTTGGAGTTGACGTCTTTCCCTTTCCTTTATCTCTTTTGGGAGCAAAACACTTAGAATAGTACAGCACATTACAGGCCCTTTGGCCCACAATGTTGTGCCAACCCTCAAACCCTGCCTCCCATATAACCCCCCACCTTAAATTCCTCCATATACCTGTCTAGTAGTCTCTTAAACTTCACTAGTGTATCTGCCTCCACCACTGACTCAGGCAGTGCATTCCACGCACCAACCACACTCTGAGTGAAAAACCTTCCTCTAATATCCCCCTTGAACTTCCCTCCCCTTACCTTAAAGCCATGTCCTCTTGTACTGAGCAGTGGTGCCCTGGGGAAGAGGCGCTGGCTGTCCACTTTGTCTGTTCCTCTTAATATCTTGTACACCTCTATCATGTCTCCTTTCATCCTCCTTCTCTCCAAAGAGTAAAGCCCTAGCTCCCTTAATCTCTGATCATAATCCATGTTCTCTAAACCAGGCAGCACCCTGGTAAATCTCCTCTGTACCCTTTCCAATGCTTCCACATCCTTCCTATAGTGAGGCGACCAGAACTGGACACAGTACTCCAAGTGTGGCCTAACTAGAGTTTTATAGAGCTGCATCATTACATCGCGTCTCTTAAACTCTATCTCTTGACTTATGAAAGCTAACACCCCATAAGCTTTCTTAACTACCCTATCTATCTGTGAGGCAACTTTCAGGGATCTGTGGACATGTACCCCCAGATCCCTCTGCTCCTCCACACTACCAAGTATCCAGCCATTTACTTTGTACTCTGCCTTGGAGTTTGTCCTTCCGAAGTGTACCACCTCACACTTCTCCGGGTTGAACTCCATCTGCCACTTCTCAGCCCACTTCTGCAACCTATCAATGTCTCTCTGCAATCTTCGACAATCCTCTACACTATCCACAACACCACCAACCTTTGTTATAACACCACTTAGATGCTATGTGACCAGCTTTCCCACAATTATAACACGTAACACTGGGGAACTTCCCTACAGACTGCTTCTCATCTTCCTTACCCTTTCCGCCAGTCCCCGGCTTACTCTCTGACTTAGCCGGTGGGCTCTCTCTGCCATCCCTACAACCTCTCTGGTAGCTCTTACTTGGAGAAAACTTTACCTTGTGGGTTAAGTCAAGTCAAGTCACTTTTTTTGGTCATTTTGACCATAACTGCTGGTACAGTACATAGTAAAAATGAGACAATGTTTTTCAGGACCATGGCATATTCATCTGCTAACTTAGCAGATTCTGATAGGGTCTTAATCTTCTTCTCATTCAGGTATGTCCGGATGTTATCCGGAATACAACTTTTAAATTCTTCGATTAGGATCAACTCCCTTAGGTAGTCAAAATCTTCATCGACCTTTTCTGCAGCGCACCAACGATCAAAGTATACACACTTCTCATCTTCTCATATGCAAACTTTGTAAGCGTTTGATTCCATTGCTTCCTTGAGTCTCTGAACTTTTGTCCATACGCCTCGGGCACCAACTCGTAAGCCCGAAGTATAGCCTGTTTTGCTTCATCATAATCATCTGCAACTTCCACAGACAACACCGCAGACGCTCGTTGAGCCTTTCCTTTAAGTACACTTTGTAACAACACAGCCCACTTCTCTCTTGGCCACTTCTGATTCACAGCCACTTTTTCAAAATGTAGGAAGTACTGATCAATTTCCATCTCCTCAAATGGAGTTACCAACCTGTGCCCCCCAGCTATGTGGAGTACTTCACCATGTCTTCAACCTGAGCCTGAGTCTCCAGAGGGTTCCTGTGCTGTGGAAGACGTCCTGCCTCGTCCCTGTACCGAAGACGCCGCACCCCAGTGGCTCCATGACTACAGACCGGTGGCATTGACCTCCCACATCATGAAGACCCTGGAGAGACTTGTTCTAGAGCAGCTCTGGCCTTTGGTTAGGCCACACTTAGACCCCCTCCAGTTCACCTACCAGCCCCGACTAGGAGTTGAGGATGCCATCGTCTACCTGCTGAACCGTGTCTACGGCCACCTGGACAAGCCGGCGAGCACTGTGAGGGTCATGTTTTTTTACTTCTCCAGTGCGTTCAACACCATCCGCCCTGCTCTGCTGGGTGAGAAGCTGACAGTGATGCAGGTGGATGCTTCCCTGGTGTCATGGATTATTGATTACCTGACTGGCAGACCACAGTACGTGCGCTTGCAACACTGTGTGTCAGACAGTGGTCAGCAGCACTGGGGCTCCACAGGGGACTGTCCTGTCTCCCTTTCTCTTCACCATCTACATCTCGGACTTCAACTACTGCACAGAGTCTTGCCATCTTCAGAAGTTTTCTGATGACTCTGCCATAATTGGATGCATCAGCAAGCAAGATGAGGCTGAGCACAGGGCTATGGTGGGAAACTTTGTCACATGGTGCGAGCAGAATCATCTGCAGCTTACTGTGAAAAAGACTAAGGAGCTGGTGGTGGACCTGAGGAGGGTTAAGGCACCGGTGACCCCTGTTTCCATCCAAGGGGTCAGTGTGGACATGGTGGAGGATTACAGATACCTGGGGATATGAATTGACAATAAACTGGACTGGTCAAAGAACACTGAGCCTGTCTACAAGAAGGGTCAGAGCCGTCTCTACTTCCTGAAGAGACTGAGGTCCTTTAACATCTGCTGGACGATGCTGAGGATGTTCTACGAGTCTGTGGTGGCCAATGCTATCATGTTTGCTGTTGTGTGCTGGGGCAGCAGGCTGAGGGTAGCAGACACCAACAGAATCAACAAACTCATTCGTAAGGCCAGTGATGTTGTGGGGATGGAACTGGACTCTCTGACGGTGGTGTCTGAAAAGAGGCAGTGATGAGATGCAATGATATGGAGAAAGACAGGGCTGCCATTCAGTTTCCCGAGGTCAGGGACAGGATAGTGAAATTCTGAGAGTTGTGTCAGGAATACAAACTAGTTTTCCAGCAGAATTTAGCGAGAGATCTTCCAATCATCCGGGGAGGTAGGGGTGAGGAAGTGTTACTCGTGGATATACTGAAAAACAAGGAAGATTCACCATTTTGACACCAGTCACTGATCACATGGCTGGATGACAAGGAAAGAGAGATGAACTTAGTGGGACATTATCTCAGGATATTCGATGATGTACCTTCTGTGAAAATAGTGAGTGAGTTGGAGGATGAATTGATGGATCATGCAATGGACTATGTGGTTTGCTTCACCTTTACAACATTGCATCAGGAGGATGTCTATCTGTCAGAGACCATCAATTACCTCCAATCTCACACAGCTCCGAAGATACAGGCACCAACAGGCACCAAAAGCGTGGATTGATACCTAGAATTATGATGTTGTAGTTATTAGTGAAACATGGTTGCAGGAAGGGTGTGATTGGCAGCTAAATATTCCTGGATTTAGTTGCTTCAGGTGTGATAGAGTAGGAGGGGCCAGAGGAGGAGGTGTTGCATTGCTTGTCCGAGAAAATCTTATGGCAGTGCTTTGGAAGGATAGATTAGAGAGCTCCTCTAGGGAGGCTATTTGGGTGGAATTGAGGAATGGGAAAGGTGTAGTAACACTGATAGGAGTGTATTATAGTCCACCTAATGGGGAGCGTGAGTTGGAAGAGCAAATGTGTAAGGAGATAGCAGATATTTGTAGTAAACACAAGGTGGTGATTGTGGGAGATTTTAATTTTCCACACATAGATTGGGAAGCTCATTCTGTAAAAGGGCTGGATGGTTTAGAGTTTGTGAAATGTGTGCAGGATAGTTTTTTGCAACAATACATAGAAGTACCAACTAGAGATGGGGCAGTGTTGGATCTCCTGTTAGGGAATGCGATAGGTCAGCTGACAGATGTATGTGTTGGGGAGCACTTCGGGTCCAGTGATCACAATAGCATTAGCTTCAATATAATTATGGAGAAGGACAGGACTGGACCTAGAGTTGAGATTTTTGATTGGAGAAAGGCTAACTTTGAGGAGATGCGCAGGGATTTAGAGAGAGTGGATTGGGTCAAGTTGTTTTATGGGAAGGATGTAATAGAGAAATGGAGGTCATTTAAGGGTGAAATTATGAGGGTACAGAATCTTTATGTTCCTGTTAGGTTGAAAGGAAAGGTTAAAGGTTTGAAAGCGCCATGGTTTTCAAGGGATATTAGAAACTTGGTTCGAAAAAAGAGGGATGTCTACAATAGATATAGGCAGCATGGAGTAAAGGAATTGCATGAGGAATATAAAGAATGTAAAAGGAAGATTAGAAAAACTAAAAGAAGTTACGAGTTTGGTTTGGCAAATAAGGTGGAAGTAAATCCGAAAGGCTTCTACAGTTATATTAAAAGCAAGAGGATAGTGAGGGATAAAATTGGTCCCTTAGAGAATCAGGGTGGTCAGCTATGTGTGGAGCCGAGGAAGATGGGAGAGATTTTGAATGATTTCTTCTCTTCGGTATTCACTAAGGAGAAGGATATTGAATGGTGTAAGGTGTGGGAAACAAGTAAGGAAGTTATGGAACCTATGACAATTAAAGAGGTGGAAGTACTGGCGCTTTTAAGAAATTTAAAAGTGGATAAATCTCCAGGTCCTGACAGGATATTCCCCAGGACCTTGAGGGAAGTTTGTGTAGAGATAGCAGGAGCTCTGACGGAGATCTTTCAGATGTCATTAGAAACGGGGATTGTGCCGGAGGATTGGCGTATTGCTCATGTGGTTCCATTGTTTAAAAAGGGTTCTAGAAGTAAGCCTGGCAATTATAGACCTGTCAGTTTGACATCAGTGGTGGGTAAATTAATGGAAAATATTCTTAGAGATAGTATTTATAATTATCTGGATAGACAGGATCTGATTAGGAGTAGCCAGCATGGATTTGTGCGTGGAAGGTCTTGTTTGACAAAGCTTATTGAATTTTTTGAAGTAGTTACGAAGAATGTTGACGAGGGTAAGGCAGTGGATGTAGTCTATATGGACTTCAGCAAGGCCTTTGACAAAGTTCTACGTGGAAGGTTAGTTAAGAAGGTTCAGTCGTTAGGTATTAATGCTGGAGCAATAAAATGGATTCAACAGTGGCTAGATGGGAGATGCCAGAGAGTAGTGGTGGATAATTGTTTATCGGGATGGAGGCCGGTGACTAGCGGGGTGCCTCAGGGATCTGTTTTGGGCCCAATGTTGTTTGTAATATACATAAATGATCTGGATGATGGGGTGGTAAATTGGATTAGTAAGTATGCTGATGATACTAAGGTAGGAGGTGTTGTGGATAACGAGGTGGGTTTTCAAAGCTTGCAGGGAGATTTATGCCGGTTAGAAGAATGGGCTGAATGTTGGCAGATGGAGTTTAATGCTGAGAAGTGTGAGGTTCTACATTTTGGCAGGAATAATCCAAATAGAACATACAGGGTAAATGGTAGGGCATTGAGGAATGCAGTGGAACAGAGAGATCTAGGAATAACAGTGCATAGTTCCCTGAAGGTGGAGTCTCATGTAGATAGGGTGGTGAAGAAGGCTTTTGGAACGCTGGCCTTTATAAATCAGAGCATTGAGTACAGAAGTTGGTATGTAATGTTAAAATTGTACAAGGCATTGGTAAGGCCAAATTTGGAATATTGTGTACAGTTCTGGTCACCGAATTATAGGAAAGATATCAATAAATTAGAGAGAGTGCAGAGACGATTTACTAGGATGTTACCTGGGTTTCAGCACTTAAGTTACAGAAAAAGGTTGAGCAAGTTAGGTCTCTATTCATTGGAGCGTAGAAGGTTGAGGGGGGATTTGATCGAGGTATTTAAAATTTTGAGAGGGATAGACAGAGTTGATGTGAATAGGCTGTTTCCATTGAGAGTAGGTGAGATTCAAACGAGAGGACATGATTTGAGAGTTAGGGGGCAAAAGTTTAAGGGAAACACGAGGGGGTATTTCTTTACTCAGAGAGTGATAACTGTGTGGAATGAGCTTCCTGTAGAAGTAGTAGAGGCCAGTTCAGTTGTGTCATTTAAGGTAAAATTGGATAGGTATATGGACAGGAAAGGAGTGGAGGGTTATGGGCTGAGTGCGGGTAGGTGGGACTAGGTGAGATTAAGAGTTCGGCACGGACTAGGAGAGCCGGAATGGCCTGTTTCCGTGCTGTGATTGTTATATGGTTATATGGTTATAACTCCTGCTGATGGAGACTGTGTAACACAACACGGTGAGCAGTGGTTTCACTCAGAGATTGTAAAACGAAAGATGAAGGAACAATCTCGGTTATTCGTGGAATTTGCCAAGGCCAACAAATCAGACAGGAACATAAAATTCCTTGTTGCTTCTGTGAAAGATGACAGCCAGATAGGAACATCTATTTACCTGTACGAGGGTGCGTGTATAAAGAACCGATGCTTTGAACCCCCATCACAGCCCCAGAGAACTGTGGCTGCTGGAACAACACATGACAGTGTGACACTGCAGTTACACCCTCCTAGATATGGTACGGGTGAGATTGTGGGCTACAAGATAGAGTACAAAGGTACCCAGCAGGAAGAATGGACAACTCTGGATACACAAGGTAAATCCGAGTCTTTTACAATATCTGGGTTACGGCCACATCAGGAGTATCATTTCCAATACCGAGCTGTGACCAAGGTAGGGGTTAGTAAGGCCAGTGATAGTTCTACACAGTTCACACTTCCTACAAGTTCACCTGGTAAACCGATCTTCCAGGATTGTTCACCCATTGCAACACTGTCCTGGGATAGACCAAGTCATATTGGAGCTGGTGTTGAAATAGTTCAGTACAGGATTGAATATAGTGAAGAAACATCAGTTATGTCCAAAACAGAGGCTCGATCGTGGACGGAAGTAAAGACAACAGACAGTGAATGTCGCTATAACTTAACGAGATTGAAACCTCAAACAGATTACAGAGTCCGAGTGTCTGCTGACTGTGGAGAAGCAGGTTCCAGTGTACCAAGTGAAGAGGTTTTGAGGGAACGTAAGCAGCTGGAAGCTGCAATGAAGGGATTGCAGGATCAGATCCAAGTCGGACTGACCAAACTGGCGGAACTCAAGAAAACCAAACAGGTTCTGGAGCAGCATCAGAACAAGCTGGATGAAAATAAAGACTTTGAATTTGAAGTTGAGGTCACAGATACAGAAAAGAAGGATCTTGGATCGAATGCTTCGACAGTAAACATCTGTAAGAAATGTAAATTTACTTGCCACGATCTCTGTACTTGTGCTGTGTATATTTTTAAATATTGGTGTGATTCAATGGATATTAGGGGCAATTGCACAGTCTGTCCTGGTAACTAGCATGCTTAGTCACTCAAGGAAAAAGTTCAAGTATGTCCATGTAACAAGAAAGCAGAAGAGGACACTGGCTGGTGTAAAAGAAAAGTATGAGAAAGCCTGTGGTAACAAGATGACACAGGAGAAGATCATGGAGAAGCTTCAGCAGGAGTTTGAGGGGGTTCAGAATTCAGTGCTGGAGTTGATTATCCAATTATCCGAGAGCAATAGAAGACTTGACCGGTAGCTCTGAGATCAAACCCGTTATCCACGCCAGCTTACATTGACCTCCTGATTCAGTCTGAGAAAGAAGAAGGAAAACCAGGGTACCTGGACCAAATTCAGTCTCTGATGATGGTCAAGAAACAGGTGGTTATTGGAGGAGTTCCTCCATTTCCACCCCACCCCCAACCCAGTGTAGGTGTTTGAAGGAAGAATTAACGTCAATACAGGAAGTGCTGGAAGAACTCAGCTGGTCAGGCAGCATCTGTGAAGGAACCATCTGTGTTTCATTTGCTCTAATGTTGGAGGAGGGAGGAAAATATCCACCATCCCACTGATGGTGGGAGGGGTGGATGGGTTCCATGAAATTTAAAGCAAAAAAAGACAAAATCGGGAAAGAAAGGACAATATTTTCCATCTATTGTTAAAAAAGGTATGAGCAGTTCAGCTCACTGACATGATGCTGGCTTTCAAATCAACCCATTTCCCTGATATTCCCTGACATCGACTCCCAGTCAAATGCCAACCCACCCACTCAGTCTCCTGTAAAGGAAAGTGAGAAAAATTACAGATGTTGAAAATGTAAAATTAAAACAGGAAATGTTGGACCCACTCAGTGGGTCAGGTGACATCTGGTGAGAGCAAAACAGTTAATGTTTCAGATCCGTGACCTTTATCGGAAACTTCAGAGGCATTTGTTTGGAATATCTCAACATTAGAGCAAATGAAACACAGATGGTTCCTTCACAGATGCTGCCTGACCAGCTGAGTTCTTCCAGCACTTCCTGTATTGATCTTAATTCTTCCTCCAAACACCTACATTGGGTTGGGGGGGGAAGGAAAATTGACAGTAACCTATTAACCTCCTGACCTGCAATATAGTCTGAAGGACATGAATCTAAAAGAGGTTCAGGAGCACAAGCATATAGTATAGACCATTCAGAAATTGGAACTAGTAGATTGGGGGGGTGTGGGTGGGTTTGACGTTTTTCTTTGAAAGGGTTCCATGGTTTTCTTTGTTTCCTGGCTGTTTGTGGGAAGATGAATCTCAGGGGTTTATTCAACATACATAGTTTGATAAGAAATGTCCATTAAATCTTGGCACATCCGGAGCAGGAGTTTGTTCATTTTGTGTTCTAATGTGGTCGTCTTGAGATGAAATGAAAGTTGCAGATGCTGGAAATCCAAAATAAAAACAGACAATTCTGGAAATATTCAACAGGTCAGGCAGCTGATATAGAGAGAGAATCAGTTCTGATGAAGAGTCCCAGACCTGAGATTTCGAGCATCTGCAGTTGCTCGTCATCCTTTCAAGAGATCTCCCTTTATGTTCAACATCAGGAAAGTGATGTCATTGCCCAGTAGTATATCCAGAATGGCCTCTCCTCTAGTCAGACTGTCCTCATACTGGGTCAGGAATCCATCCTGGACACACCCAGCAAATTCTGACCCATCTAAACACTTCTCACTAAGGAGATACCAATCGATATTAGAAAGCTGAAGTCACTCATTTGTCTGTGAAATTGCAGAGCTGGGCCAAGTAGTCAGCATTATGAAAAGACACACGAGCAGCAGGATATTGGAAATAACCTTTCAGCTTCCTCAGGCTTCCCCTCAATGTCAGGGGAGATCTCAAAACACAAGAGACTGCAAGATGCTGGATTACAAAATTAACAACAAAAAAAGCGACTGAAGCAGATCTCTGGGGGCAGTGAGATGTTCTACATTTTGGGTTGTTCCTAGATGTTGGACTGAAGGGACAGGGAGCAGAGCGGCAGGATTAAGCATTGAGGGAAAGTGCTGACAAGTGATAGGTGGGTCCAGCTGAGGAGTTGATTGGTAGATGGAGTCAGGTGGGGGAGAGAAGGGAGGAAATAGTAACAGAGGCTGAAGGTGATAGGTGGAGAGAACAAAGGCAGAAAGAATCTGGAGTTGGATTAAAGAAACAGGAAAGTCAAGAGTGGAACCAGACAATGACGGGACAATGGGGAGATGGAAACACTGGTGGGAGGAGAGATCTTGTAGTGGAGAGAGATTGGGGCCTGTTATGAGGAATGTGTAGGTAATGGGCATCTGGGGTAAGTGGAAGAGGGGAAACTGATGGTGTGGGTGGGGTGAGGGATTGGAAAGGAAGAGAGTGTGTGAGAAAATGTGATAGATGAGAGAAAGGAAAACAGTTACACGAAATTGGAGAATTAATTGTTCAACAAACTATCCAGGTGAAATATGAAGTGTTACTCCTATGGTTTGCATCTGCTTGAATATTCTGAAGATTACTCTCCTCTGGCTATTCTGCAAAGCCAATGTCTAATCCAATTTACTACCACATCTTGAATGCCAAGCGACCTTCTTGACCAACCTGTGTGTCAAAGGACTTGCTAAAATCCATGTAGATAACATCCAAATACTTTCCTGGTAACTTCATTGAAAAACACTATAGGATTAGTTAGACACGACCTACCATGCGCAAAGCCGTGCTGACTATAATTAATCAGTCCCTGTCTATCCAAATGCTTAGATAACGGGTCTTTAGAATACCTTATAATTTCCCCATTACTTACGTCAGGGTCACCAGCCTATAATTTCCTGATTTATTCTTAAACAATGCGGTAACATTAAATTTCCTCCAATCCTCCAACACCTCGCCCGTAGTTAAGAATGTTTTAAATATCTCTGCTAGGGCCCCTGCAATGGCCTCCAAGGAAACACCTTGTCAAGTCCTGGAGATCTATCCACCCTAATTTGCCTCAAGGCATCTAACACCACCTCCTCCTTTGTAATCTGTACAGGGTTCATGACCTTGCTACTGCATTGCCTCACATCTATAGACTGTGTGTCCATCTTCCAAGCAAATATAAATGCAAAAAAAAATCAATTTAAAACTCCCCCCTTTCTTTCAGCTTCACGCATAGATTACCACTCTGATCTTCCAGATGACTCATTTTGTTATCTTTTATCCCTTGCTACCCTTTTGGTCCTAATATATCTGAAGAAGCCCTTTCGATTCTCCTGCACCATGCCTGCAACCTCTGTCTTCTTTAAACCTTCCTGATTTCCTTCTTAAGTGTTCTCTTGCATTTCTTATATTCCTCAACTATCTCATCTGTTCCTGCCTGCCAATACCTACTATGCATCTCCTTCTTTTTCTTAGCCAGGACCTCAATATCTCCCACAAACCAAGGTTCCATGAATCTGTTATCCGTATTTTTTTATTCTGACAGGAACATAGAAACTGTACTCTCAGAATTTCACATTCGAAGGCCTCCCATTTACCGAGTACACCTTTGCCTTAAAACAACCTGTCCCTATCTACACTTGCCAAATCCTTCCTGAAATCATCAAAATAGGACTTTCTCCAATTTAGAATTTCAACCCGAGGACAAGACCTATCCTTTTCCATAATTACCTCGATACTAATGGCATTATGATCACTGGGTGCAAAGTGTTTCCCTACACAAAACTTCTGTGACCTGCCCTGTCCCAAAGCCTCATTGGAGATCTAGCATCGAGCTGTCTCTAGTTGGGACTTCTGTGAAATGATTGAGGAAACCTCCTGAACAGATCTAACAAAGCCATTCCCATCCAGCTCTTTTACAGTTTGGGAGTCCCAGTCAATATGTGGAGATTTAATATCTCCTACTATCACCTGGAATTGATACCTGGAATTATGATGTTGTAGCTATTAGTGAAACATGGTTGCAGGAAGGGTGTGATTGGCAACTAAATATTCCTGGATTTAGTTGCTTCAGGTGTGATAGAGTAGGAGGGGCCAGAGGAGGAGGTGTTGCATTGCTTGTCCGAGAAAATCTTATGGCGGTGCTTTGGAAGGATAGATTAGAGAGCTCCTCTAGGGAGGCTATTTGGGTGGAATTGAGGAATGGGAAAGGTGTAGTAACACTGATGGGAGTGTATTATAGGCCACCTAATGGGGAGCGTGAGTTGGAAGAGCAAATGTGTAAGGAGATAGCAGATATTTGTAGTAAACACAAGGTGGTGAATGTGGGAGATTTTAATTTTTCACACATAGATTGGGAAGCTCATTCTGTAAAAGGGCTGGATGGTTTAGAGTTTGTAAAATGTGTGCAGGATAGTTTTTTGCAACAATACATAGAAGTACCGACTAGAGATGGGGCAGTGTTGGATCTCCTGTTAGGGAATGCGATAGGTCAGCTGACAGATGTATGTGTTGGGGAGCACTTCGGGTCCAGTGATCACAATAGCATTAGCTTCAATATAATTATGGAGAAGGACAGGACTGGACCTAGAGTTGAGATTTTTGATTGGAGAAAGGCTAACTTTGAGGAGATGCGCAGGGATTTAGAGAGAGTGGATTGGGTCAAGTTGTTTTATGGGAAGGATGTAATAGAGAAATGGAGGTCATTTAAGGGTGAAATTATGAGGGTACAGAATCTTTTTGTTCCTGTTCGGTTGAAAGGAAAGGTTAAAGGTTTGAAAGCGCCATGGTTTTCAAGGGATATTAGAAACTTGGTTCGGAAAAAGAGGGATGCCTACAATAGATATAGGCAGCATGGAGTAAAGGAATTGCTCGAGGAATATAAAGAATGTAAAAGGAATCTTAAGAAAGAGATTAGAAAAGCTAAAAGAAGATACGAGTTTGGTTTGGCAAATAAGGTGGAAGTAAATCTGAAAGGTTTCTACAGTTATATTAAAAGCAAGAGGATAGTGAGGGATAAAATTGGTCCCTTAGAGAATCAGGGTGGTCAGCTATGTGTGGAGCCGAGGAAGATGGGAGAGATTTTGAATGATTTCTTCTCTTCGGTATTCACTAAGGAGAAGGATATTGAATGGTGTAAGGTGTGGGAAACAAGTAAGGAAGTTATGGAACCTATGACAATTAAAGAGGTGGAAGTACTGGCGCTTTTAAGAAATTTAAAAGTGGATAAATCTCCAGGTCCTGACAGGATATTCCCCAGGACCTTGAGGGAAGTTTGTGTAGCAGATAGCAGGAGCTCTGACGGAGATCTTTCAGATGTCGTTAGAAACGGGGATTGTGCCGGAGGATTGGCGTATTGCTCATGTGGTTCCATTGTTTAAAAAGGGTTCTAGAAGTAAGCCTGGCAATTATAGACCTGTCAGTTTGACATCAGTGGTGGGTAAATTAATGGAAAGTATTCTTAGAGATAGTATTTATAATTATCTGGATAGACAGGATCTGATTAGGAGTAGCCAGCATGGATTTGTGCGTGGAAGGTCATGTTTGACAAAGCTTATTGAATTTTTTGAAGAAGTTACGAGGAATGTTGACGAGGGTAAGGCAGTGGATGTAGTCTATATGGACTTCAGCAAGGCCTTTGACAAAGTTCCACGTGGAAGGTTAGTTAAGAAGGTTCAGTCGTTAGGTATTAATGCTGGAGTAATAAAATGGATTCAACAGTGGCTAGATGGGAGATGCCAGAGAGTAGTGGTGGATAATTGTTTATTGGGATGGAGGCCCGTGACTAGCGGGGTGCCTCAGGGATCTGTTTTGGGCCGAGTGTTGTTTGTAATATACATAAATGATCTGGATGATGGGGTGGTAAATTGGATTAGTAAGTATGCTGATGATACTAAGGTAGGAGGTGTTGTGGATAATGAGGTGGGTTTTCAAAGCTTGCAGGGAGATTTATGCCGGTTAGAAGAATGGGCTGAACGTTCGCAGATGGAGTTTAATGCTGAGAAGTGTGAGGTTCTACATTTTGGCAAGAATAATCCAAATAGAACATACAGGGTAAATGGTAGGGCATTGAGGAATGCAGTGGAACATAGAGATCTAGGAATAACAGTGCATAGTTCCCTGAAGGTGGAGTCTCATGTCGATAGGGTGGTGAAGAAGGCTTTTGGAACGCTGGCCTTTATAAATCAAAGCATTGAGTACAGAAGTTGGGATGTAATGTTAAAATTGTACAAGGCATTGGTAAGGCCAAATTTGGAATATTGTGTACAGTTCTGGTCACCGAATTATAGGAAAGATATCAATAAATTAGAGAGAGTGCAGAGACGATTTACTAGGATGTTACCTGGGTTTCAGCACTTAAGTTACAGAGAAAGGTTGAACAAGTTAGGTCTCTATTCATTGGAGCGTAGAAGGTTGAGGGGGAATTTGATCGAGGTATTTAAAATTTTGAGAGGGATAGATAGAGTTGACGTGAATAGGCTGTTTCCATTGAGAGTAGGGGAGATTCAAACGAGAGGACATGATTTGAGAGTTAAGGGGCAAAAGTTTAAGGGAAACACGAGGGGGTATTTCTTTACTCAGAGAGTGATAGCTGTGTGGAATGAGCTTCCTGTAGAAGTAGTAGAGGCCAGTTCAGTTGTGTCATTTAAGGTAAAATTGGATAGGTATATGGACAGGAAAGGAGTGGGGGGTTATGGGCTGAGTGTGGGTAGATGGGACTAGGTGAGATTAAGAGTTCAGCACGGACTAGGAGGGCCGGAATGGCCTGTTTCCATGCTGTGATTGTTATATCACAACCTTATGTTTCTTGTAACAATCTGCGATCTACAAGTGTGTTCCTCTAAATCCCGCGGACCGCTGGGTAGTCTACACATAAAGCCTCACCAGAAGAGCTCTTCAATCTGTCTTGACTGACACTAACGTGACACTTTCCCTGACTGGTAATGCCACCCTCCCCATTTAATCCCCTCCCCCAACTCTATCATGAGTAACGTGACACTTTCCCTGACTGGTAATGCCAACCTCCCCATTTAATCCCCTCCCCCAACTCTATCATGAGTAACGTGACACTTTCCCTGACTGGTAATGCCAACCTCCCCATTTAATCCCCTCCCCCAACTCTATCATGAGTAACGTGACACTTTCCCTGACTGGTAATGCCACCCTCCCCATTTAATCCCCTCCCCCAACTCTATCATGAGTAACGTTACATTTTCCCTGACTGGTAATGCCAACCTCCCCATTTAATCCCCCCCCCAACTCTATCATGAATAAAACAACAGAATCCAGGAACCTTGAGCTGCCAGTCCTGCCCATCCTGGAACCAAGTCTCACCAATGGCTACAAAGTTGTAATTCCACCTGCTGATCCATGCCCTCGGCTCATCCGCCTTTCCTACAATAGTCCTCGCACTGAAATATACACAGCTCAAAATATCAGTCCACCATGCTCGACCTTTCAATTCTTGACTTTGTTTGTAGGCTTAAGAACATCTTTCTCCACAAAAACTCCTCTATCTACTCTGGTGTTCTGGTTTCCATACCCTGCAACTCTAATTTAATGCACATCCCCCCACCCCCCCCACCACCGTGCAACACGAGCAAACCTTCCCGCTAGGATATTAGTCACCTTTGGGTTTAGGTGCAAACCATCCTTTCTGTACAGGTCCCACCTTCCCTGGAAGAGAGCTCAATGATGTAAAAATCTGAAGCCCTCCCTCCTGCACCAATTCCTTAACCACATGTTAAATTGTCTGATCTCACAAGCAGGTGACACATGTAGCAAACCTGAGATCACAACCCTAGAGGTCCTACCCTTTAACTTAGCACCTAATTCCCTGAATTCACTTTGTCACTCCTACCCATGTCTTTGGTACTGATGTGGACCACGACCTTTGGCTACTCACCCTCCCACTTAAGAATACTGTGAATTCAAAGATGTCCCTGACCCTGGCATCTGGGAATCTTGTTCACAGAACTTCCTTTCTGTTCCCCTAACCAATGAATCCCCTTCTCCCCTCTTCCCTTCTGAGCCACATAGCCAGACCCAGAGCCTCTGCTCTGCCTGATGGTCAACATGAGCTGAAGGACCAGTTTCCGTGCTCTGCTGTAACATTTGCATGAAGCATCACCCTTAAGAAGGAAAAACATCAGAGGAATATGAATTTAAACAACGCAAATCCCACATACTGTACCTCTGAAATGGTCAAAACCTTGGACATGTTTACAGATATGTGTGCAGATTCCAGAGGATGGCAGTGTTTGCTGTAAATGACAACACTTCACTCTGAATTGTATGGAATCCCAGAATGGACAGGGGCCACTGGTCACTTGTGTTTATGTCAGCTCTTTGAGAGTTCTCACACTCAATCCCATTTCCCCTTTTTCATGATGCACATCGTGGCTTTGGATTGGTCAAAGTGTCAAATATTTGATTAGCTCTAAGGTTTAGTCACAGTCACAATCATTATGACGAAGTTTAGGACATTAGTGGGAATACTCTCACTGGGTAAGTGTCATAGTCATAGAAAAGTACAGCAATGGAACAGGTTTTCTGCCCATCTAGTCTGTGCTGAATCATTTAAACTGCCCACTCCCATAGACCTGCACTGGCAGCAGCCTCCTTACCCTTACATCCACTTATGCTGGCAGCTCATTCTACGCTCTCACGACTCTCTGAGTGAAGAGATTTCTCTTCATGTTCCCCTTAAACTTTTCACCTTTCACCCTTAACCCATGACCTCTGGTTGTAGACCCAACCAACCTCAGTGGAAAAAGCCTGCTTGCATTTACCCTATCAATACCTCTCATAATTTAGTATACCTCAATCAAATCTCCTCTCAATCTTCTATGTTCCATGGAATAGTCTAAACCTATTCAATCTTTCCTTATAACTCAGGTTGTCCAGATGCTGAGTGTGTGTCTTCAGGCTTCTGTACCTCCTACCTGATGGTAACAGTGAGAAAAGGGCATGCCCTGGGTGCTGTACGCTGCCTTTCCACTACAAGCCATGATAGACTTCCTCACTGTCCATTACACCCCCAATCTTGGAGTCATACACAGATTGGTTGATCCAGTTAACCACATTATCATCCATCCACTGATGACAAACCACAACAGACACAGCACCAATCCCCATGGCATTCCACTAGTTGCAGACCTCAAGTCAGAGAGGCAACCACTCTCTGGCTTCTCCCAATGCCTAAACCGATATACTAGCTTGTCTTGAATGCCGAGCGACTGAAACTTCTTGACCAACCTCCCATGCGGGACCTTGTCAAACACCTTGCTAAAGTCCATCTAGGCAATATCCATTGCCTTGCCTTCATCAATTTCCTGGTAAATTCTTCAAAAAACTTTATAAGTTTGGTTACAAATGACCTATCACACACAAAGCCATGGAGAGCACCCTTAGTTAGTCCATGTCTATCCAAATACTCATCTTTCCACTTTTCCACAGCTGATGTTAGGCTCACCAGCTCATCATTTCTTGTGTTATGTTTAGAGCCCTTCTTAAACTTTGGCCATCTTCCAATCCTCTGTCACCACTTCTGTTTACGAGGATGATTTCAATATCTCATCTAGGGCCCTGGCAATTTCTGCAAATCCCTCCCACAGGGTCTGAGGGAATACCTTGTCAGGCCCTGGTGATCTATCCATCCTAATTTGCCTCATGACAGCAAACAACCTTCCTCTGTAATCTGTATAGAGCCCATGAAGTTAATGCTGGTTTGCCCCACTTCTATAGACTGTGTGTCTGTCTCCTGAGCAAACAGAGATACAAAAAATCCATTTAAGATTTCCCTCAACTCCTTTGGCTGCACACATGGTTACCATTCTGATCTTCCAGAGGACCAATTTTGCCCCTTGCAATCCTTTTGCTCTTAATTTATCTGTAGAATCCCTTAGGATTCCCCTTCACCTTGTCTGCTTGTGCAACTCCATGCCATCTTCTAGAACTCCTGATTTCTTTCTTAAGTGTTCTCTTACATTTCTTATAATCCATTAGCACCTCATTTGTCCTTACCTGCTTATACCTACAACAGACTTTCTTTTAGATAGATAGATAGATAGATAGATACTTTATTCATCCCCATGGGGAAATTCAACATTTTTTCCAATGTCCCATACACTTGTTGTAGCAAAAGCTAATTACCTACAATACTTAACTCAGTAATAATATGAAATGCATCTAAATCACTAACTCAAAAAGCATTAATAATAGCTTTTAAAAAAAGTTCTTAAGTCCTGGCAGTTGAATTGTAAAGCCTAATGGCATTGGGGAGTATTGACCTCTTCATCCTGTCTGAGGAGCATTGCATCGATAGTAACCTGTCGCTGAAACTGCTTCTCTGTCTCTGGATGGTGCTATGTAGAGGATGTTCAGGGTTTTCCATAATTGACCGTAGCCTACTCAGCGCCCTTCGCTCAGCTACCGATGTTAAACTCTCCAGTACTTTGCCCACGACAGAGCCCGCCTTCCTTACCAGCTTATTAAGACTTATTAAGCTTATTAAGACCAGCTTCTTAACCAGGGCCTCAATATCTCTTGAAAACCAAACCCTTACACCTATTAACTTTACCTTTGATTCTGACAGGCACATACAATCTTTGTACTCTCAACATTCACTTTTGAAGGCCTTTCACTTACCAAGTACACCTTTTCCAGAAAACAGCCTGTCCCAATCCACACTTGCCAGTTCCATTCTGATGCCATCAAAATTGGCCTCTCTCAGACTTAGGATCTCATCCTGCAGACCAGACCTATCTTTTGCATATTTACTTTGAAACTAATGGCATGATCACTAGATGCAAAGTGTTCCCCTACACAAACTCTGTCACTTGCCCTGTCTCATTCCCTAACAGCAGATCCAGTACCACACACTCCCTTATTGGGACTTCTATGCACTGTTGAAGAAAACTTTCCTGAACCATTTGACAAACTCTATCCCATCTTGATCATTTACAGGCTAGGAGTCCCAACCAATATGTAGAAAGTTAAAATCACCTACTCTAACAACTTTATGTTTCTTGCAACAGTTTGTGACCTCTCTACAAATCTGTTCCCCTAAATCCCTTGGAATGTTGGGTGGTCTCATTACAGTCCCATTAACATATTTATACCTTTCTTATTTCTCAGTTCTATCCATAACACCTCACTAGATGAGTTATCCAGTCTGTCCTGACTAAGCACTGCTGTGACATTTTCCAATTAGTAACGCCTCCCCTCTTCCTTTAATCCCCCACTTTCTGTCACGTCTAAAACAGAAAAGGGGCAATAACTCCATAAGGTGTTTTTATAGATCCCCACCAATAGTAACAGGGATACAGAGGAGCAGATAGGGAGGCAGATTCTGGAATGGTGCAATAATAATAGGGTTGTTGTGATGGGAGATTTTAACTTTCCTAATATCGAATGGCATTTCCTTAGTGCAATTTGTTAGGTGTGTTCAGGAAGGTTTCCTGGCACAATATGTAGATAAGCCAAGGGAGGCTGTACTTGATCTGTTATTGGAAAATGAACCCGGTCAGGTGTCAGATCTCTCAGTGGGACATCATTTTGAAGGTAGTGACCACAACTCTATCTCTTTTACCATAGCACTAGAGAGGGTTAGCAGCAGACAATTTGGGAAAACATTTAATTGAGGTAGGGGGAAATATGATGCTACTAGGCAGGAATTTGGGAGCATAAATTGGGAGCAGATATTCTCAGGGAAGTGCACAGCAGAAATGTGGCAAATGTTCAGGGAACATTTGCATGGAGTTCTACAAAGGTATGTTCCATTGAGGCAGGGAAAGGATGGTAGGGTTAAAGAACCATGGTGTACAAAGGAAGTAGAAAATCCAGTTAAGAAAAAAAGAAAAGCTTATGAAGGTTCAAGAAACTAGGTACTGTTAGAGCTCTAGAAAATTACAAGGTTGCTAGGTTAGTAGCTAAAGAATGGAATTAGGAGAGCTAGAAGGGGCCATTAGAAGGCCTTGGTGAGCACAATTAAGGAAAACCCCAAGGCATACCTACAAGTCTGTGAAGAGCAAAAGGATGAGCCATTGTGAGAATAGGACCAGTCAGGTGTGATGGTGGAAACGTGTGAATGGTGCTGGAGGAGGTTGCGGTGGCACTTAATGAATACTTTTCTTCAGTATTCACCAGGGGAAAGACCTTGGCAATTGTGGGGATAACTTACAGTGGACTGGCACGCTTGAGCATATAGACATTAAGAAAGAGGATGTGTTGGAGCTTTTGAAAAGCATTTAGATAAGTCACCGGGACCAGATGAGATATACCCCAGGCTACTGTGGGAAGCAAGGGAGGGGATTGCTGAGGCTGTTGCATCAACTTTGCATCATCAATGGTGACAGAAGAAGTACCGGAGGATTGGAGGGCCTGAAAACATTGTTCCCTTGTTCAAGAAAGGGAGTAGAGATAACCCAGGAAATTATAGACCAGTGAGTCTGACTTCAGTGGTGGGCAAGTTGTTGGAGAAGATCCTGAGAGGCAGGATTTATGAGCATTTGGAGAGGCATAATCTGATTAGGGATGGTCAACATGACTTTGTCAAGGGCAGGTCATGCCTTACGAGCCTGATTGAATTCTTTGAGGATGTAATAAAACACATTGATGAAGGTAGAGCAGTGGATGCCGTGTATATGGATTTCAGCAAGGTATTTGATAAGGTTCCCCATGCAAGGCTCCTTCAGAAAGTATGGAGGTATGGGATCCAAGGAGATTTTGCTTTGTGAATCCAGAATTGGCTTACTCACAAAAGGCAAAGGGTGGTTGTAGATGGTTCATATTCTGCATGTAGGTCGATGACCAGTGGTGTTCCACAGGGATCTGATCTGGGACCTCTCGTCTTTGTGATTTTTATAAATGACCTGGATGAAGAAGTAGAAGGGTAGGATAGTAAGTTTGCTGATGACACAAAGGTTGGGGTGTTGTGGATAGTCTGGAGGGCTGTCAGAGGTTACAGCGAGACATTGATAGGGTCCAAAACTGGGATGAGAAGTGGCAGATGGACTTCAACCCAGATAAGTGTAAAGTGGTTCATTTTGGTAAGTCCAATTTGAAGACAGAACATAATATAAATTTTAAGACTCTTGGCAGTGTGGAGGATCTGAGAGATCTTGGGGTCCGTGTCAATAGGACACTCAAAGCTGCTGTGCAGGTTGACAGTATTGTTAAGAAAGTGTATGGTGTGTTAGAATTGATCAACTGTGGGACTGAGTTCAAGAGCCATGAGGTAATGTTACAGCTATACAAGACCTTGGTCAGACTCCACTTGGAGTACTGTGTTCAGTTCAGCTAACTACAGGAAGGATGTTGATACGATAGAGAAAGTGCAGAGGAGATTTACAAGGATGTTGCCTGGATTGGAGGGTGTACCTTATGAGAATAGGTTGAGTGTACTTGGCCTTTTTCTCCTTGGAGTGACAGAGGATGAGCTGTGACCTGATAGACGTGTGTAAGGTGATGAGGGGCATTGATTGTGTGGATAGCCAGAGGCTTTTTTCCAGGGCTGAAATGGCTAGTGTGAGGGGGCATAGTTTTAAGGTGCTTGGAAATAGGTATTGAGGGGATGTTGGGGTAAGTTTTTTGCCCAGAGAGTGGTGGGTGTGTGGAATGCACTGCTGGTGCGGGTAGTGGAGGTGGATACATTAGGGTCTTTTAAGAGCCTATTAGATAGGTACATGGAGCTTAGAAAAATAGAGGGCTATGTGTTAGGGAAATTCTAGGCAGCCTCTATAGTAGGTTACGTGGTTGGCACACATTGTGGGCCAAAGAGCCTGTAATGTGCTGTAGGTTTCTATGTTCTATGTAAAACAACGAGCTGCCAGTCCTGCCCCTTCTGCAACCAACTTTCAGTAACAGCTACAGTGTCAATAATTCCAGGTGTTGATCCATGCCCTGAGCTCAACTGTCTTTCTTATGATAATTATTGCATTGAAATATGAGCAGCTCAGTATATTAGATGTGCCATACTCAGCCTTTCAATTCCTGACTTTGTCTGAGGTCTTACCAACATCTGTCTCCACAACCTCTCCACTAACTGTTCTGGCACTCTGGTTCCTATTCCCTGCAAAGCTAGTTCAAATCCTCACCCCCCAAATGAAGCACTGGCAAATCTTCCCACTCAGATATCAGTCCCCTTCCAATTCAGGTGAAAACCTTCCCTTCTGTACAGGTCCCACCTTCCCGGGAAGAGAGCACAATGATTCAAAACTTTTATGTCCTCTCTCCTACACCAACTCCTTAGCCATGTGTTGAACTGTATAACCTTTCTATTTCTGGTCTCATTAGCACAGAGCATGGGAAGCAATCCTAAGGTCTCAACCCTGGAGGTTCTGGCCTTTAACTGAGCTCCTAATTCCCTGAATTCACTTTGCAGAACTTCGTCACTCTTCCTACCTACCTCATTGGTACTCACATGGACCGCAACCTTTGGCTGTTCACCCTCCCACTTAAGATTGCTGAGGATTCAATCCAGGATGTTCTGGACCCCGGCAAGCGAGAGGCAAAATACCATCTGGGAATCCTGTTCTCATCCACAGAACCTCCTTTCTGTTCCCCTAACTAATGAATCCCCTATCGCCACAGCTCACCTCTTCTTCCCCCTTCCCTTGTGAGCAAGAGAGCCAGACGCAGTGCCAGAGACCTGACACTGTGACTTTCCTTAGCTCAGTCATCCCCCCCAACAGTACCAAAGTGATTTACCTGTTGTTGAGGGGGATGGCCACAGGAGTACTCTTCACTGGCTGTTTAACCCTTTCCCCTTCCTGACTATCACCCAGTTTTCTGTGTCCTACCTCTCTACACGTTCTATTTGTTACCCCCTCATCCCCCCAAATGATCTGGAGTTTGAATGATCTGGTGTTTATCTCCAACACCAGCTCCTTATGTGGAGTGTTAAAAGCTGCAGCTGGATGCACTTCCTGCAGGTGAAGTCGTCAGGGACTCTGGAGATCTCCCTGCTGTGGTAACTTCTACTTTACAAAAAGACCACTCGACAATTTGATGGCCAAAAGAATATCTTTATCGGGGACAGCAAATGATATTTACAATACAGAGGCTGCTCAGTACCTCGTGCGGCATGGGTGAAGGAACTATATACAATGCATACTGGGAGTATAAAGAGCAGAAGTAAAGACCCTGCCAACCCCGGATCCCTCCTCTTGCTACCAACAGCTCCCCGATTAGTATTAACTTACTTTTAATAATATTCATATTACAACATCTGCCGTCCCACATCCCGCAAGGGGAGCATTCAACCGTCCTGCCTGGCATCTCTACTGTTTCTAACTGAACAACTACAAAGATAGAAAAACAATAAACTGTGGGGAGAAAACAAACTGTACCTACAGCCTTTTTGCTTTCTCTTACTCAAGCCTCTTCTCAGTGCAGCCTCGAAGAGCTAAAGCCTCAAAAAGCCCCACTTTAACTCTGACCACTCCGATTGCTGCTCTTCTTGCCCCGCCTTACTTTAATTTGTTCTTGTCAATCAATCCTGAATGCTGATTGGCTGCTGCGAGTCACTGCCTTTTCTATTCAATCGGTGAGCCTGAGTAAGCCACGTCTTCTCAGGCTTCCAGTTTCCGCACTGGCCACTGCTCAGCGTCTCCAGAATGAAAACACAAGCTCTCTGAAGCAGAGTCTGCGCAAACATAGCTACAAGTTTGGAACCATCTTGGACAGATGAGAATTGATGGTTGATTATTGGTAAATTTTAAATCTTGTTTTAATAGCTATTTATTAACCAAATATCTAAGAGATAAGAAACACAATGTGTACATTCAACAACTAATCCTGTCTAACTTTTAAGGAAATAGAAAACTTGAAAGATGTACTAAATTATAATGAGGGTGGTATGGCACTGTGGAGAAGTTCACTGGGTCTAATATGGAAAAACAATATACTATACTACCAATTTTGAAAACTAAGTGAACAGGCCAAGTAAATTATGGCAACTAAAGTTGATAAGTTTAATTAAAGCAAAAGTGCATCTTGGTTTGTTGGATTTAAAAATAATTGAATAGGATAAAATAGTAATAAAATATAAGGGATCTTTTATAAATGACACTGTGTGACTATGACACTGGGACCCTAGTGTCTGAGCTCCCTTTGTAGTTACTGTTGTGGTAGTTAATGGGTCACTCAGACAGCCATTGCCACATGGGAGGAATTCACAGATTGTGCAAGGAGAGTTGAGTTAAATATCCTGCAGTCTGCACTCTCCCTCAATATCAAACACAACATGGTGTCAGAATTGAGACCCCTAACAAAAGAGAATCTACAGTAACACACACAAAATTTACAGTAAGACTGTTCTTGTTTGCATATATTTATGAAAAATATGCAGAGATTGTCAACCTAAACTGCCTATGCTAGTCTGCTAACTGAGCTGAGATCTGGACAGGGTTGCTCGGCAACGCCTTTAATCTGCATCCAAAAGTGTAATATCTGTGAGCCACTAGCCTGGGAAAGTGCACAGAAACACAGACACAGCAGAGAAGACAGTTAAACTCTCGGAGAGAAAAGAAGGCTTTTTGTAGTCCAAGTAAATAAAATAATAAACAAACAACCAGGAAAATAGAGCAAATACTTGCAGTACCTACATCTACATTCCTAATAAAGCCCCCCAGGACATTTGATTTTTCCAAACCAGGGGACTTTGAGAAACAGCACAGATGCTTTGAGAGATTTAGGGTTGAAGCAATCTCACTCGGGCTTCAGACGAGCATCAAGTCAGCACACTGATATACTGCATGGGGACAAAGCTGATGACATCATGGGTGGATTAGGACTGACTGATGCTCAGGAAAAGGAATACAAAACAGTTCAGGACAAATTGAAAGAATATTTCACAGGAAAGCAAAACATGATATATGAGAGGCAAAGTTCAACTCCAGAAAACAGGAGCCAGGTGAGAGTGTAAGTGACTTCATCATGACATTGTATACCCTCTCAGACAAATAAATAGATGAGTAGCTCAAGCGGAGCTGCCAGTGAGTGAGTGGACCAGTAAAGGAGTGGAGCTTTGAGGCTTTGACTTGGGAAACGGCCTTGTTGAGGGAAGTGCGAGTCTTTGACTGGTGAGTCATCCATGAGGAGGCTGAGGGAGGAGACTACACCACAGTTGGAGAGGGTGAGAGGTGGTGAAGCGATGACAGATAAACTGATTCAGTGTGATGCTTGCCTGATGTGGGAGGTCAGGGACACTGATGGTGCCTCCGGCTGCTACAACTGTGGAAAGTGTGTCCAGGTTCAGCTCTTGAAGGACCATGTTGGGGCACTGGAGAGGCAACTGGATGACGTCAGGTTCATCCGGGAAAATGAGAGTTTTCTGGACAGGACCTACAGTGAGATCGTTACACTGAAAATACCGGAAGAGAGAGGGGAGGGGGCAATGATGAGGAAGGGATGGATGCTTGAAGTACAGGAGACCCTGGGGGATGTGCTTCTTGAAAATAGGTTCACCCTCTTGGAAGCTGTCGGGCCAGAAGACATTGCCAGTCTGAGAGGTGGACAGGTCATGCAGGTCAAAAATTGGCACTGAAGCAAAGCTGAAGAGACAGACGACAGGCAGAGCCGTAGTAATAGGGGACTCCATAGTGAGAGGTACAGAAAGGGGTTTCTGCGGCAACAGGTGGGATTTAAGGATGGTGTGTTGCCTCCCTGGAGCCAGGATCCAGAACGTCGTGGACCGATTGCAGAGCATCCTCAAGGGTGAAGGTGAACAGCAGGAAGTAGTAGAGTATATCGGCACAGATGGTGTCAGGAAGAAGAGGAAAGAAATTCTGCAGCATGACTTCAGAGATCTCAGAAGAAGGCTGAAAAGCAGGACCTCCAGGGTGGTTATTTCTGGTTTGCTTCCAGTTCCTCGTGCTGGAGAGGGCAGGAACAGGGAGATATGGGATCTCAATGTGTGGCTAAGGAGCTGGTGCGGCAAGCAGGGTTTTAGATTCTTGGACCACTGGGATCTGTTTTGGAGTAAGGATGAATTGTACAAAAGGGACGGGTTGCACCTTAACAGGCGGGGGACCAGCATTCTGGCAGGCAGGTTTGCCACTGCTACACGGGTGTGTTTAAACTAATAAGTGGGGGGGAGGAGATGAACTGGAAATATAAGGATGGAGTTAAAGGGAAAGAGAGAATAAGAAAAGTTAAGAAAGACAACAGAATTGACGGGGCTGAAAGCTCAGGAAGGGATTGGAGAGTACGGCCAAGTGCAATAGGGATCAATGTGAGAAGCGAGGGGAGTAATGGCTTAAAAGTATTATATATGAATGCAAGAAGTATAAGAAATAAAGTGGATGAGCTTGAGGCTCAGTTGGAAATTGGTAAGTATGATGTTGCAGGAATAACAGAGACATGGCTGCAAGAGGACAGGGCTGGGAAATTAATATTCAAGGGTATATGTCCTATCGAAAGGACAGACAGGTGGGCAGAGGGGGTGGGGTAGCTGTGCTGGTGAGGAATGAAATTCAGTCCCTTGCGAGGGGTGACATAAAATCAGGAGATGTAGAGTCAGTATGGATAGAACTGAGAAATTGTAAGGGCAAAAGGACCCTGATGCGAGTTATCTACAGGCCCCCAAATAGGAGCCTGGATATAGGGTGCAAGTTGAATCAAGAGCTAAAATTGGCATGTTACAAAGGTAATGCTACAGTTGTAATTGGGGATTTCAACATGCAGGTAGACTGGGAAAATCAGGTTGGTACTGGACCCCAAGAAAGGGAGTTTGTGGAGTGCCTCTGAGATGGATTCTTAGAGCAGCTTGTACTGGAGCCTACCAGGGAGAAGGCAATTCTGGATTTAGTGTTGTGCAGTGAACCAGATTTGATCAGGGAACTCGAGGTAAAGGAGCCATTAGGAGGTAGTGACCATAATATGATAAGTTTTAATCCACAATTTGAGAGGGAGAAGGGAAAATCGGAAGTGTCAGTATTACAGTTGAACAAAGGGGACTATGGAGCCATGAGGGAGGAGCTGGCCAAAGTTGGTTGGAAAGACACCCTAGCAGGGATGACAGTGGAACAACAATGGCAGGTATTTCTGGGAATAATACAGAAGGTGCAGGATTAGTTCATTCCAAAGAGGAAGAAAGATTCTAAGGGGAGTAGGGGCGACCGTAGCTGACAAGGGAAGTCAAGGACAGTATAAAAATAAAGGAGAAGTACAACATAGCAAAGATGAGCAGGAAGTCAGAGGATTGGGAAACTTTTAAAGAGCAGCAGAAGATAACTAAAAAGGCAATACAGGAAGAAAAGATGAGGTACAAAGGTAAGCTAGTCAAGAATATAAAGGAGGATAGTAAAAGCTTCTTTAGGTATGTGAAGAGGAAAAAATTAGTTAAGACCAAAGTTGGGCCCTTGAAGGCAGAAACGGGTGAATTTATTATGGGGAACAAGGAAATGGCAGACAAGTTGAACAGGTACTTTGGATCTGGCTTCACTAGGGAAGACACAGACAATTTCCCAGATGTAATAGTGGCCAGAGGACCTAGGGTAACAGAGGAACTGAAGGAAATTCACATTAGGCAGAAAATGGTGTTGGGTAGACTGATGGGACTGAAGGCTGATAATGTCCCCAGGGCCTGATAGTCTGCATCCCAGGGTACTTAAGAAGGTGGCTCTAGAAATTGTGGACGCATTGGTAATCATTTTCCAATGTTCTCTAGATTCAGGATCAGTTCCTGAGGATTTGAGGGTAGCTAATGTTATCCCACTTTTTAAGAAAGGAGGGAGAGAGAAAACAGGGAATTATAGACCAGTTAGACTGACATCAGTGGTGGGGAAGATGCTGGAGTCAATTATAAAAGATGAAATAGCGGCACATTTGGATAGCAGTAACAGGATTGGTCCGAGTCAGCGTGGATTTACAAAGGGGAAATCATGCTTGACTAATCTTCTGTAGTTTTTTGAGGATGTAACTATGAAAATGGACAAGGGAGAGCCAGTGGATATAGTGTACCTGGACTTTCAGAAATCCTTTGATAAGGTCCCACATAGGAGATTAGTGGGAAAAATTAGAACACATGGTATTGGGGGTAGGGTACTAACATGGATAGAAAATTGGTTGGCAGACAGGAAACAAAGAGTAGGGATTAATGGGTCCTTTACAGAATGGCAGGCAGTGACAAGTGGGGTACCGCAAGATTCGGTGCTGGGACTGCAGCTATTTACAATATACATTACTGATTTAGATGAAGGGATTAAAAGTAACATTAGCAAATTTGCAGATGACACAAAGCTGGGTGGCAGTGTGAAATGTCAGGAGGATGTTATGAGAATGCAGGGTGACTTGGACAGGTGGGTGAGTGGGCAGATGAATGGCAGATGCAGTTTAATGTGCATAAATGTGAAGTTATCCACTTTGGTGGCAGGAACAGGAAGGCAGATTACTATCTGAATGGTGTCAAGTTAGGAAAAGGGGAAGTACAACGAGATCTAGGTGTTCTTGTTCATCAGTCACTGAAAGTAAGCATGCAGGTACAGCAGGCAGTGAAAAAAGTTAATGGCATGTTGGCCTTCATAACAAGGGGAGTTGAGTATAGGAGCAAAGAGGTCCTTCTGCAGTTGTACAGGGACCTGGTGAGACCATACCTGGAGTATTGTTTCCAGTTTTGATCTCCAAATTTGAGAAAGGACATTCTTGCTATTGAGGGAGTGCAGCGTAGGTTCATGAGGTTAATTCCCGGGATGGCGGGACTGTCATATGTTGAAAGATTGGAGCGACTGGGCTTGTATACACTGGAATTTAGAAGGATGAGAGGTGATCTGATTGCAACATATAAGATTATTAAGGGATTGGACTCGCTAGAGACAGGAGACCTGTTCCCGATGTTGGGGGAGTCCAGAACCAGATGCCACAGTTTAAGAATAAGGGGTAGGCCATTTAGAATGGAGTTGAGGAAAAACTTTTTCACCCAGAGAGTTGTGGATCTATGGAATGCTCTGCTTCAGAAGGCAGTGGAGGCCAATTTTCTGGATGCTTTCAAGAAAGAGTTAGATAACCATATAACAATTACAGCACGGAAACAGGCCATCTCAGCCCTTCTAGTCCATGCTGAATGCTTACTCTCACCTAGTCCCACCGACCCGCACTCAGCCCATAACCCTCCATTCCTTTCCTGTCCATATACCTATCTAATTTTACTTTAAATGACAACATCAAACCTGCCTCTACCACTTCTACTGGAAGCTCATTCCACACAGCTACCACTCTCTGAGTAAAAAAGTTCCCCCTCGTGTTACCCCTTAACTTTTGCCCCTTAACTCTCAACTCATGTACTCGTGTTTGAATCTCCCCTACTCTCAATGGAAAAAGCCTATCCACGTTAACTCTATCTATCCCCCTTATAATTTTAAATACCTCTATCAAGTCCCCCCTCAACCTTCTACGCTCCAAAGAATAATGACCTAACTTGTTCAACCTTTCTCTGTAACTTAGGTGCTGAAACCCAGTGTTATGTGTGATGAGAAAACCAGATGGAGATGGGGTCCAGAGTTAACCCCCCTGTGAACTACGCTGCTAACGAGAGAGAGAGAGATAAAGAGGGGGAGAGGCGCCATGCTGCACATGCTGATAATGAGAGAGACACAAGGATTTAAAGTTATGACTTCTTTGCTAATTGTTGACTTTACTTCCAAGGACTTTGCCTGCTTGAGTGAATCCCTGCTGACACAGCAGAGTGGTGCCAGGTGCCTGCTGACACAGCAGAGTGGTGCCAGGGGCCTGCTGACACAGCAGAGTGATGCCAGGTGCCTGCTGACACAGCAGAGTGATTACTCAATGCTCTGATTTATAAAGGCCAGCATACCAAAAGCTTTATTCACCACCCTATCCACATGAGATTCCACCTTCAGGGAACTATGCACCATTATTCCTAGATCACTCTGTTCTACTGCATTCTTCAATGTCCTACCATTTACCATGTATGTCCTATTTGGATTATTTCTACCAAAATGTAGCACCCCACACTTATCAGCATTAAACTCCATCTGCCATCTTTCAGCCCACTCTTCTAACTGGCCTGAATCTCTCTGCAAGCTTTGAAAACCTACTTCATTATCCACAACGCCACCTATCTTAGTATCATCTGCATACTTACTAATCCAATTTACCACCCCATCATCCAAATCATTAATGTATATGACAAACAACATTGGACCCAGTACAGATCCCTGAGGCACACCACTAGTCACCGGCCTCCAACCTGACAAACAGTTATCCACCACTACTCTCTGGCATCTCCCATCTAGCCACTGTTGAATCCATTTTACTACTTCAATATTAATACCTAACAATTGAACCTTCCTAACTGACCTTCTGTGTGGAACCTTGTCAAAGGCCTTACTAAAGTCCATATAGACAACATCCACTGCTTTACTCTCATCAACTTTCCTAGTAACCTCTTCAAAAAAATTCAATAAGATTTGTCAAACATGACCTTCCACACACAAATCCATGTTGACTGCTCCTAATCAGACCCTGTCTATCCAGATAATTATATAGACCATCTCTAAGAATACTTTCCATTAGTTTACCCACCACTGACATCAAACTTACAGGCCAATAATTGCTAAGTTTACTCCTAGAACCCCTTTTAAACAATGGAACAACATGAGCAATATGCCAATCCTCTGGCACCATCCCCATTTCTAATGACATTTGAAATATTTCTGTCAGAGCCCTGCTATTTCTACACTAACTTCCCTCAAGGTCCTAGGGAATATCCTGTCACGACCCAGAGACTTATCCACTTTTATATTCCTTAAAAACACCAGTACTTCCTCTTCTTTAATCGTCATAGTTTCCATAACTTCCCTACTTTATTCCCTTACCTTACACAATTCTCTATACTTCTCCTTAGTGAATACCAAAGAAAAGAAATTGTTCAAAATCTCCCCCATCTCTTTCAGCTCCACACATAGCTGTCCACTCTGATTCTCTAAGGGACCAATTTTATCCCTCACTATCCTTTTGCTATTAATATAACTGTAGAAACCCTTCGGATTTATTTTCACCTTACTTGCCAAAGCAACCCCGTATCTTCTTCTAGCTTTTCTAATTTCTTTCTTAAGATTCTTTTTACATTCTTTATATTCCTCGAGCACCTCATTTACTCCATGCTGCCTATATTTATTGTAGATTTCTCTCTTTTTCCGAACCAAGTTGCCAATATCCCTTGAAAACCATGGCTCTCTCAAACTTTTAACCTTTCCTTTCAACCTAACAGGAACATAAAGCTTCTGCACCCTCAAAATTTCACCTTTAAATGACCTCCATTTCTCTATTACATCCTTCCCATAAAACAAATTGTCCCAATCCACTCCTTCTAAATCCTTTTGCATCTCCTCTAAGTTAGCCTTTCTCCAATCAAAAATCTGAACCCTGGGTTCAATCCTATCCTTCTCCATAATTATATTGAAACTAATGGCATTGTGATCACTGGACCCAAAGTGCTCCCCAACACATACCTCCATCACCTGACCTATCTCATTCCCTAACAGGAGATCCAACACTGCCCCTTTTCTAGTTGGTACCTCAATGTATTGCTGAAAAAAACTATCCTGCACACATTTTACAAATTCCAAACCATCCAGCCCTTTTACAGTATGGGTTTCCCAGTCTATGTGTGGAAAATTAAAATCTCCCACAATCACAACCCTGTTATTACTACAAATATTTGCTATCTCCTTACAAATATGCTCCTCCAATTCTCACTCACTATTAGGTGGTCTATAATACACCCCTATAAGTGTTACTACACCTTTCCCATTCCTCAATTCCACCCAAATAGTCTCCCTAGACGAGCCCTCTAATCTATCCTGCCAGAGCACTTTTGTAATATTTTCTCTGACAAGCAATGCAACACCTCCCCCTCTTGTCCCTCTGAATTTATCACACCTGAAGCAACAAAATCTAGGAATATTTAGTTGCCAATCACAGTTGATGTTTCAGGCTGAGACCCTTCATTGGTTCTGAAAAGGAAGGGGACAGAAGCCAAAATAAGTTGAGAGGGGAGGGGGCGAGTGCGAGCTGCCCAGTGATAGTTGAGACCAGGTGAGGGGGAAGGTGGATGGGTTGAGTGGAGGAGCTGTGGTGTAAAAGGCTAGGAAGGGATAGGTGGAAGAAGTGAAGAGTTGAAGAAGGAATCTGAGTGGGCCATGGAAGAAAGGGAAGAAGGAGGGGAACCAGAGAGAGGTGTTTGGAAAATGAGAAGAGAATGCAGAACCAGAACAGGGAATGGAAAAAAAGAAAGGGATGAGTGGAAAAACTAGTTCCGGAATACGGTGGTGTTTCTCCTCCATTATGACAGTAGAGATCATGGACCAACATGTCAAAATGGGATAAAGTCTGTTTTCCTGGGGCATATCATGAGCCTTTATGAGGGATTGTGGCAGATGGAATATAGTGTAGGGAAGTGTATGGTCATGAACTTTGTTAGAAGGAATAAAGGCGTAAAGTATTTTCTAAACGGAGAGAAAATCCAAAAATCCGAGGTGCAAAGGGACTTGTGCAGGATTCCCTGGAAGTTAACTTGTGGATTCAGCTGGTGGTGAGGAAGGCAAATGCAATGTTAGCATTCATTTTGAGGGGACTAGAATACAAATGCAAGGATGTAATACTGAGGCTTTATAAGACCTTGTTCAGATCACAGTTGAGTTTTGTGAGCAGTTTTGGGGCCCTTATCTAAGGAAAGATGTGGAATTGGAGAGGGTTCTCAAGAAAGATTTCAGGAATGAAAGGGTTGATGTATGAGGAGTGTTTGATCGCTCTGGGCTTGTACTAGCTAGAGTTTAGAAGAAAGAGAGGGGTGGGGGGGAAGGATCTCATTGAAATCTATCAAATATTGAAAGGCCTAGATAGAGAGGTTGTGGAGAGGATGAAGGTCCTACTAAGTCTGAAGAGACTGACGTAATGGACAGTTGGTGATGGGCCTGTTGGAGCTGGGGTGCAGATAGACAGGACCGTTGGTGAGGTCCAATTGGGATTAGAGTGTCAGATGGAATGGACAGTTTATTCTGATGCAGTTGCAGGGATTGATGGAATGGGCAGTTGGTGTGTCCATTTGGGATTTGAGGGGCTGATAGAATGGGAAATTGGTGAGGGTCCAATTGAGGTTTGAGGAGCTGATGGAATGTCCAGTTGGTGAGAGTCCAATTGATGTTTGAGGGGCTGATGGAATGGGAAATTGGTGAGGATCGGAATGGGGTTTGAGGGGCTGATGGAATGGGAAATTGGTGAGGATCGGAATGGGGTTTGAGGGGCTGATGGAATGGCCAATCGGTGAGGGTCCAATATGGGTTTGTGTGACAGATGGACGGGCAGTTTGTGAGGGTCCAGTTGGGTTTTGTGGAGCTAATGGAATGGCCAGCTGGTGAGGGTCCAATTTAGGGTAAGGGACAGTTGATGATTGTCTGTTGGGGTTTGAGGGGCTGATGGAATGACCAACTGATGAAGGTCAAATTGAGGTTTGAGGGGCTGATGGAATGACCAACTGGTGAAGGTCAAATTGAGGTTTGAGGGGCTGATGGAATGACCAACTGGTGAAGGTCAAATTGAGGTTTCAGGGGCTGATGGAGTGGGCATCTCTTCTGATGTATTAAAGTCAAATGCTCCTGCAGTGAGCACGGAATTGTTCTAAATATGTCACATGAACTTTAAACATTGAAATTGAATTGAGAAATTGTGAGGTCACCTCTGTAGAACAATCTGGTTAAGTGAAAATTATCATTCGTTCTGTTTGTAATACCCTGATTAAGAGCATGTTTCATTGTATTACCACAGTTACGCTGTTGGGTATTTTATTTTCCACAGCTTTTCTGTAAAACACAGTCTGTTCTGTTAATCAAACTTCACAGTCCAGTATTTTGGTTTCTGTTAAGATGACATAATTTGATCTGCTTAGGAATGTTGTGTCAGCCAATCGGGTTTGTCTTGATAACATTCTGGCCAGTGAGATGCCATGGAAAATTTGAGAGAGATTGGCAGTGTCAAATTTCTAGGAGAACATGGATTTGTTTTTTTTTGCAGGAGTTCGGGGAGAGTTAGGAGTGGAGATGAGCACAATGGAAGACTTTCGCGGAAGGGCAGACACCGTTGCAAAAAGTTCTTTGCACAGACAAATGGTCCCATGAAGGAGTGATTTAGATGCATATCATATTTTTACTGAGTTAAGTATTGGATGTAATTAGTTTTGCTACAACAAGTGTATGGGACATTGGAAAAAATGTTGAATTTCCCCATGGGGATGAATAAAGCATCTATCTGTCTATCTATCTATCTATCACTTATGAGTTAGCCAATTAATTTGTAATGGACTCCGAGGAAAATTCAAATTGTGGCTGGTGTCTTTCACGCCATGAGTAATTAAAGTGAAGCACCCGATGTTCGACTCCAGTTTGCCTATGTACAGAGTGTTGTGTCTATCCCCCAGTGAGATACGTCACCACCATTTACAAATGGTCATGACATCACAAAATTCCTTTGAAAATTCTGTTATTTATGATGAGTTGGTAAATTTCAAAGTCATGAGGACATGACTATTTTAAGTGAAGGGAGAGTGTAACGCCCTGGTTAAGATTTCACTCCTAATATTGTAGGTTGTTTCATTTAATGGCTTTCTGTAGAAACAATGTGTTGTGCTGGTCATGTTTGGGTTACCATTAAAGATAACGGGTTGTCATGTTCATGTTTAGGAAGGTCATGTCATCTAATGAGATGGTAAATGCAGGCTCACTCTTAAGTTTTAAGAATAAATTGGATGGGAGAGGTCTGAAGGGTTATGGATTGGATGCAGGTCAATGGGACTAGTGGAATAAAGTTTCAGTACAGACTAGAAGGGCCAAATGGTCTGTTTTCTGTACTGTAATGTTCTATGATTCTAATCAGGATGGTGGAATTGGGAGAAGTTTCTAGAGAATGTTGGGCGAAGAGGTTTTATGACGGACACTGAGGTGGTTTGAGGTTTTCCGGCAGGAGATGGTGAGAGAAGAAGCTCGAGAGAACCGGCTGCAGGATTTGTTCCAACAAGGATGCGTGATTCGATGGAGTCTAGGAGGGCAAATCCTACTGGTGATCGGTGAATAGGAGTTGTCACCGTAAGTGCAACAGACACATCAGCTTTTGGAAGATTTGAGCTCCAACTTGTGCACACTTGACTGTTTTAATTATGATGGGCCCTTTTGTTTTCTTTCTTCTCTAATAATGGTTTGGTTAAGTTAGCATTTATAAATATACTTTATAATTGAATGCAGTATACGATCTGTTATTTCTTGCCAATGGGCAATTGCATGAGGGTTGTGTTTACACAGTATTGGCACAGATCAGGATTCGAGTGTGTGAGACATCCCAACTTCCTGGTTTTGGTGGGACCCAAGTTTTATTGACCCTGGACGTATGGAGTCTGAGGAAGGTGGTTTTCTCACCGCTGAGTCTGGTGGCTGTTAGCAAGGGACTAACAAACCACATCTCTAGAGATGTCCAATAAAAAGGGGTTTCAGTTACAAGTGACGTAAGGTTGTGATAGTTGGAGATTTTAAATTGCCGTGTATTTACTGGAACTCCCAGACAGTAAAAGGGCTGGATGGGAAAGAGTTTGTCAAATGTGTTCAGGAAAGTTTCCTTAATCAGTACATAAACATCCCAATGAGAGACAGTGCGATGCTAGATCTCCTGTTTAGGATTGAGATGGCAGGTGACAGAGGTTTGTGTAGGGGAACACTCAGCATATAGTGATAATGCCATTAGTTTCAAGGTATTTATGGAAAAGGATTGATCTGCTCCTCAGGTTGAGATGCTAGATTGGAGAAAGGCTAGCTATCAAAAAGGTTCTAGTCCCTTCCCAGTGTATATGACAAATAAACTCTTCGCGGGCTTCCAGCCGGGTACAGGTATTCATTTTATCCGATGTTTTGAAGATAAACTCTGCCATCTTCATCATCCCTGAAGAAGAGGGCAGAGTTTGATATTGAAACGTCAGTTATGATCGATACCTGTACCTGGCTGAAAGTCCAAGAAGAGTTTATTTGATGATATCAGTAAGGATTTGACAAGTGTGGAATGGGACAGGTTGTTTTCTGGCAAAGGTGTATTAGGTTCATGGGCGGCCTTTAAAGGTGAAATTTTGAGAGTACAGCATTTGTATGTTCTTGTGAGAATAAAAGGCAAGAATAACAAATTCAGGGAACGTTGGTTTTTGGGAGATGCATAGCGTGTATGGGCAGGCAGGGAGAATTTTATGTAACCTGTGTAACACCCTGGCTAAGATCTTTATTGCTAATGCTGCAGATATTTCATTTAATAGCTTTCTGTAGAAGCAGTATGCTCTGCTGGTAGTGTTTGTAATACTGTTAAAGATAAAGGGCTGTGATATTCAACTTAGGAATGTTGAGTCAGCCAACCAGGATGGTAGAATTGGGAGAAGGTTCTAGAGAAAGCTGGGTGGAGATGTTTAGTGACAGATACTGGTGGGAGTGATGGTCTTTTCAGGGGAGATGGAGAGAAAAGATCGAGAGAACTAGCTGTAGGATGTGATCCAGCTGGAATGCATGATTCAACGGAGTCCAAGATGGGAAGTTCTACCAGTGATTGATGAGTTGGAGTCAGCACCGTGAGTAAGAGACACATCCAGCTTTAGAAAGGTATGAGTTCCAACCTTGTGCACATTGGACTGGTTTAGTTATAATGGGCCATTTTATTTTTTCTTTAATAACTGTTTGATTAAGCGGACATTTTAAAATATTCCTTCTTTATAGCTGTATGTGGTGTATGATCTGTTATTTCTTGCCGACAGATAATTGCACATGGGCAGTATTTACACAGTATTGGTTCAGATCAGGGTTCATGTGGTTGAGACATCCCAACTTTCTGGTTTGGTGGGACCCAAGTAATACAGACCCTAGATGTACAGAGTTCGAGTAAGGTGGCTATTTCACTGCTGAGTCCAGTGGCTGTTAGTGAATGGCTTCTGGAGAAGCACGGTAAAAGGGAGTTTCACCTGTCTCGCAGTGTCCCTTTTTGTCCCGTTCTCACCTAATACGTTGTCTCACAACCTCTCCTCCTTTTCAATCCCCCACCCCACCCACACCGTCAGTTTCCCCTCTCCCACTTACCCCAGATGCCCATTACCCACACATTACTCATAACAGGCCCCAATCTCTCTCCACTGCAAGATCTCCCTTCCCACAACTGTTTCCATCTCCCCATTGTCCCTTCATTATCTGGTTCCACTCTTGACTTTCCTGTTTCTTTAATCCAACTCCAGATTCTTTCTGCCTTTGTTTTCTCCACCTATCACCTTCCAGCCTCTGTTACTACTTCCTCCCTTCTCTCCCCCACCTGACTCCATCTACCAATCAACTCCTCAGCTGGATCCACCTATCACTTGTCAGCACTTTTCCCACCCCTTTCCCTCAACGCTTAATCCTAATTCTCTCCATGGTACATCTATAGAAGTTTTTGAGTGTTTTGGGTGACAAACCAAATCTCTTCAAACTCGTAATGAAATATAGCTGCTGTCTTACCTCATTTATAGCTGCAACAATATGTTGGGACCAGGTTAGATCCACAAAGTTCTTGACACCCAGGTACTTGAAGCTGCTCACTCTCTCCACTTCTGATCCCTCCATGAGGATCGGTATGTGTTCCTTCGTCTTACCCTTCCTGAAGTCCACAATCAGCTCTTTTGTCTTACTGGCGTTGAGTGCCAGGTTGTTGCTGTGACACCACTCAACTACCAGTATATCTCACTCCTGTACGCCCTTTCATCTCCATCTGAGATTCTAACAACAATGGTTGTGTCATCAACAAATTTATAGATGATATTTGAGCTATGCCTAGCCACACAGTTATGGGTATAGAGGGAGTAGAGCAGTGGGCTAAGTACACACCCCTGAGGTGCGTTAGTATTGATTGTCAGTGAGGAGGAGATGTTATCACCAATCTGCACAGATTGTGGTCTTCTGGTTAGGATGCAATTGCAGAGGGAGGTACGGAAGCTCAGGTTCTGTAGCTTATCGTTCAGGACACGAAGAACACGGAGAGTCCCACCAGAGACGGGGCAGTGTTGGACACAATCTTTGGGAATGTGGCAACAGGCTGAAGTGTCCGTAGAGAAATGTTTTACTGACAGTGAGAATCACTTTGTATGTGTGAGGGTGGTTGCCAAGAAGAGGGCAGAGCTGAAATTAAAGGAATAATTTTGGGGGAAGGCTCATCTAATGTATTGATACTAACACCATGATGTTAAGAGTTCAGTTTTCACAGGGTAATATGCACAGGCTGATATAGAAACAGGCTATTAGAGATTGGCTTGTGCAGGAGGCAGGATATTGAACGACACAAGATGATGCAGGCAGTTGCATGCTCTTTACAAGATGCTCAAAGAGGCGTGTGTAGTCGTGTTGATATAAGCAGCCTAATTTAGACAGGCTGAAAAGGTTGGGAGGCAGGAAACTATCAGTGATATAAACAGGCTAATATCAATTGTCCAACATAGAAAGGACGTAATAGACTGACTTATTTATTCAGGTATAAGATGGCAGGCTGTTATAAATAGAATGATATAAACAAGGTGAGTTAATACGTAGACGTAGACAGGCTGATATTGACGACCTGTTGTGGACAGATCGATGTGGAGTGCCTGGTACAGACAGACAGGTGAAGAGAGACGTATCAATACATAAAGGCTGATGTAGACTGACAGCGGATAAATAAAGAATTTAGACTGTCTTTATATATAAAATATGTTACAGAGACAAATTGATGCAAACAGGCGGGAGTTGTCAGGCCAATGTGCCACAAACGACAAAGTTTTCCCCTGAGTTCCCTTTAAACTTCTCACCTTTTACTCTTAATGCGTGAGCACTGGTTGTAGTCCCACCCAACCTCAGTGGAAAAAGCTTGCTTGCATTTACCCTATCTATACCACCATAATATTGTAGACTTCTATCAAATCTCCTCTCAATCTTCTAAGGTATAACGTCCCGGAACTTCTTCCAAGCAGAAACCTAGGCTGGTGTCTGGACATTGGCCCTGCAGGACAGAGCCTACATGGCCCTGACATCTCCTCACATTGAAATAAGTCTGAGGGGAAGGCTGTGGAAGCTGGAAGTTTATTTGCAGTATCCTGCTGCTCAGGGGTCTTCTTAAAATGTTGACCACTTCTCCCATCTCTACAATTTCACAGACAAATCAGTGTCTTCAGCGAGAAAAATGTTTAGCTGGGGCAGAATTTCCTGGGTGTGTCCAGGATGGATTCCTGACCCAGTATGAGGACAGTCTGACTAGAGGAGAGGTCATTCTGGATAAATGAAGTCACTTTCTGGAGGTTGAACATAAAGGGAGATCTCTTGAAAGGATGACAATCAAATAACTGCAGATGCTCGAAATCTAAAATAAAGATAGAAAACGTTGGAAACACTCTCCAGGTCAGGAGCATCCAATGAGAGAAACAGTGGAAGTGTCAGGTCTGGGACTCTTCATCAGAACCGATTCTTTCAACAACAGCTGTCCAACCTGTTGAATATTTCCAGAATTGTCTGTTTTTATTTTGGATTTCCAGCATCTGCAACTTTCATTTCATCTCAAGATGACCACACTAGAACACAGAATGAACAAACTCCTGCTCCGGATGTGCAAAGATGGCCACTCCCCAGCTTGAAGTGTTCAGCAGTGGACAAGGGGAGAGATGAAACAGTAGCTTTGGATAGGGCATGAATTCGTCAGAATGATTAGGGATCGAGTGCCTGGACAGTTTATATAGTCCATTCCTAATTTACCATGTTGAGAACAGAAGGAGGAGAAGTCATTAAGAAGTAATCTTTAAGACAAGTGAAGGACTGATGCTGAGAATTGAGGATCTGAGTTACAAGGAAAGGTTGAATAGTTTTGGACCTTATTCCATGGCGGAGGAGAATGAGGGGAGATTTGACAGAGCTATACAAAATTATGAAGAGTGTTAGATAGGCTTCCAATCTTACCCATGGTGGCCCAATTTCACAATGTTCGACCTCTCCCTATTTAATTAATAGTACTTGCATTAGACAGGACAGCAGCATCTGGCTATCAAAATGGTCTTAAGCAAAGCTTTTGTTCAATGTTTATAACTCCAGTCAAGGGACACCTGCTAGACCAACATTCATAACTACTTGTTTTCATATGTAGACACCTTCAATTATATTTTAGAGCCACGCGGACCCACCATTTCTCTGAGCAGGAAATTTTTACATGGCCTGAAAACTGCACAGCACTTTAAATGTTTTTTTGTAATACGCATACCATAAGTATTTAGAAAGAAACTTGAAAATTCACATACTTTTGATTTTTTTTATTTATTGAATGATATAATCAAATATAGTAGACAAAGAAAATATTTCACATTCCATGATCTTTTTCTAGCTGTGTGTTAACTATGGGCATGGAAACATTTCAGTTATTGTGAACAATGCCTTGCAGTGTTCCTTCTCAGTGTGCTTGCACAGCTGAGAAGGAACACTGCAAGGCATTGTTCAAATTTGAAAAGTCATGCTTCTTCATTGCAACCTCTAGTGAATTGTCATATCTCTCCCAGGACAAGTTATCTTCCCCAGAAACTGATCTAAGTTTGCACACGTAATGCATCTATAATGTATAATTCAAGATTTCTAAGCTTCAAAGTACATTATTGAAGTACGAATACAGTATAAAACCCTGAGATTCATCTTTCCACAGACAGCCACGAAACAAAGAAAACCATTGAACCTGTTCAAAGTAAAACATCAACACCCCCCATGCACAAAAAATAAAGAATCAAATTGCATAAACAGCAAAGAGACGAATGAGTACTTTCTTCAGATACGTAAAGGAAAGGCAAGAGTGGATATTGGATCACTGGAAAATGATGCTGGAGAGGTTGTATTGGGGACAACAAAATGGCAGACAAACTGAATAAGTCTTCACTGTTAAAAACACTATCAGTATGGTGGAAGTTCCAGCAGTCAGGGGTCATGAAGTGTGTGAAGTTACCATAACTAGAGAGAAGGTTCTTAGGAAACTGAAAGGTCTGAGGTAGATATGTCACCTGGACCAGATGGTGTACACCCCAGGGTTCTGAAAGAGGTGGCTGAAGAGATCCTGTAGGTATTAGTTATGATCTTTCAACTATCACTAGTTTCTGGAATGATTCCGGAAGACTAGAAAATTGCAAATACCACTCCACTCTTCAAGAAGGGAGAGAAGCAGAAGAAAGGAAACTCTAGGCCAGTTAGTCTGATCTCGGTAGTTGGGAAGATGTTGGAGTCGATTATTAAGAATAAGGTCTCAGGGTATTTGGAGGCACATGATAAAATGGGCCATAGTCAGCCTGGTTTTCTCAAGGGAAAAATTTGCCTGCCATCTTTTGGAATTCTTTGAAGAACAACAGGAAGGGTGGACAAAGGAGAATTAGTTGATGTTGTCTACTTAGATTTTCAGAAGACCTTTTACAAGGTGCCACACTTGAGATGCCAGCTATGAGCCAGTGGAATTACAGAAAAGATTCTAGCATGGATAACGCAGTGGCTGATTGGCAGGAGGCAAAGAGTAGGAATAAAGGGAGCCTTTTGTGGTTGTCTGCCAGTGACTGGTGGTATTCCACAGGGGTCTGTGTTGAGACCGATTTTTAAAAATGTAATATGTCTGTGATTTGGATGATGGAATTGATGGCTTTGTTGCAAAGTTTTCAGACAATATAGAGACAGCTGGAGGGTCAGGTAGTTTTGAGGAAGTAGGCTACAGAAGGACTTAGACAGGTTAGGAGAATGGGCAAGGAAAAGACAGATGGAATATAGTGTTAGGAAGTATATGTCATACACTTTGGGAGAAGAAATGAATCAGTTGACTTCTAAATGAAGAAAAATACAAAATACTGAGGTGCAAAAGGACTTGGGATTTCAAGAGGACTAGAGTATAAAAGTAAAGATGTAATATTAAGACTTTGTAAAGCACTAGTGAGGCCTCACTTGGAGGATTGTGAGCAGATCTGGGCTCATTAGAAAGTATGTGATGAAACTGGAGAAGTTTTAAAGGAGGTTTGCGAAAATGATTCCAGGATTGAATGGCTTGTCATATGAAGAGCATTTGATAGCTCCGGTCTTGCATTCACTAAAATTTAGAAGAGTGAGGGTGATCTCATTAAAACCTATTGATGATGAAAGGCTTGATAACTGGATGTGGAGAGGATGTTTCCTGTGGTGGGAGAGTCTAAGACCAGAGGACACAGCCTCAGAATAGAGGGGTGTCCTTTTAGAACAGAGATGAGGAGGAATTTTTTGAGCTAGAGATTGTCATTCTTTGTCACAGGCAGCTGTGGAAGCCATGTTTATGTATACTTTAGGCAGAGGTTGATAGATTCTTGATTCTTCAGGACTTGAACGGATATTGAGAGAAGGCAGGAGATTGGGGCTGAGAGGAAAATTGGAACAACCATGATGAAATGGCAGAGCAGACATGATGGGCCAAATGGCCTAATTCTGCTCCTAAATCTTATGGTTTTATATAAAACACAAAACTGAAAGAGTCCAAGCATATTCAGTTCAGTTCAATCTCGCACTGAGTCGTTCATAATCTGGAGGCCGCCTGGTCAAAAACGCTTAAAACATCAACAAAAAAAAGAGCAAGCAGAAATTTGCTGTGATTTCAGTGAGTGAGATATTTTCAACAATACAATGTCTGTCAAGTTTACACGATTTACCATCCAGTATAAAAAAGTAATTTCATCAGAAGAATGGTCCCATGGTTAGAATACGACAGAATGGATAACGTTTAGTTCAGGTGATATATTACAGTGCTCATACTGCTGGGATGGAGATCTGGAGGACTGGTTAAAGAGGTAGAAGATTGTCAGAGGACAGAAGGACAGCAAATGTGAAAGCTTTGCTCAGGAAGGGTAGCAGGGATAAACCAGTAATTGGTATGCTTTGGTGGGGGTGGGGTGCTAACAAATAGGTTTCATTTACATTTGCATAGGCAGCAATTAGAAACATAGAACATAGAAAACCTACAGCACAATACAGGCCCTTTAGCCCACAAAGTTGTGCCGAACATGTCCCTACCCTCGAAATTACTAGGCTTACCCATAGCCCTCTATTTTTCTAAGCTCCATGTACCTATCCAAAAGTCTCTTAAAAGATCCTATCGTATCCACCTCCACCACCTTTGCCGGCAGCCCATTCCACACACTCACTACTCTCTGAGTGAAAAACTCACCGCTGACATCTCCTCTGTACCTACTCCCCAGCACCTTAAACCTGTGCCCTCTTGTGGCAACCATTTCAGCCCTGGAAAAAGCCTCTGACTATCCACATGATCAATGCCTCTCATAATCTCATACACATCTATCAGGTCACCTCTCATCCTCCTTCGCCCCAAGGAGAAAAGGCCGAGTTCACTCAACCTATTCTCATAAGACAAGCTCCCCAATTCAGGCAACATCCTTGTAAATTTCCTCTGCACCCTTTCTATGGCTCCCACATCCTTCCTGTAGTGAGGCGACCAAAACTAAGCACAGTACTCCAAGTGGGGTCTGACCAGGGTCCTATATAGCTGCAACATTATCTCTCGGCTCCTAAATTCAATTCCATGATTGATGAAAGCCAATACTCCGTACGCCTTCTTAACCACAGAGTCAACCTGCGCAGCTGCTTTGAGGGCCCTACGGACTTGGACCCTAAGATCCCCCTGATCCTCCACACTGCCATGAGTCTTACCATTAATACCATATTCTGCCAACTTATTTGACCTACCAAAATAAACCACTTCACACTTATCTGGGTTGAATTCCATCTGCCACTTCTCAGCCCAGTTTTGCATCCTATCAATGTCCCGCTGTAACCTCTGACAGCCCTCCACACTATCCACAACACCCTCCAACCTTTGTGTCATCAGCAAACTTACTAACCCATCCCTCCACTTCCTCATCCAGGTCATTTATAAAAATCACAAAGAGTAGGGGTCCCAGAACAGATCCCTGAGACACACCACTGGTCACCGACCTCCATGCAGAATATGACCCGTCTACAACCACTCTTTGCCTTCTGTGGGCAAGCCAGTTCTGGATCCACAAAGCAATGTCCCCCTGGATCCCATGCCTCCTACTTTCTCAATAAGCCTTGCAAGGGGTACCTTATCAAATGCCTTGCTGAAATCCATATCAATTAGTCACAGATTGTCAGAGAAATGTGTTGAGAAGAGATCTCCCTTTACCAATTTGATTGAATGTTTTGAAGGGGTAACAAATGTACTGATGTGATAGCTGTAGTCTTGGACAAGGCCACATGAGAGAAAGAACTGAAAAGATGATAGCCTGTGGGATTCAGAGCAAATTCAAGTCAAGTCAAGTCAACTTTTATTGTCATTTCAACCATAACTGCTGGTATTCCAAATTCCAAAATTAATTTCTTAAGAGAAGGGAAAGTGTGACGTTGTGAGACTGTGTTTCCAATTGGAAGTCTGTGACCAGCTGATGGAGAGCAGGTTAGTCTTTGGTATTATTGATAATATTGAACAGTTGGTGAGATAGGCAGGTGGAATTTGCTCCAGATAAAGCGAAGTGATTTGGGATTACGAATAAATCAATAATGTACACAAAGAATGTAGCATGCAAGGCATTGTTGAGAAACAGTAGGACCTTGGTGTAGGATATTGCATCGAAGGGGAATGACTGAATCACTCAGATAGACTTGGAGGCACCAACGTTCTCCATTCTGAATAGAACCTCCCTGCAACAAGCTCAGAGTCCTTGGTGGTGTCTCTGAAGTCAATAATAAATCGTGTGGTAACTGTTCCTTCCTTCAAGCACAGGTTGTCAAGGCCACAGCTGGGATCGAGAGATAGATGAGACTGAATGTTCTGTCCTGTTGATGGTTTCAGATGTAAACCCACTATTCCCAGGAAGTTCCCACATTTATTAATATTCATAGCTTTCCTGAGCACAAAGGCTGTTGGTCAAAGTCCAGTTACCCTGTTGCATTAGTGGGAGCTGCAGGAACAGAGCTTTCCTTGGAGTGCCTCTCTGAGTACTGCTCTCCTCACTACTCAATCTTGCATCTCCTGTGGCTGATTTCAAGGTATCGTCTTTCTGGTGTGAATTGTTTCAATGTCACTTTGTTTCAGATTCTCAGCATCTGCAGGTTTTTGCATCAAGGTTTATTCTGAGCCTTCAGTAAAACTGGATCTACCAGTTCCAATTCCTGAAGCATCTATACCCAAATGCTTGTGCTCCTGAACCTCTTTTAGATTCACGTCCTTTAGACTATATTGCAGGTCAGGAGGTTAATAGGTTACTGTAAATTTTCCTCTCACCCCCCCCCCCCAACCCAGTGTAGGTGTTTGGAGGAAGAATTAACATCAATACAGGAAGTGCTGGAAGAACTCAGCTGGTCAGGCAGCATCTGTGAAGGAACCATCTGTGTTTCATTTGTTCTAATGTTGAGATATTCCAAACAAATACCTCTGAAGCTTCCGATAAAGGTCACGGTTTTGAAACATTAACTGTTTTGCTCTCACCAGATGTTACCTAACCCACTGAGTGGGTCCAACATTTTCTGTTTTAATTTTATATTTTCAGCATCTGCAATTTTACTCACTTTCCTTTACAGGAGACTGAGTGGGTGGATTGGCTTTTGACTGGGAGTAGATGTCAGGGAATATCAGGGAAATGGGTTGATTTGAAAGCCAGCATTGTGACAGTGAGCTGAACTGCTCATACCTTCTGTAACAATAGATGGAAAATATTGTCCTTGCTTTCCCAATTTTGTCTTTTTTGTGCTTGAAGTCTCATGGAACCCATCCACCCCTCCCACCATCCCATGGGCCGGATTCTGATGGGGCCAGGACAAAACCATGAGCTGGGAGGAAGTTTCACTTCATCCAGCATGGTGGAGTAATGTGTCATCCAACAGGACAGAGAGAGTGGGGACTGAGGGACGAGGTGGGGCCATGGAGATGGGGACAGTCTGAAACAAAGGAAATTATCTCTGTGTTTCCGATTGGATTCTAAGGGAAGGGACACAGATGCAAAAAAGGTCGTGTTGGAGATAGGTTCTCAGGGCTAGGGTTGGGATGAGGAGCCATTGGTGATGACTGAATGTGAGTGCCCCACCCATCTGTTAAAGGAGGTCAGCATGAGAATGGAAGATGTACTGTCAAACTCTGAGGGCAGATGGGAGAGGAGAATGGAGGTTAATTTAGAATCAGCAGATGGTCCATCAGCTGGGTGAAACTTCGACTCCCCAAATTGGGAAAAGCTGAACTGATTGCCACTTATTTATCACTAACCACCCAGTCAGAAAATTCAGAAAATTTGTTTTTGAAGAATTCTTGAACATCTTTCTTTCCTATCGCTGGATTTTGCTTCTTATCCCCTGATAACTACTTATTGTTGTTGAACTCCTCCAATAACTCTGCCTGTTTCTTGACCATCATCAGAGACTGAATTTGGTCTTGGTACCCTGGTTTTCCTTCGTCTTTCTCAGACTGAATCAGGAGGTCAATGTAAGCTGGTGTGGATAACGGGTTTGGTCTCAGAGCTATTTCTTCAAGTCTTCTAATGCTCTTGGATAATTGGATAATCAACTCCAGCACTGAATTCTGAACCCCCTCAAACTCCTGCTGAAGCTTCTCCATGATCTTCTCCTGTGTCATCTTCTCACCATAAGCTTTTTCATACTTTTCTTTTACATCACCCAGTGTCCTCTTCTCCTTTCTTGTCACATGGACGTACATGTACTTTTCCCATGAGTGATGACGAATGGCACACTTACCAGGACAGACTTTGCAATTTCCCCGAATATCTATTGCTACACACAAATATTTTAAAATGTACACAGCGCAAGTACAGGGACCATGGCAAGTAAACTTACATTTCGTACAGATGTTTACTGTCAAAGCATTCGGTCCAAGATCCTTCTTTTCTTTATGTGTGGCATCAATTTCAAACTCAAAGTCTTTATTTTCATCCAGCTTGTTCTGATGCTGCTCCAGAACCTGTTTGGTTTTCTTGAGTTCCTCCAGTTTGGTCAGTCCAACTTGGATCTGATCCTGCAATCCCTTCCCTGCAGCTTCCAGCTGCTTACGTTCCCTCAAAACCTCTTTGGTCAAAACTAAACTTCTTGTTTCCATTGTGTTGAGAGCTCTAAAGAATTTCTTCATACTGTTAATTCCCATCTTCCAGAACATCGCATCAAAGTTATCATCATCTTCCTCTTCCCTGCTGTCATCTGATCTCTTGTTGGTAGCGTTTCCAGAGGCTGAATGCTGGGCAAATACAACGGAATTGTTAAACTTGAAGTGAACTGGAGCCCCACTTTTACCTTTGGGACATGGTACCTCAGCTACCTTCAAAGCCTCCAGAGCGGGGGGGCGCTTTCCATCTGCAAAAGTCACCAGAATCTGAATGTTCTCTGTAATATCTTTATCCAAAAATAGAAAGAATTGAATCAAAGATATATTTCTGTGTCGGAGTCAGGCGAGCCAAAGATGCTTGAACAACAAAACATATGGCATCAATTTGATCAACCCCCTGTGGGGAAGTGAAAAACTCTCGAATGTTGTCAGTAATCTCTTTATCTCGGCTTATCCCCCTGGTATCTCCGAATCCTGGTGTATCAATGATAGTCAGTGAGTAATCGATGTTAAATCCCACCTGATAGTGTAGTTTGTAGACAGTGATGGTGGATGTCTGACTTTCAGCCTGTGACCTTCCAGTCTCTTCCTGTATTAACATGTATCTGAAGTTGTCACCCCATTCCACACCCAATATGTAATTGATCATCCCATTGATAAGGGTCGTCTTTCCTGACCCTGTTGCTCCCAGAACCATAATTGTCTTCATGGTGTGGTTTATGCTGAGTTTTCCAAAGGAGCAATTCACAAGATGTTTGGACTTACCAAATACCTCCTTCTGCAGGTTCAGCACGTAAATGGAAGGGTTTCCTGGAAATATTAATTGGCCTTCTGTGTGATGTTTCTGTTGTATTCCCTTTGTTACTTCTCCGATTTTTATTAAAACCTCTTCACTTGGTACACTGGAACCTGCTTCTCCACAGTCAGCAGACACTTGGACTCTGTCATCTGCCTGAGGTTTCAATCCCATTAAGTTATAGTGAGGTTCACTCTCTGTTGTGTTTACATCTGTCCTCGATAGAGCCTCTGTGTTGGGAGTAGCTGATGTTTCTTCTTTATATTCAATCCCGTCCGGAATTATTTCAACACCAGCTTCATTATGACTTGGGCTATCGCAGGATAATGTTGTAATTGGAGAACAATCCTGGGAGATCAGTTTACCAGGTGAACTTGTAGGAAGTGTGAACTGTGTAGAACTATCACTGGCCTTACTGACCCCTACCTTGGTCACAGCTCGGTATTGGAAATGATATTCCTGATGTGGCTGTAACCCAGATATTGTAAAAGACTCGGATTTACCTTGTGTATCTAGAGTTGTCCATTCTTCCTGCTGGGTACCTTTGTACTCTATCTTGTAGCCCACAATCTCACCCGTACCATATCTAGGAGGATGTAACTGCAGTGTCACACTGTCATGTGTCGTTCCAGCAGCCACAGGTCTCTGGGGCTGTGATGGGGGTTCAAAGCATCAGTTCTTTATACACGCACCCTCGTACAGGTAAATAGATGTTCCTATCTGGCTGTCACCTTTCACAGAAGCAACAAGGAACTTTATGTTCCTATCTGATTTGTTGGCCTTGGCAAAATCCAGGAATAACTGAGATTGTTCTTTCATCTTTTGTTTTACAATCTCCAAGTGAAACCACTGCTCACCGTGTTGTGTTACACTGTCTCCATCAGCAGGAGTTGGTGCCTGTGTCTTCGGAGCTGTGTGAGATTGGAGGTAATTGATGGTCTCTGACAGATAGACATCCTCCTGATGCAATGTTGTAAAGGTGAAGCAAACCACATAGTCAATTGCATGATCAATCAATTCATCCTCCAACTCACTCACTATTTTCACAGAAGGTACATCATCGAATATCCTGAGATAATGTCCCAATAACTTCATCTCTCTTTCCTTGTCATCCAGCCATGTGATCAGTGACTGGTGTCGGAATGGTGAATCTTCCTTGTTCTTCAGTATATCCACGAGTAACTCTTCCTCACCCCTACCTCCCCGGATGATTGGAAGATCTCTCGCTAAATTCTGCTGGAAATCTAGTTTGTATTCCTGACACAACTCTCGGAATTTCACTATCCTGTCCCTGACCTCGGGAAACTGAATGGCAGCTCTGTCTTTCTCCATATCATTGCATCTCATCACTGCCTCTCCGAGCTGTTCCAGGACAGGCTGGCAGTGACTGATCAATCCCACATTTACCTCTCTCACCAGCTGAGCAGCTTTTGAGTCTAGTTTACTGAGAGGGTAAAGCCAGACTGTCATGGGCACCGCATGCTCCCCACCTGGTCCCAGTAAGCTTGGGAGTCTTGCATAGGTACTGACGGCATCTTGGAATGTGGTGGGGTTGCTATTCAGTGAGAAATCCCCGTAAAAGGTGCAGTTAAATTTCTCCACATTTGATTTTTGTTCTTCTGTCATTTGTAAGGAGCCCGCACCCTCAATGGCAATGTTAGGGAGATGTTTAATGGTCGTCTCCATATTACCCTGGATATCCTGCAATTTCTCTGCTGAGGAAACCATTTGATCAAACACAAAAAAAGCCTGGGCTCCATACAGCACTGCTGTGATGACATGGGTGGCTGAGCCCTCGTCAAACACACTCGGATAGGTGATATTCTGTCTCCCTAAATGGCTCATGGTCAGTTGTTCAAACCGGGTTGTTCTTTTGTACTGGAGGGTAACTCGTGCTTGTTTCTTTGATCGCTTTGTGTCACTGAGATATTTTGCAGACCCTTTCACTTCCACGAGCCCACACAAGAGACTTGCTTTCATTGAACCCGACACATTAAGTGCAGAGCATTTCTCATCCATGCTGTCTGATGTAATCATGTGCACCTCAGTGCTGGGCTGATTGCTGATGTTGCTTTGAAGTGTCTGTAAATCCCACAGTGTGATGCCTAGGGGATAAAACAGCAATAACAGTCATTAAATTGAGCTAAAGTGTGTAAAGTGCTTTTCACCTACTGAACTAAATGTTTCACTGGTTTACAACAGGTTACTTCTCATGCCAGAACATTTCCCCTCACCCCGGAGACAACTGGCATCACACTTCCTCACCACCTGGTCCAAAACCCAATTCCAGTTCCACCCTTCTGTGGCGGGAATGTCATTGGCAACATCAGCTTGTGCCTGAATGTTGTCCAGGTCTTGCTGTGTGTAGACATGGTCTGTCTGTATGCTGTGCAGTTGCAATGGATTTGAACAATGCACATTATCAGTGAATATCCCCACTGCTAGCCTTATGGGAGAAAGAATATCATTTCACAGCAATTGAGGATGGTTGTTCTCAGGGAAAAGTCTCTGTGGAATTGCTATCAGCTGCTGATGAGGTTCAACTGCATGGAGCACATGGACCTTATGAGTGACACGTAGCACAAGGCCACAAGCTGTCTAACTGCCACATTAAACCATTGCCTGTTCCCTGTCTGACATGTTCCCTTCCTCATCTACATCACTCCTCACCTCCTTGCCTAGTGGAGACTTGTCAGATGGAGACTTACCTGCAATTGGCTGTTACCAATCTGTTTTTGTCAAGCGGTTCTGAATGATGTTGAAATCGGCCAAGCCACAATTCAGGATGTTTTCCCCAGACAACCCGTATTCCTTTACATAACCAGAGAGTCTGGTGACTATCCTGAGATTGGTAACCGGAATCAACTGCCCTGTATTGACCTCTACTGATTGATATGATTGTATTCCAGTACCTGGGATCAGAGTGTCTGACCGGCAGTCGTACAGCATTCCCAACCGGAAAGGACGGCCCACAGTCGCCAGTTGCATGACCTCACTCATGACTGCAGCAGGAACTGGAGACTCGGCAACAACGGTGACCTGAAATCCAAGATATAGTTACATAGAAAATGCTGAATTCAGCCAGCACACACGGGGTAATGTTTTACATAGAAAATGCTGAATTCAGCCGGCACACACGGGGTAATGTTTTACACAGAAAATGCTGAATTTAGCCAGCACACATGGGGTAATGTTTTACATAGAAAATGCTGAATTCAGCCGGCACACATGGGGTAATGTTTTACATAGAAAATGCTGAATTCAGCCGGCACACATGGGGTAATGTTTTACATAGAAAATGCTGAATTCAGCCGGAACACACGGGGTAATGTTTTACATAGAAAATGCTGAATTCAGCCGGCACACATGGGATAATGTTTTACATGGAAAATGCTGAATTCAGCCGGCACACATGGGGTAATGATTTACATAGAAAATGCTGAATTCAGCCGGCACACATGGGGTAATGTTTTACATGGAAAATGCTGAATTCAGCCGGCACACATGGGGTAATGATTTACATGGAAAATGCTGAATTCAGCCGGCACACATGGGGTAATGTTTTACACAGAAAATGCTGAATTCCGCCAGCACACATGGGGTAATGATTTACATGGAAAATGCTGAATTCAGCCGGCACACATGGGGTAATGTTTTACACAGAAAATGCTGAATTCCGCCAGCACACATGGGGTAATGTTTTACATTTTGATATAAGGTGTCAGTGTCAGAATCAGGTTTAGTATCACCGGCATATGTCGTGGAATTTGTTGTTCTGTGGTAGCAGAACATTGAAATACAGAATAATAAAAACCATAAATCACAGTAAGCAAATATATAAAAAAAGTTAAATTGGTAAAATAAGTAGGGAAAAGGAGACAGAACAAGCAGTGAGGTATTGTTCATGTGTTTAATGTCCATTCAGAAATCTGATGGAGGAGGGGAAGAAGATGTTCCTGAACAGCTGAGTGTGTCCTTCAGGCTCCCGTACCTCCTCCCTGATGGTAGCAATGAGATGAGGGCATGTCCTGGGTGATGGGGGTCCTTAATGAGGTTTGCCACCTTTTTGAGGTATTGTTCCTTGAGGATGTCCTGGATGCTGGGGAGGTTAGTACCCATGATGGAGCTGACTGCGTTTATAACTTTCTGACGCTTATTTTGATCCTGTTAGTGCACCACCCCCGCCCATTCCAGCTGGTGATGGAGCCAGTTTGAATGCTGTCCATGGTACATTTGTAGAAATTTGTGAGTGTTTTTAATGAAATACCACATCTCCTCAAACTCCCATTGAAATATTGCAGGTGTCTTGCCTTCTTTGTAACAACATCTTGTCACACATGTAGACCATTTATTTGTGCAGACAGGGTCTGGAATGTGGGCCTGAACTGTACAAGATGAAATTGAACAGGTTTTTGTTCCCCACTCTCTTTAAGCTTACTGAGTTTATTGGAATATCATTCACACTACTTGTACATGGAATAAAGATTTTGGTTGTAAACGAGAGAAACAAAATCTGTTCATCCAGCACCACAAACATGCAGGGATGCCAGATTATCACAACTTGATATGCACAGGAATTGCTGAAAATTATGGTGAAAATGGTAAATTGTCTAATCGCAGCTTTAGGGAAATTGTAGGTGACAATGCCCGAGCAACATTTTCATTCTGATCCGTGTGATTCACACTCTTTATTACAATAGGTTCAATGTTCAGACATATTACAATTGACATCTCTGATGCTGCTTCCAGATGAACATTTGGGAAGAGAGATGGTGATTTCTTTAGTTTGCCCAACGGAAGGCAATAGCAAACCACCGTTGCTAGATACCAGGTTTCCTAGAATCTATTTGCTAAGAAAACCATGGTCAAACTCACAAAATGTATCACACAACAACGGAGTCAAGAGGATCTTCAAGACAATTCTGAAGATGCTCATAAAATTCAAGTAACACAAAAGAAAATTATTGCCACTTGGAATGTAAAAACCCTATGTCAAGCAGGAAGATTGGACAATGTGATAAATGAAATGGAAAGACTAAAGATTAACATCATGGGAATTATCGAAGTTCGTTGAACAGGTGCTGGAACATGTCAGAATAGAAATACAACACTAATTTATTCTTGTGGAACATCCCATACTAATGGAGTAGGAATTCTTATGGATGAAAACGTGGCAAAAAGTGTTTTAGGACATTGGGCAATATCAGAAAGAGTGCTAAAAACACAAAATGCTGGCAGAACTCAGTAGGCCAGACAGCATCTATGGGAGGAGGTAGTGACGACGTTTCGGGCCGAAACCCTTCATCAGGAGTGAAGTAACATGGGATGGTCGAGGGGGGATAAGAAGTGGGGGGAGGGATAAAGTAGAGAACTAGGAAGTGATAGGCTGGAGGGAAATGGGCTAGGGGGAAGGTGGAGAATTATGGGAAATAAAAGAGAAAGAAAGGTCGGGCTGGGGTCAGATTATAGTGAGGGGGGAAGAAAGAGAGAGAAAGAGAACCAGACTAAAATAATAGGAATGGGGGTAAGGGCAGGGGCAGGGATATCAACAGAGGTCTGTGAGTGAGATGTTCATGCCGGCAGGTAGGAGGCTACCTAAGTGGGAGATAAGGTATTGTGTGTGAATCTGCAGATGCTGGAAATAAATAAAAACACAAAATGCTGGCAGAACTCAGCAGGCCAGACAGCATCTATGGGAGGAGGTAGTGACGACCGAGTGAATCTGCAGATGCTGGAAATAAATAAAAGAAAGAGTGCTCCTTGTTAGATTCAGAGGACAACCATTTGAGTTAGCAAATATACAGGTATATGCACCAACAACAGATGGAACAAATGAGCATATAGATAAATTCTATGAAGAGCTTGAACAAGCAAAGAATGGATGCAAATCTCAAGATATTGTTATTGTCATGGGAGATCTAAATGCTAAAGTAGGACAAGGTGCTGACGGAAATACCACAGGAAAATTTGGAGTGGGGAAAGGAATGAAAGAGGTGAGAAACGGGTAGAATGGTGCAAGATGAACAATCAGGTCATTATGAATAACTACTTTAAAAACCATCCAAGACACTTATGGTTAAGCGGAGTGTCATGCACAATCCTAATCTGATGAAAAACAGATGTGGGAGCGTGGAGGAACATCTGGAAATCTCTGGGAAGGCCTTCTTCGTTACTGCTTTTGTTGTGAGGTCTGAGTCTCTGCTGAGAAGAACAGGCCCCCAGTCCTCGGGGTCGCCTTGCCGGTGACCATTGGCAGGGGCGCCATAGTGCACTCGGGCGTAGTGCACTCGTCAGAGGATGGTGCTCAGAGAGGCTGTGCCGGAGGGGGTGGTCGGAGGCTTGGAGGTTCGATGGACTCGGAGTCCGCTGCGGTCAGGTCGCTTTCAGTGTGTGCTGCGTCTGCAAGGCTGAATCCAGTGCCCTGGAAGTCCATAGCGGGGGTACTCCCTTCTGCTGCCTGCATGAGATGACGAGTCTATCGGGACCCTGAGGACTTGTGGAAACTGTGTGGTGGTTTCTTTCAAAATTATAGTCTTTTAACATCTTTGGACTATTTTTACTGTGTCTATGGTCTGTTTTTTTATCAATTATAGTATTGTTTGCACTGTTGTAACTATATGTAACTATGTGGTTTTGTGTAGGTCTTGTAGCTTTAGTTTTTGGTTTGTTGGGTGGTAGAGTTGGTCTCCTGATTTGGTGTGTCAGGGTAGTCTTGTTTTGTCAGGTGGTTTTGGAGCTCCTTTCTGGGGAACGCGCTAAGATGGTAGCACGATATTAATATGCAGCAGCCTCTCCGGACTCTGGAATTGGGGATTGCCAAACATTATGTGGATTTTCTGGTGTAGTCTGTTTTGTCGTGTGCTTTTGTAATATCATTCTGGAGAACGTTGTCTCATTTTTTAACTGCATTGCATTTGTGATTTCTAAATGACAATAAACTGAATCTGAACTGAACTGAAGTCCAGGTGATAACACCAGAAATCAAATTGACTTTATTACTGTAAACCAAAGATGTAGAAACTCAGTGACTCAATGCAAAACATATCCAAGTACAGACTGTCATAGTGACCACAACCCAGTAATATGTCACGTAAAAGTAAAACTTAAAAAACTAAAGAAGCAAAAGCCTGAACAATCCCTTGACTACTTGCAATTAATTAAAGAAGAAAACTTAAGACAAAAATTTACAATTGAAGTAAGGAATAGATTTCAGAGTCTAGAAATAGAATCTGTTGAAGATGATAGCAATCATGTAGAAATGAAGTTTAACTCTCTAAAGGATGCCTTGGGAGAATCAGTAAAGTCAGTGATTCCTAAAAAAGAAAAAAGCACAAAGAATAAATGGATGACAGATGAGATCAAAAATCTAATGGAAGAAAGGAGAAGGAGGAAAGCAAATCCTATAGAATATAAGTCCTTAGATAAAAAAGTTAAAAGCTTAGGTCAAAAAGCTAAGGAAGAATAGTTAAACCAGGAATGTGAGCAACTAGAAAGAATCCCTATTACTGATCCAAAAAGGTTACATCAATAAATCAAGAATATCACAGGTAAACAGCTCCTCTGTTCTTCAGGTGGATGTTTGAAAGTAAAGGTCGGTACCATTATCATGGAAAAAGATGAGATTATGAACAGATGGACTGAGTATATTCAGGAATTGTTCGAAGACAATTGAGGTGTAAAACCTGAAATTAAGAAGAACATTGAAAGTCCAAGTATTTTAGAATCTGAAGTTTGTAATGCAATAAATAAGATGAAGAAAGGAAAGGCAGCAGGTCCTGATGAAATAGTAATAGAACAAATTATCATCCTTGAAGATTATGGAATTGAAAAACTTACTGATTTAATCAATGACATTTCTGAGACTGGAATAATACCAGAGGAGATGAAAAAATCTGTACTTATCACTCTTTCTAAGAAACCTGGAGCAATAGAATGTGAATTACATAGGACCGTAAGTTTAATGAGTCATATCACCAAGATACCTCTAAGAATTTTGATGGCAAGAGCTAAAAGTAAGATACAAGCTGAAATAGGTAAAGAACAATGTGGTTTCATGAAAGATGATGTTTGATGTTAACGATACTATCAGAATGAGCTATTCAAGTGCAAAAAGATTTGCTTGTTTGTTTTATCAACTGCACAAAAGCATTTGATAAAGTGAAGCACAATAAGTTATTTGAAATATTACAGGAAACTCTAGATCTAGATTCGAAAGACCTCCGCCTAATCAGAAATCTGTACTGGGAACAAACTGCCGCTGTAAGAATAGATGGAGAAGTGAGTCAGTTTATGAAAATCAAGAGAGGCGTTAGGCAAGGGTGTGTTTTCTCCCCTGATTTGTTTAATATGTACAGTGAAACAATATTACAAAAAATAAGAGACATCTTGGGAATCAAAGTTGATGGTGAAGGCATCAATAATTTCAGATATGTGGATGACACTGTGTTAACTGCAAGTACGGAGGAAGAACTACAAAACTTAATTGATATAGTTGTTGAAGAAAGTACAAAAATGGGTCTAACTATCAATTGCAAAAAGGCAGAATGTATGGTGACATCCAAGAAGAAGGAGAATCCTACCTGTAGGTTAAGAATTAACGGGGAAGACATAAAATAAGTACAGAACATTTTGCTACTTAGGAAGCTGGGTGACATCAGATGGCAGGTGTGACATGGACATCAAGAGAAGAATAGGGATGGCAAAAGACACCTTTACGAGAATGAAGAGTATACTGACCAACACTAAACTAGGCATGACAACCTGCCTCAGAGCACTGAAATGCTATGTTTATCCAGTTATTTTATATGGCTCAGAATGTTGGACAATATCTAGTAACATGAGGAAACAAATTGAAGCAGCAGAGATGTGGTTTTTGAGAAGGATGCAAAGAATATCATGGACGAAATGAATGTCGAACGAGGATGTCATGAACAGAGCAAACACAGAAATAGAAATAATGTATGAAATCATGAAAAGGCAACATAACTTCATTGGACATGTGATTAGGAAAGAGGAGTTAGGATGCACGGTAATTATTGGAAAGATTGAAGGGAAGAAAGCAAGAGGAAGGCAATGACAAATAATGATGGAGACAGCAGCCAGAGAACTGGAAATGAATACCAATGAATTGATCCACTTGACCCGAAACAGGAGTGTGTGGGCCATGGCAGTCAAAGCTGAAACTGGGCAGAGCACCTGATGAAATAACCATATAACCATATAACAATTACAGCACGGAAACAGGCCATCTCGGCCCTTCTAGTCCGTGCCGAACGCTTACTCTCACCTAGTCCCACGGACCCGCACTCAGCCCATAACCCTCCATTCCTTTCCTGTCCATAAACCTATCCAATTTTACTTTAAATGACAATACCAAACCTGCCTCTACCACTTCTACTGGAAGCTCATTCCACACAGCCACCACTCTCTGAGTAAAGAAATTCCCCCTCATGTTACCCCTAAACTTTTGCCCCCAACTCTCAACTCATATGCTCTTGTTTGATTCTCCCCTACTCTCAATGGAAAAAGCCTATCCACGTCAAATCTATCCATCCCCCTCATAATTTTAAATACCTCTATCAAGTCCCCCCTCAACCTTCTACGCTCCAAAGAATAAAGACCTAACTTGTTCAACCTTTCTCTGTAACTTAGATGCTGAAACCCAGGTAACATTCTAGTAAATCTCCTCTGTAGTCTCTCTATTTTGTTGACGTCTTTCCTATAATTCGGTGACCAGAACTGTACACAATACTCCAAATCCAGCCTTACCAATGCCTTGTACAATTTTAACATTACATCCCAACTCCTATACTCAATGCTCTGATTTATAAAGGCCAGCATACCAAAAGCTTTCTTCACCACCCTATCCACATGAGATTCCATCTTCAGGGAACTATGCACAATTATTCCTAGATCACTCTGTTCTACTGCATTCCTCAATGCCCTACCATTTACCATGTATGTCCCATTTGGATTATTCCACCCAAAATGATGATGATGATGCTACTTCAGAAGAGTGGTGTTAAATATTGGAATGAGAGTCCCTGCATCACAGAATGATTACAGTATGAATGGAGTTTAAACTGTCTCTGTGTGACAACAGAGTTCAACACCCCTTATATCTTTTGAGGTATTTAAACACCTCTATACTGAACACTAGCATGGAGTCTGTCTCTCCTACCACCCATGAGAGTGTATTCCTCATACCAACCATTCGCTGTGAAGAACACCATTGCTTCTTTGATCTATATGAACAGTTGTTCTATATGATCTCTTGTTCTATTTGGCCCATTGTTCCATGTGGCCAGGTTATGCTACTCCACCAATGAGAATGCTTCCTCTATCTTTTATGGTTTTAATTATTCTTGTCATATTTGCTTCCAGTCTGTTGCATTCCAAGGAGAACATCCCAGCTTTGATATATATCAATGACCCTCATTCCTAGAAACATTCAGGCACATGTAATTATATAAAGTGGAAAAGGGTGGTGAAAATGAACGTAGGTTCCCTTTGAGGATGAGTAGTGGGAATTGATATTGGGTTCGAATGATAAACAAGGGAAAATCTGCAGATGCTAGAAATCCAAGCAACACACACAAAATGCTGGAGGAACACAGCAGGCCAGGCAGCATCTATGGAAAAAAATACAGTGGACGTTTCGGGCTGAAACCCTTTGGTAGGACTGGAGAAAATAAGCTGAGGAGCAGAGTTAAAAAGGGAGGGGAGAGAGAACCACCAGGTGATAGGTGAAACCTGGACAGGGAGGGGTGAAGTAAAGAGCTCGGAAGTTGATTGGTGAAAGAGACAGAGGCCATGGAAGAAAGAAAATGTGGGAAGGAGCACTAGAGGGAGGCGATGGGTGGGCAAGGAGATGAGGTGAGAGAGGGAAAAGGGGATGGGAAATGGAGAGGGGGGGATTGGGGTGGCATTACCAGAAGTTTGAGAAATCGATGTTCATGCCATCAGATTGGAGGCTACCCAAACGGAATATAAGGTATTGTTCCTTCAACCTATCAGTGGCCTCATTACAACAGTGGAGGAGGCCGTGGATGGATATATGGGAGTGGAATTAAAATGGGTGTCCACTGGGAGATCCTGCTTCTTCTGGCGGACAGAGCATAGATGCTCGGCGAAGCCGTCTCCCAGTCTACGTCAGGTCTGACCAATGTACAGGAGGCCACACTGGGAGCACCGAACATAGTAAATGATCCCAACAGACTCACTTTTCTGAGAGATGCTGCCTGGCCTGCTGAGCTCCTCCAGCATTTTGTGTGTGTTGGAAGGTTCTGAATGACTATTTTGTGTCAGTCTTCATGGTGAAGGACACGTCTAACATGCCAAAGAGATGTTATGGATGCGATGGGAGGTGAATACTTCAATACAGTAGCTATCACTCTAGAGGTAGTGCTGAGCAAAATTGTGGGCCTGAAGATAGATAAGTCCACTGGTCCTGATGGAATGTATCCCATGGTACTGAAAGAAATGGCAGAAGCTACACTAGAGGCTTTGGAGATAATTAACCAAAATCCTCTGGACTCTGGACAGGTCCTGGTGGATTGGAAGATGGCGAATACCATGCAACTGTTCAAAACAGGATGTAGGCAAAAGACAGACAAACAGACAGACAGACATACTTTATTAATCCCGAGGGAAATTGGGTAAATTGGGTAAAGGCAGATAAATATAGGCCAGTTAGTTTAATGCCTGTAGCTGGGAAAATGCTTGAAGCTGTCATTAAAGAAGAAATAGTGAGGCATCTGGAAAGAAATGGATCCGTCAGGCAGATGCAGCATGGATTCAGCAAAGGTAGGTCCTGTTTGACAAACTTACAGGAGTTCCTTGAGGATATAATGAGCGCAGTGGATAGAGGGGAACAGATGGATGTTATTTACTTGGCTTTCTAGAAGGTGTTTGATAAGGTGCCACATAAAAGACTTATCCATAGGGATGGATAGTGTTGGGGGTGATGTATTAGCATGGATATTAATAGAAAGCAGAGAGTTGGGATACATGGGTGTTATGCTGGTTGTCAATCAGTGGTGACTGGTGTATCGCAGGGGTTGGTGCTGGGCCCGCAACTGTTCATGATATACATTAATGATCTGGAAGAGAGGATCGAGTGTAGTGTATCTAAGTTTGCTGATGACACTAAATTGAGTGGAAAGGCAAATTGTGCAGAAGATACGGAGAGTCTGCAGAGAGATATAGATAGATTAAGTGAGTGGGCGAGGGTCTGGGAGAAGGAGTACAATGTTGTTAAATACAAGGTCACCCACTTTGGAAGAAAAAATGAAAGAACAGATTATTATTTAAATGGTAAAAAAAAATTGCAGCCTGCTGCTGTGCAGAGGGATTTGGGAGTGCTTGTGCATGAATCACAAAAGGTCGGTTTGCAGGTGCAGCAGGCTATAAACCATAACCATATAACCACATAACAATTACAGCATAGAAACAGACCATCTCGGCCCTTCTAGTCCGTGCCAAACGTTTGCTCTCACCTAGTCCCACCGACCTGCACTCAGCCCATAACACTCCATTCCTTTCCTGTCCATATACCTATCCAATTTTACTTTAAATGACAATACCAAACCTGCCTCGACCACTTCTACCGGAAGCTCATTCCACACAGCTACCACTCTGAGTAAAGTTCCCCCTCGTGTTACCCCTAAACTTTTGCCCCCTAACTCTCAACTCATGTCCGTTTGTTTGAATCTCCCCTACTCTCAATGGAAAAAGCCTATCCACGTTAACTCTATCTATCCCCCTCATAATTTTAAATATCTCTATCATCCTCCCTCAACTTTCTATGCTCCAAACAATAAGAACCTAACTTGTTCAACCTTTCCCTGTAACTTAGGTGCTGAAACCCAGGTAACATTCTAGTAAATCTTCACTGTATTCTCTCTATTTTGTTGACATCTTTCCTATAATTCGGTGACCAGAACTGTACACAATACTCCAAATTTGGCCTTACCATTCTCTTGTACAATTTTAACATTACATCCCAACTCCTACACTCAATGCTCTGATTTATAAAGGCCAGCATACCAAAAGCTTTCTTCACCACCCTATCCACATGAGATTCCACCTTCAGGGAACTATGCACTATTATTCCTAGATCACTCTGTTCTACTGCATTCCTCAATGCCCTACCATTTACCATGTATGTCCTATTTGGATTATTCCTACAAAAATGTAGCACCTCACACTTATCAGCATTAAACTCCATCTGCCATCTTTCAGCCCACTCTTCTAACTGGCCTAAATCTCTCTGCAAGCTTTGAAAACCTACTTCATTATCCACAACACCACCTATGTTAGTATCATCTGTATACTTACTAATCCAATTTACCACCCCATCATCCAGATCATTAATGTATATGACAAACAACATTGGACCCAGTACAGATCCCTGAGGCACACCACTAGTCACCAGCCTCCAACCTGACAAACAGTTATCCACCACTACTCTCTGGCATCTCCCATCCAGCCACTGTTGAATCCATTTCACTACTTCAATATTAATACCTGCATAGGTCAACCGCTCTGGGGGGGGGGTGCCTACTTCTCTGAGACCTCCGTACCCTCTCTGCCAACCCTTCCACCTCAGACACCATGGGGGACACCCCAGATCGACCTATCGGACCCTCACCCTCTCCCTCACTGGGATCCCTCTTCACCTGAGAACCCTCTGTCTCACGTTCGGGTTCCACCCTCTCTTCCCCCCAATGCCGGCTGCACCTCAGTCTGCCCATCAACACCCTCCCTCCTCTCACCTAACTCAGTATGGGAATGGCCAGGAGCCTCTTCTTCCGATACTGTAGAATGAGCGAATGGAATCAGGAGCCACACATCTGAATCGTTGTCTTTTGAAGCAATATCCCTTTCTGGGGTGAGGACTGGTCCCATCTCTTCTGCAGTGGGCTCTTCCCTCACTCTGCGCCCTTGCAGAGTCCTTGTACTAGGCATAACCACCCACTCAGGCTCTTTATCCACCTGCACTTCTTGACCCAGGGGCAACAGGTGGTTCCGATGGAGTACCTTGACAGGCCCCTTCCCATCCTCGGGTTTCACCCGGTAAACAGGTAGATTCGGCATCTGGCTCTCTACCACATAGGGGGTGGCTGCCCATCGATCTGCCAACTTGTGCTTACCGGGTTGTCCTAAATTCCGTATAAGGATCCGGTCTCCCGGCAATAATTGGGCGAACTTCACTTTCTGATCATATCTCCTCTTATTCCTCTGATTCTGTCTGGTGGCCGCCACCTCAGCCAACTCGTACACCCTTTTCAACTCTCTCCTCATATCGGACACATACTTCAGATAGGGCTTCGAAGGTAATTCACTGGCCTCAGCCCCAAAACACAAGTCAATGGGCAACCTCACTTCCCATCCGAACATCAGAGAATAAGGCAAGTACCCTTCGGCGTCACTGTGGGTACAATTGTAACAGTGAACCAAATGCCCAATGTGTCGACTCCACTTACTTTTCTGACCAATCTCCAGTGTCCCGAGCATATCCAGCAGTGTCCAGTTAAACCTCTTGGGCTGAGGATCACCCTGTGGGTGATAGGGCGTGGTCCTGGATTTCTCAACCCCAAGCATAGTCAGTAATTCATGGATAAACCAGCTCTCAAAGTCCCGTCCCTGATCACTATGGATCCACCTGGGGAGGCCATAATGAACAAAGTACTTCTCCCATAACACCTTCGCCACTGTCGTCACTTTCTGATCCTTAGTGGGAAACATCTGAGCATATCGGGTGTAGTGATCCATGATGTCTAAGACATTCACGGTGTTGCTGGTGTCTGGCTCAATAGACAGGAAATCCATACACACCAGGTCCAGGGGTCCCACACTCTGCAAGTGCGACAAAGGAGCCACCGACGCAGGCAGGGTCTTCCTCCGGATGCAACAACTGCATCCCCTACAGTATTCTTCAACCTCCCCCCTCATCTGGGGCCAGTAAAACCGGTCCTTGAGTAATCCATAGGCCTTTTCCACCCCAAGTGCCTGGAATCATCACGCAAGGCCTGGAGCACAGTCTTCCGATACTCCTCAGGCATGGCCAGCTGCCAACGCTGGGGTTGGTCCGGAGGCGCCGTGACCCGGTACAAGGCTTGGTTCTTCAACTTTAACCGAGGCCATTCCTTCAATAACAGAGGCACTGAGGCCTGTTTCACCTTCTTGGCCAACGCCACATCCCCCTTCTCTACTGCCTTCCACGCAGTGCCAATGCCCAGGTCATTTTGCTGAGCAGCTGCCACTTCCCCTGAACTTAGTTCCGGCAACTGTTTAGTCTTTAGTGCAGTCAGGTCACAGTAAACTTGGGGCAGAGTGTCATCAAAAGCCCCCAATGGGTCCACTGCTCGCTCCGGCCTCCCCCTTCCCTCGGCCTTCATGGTGATAGCAATCTGACACATGGTTTTCACCCCAGGGGCAGGAATGCTCTCCCACTCCTCGATCGTCTCCGGTTCCTTGTGCTCCCACTGTGACAAAGCATCCTCATTGACATTCCTGCTTCCCGGCCAGTACTTCAGGCTGAACTCATATACCGACAAAGCTGCCAACCACCGATGCCCTGTGGCATCCAGTTTCGCCGAAGTCAGGATATAAGTGAGAGGATTGTTATCTCTTCTCACCTCAAACTTGGCTCCGTACAGGTAATCGCTCAACTTGTCCACCACCGCCCATTTCAGCGCCAGGAACTCCAACTTGAGAGTGGGGTAGTTTCTCTCAGATGGCAACAAGCTTCGGCTGACAAATGCCACTGGTCTCAATGCGTTGCCCTGTTCCTGGGTCAGGACAGCCCCTAGACCCTCTCGGCTGGCATCAGTGTGCAGTACATACAGTTTCCGGGGATCGGCAAAAGCCAACACAGAGATTGGAACGTTTCCTCACATTTATCATCCCATCTCGATCCTTAAGGCTCCACCGGGTTCCAGTATCCTCCTGCGTCTTGTCCCCAGTCCCCCTTCCTTTTCTTCCCCACAGGTGGATAGCCACACAATAGCTAGTTCAACAGGTGACACATTTTAGCGTATCCTTTCACAAATCACCGGTAATACCCACAGAACCCCAAAAACAAGCGTGGGGCGCTCACCTTCTGGGGTCTCAGCCAGGTGGTCACGGCATCTATCTTAGTTGGATCAGTAACCACTCCCTCTCGCGAAATGATGTGGCCAACATAGCTGACCGACAACTCACAGAACTGGCATTTGTCCAGGGAAAGTTTCAACCCTTCCTCCTTAAGCCTGCTTAACACCTTCAACAGCCTCTCCTCATGTTCCTCCACAGTAGATCCAAACACTATCAAATCATCCAGGTACACCAGCACCTCCAACAGATTCATATCCCCCACAGTCCTCTCCATGAGCCTCTGGAAGGTGGCTTGGGCCCCCGATATGCCTTGGGGCATTCGTTTGAACTGAAATAACCCCAACGGGCAGATAAAGGCCGTCTTCTCTTTATCGGCCTCACTCATCGGGATCTGGTAATATCCAGTCCTGAAGTCCAGCACACTAAACCACTTTGCTCCACTCAGACAGGTCAACGCATCCTCGACCCTTGGGACCGTATCCTGGTCAGGGACAGTTCACCGATTCAAAGTCCTATAGTCCACACACATGCATACCCTTCTGTTCTTCTTCCAGGCCACTACCATTGGGGACGCATAGGGGCTTCGGGACTCAGCAACGATTCCAGCTTGAGCAAGTGCTGCCACATGTCTTTCACATCTTCAGGGGCCAGTTGCCGCGACCTCTCTCTGAACGGGGTGTCCTCAGTCACTCGGATGGTATGGCGAGTGCTCTTGGAACAACCCACATCAAACTCGCCAAGAGAGAAAACATCTTCCAGCTTCAACATCTTCTCCACCAGCCTGCGTTTCCACTCTGGCAACACAGAGAATCCCCAAAGTTAAAGACCTCAGCGGTCAGCTTTCCTCTGTTTTCCAATCCTTCCCCCTTAGTGGGCCTCACAGGGACGCTAGACATTACCGTCACTGGGAACAAATGTGCCAGCGGCATCCCTCTCTAAAAGGTGATTTCTCTCTCCGTCGTGTTCCTGACACTCACAGCTATCCGCCTCGCATGTACCACCACTGGCCTCTGCACTTCGGGCCTCACCAGCACCCTCACCAGAAATCGTGTCTCCCCCTCGAGATCGTCTGGGGTGTCTGCTAATAGGGCTTCGCCCGCCGGCACTCCGGGGAATCTGGGGGTCCCCATCAGAAGTGCCACCTGCCCGTTCGTATCAACTTAGGCCTCGCCTGCGTACACCACACCGTCCCTCGTTTGCACTCAGGATCCAGCCCTTGGGGGTCACCCACTTCTTCGAACACCACCTGAAACACTGGGTGTACCGAGAGGGTCTCCAGAAAGTTCTTCCCCGCCTTCTCCTTACGGGCTCCCAGGAGCCGTCGCACAAGGGGGGAGTTAGTCCCCACCAGAAGGGCAGCACCACCGGTTTCCACCGGGTCCGGACACACCAACACTATTCCCACATCGCTCTCCGAGAATTCCAATCTCACTGACAGGTACCCATTGTACAGATAATCCCCCTTGCTCACACCCCAAATCTCTAGTGTGTCAAAGGAGGTTATTGGCAAGTGCTTTAGGTATTTGTTGTAGAATGACCGGTACAATACGGTCACCTGTGATCCTGTGTCGAGGATGGCTTTTACATAAACTCCCTGTATCCGTAGGCACACACTGGAACAGAATCCCACTAGCCCCTCCGGAATAAAGGCTTGGGCTTTCGGTGGTCCCCTGGCTGATTTCTGCTCCCTCACGGAGTCTCTCCTAAGTTTCCAGACACCTCTCCCTTCTTAGTCGCCCGGGGGCTTGTCCTCCACGGGGCGCCTTGTCTCTCACAATCCCTCTGAAAGTGTCCCTCTTCCCCACAGCTGTAGCACACCCTTGGCCGCTCACAGCCCCGCTGGAAATGTCCCTCTTTCCCACAGTTAAAGCACACATTACCCGCTGCCCCTCCTCTCCCGGGATGCCCGTCACTCCCAGCCCACTGTGCGGGTCGTCCCCCGGAGGGGGTACTCTCCCTGTCCTTCCCCTCAAACGGGGGGATCCCTCCTCTGAGACCCCTTGGGTTTCTCGGTCCTCCACCCGGCCACCACTTCCTGTACCGCAGAGGATTGCTCCCGGTGGCCCAAGCCCCTCTTCCGGCCCAACGCTCTCTCTTCCTCCCGCACCTCTCTAATCAGCGACTCTATCTGGGGGACAGGGCCTGGTTAAGCCTTCCCATTCCGACCTCCCTTTACTGGTTACTAGCATCTCCCCTGGGGTCAACTCTAGCCCCTCCTCCAGTGTCTCCTCACCTTCATCCTCTGACAGGGTGTGGAGGCCCCCTGGGCGCTGACCATTGCTGACAGTTCCAACGTCCTGATGTCAGCACTCGTACAAACCAACACCCAGCTTCCCTCCATCTCTTTCCTACACCTCCCTGCTACCAGTTCTATCGGCCCCATACCTTTAACCAAACTCAGCCCCCGCACTAACGCACCATCTGAAACGCAGAAATCCACCTCGCTCACCACACACCCATATTGCACCGGTACATCCTCTAAATTACACCAATTTGCAATCTTATCTCTATCCATCTCCACATTACTGGACATGCACGATTTACACAGCTGCTGAAAATTCAATCCCAGATGAGCCCCCACAAATGTAACGCTGAAAGCGATCGGCTGGTGTATGTCTAGGGGAAAATTCGTTCACCCGCCAAACCGCACCTCCCGTATACATGGATTCTGTGAAATGCACACTAATACAAACTCGCACACACAATATTAAGCTCACACCAAGTATGTTTACAGAATACACTTTATAAATCTTACTAGAACTAAGTGATTAATAACGATACAATATATATGAAGGGAAAGAAAATAAAGAAAAGGCACCAAAACTTATCAAAGTTCAGTCAATTAGTGCACATCATTGGAGATCAATCATCAACTCCTCCGACCACTCTTCGCTCCTCTCTGACCTCCATGATCCCCCCTACCTGGGACCACCCTCGATGATCGACCAGCAGTGCCGCACTCGTCCACCTTTCTCACGGTCTTCTTCCCAACTCCCAAGAAGCCTGCGCAATCCCAGCTCCACGACCCACAAGAGAAAATAACATCCAACCCAATTGGTTGACAAATGAATACAATCCCCGTTATCAGCAACTTTAACCCAAACAAGCTTCAAGAAGCTTTGAGAGTGCTCTGCAAGAAAAGCACTCCCTCACCAGTTAGCATAACAAAGAAGCAGTTTTACTTTTAACAAACAAAGAAGCCATTTTGATTAACATACTCAGTACAACTGTTCCTAAACAGACCCTGTCTATCCAGATAATTATATATGTCATCTCGAAGAATACTTTCCATTAATTTACCCACCACTGACGTCAAGCTTACAGGCCGATAATTGCTAGGTTTACTCTTAGAACACTTTTTAAACAATGGAAACACATGAGCAATACGCCAATCCTCTGGCACCATCCCCGTTTCTAATGACATTTGAAATATTTCTGTCAGAGCTCCTGCTATCTCTACACTAACTTCCCTCAAGGTCCTCAGGAAATCCTGTCAGGATCCGGAGACTTATCCACTTTTATATTCTTTAAAAGCTCCAGTACTTTCTTTTACTTCCCAGTCTATGTGTGGAAAATTAAAATCTCCCACAATCACAACCCTGTGCTTACTACAAATATCTGCTACCTCCTTGCAAATTTGCTCCTCCAATTCTCGCTCCCCATTAGGTGGTCTATAATACACCCCTATAAGTGTTACTACACCTTTCCCATTCCTCAATTCCACCCAAATAGTCTCCCTAGATGAGCCCTCTAATCTATCCTACCAGAGCACCACTGTAATATTTTCTCTGACAAGCAATGCAACACCTCACCCTCTTGTCCTTCCGATTCTATCACAGCTGAAGCAACGAAATCCAGGAATATTTAGTTGCCAATCACACCCCTCCTGCAACCATGTTTCACTAATAGCTACAACATCATATTTCCAGGTATCAATCCATGCTCTAAACTCATCCACCTTTCTTACAATGCTCCTAGCATTAAAATAAATGCATTTAAGAAATTCTCCACCTCTTACTCTTTGTTTATCACTGACAGTGCAAACAACTTTACTATCTTCTTTTTCTTCCTTCTCCCATGCATCTGTTTCTACTTTCTGGTTCCCCTCCCCCCTCGTATCTAGTTTAAATCCACTGGAGCCTCTCTAGCAAACCTACCTGCAAGAATATTTGTCCCCCTCCAGTTCAGATGTAAACTGTCCCGCCGGAACAGCTTTCACTTTCCCTGGAAAACTGCCCAATTATCTATAAATCTGAAGCCCTCCCTCCTGCACCATGTCTTCAGACATGTGTTGATCTGCGCTATCTTATTATTTCTAAACCCGTCTGCCCGTGACACTGGTAGCAATCCTGAGATTGCTATCCTGGAGGTCCTGTCCTTTAACTTGGCGCCTAACTCCCTAAACTCACCTTTCAGGACCTCCTCACTCTTCCTACCTACGCCATTGGTTCCTACATGGACCACAACATCTGGCTGCTCACCTTCCCTCTTGAGAATACTGAGAACTCGATCCAAGATATCACGGACCCTGGCACCAAGGAGGCAACAGACCATCCTGGATTCTCGATCTCTTCCATAGAACCTCTTATCTTTCCCCTAACTATTGAATCCTCTATCACTACTGCTCTCCTCTTTTCCCTCCTTCCCTTCTGAGCTGAGGGTCCAGTTTTGGTGCCAGAGATGCAACCACTGCAACTTGTCCGTGGTAGGTCGTCCCCACCAACAGTATCCAAAATGGTATACTTATTATTGGTGGAAACAGCCACAGGGGTGCTCTGCTCATTCTGTCTATTCCCCTTCCCTCTCCTGACAGTCACCCAGCTACCTGTCTCCTGACTCCTAGGGGTGACTATCTCCCTGTAAATTCGGTCAGTTTCTGCCTCTGCCTCCCAAATGATCCGAAGTTCATCCAGCTCCAGCTCCAGTTCTCTAACTCGGTTTGTCAGGAGCTGCAGCTGGATGCACTTTTTACAAGTGTAGTCATCAGGGACAATTGTGCTCACCCTGACTTCCCACATACTGCAAATGGAGCACTGAACTGCCCTAACTGCTGCCTCCATTACCTACCCCTAAGGTAATTAAGTTCATCATTGACTTACCGCACTTGGAGTGAAGTTCATCCTTAGCCTCTGCTCACCGAAGCCTCTCAAGCCAAAGCTTTCCTACTCTGTCTCCCACTACTATGTCATCCGCTCCGTTAATCTGTTCGCTTTTTAACTCTCCCGCTGCCTCACGGGCTGACTTACACGCACTTGCGCAGTCGTGCTCTGTTCAACTGCTGAAGAAAAATGGGATGTTGGCCTTCATTGCTAGAGGGATTGAATTTAACAACAGGAATGTTAGACTGCAACTATATAGGATATTGGTGAGGCCACACCTGGAGTACTGAGTGCAGTTCCGGTCTGATTACTCGAGGAAGGATATAATAGCTTTGGAGGCAATGCAGTGGAGGTTCACCAGGTTGTTTCCAGAGATGAGGGAATTAGACTATGAGGAGAGATTGAGTCGCCTGGGACGATACTAAATGGAATTCCGAAGAATGAAAGGAGATAGGAAAAAAAGATATAAAATTATGAAAGCGACAGATAAGATGGAGGCAGGAAAGTTGTTTCCACTGGTAGGTGAGACTAGAACTAGGGGACATTGCCTCAAGATTCAGGGGAGTAGATTTAGGACGGAGATGAGGAGGAACTGCTTTTCCCACAGAGTGGTGTATCTGTGGAATTCTCTGTCCAATGAGGCAGTGGAGGCTACCTCAGTAAATATATTTAAGACAAGGTTGGATAGATTTTTGCATAGTAGGGGAATTAAGGGTTATGGGGAAAAAGCAGTTAGGTGGAGATAAGTCCATGGCCAGATCAGCTATGATCTTATTGAATGGTGGAGCAGGCTCCATAGGCCAGTTGGCCTTCTCCTGCTCCTATTCCATAGGTTCTTATGTTCTTATAGTCTTCCGTGCTGTCCACTATGCCCCCAGTTGATGTATCATCTGTAAATTTGCTGATGAAGGTTACAACATTATCATCAAGGTTGTTGATAGATTCAAAACAACAACACAGCCAGCACAGAACCTGTAGCACACCACTAGTCTCCAGCGAGTCAACCATCTACTACTATTTCTTGGCTTCACCCGCAAAGCCAGAGCCGAATCCAGTTTACTGCCTCATCGTGAATGCCAAGCAACTAAAATCTCTTGACCGACTTCCCATGTTGGACCTTGTCAAAAGCTTTCCTAATGTCCATGTAGACCATATCCACTGCCTTTCCTACATCACTGCTCCCGGTAACTTACTTGAAAAACTCTATGTAAGATTGGTTGGACACAACCTATCATACACGGACAGAAGAGATTATATCTGGCCCTTTCGAACATTTTCCAATAACTTACACACTACTGATTTCCCTTGATTGTTCCCTCTTGAATTCCTGCTATTCCTTATACTCCTCAAGTAACTTGCTTGTTCCTTGCTGTCTATACCTATTATGCATCACCTTCTCCTCCTTAATCTTTTCAATATCTTCCAAAAAGCAAGCTTCTCTGAACCTGTTATCCTTGCCTTTTATTCTGACAGGAACATACAAACTCTAGACTAACAAATTTGCACTTCAAAGGCAAGCACGCCTTTGACAGAAAACAACCTGTCCCAATCTATACCTGCCTGACCTTTCTGAGGACACCAAAATTAGCTTTTATCCATTTTAGAACCTCAAGCCTCGGACCAGACCTATCCATTCCCATAATTAACAGAAACCAATGGAATTATGATCACTAGTTCCAATGTGGTCACTTACACACATTTCTCTCATCTGCCCACTTGTTCCCTGATAGGAGATCCAGTATCTCACTCTCCAGTGGGGACATATTAAGAAAACTTTCCTGAACACATTTGACGACCTCTATCCTGTCAGGCTACCCAGACGGAATATAAGGTGTTGTTCCTCCAACCTGAGTGTGGCCTCATCGAGACAGTAGAGGAGGCCATGAATATTCCATCTGGGTAGCCTCCTAGCTAATGGCATGAACATTGATTTCTTGAACTTCCGGTAATATCACCCCTCACCATTCCCCATCCCCTTTTCCCTCTCTCACCTTATCTCCTTGCCTGCCCATCACCTCCCTCTGGTGCTCCTTCCCTTTTCTTCCATGGTCTTCTATCCTCCCCTATTAGATTCCCCCTTCACTGGTCCTGTATCTCTTTCACCAATCAACTTCCCAGCTCTTTACTTCACCCCTCCCCCTGCCAGGTTCACCTATCATCTGGTGTTTCTCCCTCCCCTCCCCCACCTTTTAAAACTACTCATCTTTTTTTCTCCAGACCTACCGAAGGGTCTCAGCCTGAACTGTTGACTGTTTACTCTTTTCCATAGATGCTGCCTGACCTGTTAAGTTCTTTGAGCATTTTGTGTGTGCTGCTCTAGATTTCCAGCATCTGCAGATTTTCCCTTGTTTGCAATTGGATTACTGTCTATACAGGTCACATCTTCTCTGGAAGAGAGCTCAGTGATCCAACACTCTGAAACCCTTCCTCCTGCTCCGTCTCCTTAGCCAAGTGTTAAATGTATTATCATCATATTTCTGCCCTCAATACCATGTGGTACAGGTAGCAATCTGAGATCCCAAAACTGGAGGTCCTGTTCTTTTACCCATCACCTTACTCCCTGAAGTCACTCTGTAGGATCTCTTCACCCTTCCTCCTAATGTCATTGGTACCGACATTGACCTCAATATCTGGCTGCTCACCCTTCCACTTACGATACTTGTGGACATGATCCAAGATTTCCCTGATCCCTGCACCTAGGAGGCAACATGAATTCAGGGAATCCTGTCTGTGTCCACAGAAGCTCCTGGCTCTTCCCCTGACTAATGAATCCCCTAATATTACTGCTTGCCCTTTCTTCCCCATTTCCTCTGCTGAGCCACCGAGACAGACTCAGTGCCAAAGACTTGACTGCTGTATCTTCCCTCTTCTAGGTCACCCTCTCCCCTCCTTCATCTGTATTCAAAGAGGTACACAGTACCCCTCCAATGGTCAGTCAGTAGAAGACAAGATGTTTGATTGCACATACAACCTATGATTCACTTTCAAGGACCCTTCTTCTCATGTGCTCGATATTCATCATTATTATTATATTTACTCTTTTCTCTTTTGTACTTCCACAGATCGCTGTCTTTTGCACGTCGCTTTTCATCCTGTTAGGTATGGTCTTTCATTCTGGTCTCTCAGGGTTGTATATGGTGACATCTGTGTACTTTGATAATAAATTTACTTTGACATCGTTAAACGTTTCAGTAGAACAAAATGAAACAATAATAAACACAAGAAATGCTGCAGAGGCTGGAAATCCAAAGCAACACACACAAAATGCAGGAGGAACTCAGCAGGTCAGGCAGCATCTATAGAAGAGAGTGAACAGTCGACTTTTCAGCTCAAACCCTTCATCAGGACAATAACGATGCAGAATAAAGTGCGGAGAGTCCAGTGAGAGTCACCAGTGGGACAGAGGTTCTCCTTGAGCCTGGTTGTATGAGCTTTCAGGTTTCTGCCTGATGGGAGGGGGTAGAAGAGTGAGGGGATGTTCATGGACTGTTCAGAAATCTGATGGCAGAGAAGAAGCTGTTTCTGAATCACTGAGAGGATTATCAGGCTCCTGTCCCTCCTCCCTGATGGTGTTAATGAGAAAGGGAGGACACAGCTTGAGGTCAGGATTGAACCCAGATGATGTGCACTGAGAGACGGCAGATCTACCGGCTGCTCGGCTGTGCCACCTATTAAAGGACATGTGGACAGGTACATGGATAGGAAGCTTCAGATGGATGCTGGCCAAACACGGTCGGATGGGACAAGCTTACACTCAGTGGCTAATTATCTTGGGTACTTTGTGCATTCAAAGATGCTTTTCTACACACTGCTGTAGTAATGTGTGGTTATTTGAGTTACTGTCACCTTCCTGTCAGCTTGAACCAGTCTGGCCATTCCCCACGTGATGAGTCTCATCAATAAGCATTTGCTCCCACAGATCTGCCACTCACTATATGTTTTTATTCTGTTTGTTTTTCACGCCATTCTCTGTGAACTCTACAGACCTGAGCACAACAACCCCGGGAGATCAGCAGTTTCTTAGATACTCAATCCACCCTGTCTGGTACCAACAATCACTCCAAGGTCAATATCACTCAGATCATACTTCTTCCCGATTCTGAAGTTTGGTCTGAACCTCTTGACCATGTCTGTGTGCTTTTATTCATTGAGTTGTTGCCACATGTTTGACTGTTAGATATTTGCCTTAACAAGCAGGTGTACAGGTTTACCCAATAAAGTGGCTGAGTGTAGCTCATGGGTGAGTTGGTCTAAAGGGCCTGTTTCCATGCTGAATTAATCTCTGGTTATCACTCGATTACAGTACCATTGATGTTAATGCTATAGTGAAAATAATGAGCCCATCTCCTTTGTACCATACATTATGTTCAAGTTTAGTCTGAACGGAATGGTAAGGGAACTAGTGGTAAACAGGAACAAAGAGCTTGCTGGAGATATCCCAAACCTGTGTGAATAGAGGGAGAAACCTCATGGTTTCTGTCTGCAAAGCAAGCCAGCTTCGGAACCTCCTGTCAGTTTCAATCCCTTGCTCCAAACCTGCAGCATCACTGAATACTCCTTGGCTTGACCGTTTCTAAACACCATTCCTTTACTCTTCTCCACGATAATCAGCCTCGTTGCTCATAGAGTCAGAGTCATACCACTTAGAAACAGGACCCCCATAATCTACTGATCAGGGGTCAGTGATGGCCCAAGTGCAGAGGGAGAGATACAGACATGGACTGAGCAAAGATTCAAACAGTTTGAAGTACATTTATTATGAACCATCCCTGACTATACAACCCTGAGATTTATCTTCCCAGAGGAATCCATGAAACAAAGGAACACCATGGAACCAGTTCAAAGACACACCAAAATTCAATGTGCAAAAAAAGGATGAAATTGCACAAATGGGAAAAAATGAACAGAAAAAACCAAACAGAATATAAAACATCAAACCTCAGAGTCCTTGAAACAGTCCAGAAATGTTCACTTTAGTTCAGTTCTGATCAACGCTGTGTCATCCATTGACTGCAGGTCGTCAGTGCACCCCATTGGAGTTGATTGGAGCCAGTGCGCCCCATTGGAGTTGATTGGAGCCAGTGCGCCCCATTGGAATTGATTGGAGCCAGTACACTCCATTGGAGTTGATTGGAGCCAGTGTGCCCCATTGGAGTTGATTGGAGCCAGTGCGCCCCATTGGAGTTGATTGGAGCCAGTACACCCCATTGGAGTTGATTGGGGCCAGTGCATCCCATTGGAGTTGATTGGAGCCAGTGCACCCCATTGGAGTTGATTGGAGCCAGTGCGCCCCATTGGAGTTGATTGGAGCCAGTGCACCCCATTAGAGTTGATTGGAGCCAGTGCACCCCATTGGAGTTGATTGGAGCCAGTGCGCCCCATTGGAGTTGATTGGAGCCAGTGCGCCCCAATTCAAATCGCACAAATTAGCAATAAAAAGAGAGTAACTAGAAACCAGAAACACATAACGTGAACTGCAGAGTCCAATCCACAAACAAACCATGTTGACTAAACCTTGTCCAAGACCAAAGCCTCTGGCACCTTTCTCCAGCAGCATCGAGTGAGAGGGTGAGAGAGAAACTCATCAAACGTAGGCAGATGGCCTTGACAGTCATTCGCCTCCTTCCTATATACCATCACCTTCGACTTGACCAACAGCAGTGATGTCCAGCAGTCTTAAACATGGCATTGGAGCTGTGCTTAGCCACACAGACGAAGGTATAAAGTCAGTAAAGTACTGGCATACAATCAGTAAACAGCAGAGAGTTCAATATCAATATACATCAGGTATGGAATCAGTTATAAAACGTAATGATCATCTTTCACCGACAGGACTAATCACCTTGAGGAGGCAAATAAATTAGCCAATGATGGGTAATCATGGTGGTGAAGTTTTGTTGGATTGTCAGGAGGAATGTCAATAAAGATTTTCCCTTGAGTTCTTTAACAGAAATTAATCAAAAATTAGTTCACTAGTTTGGAAGCAAGTTTTTGTAAAAATGTTTATGAACAATCAATATTAAAGCTGCAGAGAGAAAAAAGACACTGGGAGACAGTGGTGGGGGTAGAGAAAAGAATGTGAAAGAGAAAGAGGGAAAATGGGGGAAATGGGAGGAAAGGAGAGAGAGGGGAAAGGAATTTAAATTTAAATTTAGCTCTCGAATTTCAGAATCCCACTCATACATTTTTTGGCAAATACAACATGGGGATTAGCTGCCACTTAGTGTACAGGACTGCAGCACAGAACAGACAATAGTGTAGAAATGACTGGGGCATTCCACACATCCACCACTCTCTGTGTAAAAACCTACCTCTGATACCCCCCCCCCATACTCCCCTCCAATCATCTTAAAATTAATCCCCTCGTATTAGCAATTGCTGCCCTGAGAAATAGGGTGTTCTGTCTGTGCATCTTACTCATTTTTATCAATTCACCTCTCATTCCCCTTCACTCCAAAAGTAAAAGCCCCAGCTCGCTCAACTTTTCAAAACATTTTTTTCATTATCCCTTGTACATCACTCATTTTCAGTCTATATGTAACAGCATTTACCAATTTAATCTACACAAAATTGCAGTGGTCATAGTGTTGCTATACAGCAGTAGTGATACGGGTTGTGACGGTCGGTTCAACAACCAGATGGTTGAAGGAAAGTCTCTGTGGTGAACCTGTGGAGTGAGGTTTCTGTACCTCCTGCCCGACGGTAGCTGCAAGAAGCTGACCTGGCCGTGTTGGTGGGGATCTCTGATGATAAATGTTATCTTTGTGAGACAGAGGATAACATGTCACTACTGCTTTCAACCACTTTGATACATCAATGCTTTGCAGGAGATGCCACAGGAACATAACACGTTTGTGGTGTTAGATTGTGACTACGTTTGAAGTCAGTGCAGAGCAATTTGTTCAGTAACTATGAACAGTGGGTGGGTGGGAAGGAGGAAAGGGTTTGTTTTTTGTTGTTTAGTTACTGTTGTTGTGTTGTTGTTGTTTGTGTTCTACTGCTGTGGGTACGACACGTTGGCACTGTAATGTGTGTAGAAACTTCCCCAACACATCCTCGGACCGTGTTGGTTGTTAACATAAATGATACATTTCCCTGTACGTTTCGATGTACATGTGATGATATTAATAATAGTAACAACCCGTGAGGGGTTTTCTGACCCCGATCGGGCACGTCCCCAGGTGGTGGGCTGGGGAAAGCTCTGCAGATATACAGGGCAGGTGGGAAATAAAATACCACTCACGGACCAAATCAGAAACAGATCCAGGTACGTCTGTACCCAGATAGGACGGAGATCTGATCAGTATCTGTTCCCCACGTTAGGGGCAATTGAAACCAAAAACCTGGCTGTAGGTATAAAAAGCAATACCCTTTCACTTCAGAAATGGAAACATGTCTAGGGAACAGAGTGATACGGCCACGGCCCGGGGATCTCCAGGGCCTCCCTGGAGGTGGTGCTGGGAATGACAGTAAGCGGATTGCTGGTGGTACACTGCTGAATCAATACTTTATAGCACAACATCCCTCCATGCTATACAAGAAAATAATGAAGATGCCAACCACCGAAGCACTGATGAAAATAGAATCACTTCAGCAACTGCTCCACAACTGGATGCTAATAGCAACAACACAGATGCAGAGTCTCCACAGAATGCTAAGGACGAAGCTGAGCTTACAGATAAAATTATCTATATACTTAACATCATACAAACAAAATATATGGGCACTGACCCAACAAAAAGACCCTACCAAACAAAACAAGACATCAACATTTGCAAAAATTGTTAATACTCTCAAGAATATTATATTATCACAATAGTTCAGAAAACTTGCAACATTTGAAGAAGTACACACAATAACATACTGCAGAACATTAACCGCAGTACAGTGCATTGATTCCAAAATAGAGACACTGATTAGTAGAAACCCAAAAGTGAGAGCACTGAAATGTCAGAAAAGGTTAAGGAAGGAAATTGAAACCTTAGCAGCATAAATAACCCGCCTAATAGAGTATATAATGGATAACCTGAGCAAAAAACACTAAGGAAACATACAATCAACCTATAGCTACACTAAAACAAATGCTTGGTACATACAGAGCCAGACTAAATAGATACATGAAATACGCCAGATGAAGAAAACAGAACAATCAGTTCAGGAACACTGAAAAAGGTTTACACAGAAAATTAAAACCAAATTCGACACACCAAAATGCCACCAACACTGGCACAGAATAACTAACTGTTACGAACCCCACAGGTCTTTTACTGAGACTGTTTCTTTAAGAGTGCCTGAGTGAGGCGGGACTATCACGTCAGTCACAGGCTGTCTCAGTCTGGAGAGAGAGAGAGAGAGAGAGAGAGAGAGAGAGAGAGAGAGAGAGAGAGAGAGAGAGAGGAGAGAGAGAGAGAGAGGAGAGAGAGAGAGAGAGAGAGAGAGAGAGAGAGAGAGAGAGAGAGAGAGAGAGAGAGAGAGAGAGAGAGAGAGAGAGAGAGAGAGAGAGAGAGAAAGAAAACTTCCCAATGCCCACAAGGGTGGGTTGATCATCGGCACACAGTGCATAAGGAATGTCTGACTGTCACTTTGTATAATCCATAGGACTGGATTTTGGGATAATTTGTGGACCACTTGTGTAGCCCTTACCTGTGTATGTTGTGTGGTAACCACTGAAAGACAATATTCCTGTGACAGGTCACTTTCGGTGATAATTCGTATGTGGATTTGGAACGTCAGGATGGACAAAATCTACGGCGACTGTTATCTCGTTTTACATGACATGGAACCTGTGGGATACTTCGTACTTACCTTTCCTCTACGTTTCACCCTGCATTACAAATATCTCTCTCACATCATTTATTTTGTGGATTACCTTGGTTGAGTTACTATATTAAGTAGATACTAATAAAGATAGTGCTTTTAACATCAAAACCAGACTCCAGGTGTAATCTATTGCTGCTGGTTCATTTCTAAAACGTTACAGTTCGTAACATAACAAACACAGAGATAATGAACTTTTGGTCTAATATCTGGTCATCAGCATAATGCACAACCAAGAAACAAACTGGATTAGGGAGGCAAAAGGATTGAAGAAATACAATTACCTGAAGTTACAATGGATATGCTAACTGTGGTTATAAATAATACCACACCTCTGGAAAAGTACCAGCAGTGTTCATTTTCAAATTGTAGCATCACACATCTTGCAGCTAATTGTCATTCACTGAGATAAGCACAATATACTTACAGAAGAGCACAACAGACACCATAAGGGCATGAAAGGATGTAAAGTACAACTGATAACAGATTCTGTAATTCTAAATCAAGCCTGGAGGAAAAGCAGAGATCTTTCGTGTTATTATATTGACTACCACAGAGCATTTGATTCTGTCCCACACTCATGGTTAATAGAAGTTCTTAATAAATATAAACTACACCCAGTACATGTGATGATACCACATATGATGAACCACTGGTGAACTATCATCACTCTATCCATCAACCAAAAAAAACAAAATAAGCAAAGGCATTTTTCAAGGTGACTCTCTGAGCCCACTATGGCTTTGTCTAGCTTTAAACCGTCTCTCTAATTTACTGAATCAGATGAAAATAGGGCATTAAATCAGAAACAACCTAACAATTTACACCTTCTATACATGGACAATTTGAAATTACACGCTCCTTCATCAGTAAAGCTAAAGCAATTAATTCAAATAGTAGAACTATTTTTGAAAGATAAAAACGTGAACTTTGGACTAGATAATTGCAGAACATTAAACATAAAGAAAGGTGCAATAGAGATAGAACAATATAAAAAAGAGCAGCAGGATACAATACAACCAATGGATGAGTATAAAACAAGTATTTGGAATATCAACAAGTAAAGAAAATAGAACATAGCGTGATAAAGGAAAAACTTTTGATAGAATTTGCTTTGAGGCTAAAATAATCTGCCAAACAGAGCTCAATAGTAAAAATATAACAAAGGCAATATAATACCCCAGTTATGATTTCTACTGCTATGCTGGAGGTATTTCACTTCAGTAGTTTTTTGCAAAAGCAGTGTGCCCTGCTGGTAGAATGTTTTAGTTTTGGCTAAAGGTAAGAAGCCCTTCTGTTCAGCTTAAGAATGTTGTGTCAGCCAATCAGGATGGTGGGTATGGAGAAAGTTCTAGAGAGAGCGGAGAGAGGGAGTTTTGTGAAGGACAGTAGTTTGGGGTCTTTTGGTGGGAACTACGGAGTGGACATAAGGGGAGATGCTACAGAATGTCATGGGAAGGAGAATCCCTGTTACAAGAAGTACATTGTACAGATGAATGGCTCCAAGGAAGAAGGGCCAATACCAAGAACAGGAGGAGGAAGAGGAATAACAGAGATAAAAAATTTCAACAACACTCAGATTATACTTCAAAGGATATATTTTCACCAATGAAAATTTGATTCAGCAGTCCACATGAGGATATGCAATTCTGATACGAATTAGACTCTCTCAAACTTAAATGAAAGCACAACCCAGAAAAATGAAGAAATTATCACCATAGAAGTAAAAGTTAACCTGAGCAGACGAGATGTCAGCGAGCAAGCGTCGAACGCCTGGCTCCGAGGTGGAGTTCTCTTCCCAGAAACAGAAGGGTTCCTTGTGGCAATTCAGGAACTGGTAGCTAGCACAAAACAATGATCAAAAATACATAATTAAACAGCAACAAATTCAAGATGGCAAATGCAAAAGAGGGAAAATAAAAACCAGAAACATTTGACCATGTTACAGGATTCTGCAGTAGTTTAACTCAGTTTGATTACTTACATAGGCACAATTAAGTGGCAAACATTCACTAAAATCTTGCTTTAAAATGCAAACTTAACTAATTTGCTCTGTGTGTATCTTCTGTATCTCTTTCTGCTGTCCCTGTTCTAACAGCTCAGCGCCTGCTTTTTAATCTTTGATTTCGTATTTGCTTCCGGCCTCTTGAATCTGGGCTGATGACCGTGGGTGTGGTGAGGAACTGTTCTCCCACAACTCTGCAACAGCCTCCTTCCTGCATCTGCTGCGTGTTATTGAGTTCTGTGTCAATGTTTCCCAGAAAGGCCCTTCATTTAGAAGAATGGAACTGATAAACAAAGACGAGAGCTAATCTGCTCACCTCCATCCATTCTGTGGAGAAGGAACCTACAGCAGTCCTGGCACAGGTTGAGGACCTCCTTTCCTGATTGAGTCTTGATTAAGGGTTTTGACCTGAAATGTCGACTGTTTACTCTTTTCCATAGATACTGCCTGGCCTGCTGAGTTCCTCCAGCATTTTGTGTGTGTTACTTTGATTTTCAGCATCTGCAGATTTTCTCTTGCTTATCATTCTCCCTCAATTGCCACAGTTCTGGGTATCTCCACTGGATATCTGTAGCGTTCCTATTTACCACTAGTTTCCTTACCATTCCTTTTTTTGATTTAGTGCAATCATGAACAATAGCCAGATCAGAAATGCTGATCAAGTCAACTAGTTCCCAAAGAGAACTCTGATAGGCCAATCTGATAGTTTACTGCTGCTCAGCGATAGGACATGAAAAATCATGGATACAATTAAGAAATATTAAAGAATAGTAGAAATACTGGAGTCATGATGAAGTCTGTTGGAGGGAGACATTTATACACATGCTGTCCTCCATAATTCAGAGAGATTGAAGGGTAAGTTTACAGGGTGACAAAATATGACAGGAGCACTTGGAACTAAAAATTAATCCTTACCGGGAGAAAACAGCACCTGATCTTTCCGCACTGTTCTCCAGCAGTTTAAGGACTAAGTCCAGCTGGAACATAACTCACAAGTGCTCTTGAAGGTCAGGTATTAACCCCACCTGCCAACAACCAAGCATTGCCATCCTGGTCCCCTTCATGATAGCTTATGAAGAAGCATGTGACATCCCTCCCAGAGGTGATCGGTGTTGGTGCACTCGACTCTTTTGAAGGCTTGGACCCCATCGTCGCAGGTGTTTCAACCACTGCATCTGGAAGGCTGTTCCAAATTCTGATAGCACAGTGAAGGAAGCTTCTATCCAGTGTGTAGGTACTCACATTAGGCATAGAAACAGCATGAGCAGGCATAGACAAACTTGATCATGTGGTGTGCCGTCTCTCATAAGATGACGGTCTGCGGGGCTGTGGCTGGTGTGCATTTTGTATAGCACAGTAGCTGCAGTAACCTGTCGTTTGTGGTGTAAGCTACTGACGGCTAGCTTCTCATGAGCTGTGGCTTCATCCACAACTGTAATCCTGAGAGCCTTTCTGTGAAGGGAATCAAGCTGACTGAGGACACTCTGTGAGGCATTCATCCATGATAAACAGGCATTCATCCATGATAAACAGGCATTCTCCACGATACCTCGTACCTGGGCTTTGTAAACCGTGGCTCTGCCCTCTTTGTTTAGTTTGGATGCTACTTTCCACAGAGCTCCAAGCCTTTGTCCAGCCTTGTTTGAAATAGTGGGAAGGTGTTTATCCCACACCAACTTGCTGTCAATGTTAACACCAAGGATTACTAGCTCCTTCTTTAAATCCAGCTTGCAGTTCCCAAAATGCAGATCGGGGGTGGATGGATTCCTCTTTCTAGACATCACCGTCGCCTTGCACTGAGTAGGCTCAAAGGTGACATTCCAGTCGTCTGCCCAGGCTTTCATCCTGTCAGGCCCGCTGTCACTGGATGACTCTCTCCTGCTCTAATTGGTGAAATAGTGTGAGTCATCAGCGTACAGGTATAGCTCATTACTGCATTCATCAATGAAGTCACCAATAAAGATGGAAAACAGAGGTGGCCCAAGTATTGAACCCTGTGGTACAGATGAATTGATGGTTGAAGAATCAGAGGCCTGACCAGAGATAACAACTTTGATGGTCCGTCCATGAAGGTGGATCTGCAGCTTTCCAGATATCCCTTTGGATCTCAGCTTAACACAGAGTCCATTTTGCCAGACCTTGTCAAGTGCTCCTTTGATATCCAGGGCTATGACACACAATTCTCCACCTTTGTCTAAGGAGGTGTTCCACGTTTGAGATAAGGTGCTGAGGAGATTGGCTGTACTGTGATCAGGTCTAAATCCATACTACATACCTGAAGTTAAGTAGGTAGTTCTGAACTTGTTTGTGGACTGCTGCTTCCATTACCTTGCTGATGACACTGAGTAAGGATATGGGGCGGTAATTTGTAGGATCAACTCTGGAATTCCGCTTGTGTACTGGTGTTACTGATGCTATTTTCCACTGTTCTGGGAATACATCACTCAAGAAGCATAGCTGGAAGAGGTGACAGAGAGGGCGTGCAAGTTCTGCACTGAATTCCTCTAAGACTCTGGTTGGAATCTGGTCAGGGCCCGATGCTTTATCAGGTGGAAGCTGTTGCATAATTTTCCTGATGTCTTTAGGTTTGAAGATGATTTTGTTCAGCGAGGTAGTAGTAAGCAGCTTGACATCTGGTGGCTGGTCATTAGCATTTGTGAGCCGACATTTATCTGCGAAAGTCTGACAGAAAACATTGGCCTTATCCTTTGCTGTTGTATGTACAGACCCATTGTGCTCAATGACAGGGATGTCAGAGTGGCCTGTTCTTCCAAAGAGGGAGTTCACAACATTCCACCACTTCTTGCTGCTAAGCTTACCAGTCATCTTTGAGTTAGATGTTATGGTTTCTTCTGGCCGGTCTCTCTGCTCAACTGTATGACTGCCTAGCCCGTGCAAACTTCTCCTTATTAGCAGGAGTGTTGCACTTCTTTAGACAGCGGTAGAGACGACGTTTCTTCTTTGCTGCTCGTCTGCACTTGTCATCAAACCATACTTTGTCGCCAGTCTTCTTAGTAACAATTTTGCTGGGAATGTGAATGTCCATGGCCTCACAAATAACTTCTGTAAGCTTGGTGCAAGCCTTCTCAGGGTCCTTGTCTTCGAGAATGCTAGACCAGTCAGTTGATGAAAGATGACCATGCATATCCCAAAAGTTGGCTTTGTCGTAACACCAAACTTTCCTCTTGTATGGCTGGTCACGGTAAACTGGAACATCCAACTTCACTAGCACGGGGTTATGGACTGAAGAACCCACTTGAGCCGTAGTTGTTGCCTAAGTGGGTAGGTCCGTCATAACAAGATCAAGGATATACTCCCCCCTTGTTGGATCGGGCACAATCTGCTGCAGAACAAGACTATCAGCTAGTTGCAGTGTGCACCAACCAGCATTGTCAGTTGTTCGGCTGCCCAGCCAGTCTTGGTGATGGACGTTGAAGTCCCCTATAAGCATCACAGACTGTGCACTGAACTCTGTCAACCTGGGGAAGGTGTTACTGTCCAGGTATTGGAGGACGTCATTGTCGGCTCTAGGAGGTCAGTAGACGGCACCAATTAGTAGTTTCTGTGATTGAAGAACCACGGTGAACCACATGAGTTCAAGGTCTTTCGGATCTCTCCTCAGGTTATGGTGTATTACAATACCCTCCAAGCAGTAAACAGCAATACCACCTCCCGATGTTCCCTCCTGATCTCTGTGGCAACACGTTGAGTAGCCAGGGATGGTAATGCAGTCCGCTCCACCTGGGACTGATGAGTCGAGGAATGTTTCAACAACAATAATGGTTGAAGGTTTCTCTTCAGTGCAAAGGTTAGCAAGTTCACCTATATTTGTTTGGAGTCCACGTGTGTTTACCTCCATGATTTGCAGTTCTTATCACACAGTCGATGGGTAGGCGTGGGTCGTTTCCGTTTAGACCCATCCGTTTAGATTTGTAACTCATAGCAAGTACATAGGACAGGCACAAGGGTCACTAGCCCCTGTAACCCCAGACACACACCTGAGTGGTGCGGCGGAGGGAGGTGCTATGCGTGACCTGATCTGAAAGCATCATGTTGACTCATAACAGATTGTGTTCATGGTGGAACAGCTTGGTCAAGGATGGGGTAATCAGCACTGATGGACAAATTATACCTCCAATACCCCAACATTCAGACTAAACTTGAATATAATGTATGGTACAAAGGAGGTGGGCTCATTATTTTCACTATAGCATCAACATCAATGGTACTGTAATTGAGTGATAACCAGAGATTAATACAGCATGGAAACAGGCCCTTTAACCAACTCACCCATGAGCTACACTCAGCCACTTTATTGGGTAAACCTGTACACCTGCTTGTTAATGCAAATATCTAACAGTCAAACATGTTACAACAGCTCAATGAATAAAAGCACACAGACATGGTCAAGAGGTTCAGACCAAACATTCACTAAAATCTTGCTTTAAAATGCAAACTTAACTAATTTGCTCTGTGTGTACTTTCTGTACCTCTTTCTGCTGTCCCTGTTCTAACAGCTCAGCGCCTGCTTTTTAAACTTTGCTTTCAAATTTGCTTCCGGCCTCTTGAATCTGGGCTGATGACCGTGGGTGTGGTGAGTAACTGTTCTCCCAAACAGCCTTCTTCCTGCATCTGCTGCACGTTATTGACTTCTGTGTCAATGTTTCCCGGAAAGTCCCTTCATGTGGAAAAACGAAACTGATAAACAAAGACGAGAGCTAATCTGCTCACCTCCATCCCATTCTGTGGGAAGACATGTCCTTTAATCGGTGGCACAGCCGAGCAGCCGGTAGATCTGCCGTCTCTCAGTGCACATCATCTGGGTTCAATCCTGACCTCAAGCTGTGTCCTCCCTTTCTCATTTACACCATCAGGGAGGAGGGACAGGAGCCTGATAAACCTACTCAGTGATTCAGAAACAGCTTCTTCTCTGCCATCAGATTTCTGAACAGTCCATGAACATCCCCTCACTCTTCTCCCCCCTCCCATCAGGCAGAAACCTGAAAGCTCATACAACCGGGCTCAAGGAGAACCTCTGTCCTACTGGTGACTCTCACTGGACTCTCCGCACTTTATTCTGCATCGTTATTGGCCTGATGAAGGGTTTGAGCTGAAAAGTCGACTGTTTACTCTTTTCCATAGATGCTGCCTGACCTGCTGAGTTCCTCCTGCATTTTGTGTGCGTTGCTCTGGATTTCCCGCCTCTCAATAGGTTTCAATAGGTCAACGGGTACATTCAATGTCAGAGAAATGTTTACAATATACATCCTGAAATTCCTTTTCTTCGCAAACATCCACGAAAACAGAGGAGTGGCCCAAAGAATGAATGACAGTTAAATGTTAGAACCCCAAAGCCCCCCCCCCCACGCACAAGCAGTAGCAAAGCAACAACCCTTCTCCCCACCCCCACCAACAAAAAAGCATCAGCACCCCCCACCGAGCACTCAAAGGTGCAGCAAAGCATCAATAAAGACACGGACTTGCAGTACCCCATAAAATACTCGTTCACCCCGGTATTCGACATACCACAGGCTCTCTCTCTCCCAATAAGGGAAAAGAAGTTGCCCACGTTTCACATCGACAGGAGTCCTCGGTAGTGGTCCCCTGCGGTGAAGTGACCACAGATAGCCTGCCCCGGGGAGTGGTAGAGGAGATTGTGGCAGAGTTGTGAACTGAGATGTCCCGATTGTTATCGGTGGGTCAGGCCCTCCCGTGTGGCGGAGCTGATAGGGAGGCAACCCCCTAAGGGACGGACTATGCAGAGGGCTGCTAGCAGCCGGTGTCCCATGAGTAGGGGAATGGCTGGCATTGTGTGTTATAACTGGTGAATTGGGGCACTTCAGGCAGGAGTGTGAACGACGGGAAACCCCTCAGAGAGTGAGCCCCCGGGTACTTAAGCAGAGAGAGACAGTGAGAAAATTTAAGAGACCCAGTAAGGGGATGGCCTGGCGCACTGTGGGTAAGACATTCCCAGCAAACTATCAAGGAACACCCTGAAGCAAAGAACCATATTTCCGAAGGCTTAGTGTGGTCAAGCTCCAGTGTATCGCTACAGATAGAGGGTATTTATGCTGGAGCCATACTCGACACAGGGTCACAGGTCACTTTGCTGTACCGTTCGTTTTACAACCAGTATTTGACACATTTACCATTGACATCACTCAGTGCACTAGCGGGGTCCTAGTGTGAGCGACTATCCATATGATGTTTATTTAGCAGTGCTTTTAATTCCCTTTTTCCCGTGTTTTACTGGGCTCCTTGATTAAGGCACCTGACTCTCATCCAAAACGGCAGCATAAGACCTCCAGCTGACAGCTGCTCGGCGGTGGACCGTCACCTCGGCCAGTGGGGCAATGCACGTCCTGGGCCGCCCAGAATAGTGGACTAAATTGCTTCGGTGCCTGGGGTGCTCTGGGAATTCTGTCGTTTTCGTGTCCAGCTGAGAATTGCTGACCGTTTGCCACTACTCAGAGCCACAATACATATAGTCTGTCATTGTTTAGTTTGGTTGTTCCATGTCCAAGTTCGAGTCCACTTTCTGTGTCCAAGTTCAAGTCCACTCTCCATGTCCAAGTCAAGCCCAGGTCCAGGCTCAGTGTCCAAACTCTGTGTCCAGGCTCCTCCTGTTTGTTATCCGCGTATTCATCCAACTCGATCTCCGTGCCTGTGTCCCGCACTTGGGTTCACTGCAGTCGCCCATTGCAACATTTGTAGGGTTTTCAGTTCAAAGGCTTTGGTGTTCCTATACCAGGCCGTGATGTCAATACACTCTCCAGTACACATTGATAGAAAACAATAAACTCAACTTGAAGACCAGAGTATTTCGCCCACTGCTCTACTCTATCCAAACCCATGACTGTGTGACTAGGCAGAGCTCAAATGGCATCGATAAATTTGCTGATGAAACAACTGTTGTTGGCAGAATTTCATATGGTGATGAGGAGGCATACAGGAGCGAGATATATCAGCTAGTTGAGTGGTGTCACAGCAACAACCTTGCACTCAATGTCAGTAAGACCAAAGAACTGATTGTGGACTTCATGAAGGGGAAGAGGAGGGAACTTACACCAGTCTTCATAGAAGGATCAGAAGTGGAAAGAATGAGCAATTTCAAATTCCTTGGTGTTAATATCTCTGAGGATCTAACCTGGACCCAACATATTGATGCAGCTACAAAGACACGACAACGACTATATGTCATTAGGGGCTTGAGGAGATTTGGTATGTCACCAAAACACTTGTAAATTTCTACAGATGTACCATGGAGAGCATTCTGACTGGCTGCATCACCGTCTGGCATGGGGTGGGGTGGGAGGGGGAGAATCTACTGAACAATATCGAAGTAAGCTGCAGATCTATAAACTTCGTCAGCTCCATCATGGGCACTAGCTTCTGTAGTTTCCAGAACATCTTCAAGGAGAAATGCCTCAAAAAGGCGGCGTCCATCATGGAGGACCCCATCAGCCAGGACACGCCCTCTTCTCATTGCTACAATCAGGGAGGAGGTACAGAAGCCTGAGGGCACACACTCTGTGATTAAGGAACAGCTCCTTCCCCTCTAAATATTGAGAAGTTCAGGAACAGTAATTACCCCTCAGACCATCAGGCTCTTGAACCGGAGGGGATAACTTCACTCAACTTCACTCGCCCCATCACTGAACTGTTCCCACAACCTACGGACTCACTTTCAAGGAGTCTTCATCTCATGTTCTGGAATCTTATTGCTTAGTTATTATAATAATAATTATTATTACTATTATTATTTATTTTTTCTTTCTTTTTTTGGAATTTATTTTGTATTGAAGTTCATCATCAAGCATACATTTCCATAAGATGTATTTCAGACATTGTACATATATATATTCGTATTTGCCACAAGTCTCCACATAATATTTATTTGAAGTATACATTTATAGAAAAGAGAGCAGAGAAAGAACAAGCAAAAGGAGAAAACTATGTACAAGTAGGGAGTGTTCTTTATTTTTACAACATATTCATTGATTTGTGAGAATAAAATCAGGCTTATGAGGTGTTATGTAGTTAAACCATTTTCCCCAGTATGAATCAAATTGTTCCAGCTTATGATTAACAGATGCTGTTATCTTCTCCATTTTGTAAATGTCCATTGTAATTTCCATCCATGCGTTTAAAGTTGGGCTCTCCTGTGATAACCATTTCCTAGTAAGAGTCTTTTTACCAGCCACCAACAGTATATTCATTAAATATTTATCCCTTTTCAACCATTCCTGAGGTATATACCCAAAATATGTAGTCTTACTCTCTAAGGGTATTTCACATTTAAAGATGTCTTGTAGGGCATTGCGTATCCCCCTCCAATAGTCTTTGATAACAGGGCAGTCCCAAAAAATATGATAATGATTTGCATTTTGATTTCTACAATTTCTCCAGCAAACAGGGAGGTTACTATCATAATGGGATTTCTGAGAGGGTATAATAAAATATCTTGATGCACCATCAATAACTCTCGGAGACGGGAGGTGAATGATAGGCTTTTATTAGCAGCAAGAGACCACCACACAACATCCTGGAGACTGAGGGGGAAGCAGTGCCTCCAATCACCTTTATACAGGGGTCTGTGGGAGGAGCCACAGGAGCAGTCAGCAGAGGGGCGTGTCCAGACAGGTATACGTAGTTTACCACATATCTTATCAAGTTTTTCCACCCGAACTCCCTCCATTTCTGTGAACTGGTACACTTCCATTGATATCTCCATATTATTGTCCATTCTTCCTCAGATATAATTATCCCTCCTTCCTTCTCCCATTTTGTTTTAATGTATGAAGTCAAATGTGTTTTAAGATTTAACAAACCCTTATACACACTTGAAATGATTCTACTACCATTATTTGAATTATATGCTTTTCTAAATAGCTCTATCAAACATGTACTTGCCTTGGTTACATTTTTAGCTGTCCTATTAACATAATGTTGCATCTGTAAATACCGATAAAAGTCTTGTTTTTCTAACAAGTGTTTCTCTTTAAGCATTTCAAAACTGAACAGTGTTCCTTCTTTCATTATGTTGCAAAGAACTGTTATTCCTTTAGCTGTCCAGTCTTTAAATCTAGCATCCAGTTTATTCAGTGTAAAATCCAAGTCATATGCACACCATATAAGAATTGCTTTGTGGAGACCTCGTCTGTCTGTAAATGGAGTAGCTGCAGTTTTTGTGCTGCTCCCAGTTTTGTTCCTCTCCCCCTAGTTTAAACTTCAAATTTAAATCTTTATTTGCTGATTCTTGAAGGGGTACAATATGTCTTGGAGGAGTGGGAAGAACTTGTCTGAACCTAGTGATAAAGGCAGTGGGAAAGGAAAGATGCAAAAGGAAAGATCTGATGAAATGCCATTGTGGGCTGAAGATATGGCTCAGACACTGAATTCAATTAAAGATCAGAATGGTTCAATTAAAGACCAACTGGAAAAGAATAGTAATAAAATGATGTCATTTCTGGAAAACTTAAAGACCTAGAAACACAAGTTATTACACATGAAGAGGAATTGAAGGTAACTAAGCAAATATTGCTTGAAACTATAACTCGTTTGGAAAGATGTCAAAATAAGATTATAGACCTGGAAACTAGATCTTGTTGAAGGAAAACACGAATTTTCAGGTTGCAGGAAGAAGCCGAAAATGGAGATTTAACTGCTTACTTTGGTAAGCTTTCTCATACTTTGTTTCCTACTATATTATCACAGCCTCCTGCTACAGAAAGAGCACACACAGAGCTTTTACTTCGAGATCTAAAGATCCAAATAAACCAAGGTCTGGTCTGGTTTGTTTTCATCATTCTAAAATTAAAGATCAAATAATGCGACAGACAAGAAAACAGAGAGTTTTTAGATTTGAGGAATCTGAGCTCCGTTTTTATGAGGATTATCCGAAGGAGGTAATGAAACAAAGATCAAAATTTGCTTTGGTAATGAAACAGGCATACGATAAGAAACTGTTCCCCTCTTTGCGTTACCCAACAAGAATTAAAGTTTTTCCTCCTAATTCTCCTCCTCGTACTTTTTTTGATCCTAAAGTTGCACTGGCGTTCGTTCAAACTATACCCGCTGTGACTGACGATTGAACTGTATGGAAGACTGCTTGGTTATCTGCATGTTATTAGCATTTTGGAAAGAAGATTAATGAAGGCTATTTGGACATTTCATTGAGAGACTATTAAAGGAAGATAAGGGGACTTGTTCATCATTGCATATCATTGGTTTTTTTGGAAAGAAGATTTATGGTTCAAGTATGACTGTTTGAATGGTTATCCGGACATTCGACTGAGAAAAAGAAGATAAAGGGACTTGTTCCTTTAACCTAATATCTGATTTCATGTTTTTGTTGTTTCTTTCTTAATTAATTAATTTGTAGTTTTTCCTACTAATGGGGCTTTTTTAATATATACTTAGGTTCAATTACTTATATAATATTACTAGTTAGTATTTTTGAAAATTTAGTTGGGTTAAACATACTATTGACCTTTATTTTGCTTTTTTGCTCTTTTTTTGGAAAAACTTTGTTGATCTGTTATTAAACACTATGCTTAGGTTTTTCTAGGTAATATATTTTAGATCTTAATAATTGCTTATTTTTAAAAATTTCTTTTCAATATATTAGTATGTTTTTATATATTTATTTATTTATTATACTTTATTATACCAAACAACTGATACTAGAGCATACAATCATCACAGTGATATTTGCTTCGCGCTCCCTGAAGTACAAGTCAAAGTAAATATAATAAAAATTTTAATTATAAATCGTAATTAGAAAATAGAAAAGGGAAAGTAAGGTAGTGCAAGTCAGGTCCGGATATTTGGAAGGTACGGCCCAGATCCGGGTCAGGATCTGTTCAGCAGTCTTATCACAGTTGGAAAGAAGCTGTTCCCAAATCTGGCTATACGAATCTTCAAGCTCCTGAACCTTCTCCCAGAGAGAAGTGGGGCAAAAAGTGTGTTGGCTGGGTGGGTCTTGTCCTTGATTATCCTGGCAGCACTGCTCCAACGGCGTGTGGTGTAAAGTGAGTCCAAGGATGGAAGATTGGTTTGTGTGATGTGCTGGGCTATGTTCACGATCTTAACCATATAACCATATAACAATTACAGCACGGAAACAGGCCATCTCAGCCCTTATAGTCCATGCCGAACGCTTACTCTCACCTAGTCCCACTGACCCGCACTCAGCCCATAACCCTCCATTTCTTTCCTGCCGTAAGAAATGGAACTACATATACCTGTCTGGACTGCTCCTGTGGCTCCTCCCACAGACCCCTGCTGACTGCTTCTGTGGCTCCTCCCACAGACCCCTGTATAAAGGCGATTGAGGCCTGAGCCCGGCCTCATTCTCCAGGATGTAGTGTTGTTCATTCTTCCAGTCAATAAAAGCCGATACCTCGCTTCTTATGTCTCAGAGTGAGTTATTGATGGTGCATCAATACCTATCCAATTTTACTTTAAACAACAATACCATATAACTAGGGCTGCAGAGAGGTCTTTAAACTAACTAGTGGGGGGGAGGATTCTAGAGAGCAAATAATTAAAAAGACAATGGAGAAGGTAATGGATGTAGGTAAAAGTGGAGGAATAAAAAGACAGAGTGTATCAGGAGGGGAAAGAATGTACAGAGATAAGCGTAAAGTTGTACAAAAGGAAAAGGTAGGAAATAAGTGTCAAACATATTTGAAAGTCCTTTATTTGAATGCACATAGTATTAGGAATAAAATTGATGAGTTGATGGTACAAATAATTACGTATGGTTATGATATTGTGGCAATAACGGAAACATGGCTGCAGGATGACCAGGACTGGGAATTAAACATACAAGGGTATTCGACAATTAGGAGAGACAGGCAAGAAGGAAAAGGAGGTGGGGTGGCTATGTTAATAAAGCAAGAAATCACTGCAATAAAGCAAAATGATATTGGCTCAAAGGATCAGGATAACGAAACAATTTGGGTAGAAATAAGAAATAGTAAAGGGAAAAAAGCAGTGGTGGGAGTAGTCTATAGGCCTCCAAACAGCTGTAACTCAGTTGGTCGGAGCATAAATCAGGAAATAGTTGGGGCTTGTAATAAGGGAACAGCTATAATTATGGGGGATTTTAACTTTCATATTGACTGGACTAATCAAGTCGGACACGGCAGCCTTGAAGAAGAGTTTATTGAGTGTATTCGGGATGGGTTCCTTGATCTGGTCCTGTGTAATGAGACAGGACTAATAAAAAATGTCCTAGTAAAGGATCCCCTTGGAATGAGTGACCATAACATGGTCAAATTCCATATTCAATTAGAGGATGAGAGGGTTGGATCTCAAACAAACGTACTGAGCTTAAATAAAGGAGACTATGATGGTATGAGAGTGGAATTGCTTAAGATGGATTGGGAAAATAGATTAAAGGGTAGATCGGTACTTGATCAGCGTTGTATATTTAAGGAGTTATTTTACAACTATCAAGAAAAATATATTCCACTGAAGAAAAAAGGGTGTAAAAGAAAAAATAGTTATCCGTGGCTAAGTAAAGAAATAAAGCAAAGTATACGACTAAAAAGAAAGTTATATAAGGTAGCTAAATCTAGTGGGAAGATTGAAGATCGAGAAGCTTTTAAAGATCAGCAGCAAATAACAAAAAGATTGATTAAGAAGGGGAAGATAGATTATGAAAGTAAATTGGTGAAAAACATAAAAGCAGATAGTAAGAGTTTTTATAGTTACATAAAAAGAAAAAGGGTGACTAAAGTAAATGTTGGTCCCCTAGAAGATGAGACCGGGAAACTAATGGTAGGGGACATGGAGATGGCGGAAACGCTGAACATATATTTTGTATCAGTTTTTACAGTAGAGGACACTCAAAATATCCCAACACTGGATAAACGGGGGCTCTAGGGGGAGAGAAGCTAACTACGATTCAAATCACCAAGGAAATGGTACTTGATAAATTAATGGGACTGAAGGTGGATACATCCCCTGGACCGGATGGCTTGCATCCTAGGGTCTTAAGGGAAGTGGCGGTCGGGATTGTGGATGCATTAGTGATAATTTTTCAAAACTCGCTGGACTCGGCAATGGTTCCAGCAGATTGGAAAAATGCTAATGTAACTCCTTTATTTAAAAAGGGCAATAGACAGAAGGCTGGGAATTATAGGCCAGTTAGCCTAACATCTGTGGTTGGCAAAATGTTGGAATCGATAATTAAGGAAACAGTAACAGGGCATTTGGATAAACATAGCTTAATAGGACAAAGTCAGCATGGCTTTACAAAAGGGAAGTCATGTTTGACAAATTTGTTGGAGTTCTTTGAGGACATAACATATAGGGTAGATAAAGGGGAACCAGTGGATGTGGTGTATTTGGACTTCCAAAAGGCATTTGACAAGGTGCCACACCAAAGATTATTACTTAAAGTAAAAAATCATGGGATTGGGGATAATATTCTGGCATGGGTGGAGGATTGGCTTTCTAACAGAAAACAGAGAGTTGGGATAAATGGTTTATTCTCAGACTGGCAGTTGGTGACTAGTGGTGTTCCACAGGGGTCGGTGTTGGGACCCCAACTCTTTACAATCTACATTAATGATTTGGAGAAAGGGACTAAATGCAACGTATCGAAGTTTGCTGATGACACAAAGATGGGAGGGAGTGTAATGAGTGCGGAGGACATTGAAACCCTGCAGGGGGACATAGATAGGCTGAGTGATTGGGCAGACATTTGGCAGATGAAATATAATACTGACAAGTGTGAGGTCTTGCACTTTGGCAGGAAAAATAATAGAGCAAGTTATTATCTAAATGGAGAGAAACTGGAAAGTGCTTCTGTGCAAAGGGATCTGGGGGTCCTGGTGCAGGAAACACAAAAAGTTAGTATGCAAGTGCAGCAGGTGGTCAAGAAGGCCAATGGAATGCTGGCTTTTATTGCTAGGGGGATGGAGTATAAGAACAGGGAGGTCTTACTGCAGTTGTACCCGGTATTGGTGAGACCACACCTGGAGTACTGTGTGCAGTTCTGGTGTCCATATTTAAGAAAGGACATACTGGCTCTCGAGGCAGTGCAGAGAAGGTTCACTAGGTTAATTCCGGGGATGGGTGGGTTGATGTATGATGAGAGGTTGAGTAGATTGGGATTCTACTCATTGGAGTTCCGAAGAATGAGAGGCGATCTTATTGAAACATATAAGATTGTGAAGGGGCTTGATCGGGTGGATGCGGGGAGAATGTTCCCAATGATGGGTGAAACTAGGACTAGGGGGCATAATCTTAAAATAAGGGAATGCCGTTCCAGGACTGAGATGCAGAGAAATTTCTTCACTCAGAGGGTAGTGGGGCTGTGGAATTTACTGCCCCAGAGAGCTGTGGAAGCGACTACACTCAATAAATTCAAAACGGAGATAGACATTTTCCTGGATAAAAATGGCATTAGGGGATACGATGAGCGAGCAGGTAAGTGGACATGAGGCTAGATTTAGATCAGCCATGTGATCTCCTGGACCAGTTTTCGATAGCCTGGATGGGTCGGAGAGGAATTTTCCAGATTTTTTCTCCTCAATTGGCAACTCGGTTTTTTCCCCCCGGGTGATCACATGGGTTTGGGCGGGATGAATAATAAAATAAAATGGGCGGCATGGTGCCCTGTTGGTTGGCACTGTTGCCTTGTGGGATTCGGTGAAAACTAGAGTTAAGATTGGATCAGCCATGATCTTGTTGAATGGCGGAGCAGGCTTGAGGGGCCGATTGGCCTACTCCTGCTCCTATCTCTTATGTTCTTATGTTCAAACCTGCCTCTACCACTTCTACTGGAAGCTCGTTCCACACAGCTACCACTCTCTGAGTAAAGAAATTCCCCCTCGTGTTACCCTTAAACTTTTGCCCTCTAACTCTCAACTCATGTCCTCTTGTTTGAATCTCCCCTACTCTCTGCAGCTTCTTCTGGTCTTGGACAGGACAACTTCCATACCAGGTTGTGATGCACCCCAGAAGAATGCTTTCTACGGTGCACCTATAAAAATTTTAAAAATTATAAAAGTTTTAGTGGACAGGCCAAATTTCTTCAGCTTCCTCAGGAAGTAAAGGCGCTGGTGGGCTTTCTTGGCAGTGGACTCTGCTTGGTTAGACCAAGTCAGGTCATTTGTGATATTCACCCCGAGGAACTTAAAGCTTTTGACCTGTTCCATCTGTGCACCACCAATGTAGATGAGGTCGTGCAGTCCACTACTCCTTCTGAAGTCAACAACCAATTCCAACAGAATATTATAAAACAATAATTAAACAACCAATAGAATATTATAGCATCTTATAACCAAATTTGAAGCTTTTTTTAGGGATTTAATGTTAAACTTAAGATGGTGATGGTTTTTCTTTTTAAGAGATAATTTTTTTGGCTCTCTCTTTGTTTAAAAGAGATTAAAGATAAACATGGGATAGTTTGTAGATGCTGGAATGTAAACAAGTTGAGACTTTGTTGTTCCTCTCACAAGGTCAGTGGGTTTCATCTTTTTAAACTTGTTTTTTCTACAGACAGGGCAGTCCCTGGCTTCGTATTCTATCATAGGGTGCTTGCTTCTTTCCGGGCTGTGGGGGAGGGGTGGGGTTAGAGTTAGGGGTTTTTTCCCATTGGGTGGTTCTGGAGCATGCGTGTTCTCTATGCGGTTGTATTCTTCATCGCCGTCATTTTTGATCATCCCGTATTGGTATGTGCTCTGCGCATGTGTAAGGTAGAATAAAATTATAGTATGGTATTTAAACGGATTAATGTAATGAGTTGGAATGTATGTGGTTGGAATCATCCTACCAAATGATAAAAGACTTTTAAAATCATTAACCGATTCCAACCTGTTATAATTTTTGTCCAAGAGACGCATATCAGGGCAGGAGATCAAAATAGAATTTTTGGATGGTGGACAGGTTTGCAATTTCACTCCACTTCTCAAAGTAAAACTATGGGAGTGACTATTTTATTAACTCCAATATTTCATTTACTCAAGAGGATATTAAGTCAGATTTTAATGGTAGATTTTTAATTGTTAAAGGAGTAATTTGTAACAGGAAAGTTTTTTTGGTCAATTTGTACAGTCCTAACTTAGATGATCCTTCCATTTTTAAAAATGTATTAGCTTTACTGCCTGATTTAAATGAATAATGAATTGATATGAATTGATAATGGGCAGGGATTTTAACTGTTTTTTAAATCCTTTGATTGACAAGAGCTCAACCAATCAGCAACTTTCAAATCACTCCGAGTCACTTATTAATTCCTTTTTGATCGATTTTGGATTGATTGAACTATGGAGATATTTACACCCTGATGACAGAGAATATTCTTTTTTTTCACATGTTTATAGAAAATATTCGAGGATCGATTATATTATAGTTGACCCTCGCTTCTTGCCTAGTATTAAGAATTGTGAGAATGATGCTAGTACTGTATCTGATCATGCGCCTCTAAGTTTGTCTTTTGAACTTGATGATGTCATTCTTGCCCGCCCACATGGCGCCTGTCTCAGACATTATTGCAAAACTTTGACTTTGTCTGCTTCATTGAAACCCAGATAAAAGAATTTTTTCTTTTAAATAATATAGGGGGTTACGTCTAAATTAATCATATGGGATACATTTAAAGCATTTTTACATGGTCAGATCATTTCTTATTCAGTTAAGCTTAAAAAAACAGACTAAAGTAGAATTAGATAAGATTTCAAAACAAATTAAAGATTTAGATAATATTTATGTGATTTCCCCTAATATTGATTTATTTAAACAAAGGGTGGAACTCCAATCATAATATAATTTACTATTAACCTATCCTAAAATAACAAACTGCTTGCATCTCAATTAAAAAAGGCCAGAGCCAAAAGGCAAATTTTGAAAATCCGTAGGAAAGACTTGGGAATATGAAGAAATTAATAAGCTTTTTCAATATTTTTATACTGAACTTTATAAATCTCAATTTCCAGTAGATTCTTCTAAAATGAATGCTTTTTTTTACGAAAGTTTGCTTTTCCTCAAATCTCTGTTGAGGAACAAAAGACTCTTGATGCCCAAATTACTGAAGCTGAAATTCATAAAGCTATTTTTCAATGCAATCTGGTAAGGCCCCTGGACTTGATGGCTACCCTGTAGAATTTTATAAAGCATTTGGAAAATTGCTCTTTCCATGTATGTTGGAAATCTTTAAGGATTCTTTTGTGAAAGGTGATTTACCCTTTACCTTTTATGAGGCTTCTATTTCTTTAATCCTTAAAAAGGATAAAGATCCTACTGATTGTGCATCATTTCATTATTGAATGTCGATGCTAAGATCCTGTCAAAGATAATTGCCAATCAGTTGGAAAATATAATGGATGAAATTATTTTTAAACATCAAACAGGCTTTATAAAGGATCATTATCCCTTTTCAAATGTTCAAAGATTATTTAACATTATACATTCATCTTCTTTTAAAACTTCACAATGCATCGTCTCTTTGGATGCTGGAAAAGTGTTCGATCGAGTCAAATGGAAATATGTATTTAATGTTTTAGAGAAATTTGGTTTTGGTGTTAATTTTAATAATTGGATTAGAATGGTATATAAAACTCCTATTGCTACTGTTATTACTAATAACTGTCGATCCCCTTTTTTTCAAGGTTGTCCATTAAGTCCTTTCTTATTTAACTTAGTATTAGAACCCCTTGCTATCGCTCTTCGTGAAGCTAAAGATATTTATGGGATTCTTGTGAATGAGACCATTCATAAGATTTCTCTTTACACTGAAGATTTACTGGTTTATATATCTAATCCTGAGGAATCTATCCCTGCCTTGCTAAAATTAGAAACATAGAAACATAGAAAATAGGTGTAGGAGTAGGCCATTCGGCCCTTCGAGCCTGCACTGCCATTCAGCATGATCATGGCTGATCATCCAACTCAGAACCCTGTACCTGCTTTCTCTCCATACCCCCGATCCCTTTAGCCACAAGGGCCATATCTAACTTCCTCATAAATATAGCCAATGAACCAGCCACAACTGTTTCCTGTGGCAGAGAATTCCATGGATTCACCACTCTCTGTGTGAAGAAGTTTTTCCTTATCTCGGTCCTAAAAGGCTTCCCCTTTATCCTTAAACTGTGACCCCTTGTTTTGGACTTCCCCAACATCGAAAACAATCTTCCTGCATCTAGCCTGTCCAATCCCTTTAGAATTTTATACGTTTCAATAAGATCCCCCCTCAATCTTCTAAATTCCAGTGAGTATAAGCCTAGTCGATCCAGTCTTTCTTTATATGAAAGTCCTGCCATCCCAGGAATCAATCTGGTGAACCTTCTTTGTGCTCCCTCTATGGCAAGAATGTCTTTCCACAGATTAGGGGACCAAAATTGCACACAATACTCTAGGTGCAGTCTCACCAAGGCCTTGTACAACTGCAGTAGAACCTCCTTGCTCCTGTACTCTATTCCTTTTGCTATGAATGCCAACATACCATTTGCCTTTTTCTCCACCTGCTGTACCTGCATGCCCACCTTCAATGACTGGTGTACAATGATACCCAGGTCTCGTTGCACCTCCCCTTTTCCTAATCAGCCACCATTCAGATACCGTAAATTCCGGACTACAGAGCGTACCTGATTAAAAGCCGCACACTCTAATTTTAGAAAGAAAATCAATTTTGTACTTGTACAAGCCGCACCGGATTTTAAGCCGCAGGTGTCCCGCGTTGTAATATGAGATATTTACACAGAAAGATATTACACGTGAGGATTTTTTAACTTTTAATTAAATCCGTATGGTAACATAAACAAATACATATTGCAAATGCTTTTTTTCGAACCGTGCCTATAACACGGCTACTTTTAAATATACATATGTATCGGTAACACACAAATTACGTTGCGTATACTTTTTTACTGAACAGTGCACGAACAACATTCCAATATCTCCTAACGACTGGTAAAAAAATATATACTGCAGCCTACCAGGAAAAGTTATTGATCGCCTTTAACTTAAAAGCTGCATCATATGCTGGCAGCGTTCTCACGCGGGTCTAATGCCGCTCGCCCCCTCCTTTCCATTTATCGCAAACCGGTATTTTCCCACAAGACGCAGCGAAACCGGATGTGACGTCATAGCATTCCGGGATGTAGTACAGAAAACAAATATACTTAAAACATTTCTAACTTTAACTAGAAAATACTAACAAATGAATTACTAAGCGAAAATATTATAAACTAAATAACTGCCATAAAGGCAGCACAATGCTTTTCTTCGAGTGTTTTCCATGTTGATGAGGGTGAGTACAAATGACTGATTTACAATAATTTAATTGTGAAAGTGCGCTTGATTTATCGTACAATTTCATTGGACCTCTGTGAACTACTCATCAATTTTATTGGTCTATACTGTTACGAGGCAAAATGTTTTTGGCGGCATGAAAAAAAAACATGCATTAGCCGCACCGTAGTAAAGGCCGCAGTGTTCAAAGCGTGGGAAAAAAGTAGCGGCTTATAATCCGGAATCTACGGTAATAATCTGTTTTCCTGTTCTTCCAACCAAAGTGGATAACCTCACATTTATCCACATTAAATTGCTTCTGCCATGAATTTGCCCACTCACCTAACCATTCCAAGTCACCCTGCATCCTCTTAGCATCCTCCTCAAAGCTAACACCGCCGCCCAGCTTCGTGTCATCCGCAAACTTGGAGATGATGCATTTAATTCCCTCGTCTAAATCATTAATATATATTGTAAACAACTGGGGTCCCAGCCCTGAGCCTTGCGGTACCCCACTAGTCACTGCCTGCCATTCTGAAAAGGTCCCGTTTACTCCCACACTTTCCTTCCTGTCCGCCAACCAATTCTCTATCTACATCAATACCATACCCTCAATACCGTGTGCTTTAAGTTTGCACACTAATCTCCTGTGTGGGACCTTGTCAAAAGCCTTTTGAAAATGTAAATATACCACATCCGCTATTTAATTATTCATTATTTAATGAATTTGGAGATTTTTCAGGATATAAAATAAATTTTAATAAAAGTGAACTGTTTCCTTTAAATGACTCTGTTTCTATATATGATAATATTCCTTTCAAAGTCACGGATTCCTTTAGATATTTAGGTGTTATAATCACTAAAAAATATAAAGATCTTTATAAAGCTGATTTTTTTCCCTTGGTAGTTTCTATGAAGTATTTATTTAGTAGATGGAACACACTTACATTTTCACTTGCTGTTTACATCCATATAGTCAAAATGATGATTTTACCAAAATTTTTATATTTATTTCAGAATATCCCTTTTTTTTGACTAAGAAGTTTTTCAATCAGATTGATTCTATAATTTCATCTGTTATTTGGAATAATAGAAGACCAAGAATTAGTAAATGTCACTTACAAAAATTGAAGAAGGATGGAGGTCTTGCTTTGCCTAATTTAAGAATGTATTACTGCGCTGTTAATGTGTGATATATGTCCTTTTGGGTACATTGGATTGATAAGAATGAGCGGCCATTTTGTGTAGACTTGGAATTGAAAGCTGTGAAACAGTTTTATTTGAACTCATTATTGGGAGCTGCTTTACCTATACAATTAGCTAACGTGCTAACCTTTGATTTGTTATACCCTTTGATTAAGCATTCTTTACAAACTTGGCTCCAATTCCATAATGTTTTTAAACTTTAAAAATTTAAACTTTGTAGTTTAATTTATTGAAATTACCGTAGATTCCGGATTTTAAGCCGCTACTTTTTTCCCACATTTTGAACAGCTTTGAACTCTGCGGCCTTTAATACGAAGCGGCTAATACATGGTTTTTTTTCATGCCGCCAAAAACATTTTGCCTCGTAACAGTAGACCAATAAAATTGATGAGTAGTTCACAGAGGTCCAATGAAATTGTACGATAAATCAAGCGCACTTTCACAATTAAATTATTGTAAATCAGTCATTTGTACTCACCCTCATCAACATGGAAAACACTCGAAGAAAAGCATTGTGCTGCCTTTATGGCAGTTATTTAGTTTATAATATTTTCGCTTAGTAATTCATTTGTTAGTTAAAGTTAGAACTGTTTTAACTATATTTGTTTTCTGTACTACATCGCGGGATGCTATGACGTCACACCCGGTTTCGCCGTGTCTTGTGGGATACCGGTTTGCGATAAACGGGAAGGAGGGGGTGAGCGGCGGAGCGAAAACGCTGCTTTTAAGTTAAAGGCGATCAATAACTTTTCCTGGTAGGCTGCAGTATATATATTTTTTACCAGTCGTTAGGAGATATTGGAATGTTGTTCAGTAAAGAAGTATACGCAACGTATATTTAAAAGTAGCCGCGTTACCGGCACGGTTCGAAAAAAAGCATTTGCAGTATGTATTTGTTTATGTTACCATATGGATTTAATTAAAAGTTAAAAAATCCTCATGTGTAATATCTTTCTGTGTAAATATCTCATATTACAACGTGGGACACATGCGGCCGAAAATCCGGTGCGGCCTGTACAAGTAAAAAATTGACTTTATTTCTAAAATTAGAGCCAGCGGCTTTTAATCAGGTGCGCTCTGTAGTCCGGAATCTACGGTACTTTTTTATGCCTTCTTTGAGTGATCTGATTTTTTTACTTTGAAAAAATAAAGGTATTAATTCTTTTTTGGATCTATTTAAAGAAGATAGACTGATGTCTTTTGAACAATTAGTTCATAAATATTCGTTTTCATACTCACACTTTTTACAATACCTTCAAGTTAGACATTTCTTAAAAAATTATTTAAGTAATTTTCCTTACATATTGGATGCCAACCTGTTCCCTATTTATCCGCTGTCTGCCTGTCTGTCGACACTACCTGTCAGTCTACATCAGTCTTTATGTATCGATACGTCTCTCTTCACCTGTCTGTCTGTACCAGGCACTCCACATCCATCTGTCCACAACAGGCCGTCAATATCACCCTGTCTACATCGGCCTATTAACTCACCTTGTTTATATCATTCTATTTATAACAGCCTGCCATCTTAGACCTGAATAAATAAGTCAGTCTATTACGTCCTTTCTATGTTGGACAATCGATATTAGCCTGTTTATATCACTGATAATTTCCTGCCTCCCAACCTTTTCAGCCTGTCTAAATTAGGCTGCTTATGTCAACACGACTACACACGCCTCTTTGAGCAGTGAGTATTGAACTGTTGCATCATCTTGTGTCGTTCAATATCCTGCCTCCTGCACAAGCCAATCTCTAATAGCCTGTTTCTATATCAGTCTGTGCATATTACCCTGTGAAAACTGAACTCTTAACATCATGGTGTTGGTATCAATACATTAGATGAGCCTTCCCAAAAATTATTCCTTTAATTTCAGCTCTGCCCTTGGCAACCACCCTCACACATACAAAGTGATTTTCACTGTCAGTAAAACATTTCTCTACGGACACTTCAGCGTGTTGCCACATTCCCAAAGATTGTGTCCAACACTGCCCCGTCTCTGGTGGGACTCTTCATGTTCTCACTCATAAAGATATCCCGGATGCAATTTCATCTTCAATGCTCTCTACGCCTTTCAGATGTAGGAACCTCAATGTGAGCCACTGTCTACAAGCCCAGAAACCCAGGTTCAATCCTGTCACCGATTACTCACCGTGTAGAGTTTGTCTTCTGTGTAATTGGCTGCGTTGGTTCCTCCAGCCCTTAAAGACATGAGGATAGGCCGCTGTAAATTGCCCCTCGTGTGTAAGTGTTGGTGAGAAGGGGATAAGAATGTGAAAGTATAAACAACGAGCAAATGAATGACTCAGTGTAGTGTTGGTGTAGTTTGAGGGCTAGTACAGAGATAGTGGGCTGAATGTCCTGTTTCTATTCAGTATCTCTCTCGGAGATGGAGAAAACCACCCAACTTTACAGACTCAAGCACAAGAACCTGCAAGATGCTGGATTCCAAAATTAACAACAAAAAAAGCTACTGAAGCAGATCTCTGGGGGCAGTGAGATGTTCTACATTTTGGGTCCTCCCTAGATTTTGGACTGAAGGGACAGGGAGCAGAGCGGCAGGATTAAGCATTGAGGGAAAGTGCTGACAAGTGATAGGTGGATCCAGCTGAGGAGTTGATTGGTAGATGGAGTCAGGTGGGGAGAGAAGGGAGGAAATAGTAACAGAGGCTGAAGGTGATAGGTGGAGAGAACAAAGACAGAAAGAATCTGGAGTTGGATTAAAGAAACAGAAAAGTCAAGCATGGAACCAGATCATGAAGGGACAATGGGGAGATGGAAACAGTTGTGGGAGGGGAGATCTTGCAGTGGAGAGAGATTGGGGCCTGTTATGAGTAATGTGTGGGTAATGGGCATCTGGGGTAAGTGGAAGAGGGGAGAGAGAGAGAGAGAGAGAGAAGTGGGAGAGAGGTGGGGTATTAGTGTGGATAGCTGAGTGTGCCAGCCGTTGAGTCTATGTAGCACAAAGCGTGTCGTTGGTTTCAATTGATGTTTCACTTGTCAGTGAGTTGTCAAACCTGTCTGGCACTTGTTCACTAACCAATATGAGACCCTGCAATGCATTCCATCGTTTTATTGTAGTCAACAGTGTTCATACCCACATCCTATTTCACATTACAATGTTGATTTACATAGTAACTTGTCTGAATGAACACAAATGAAATGGGTGTAAAAATAATCCTGCAATTTTCATTTAAGACAATCAAATGTAGAGGGAGTTCATTTTTGGTACCTTTGTGTGGAAATTTTATAAAACAACACTAAAACTTTAAGTAATACACACAAAATCATGGAGATCACACAAAACAAAATCAGCACATCAGACAGCATCTCTCGAGAGGAATAAATAGTCCATGTTTCAGGCTGAGATCTTCATCAAAAATGGATGGGAGCGGGTAGGAGGAAGGTGTGGGGGAGGGGAATGTGTATAAGCTGATGTTTTGATTGCGTTCATATTTGTCAGAGAGGCTTTGTATTTATATTATCTCCAGCAGTAAAATTTTGCCACTGGTGCTTTGGGTATCAATGAAGATCTCCATCTCTGGTCATGTCCATTATCGTGTCAGTAAACTCCTCTCAGCTCTCAGTACAGTCGGTCATACAATTCCCGGGTGGGGACTGAGGAATACTGTCGCACTCAGATGAGGAAGGACTCTTCATTGCTGTTTCTTCATTGTTTTACCATTCTGGGTAATTGTTAGCCCTGAACTGAACCCCCAAGCCTCGAGGATTGGTGGACCACAAACAAGAAAAATCTGCAGATGCTGGAAATCCGAGCAACACACACAAAATCGTCAAAGCTGCAATCCCCTTCACGGGCAGACGGACATTTCATCTGCCAGCGAGTGGAACTGTTTCATGGCCAAGGGTATCTGGTGAGGCCGAGTATAGATCCAGGTGTGTTTGCACATGAACATGTGTGTGTGTGTGTGTGTGTGTGTGTGTGTGTGTGTGTGTGTGTGTGTGTGTGTGTGTGTGTGTGTGTGTGTGTGTGTGTGTGTGTGTGTGCCTGCATGAGAGAGAGAGAGAGAGAGTTGGGGAAAGTGTATATTGCTGAGTGTACCAATCAGTGAGTCTATGTGATACCAAGCATGTCATTGGTTTCAATTGATGTTTCCACTTGGCAAATCTGACCGCCACTTGTTCACTAACGATATGAAACCCTGTAATGCATTCCATCGTTTTATTGTAGTCAACAGTTTAGTCAGTTTAGTGTAGTCAATTGTAGTTTTATTGTATGCTCATGTCCTATTTGAATTGAGTTCAATTGACTTTATGACTAACATCTTTCAAGTACATGAGTAAAAATCTTTGTTACGTCTCCACTCAAATGTGCAATGTGGAATTATACTGATTTATATAGAACATAGAACATAGAATAGTACAGCACGTTACAGGCCCTTTGGCCCACAATGTTGTGCTGACCCTTAAACCCTGCCTCCCCTATAACCCCCTACCTTAAATTCCTCCATATACCTGTCTAGTAGTCTCTTAAACTTCACTAGTGTATCTGCCGCCACCACTGACCCAGGCAGTGCATTCCACGCACCAACCACTCTCTGAGTAAAAAACCTTCCTCTAATATCTCCCTTGAACTTCCCTCCCCTTACCTTAAAGCCATGTCCTTTTGTACTGAGCAGTGGTGCCCTGGGGAAGAGGCGCTGGCTATCCACTCTATCTATTCCTCTTAATATCTTGTACCCCTCTATCATGTCTCTTTTCATCCTCCTTCTCTCCAAAGAGTAAAGCCCTAGCTCCCTTAATCTCTGATCATAATCCATACTCTCTAAACCAGGCAACATCCTGGTAAATCTCCTCTGTGCCCTTTCCAATGCTTCCACATCCTTCCTATAGTGAGGCGACCAGAACTGGACACAGTACTCCAAGTGTGGCCTAACTAGAGTTTTATAGAGCTGCCTCATTACATCGCGACTCTTAATCTCTATCACTCAACTTATGAAAGCTAATACCCCATAAGCTTTCTTAACTACCCTATCTACCTGTGAGGCAACTTTCAGGGATCTGTGGACATATACCCCCACATCCCTCTGCTCCTCCACACTACCAAGTATCCTGCCATTTATTTTGTATTCTGCCTTGGAATTTGTCCTTCCAAAGTGTACCATCTCACAGTTCCCCAGTTGAACTCCATCTGCCACTTCTCAGCCCACTTCTGCATCCTATCAATGTCTCTCTGCAATCTTCAACAATCCTCTACACTATCTACAACACCACCAACCTTTGTGTCGTCTGCAAACTTGCCAACCCAACCTTCTACCCCCACATCCAGGTCATTAAAAAAAATCACGAAAAGTAGAGGTCCCAGAACAGATCCTTGTGGGACACCACTAGTCACAACCCTCCAACCTGAATATACTCCCTCCACCACAACCCTCTACCTTCTGCAGGCAAGCCAATTCTGAATTCACCTGGCCAAACTTCCCTGGATCCCATGCCTTCTGACTTACTGAATAAGTGTGGAACCTTGTCAAATGCCTTACTAAAATCCATGTAGATCACATCCACTGCGCTACCCTCATCTATATGCCTGGTCACTTCCTCAAAGAACTCTATCAGGTTTGTTAGGCATGATCTGCTCTTCACAAAGCCATGCTGACTGTCCCTCATCAGACCATGATTCTCTAAATGCCCATAGATCCTATCTCTAAGAATCTCTTCCAACAGCTTTCCCACCACAGACGTAAGACTCACTGGTCTATAATTACCCGGACTATCTCTACTACCTTTTTTGAACAAGGGATAACATTCGCCTCCCTCCATCCTCTGGTACCATTCTCGTGGACAATGAGGACATAAAGATCCTAGCCAGAGGTTTAGCAATCTGTTCCCTCACCTCATGGAGCAGCCTGGGGAATATTCCTTCAGGCCCTGGGGACTTATCCGTCCTAATGTATTTTAACAACTCCAACACCTCCTCTCCCTTAATATCAACATGCTCCAGAACATCAACCTCACTCATATTGTCTTCATTGTCATCTAGTTCCCTCTCATTGGTGAATAACGAAGAGAAGTATTCATTAAGGAAACACGAGGAAATCTGCAGATGCTGGAGATTCAAACAACACACACAAAATGCCGGTGGAACATCTATATGGAGAAGCACTGTTGACGTTTCAGGCTGAGACCCTTCGTCATTGAGGACCTCGCTCAATTCCATAGCCTCCAGGCACATCTTCCCACCTTTATCTCCAATCGGTTCTACCTTCACTCCTGTCATCCTTTTGTTCTGCACATAATTGAAGAATGCCTTGGGGTTTTCCTTTACCCTACTCGCCAAGGCCTTCTCATGCCCCCTTCTTGCTCTTCTCAGCCCCTTCTTAAGCTCCTTCCTTGCTACCCTATATTCCTCAATAGACCCATCTGATCCTTGCTTCCTAAACTTCATGTATGCTGCCTTCTTCCATCAAATAATATCAAATATTATTGACAACAGGATAGTCAATATAACATAGAAATACAGTTGCATTAGCATGAGTTAATCAGTCTGAAGGTCTGGTGGAAGAAGCTGTCCCGGAGCCTGTTGGTCCTGGCTTTTGTGCTGCGGTACTGTTTCCCAGATAGTAGCAGGTGGAGCTTTATGGGAGAGTGGCAAAGAGAAAGCCACTGTTGAAAAAAACTCACATGAAATCTTGGCTAGAGTTTGCCAGAAGACATGTGGGAGAAGGTTCTATGATCTGATGAAACCAAAATTGAGCTTTCTTGGCCATCAGACTAAACGCAATGTTCACACACCATCCCTAGCATGAACCACGGTGGTGGCTGCATCATGCTGTGGGGATGCTTCACTGCAGCAGGCCCTGGAAGGCTTGTGAAGGGAGAGAGTAAAATGAATGCAGCAAAATACAGGGAATTCCTGGAGGAAAACCAGATACAGTCTGCAAGAGAACTTAGGTGAAGATTTGTTTTCCAGCAAGACAATGACCCCCCAGCATAAGGCCAAAGCTACACAGAAATGGCTCAAATACTAAGTTAATGTCCTGGATTGACAAAGTCAGAGTCCAGACCTCAATCCAACTGAGAATTTGTGGCTGAACTTGAAAAGGGCTGTTCACTCACGATCCCCTTGCAATCTGACAGAACTTGAGCAGTTTTGTAAAGAATGGGGATAATTGCAAAGGGGGTGAATACAGTTCATAGGCACTGTACATTAAACTCAACACTAGGAGTTACTGAAAGTGCCTGGTTCAAGCCTGACAGTACAGGTGGGGGCTCCTGGTGAGAACATTTGTACCATCGTCAAAGCTGCAATCCCCTTCACAGGCAGACAGACGTTTCATGTACCAGTGAGTGAAACTGTTTCATGTCCAAGGGTATCTGGTGAGTCTAACTGTAGATGTGTGTGTGTGTGTGTGTGTGTGTGTGTGTGTGTGTGTGTGTGTGTGTGTGTGTGTATGTGTGTGTGTGTGTGTGTGTGTGTGTGTGTGTCTGTGTGGGGTGGGGTATGTGAGGGTATGTGTGGGGAGATGGGATCTGTGTGCATCACTATGGGTTACTGTGCATGGCAGCCAACATGTCCGTGTAACTGACAGGTCATTGGTTTGAACTGATGATCCCGTTTGCCGGTGAGTTGACAAACAAGCAAGCCCCTTGTTCACTAACCGACATGAAACCCCGTTGTTTTATCGATGTCAGCACCTTTCATGTCCCATGTTCTATTTCACAATACAATTCGGATGGAAGTGGAAATTTTCTTGAACAATAGTCAGCAGGAGTTTCTGATGTGTTATATTTTATTGTCAATAAAACAAAGTACAGCGATGTTCTGTCATAGCATTCTGTTGCCAGATGAAAAAGGAGAGATTGGAGTTAGAGAACTGTCAGCAAATACAGAGAAGACATGACCACAAAGCAGAGCAGTGGAGATGATATAACAGTAAATGATATTTTACTAATAAACTGCAAAATAACAAGGCACAAGTATTTAAAATGACAAGGCAACAAGATACCTGAGGGCTAGGAGCAACTGGCTGAGTCTGGCTGGTTTGATGGGTGAACAAAGATTAGGGTTGCTAGCTGGGTTTAAATAGGTTGCAGGTGATGAGTTGGAAATGAGTAATAGGATTGACTCCTGTTCGCTGGGTGCAGACTGGGAGGTGCCTTCCTCTGCAGACCTGATAGGACCCTTCCCCCATACATCCCGGAATGATCCAAATGGGTCTGATGGAACCCCTTGATGAGTGATGATTAAAAGAAGAAACTAGACAGCACCCAGTCCTTTCCTCCAGGCTCTACCCTGACCATTTGACCAGGTACTGCACACCCAGTCCACAACTGTGTGACTCCATTAACTGACCAACTGTACAATAGACCACCTTCCACCATCCTCTGTCCCACAGGTACAGGCTCGGGAAGGTTGAGTGGTCCATGGAGAGTGGGCTTGACACAGGTCACATGGAAGGTTGGTGTGATCCTGAGAGACATTAAGTGTGTGGCTTCAAGCAATGGGTGATCCTAAAGGATCCAATGAACTGGGGCGAGAGCTTGTGGTAGTCGGTACACAGGGCAGATCTCCTGGTGGCAGGGGGTGTGATTGATACTACGATGACCCAGTGTAGTCTGGCTGAGTGCTGATGGTGGTTAGCCTGGTGGCAGGAGGCATGGTGAACAGCAAGGATGGCCCTCCATGCCCTCCTCCAAGAGTCCCAATGACCTCCATCATTGGTTCCTCTAAGGGAAAAAAAGAACAGAGGTTCATAAACATGAAGGGTGACATAGCTGCAACAGAGGAGATGTGTAGATTGTGGGATAGTTCAGCAGGTGCTCATTCCTTGTGGAAGGGTTTGAGGCGGAGAAGCATCACTTCTCCACTGATTAGCTGTTTCTGATTGACCGTTGGTCTGCGGATGATAGCCAGAGGACAAATTCACTGAGGAATGGACGAGGGAGCAGAAGGCTCTGCCAGAATCTGGAGATGAATTGTGGACCACAGTCTGACACAATGTCCCGGGGCAGCTGTGGAGGCAAAATAAACGTTGGAGAATGAGGTCTCCCATCTCAGTGGCTGACGGACGTTTGGGGACAGCAGTGAAGTGGGCCGCCTTGGAGAACTGGTCACCACTGTCACGATCACTGTCGCCCCCTTGGAAGGTAGTAACCATGTGTTAAAATCCATGGGTTGCTGATTGGAGGAAGTTGACTGGGCATATTGAGGGCAGACAACGATGGACTTTAGTACACCTGCGATCGTGGTGGGCCACCAGAACCGGTGTCACAGATAATCCAGCGTCTGTTATACACTTGGATGGCCAGAGAGCGACAAGAAGTGGGCCCACTGGAAGCTTCAGAGTACACAGTCACTGGCACGTACATGCAGTTGTCAGGTGTGTCAGCTGGAACTGGCTTCTGTTACAGGTACTGGCAGCTCTGGTTCTCAACGTCCCAGATGATTGGGACAAGGATCTCGGAGGATGGAATGATGGGCTGAGGGTCGATCTCTGTTTCAGCTGGATAGAACTGTCGTGACAGGGAACCACCTTAGTGTACTTGGACCCAGGTTGGTAAGAAATGGTGAAGCTCACTTGCTCAAGTAAGAGGGTCCAGTGAGCCTGACTTGAGTTTAATTGCTGGGTTGGTGACTGGATGCTCTATGACAGTGGTCCCCAACCACCGGGCCATGGACCGCTTCGGGGCCACAAAACATGTACTACCGGGCCGCGAGGAAGCAATATGAAACAATATGAGTCAGCTGCACCTTTCCTCATTCCCTGTCACACCCACTGTTGAACTTGAACGCACGTGAGGTCCTTACCCACGCAAGGTCATCAGTCACCTAAACGCAGTGATACCCTCGCGTCAGGGATCACTGGTTGGCCTCAGGTAATGTGAGAAGTGCCGTTACTACTGGCCTGGAGCGCAGACAGATGGGCGCCGCCTCTAATCCTGTTCAGCACACCGAATGTTCGTGGGGAACCCGGTGCTCAAATATTCGCAGACGACCTAATTCGGGCTCGGTTTTGTAAGTAGCAGAGCAGCAACCTCACTGCAATCTACAGAAAGTCATCCCTCGAGCCAAACTTTTGTCGGCCGATGGATCCTACCTACCTACGGACGTGTGGTGGTGGGCACCCTGTCGCACTCCTCGCTCAGTCGGTCGCTCTCTCCGGAGTGTGACCGCTGCGGCCCCAGCACGGGGACCTCCGGCCCTGATCTTGTCCTCTCACCCCACCTACGACCAGCTGCACCTGGCCAAGGCATCTGGTGACAGGCAGGCAGGAGGCTGGCATTCAGGTCTGGAGGCTGTCCATGAGGCAATGAAGCCCTCAAAACTGCTTTGGCAATCTGAGTCCAAGCACCCTGCACTTAAAGACAAACCCATTGAGTTTTTTTGAGTGGAAAAAGCATGAGCAAGTGGAACAGAAGCAAGTGCTGAGAGCCACGTAAACTAAATTGTGGAATAGACTGGATATAAGGAACCCCCTTCGAGTATCGCAGTCTCCCATCACCCCTTGATGGGACCGTCTTGTTGCAGGGAAACAAGACCAGGGCTCCCAGCGATATTGGTGCATTGCAATGATTTTATATGTTCATACGAGGAAAATAGGTGCTGTGTGTTTAATATCCAAACGTTACTTAAAATGTTATGATGCTATTGACTTATAAGAGATTTATAATTGACTTATCACTATATACTTGCAAGGACAACATGCGCTGTGTGTTTGATATTAGATTCATTAGATAAACCCCTTTAGAAATGAAATTGAGTGTATTAGCCGCTTATAGTTGACTTATCACCTATATTCCGGTCGTGATTAACATCCCACCCCCATCCCCGTTGGCAGGTCTGCAAGAATATTGTCAATATTAGACCGGTCCATGGTGCAGAAGGTTGGTGACCCATGCTCTATGAGGTTCTGGCAGTTGGTCCTGATCCGGAAGGGCTTGCTGTTTCCCAGCATCCAGTATCTCCATTCCTCCAAGGCCCTTTGATGGTGAGTAGCTCCCAGTGCACTGTCCCATAATGGCGCTGTGTAGAGTTGAACTTGGGTGAGAAGACACAAGGGTGTATTGTCCCGTCCGGTTGTCGATGGGAGTGGATGGCCACAGTGCCCACGTCAGCTGTGTCCACTTCTATAACACAAGATCCACAGGGTCTCCTGAACCTTGACTGATGAAATAGAAACCAGAAACAATTGAACACGTTACAGGATTCTGCAGTAGTTTAACTCAGTTTGATTACTTACATAGGCACAATTAAGTGGCAAACGTTCACTAAAATCTTGCTTTAAAATGCAAACTTAACTAATTTGCTCTGTATGTACTTTCGGTACCTCTTTCTGCTGTCCCTGTTCTAATAGCTCAGCGCCTGCTTTTTAAACTTTGCTTTCAAATTTGCTTCCGGCCTCTTGAATCTGGGCTGATGACCATGGGTGTGGTGAGTAACTGTTCTCCCACAACTCTGCAACAGCCTCCTTCCTATATCTGCTGCACGTTATTGTGTCAATGTTTCCCAGAAAGACCCTTCATGTAGAAAACGAAACTGATAAACAAAGACGAGAGCTAATCTGCACACCTCCATCCATTCTGTGGACAAGGAACCTACAGCAGTCCTGGCACAGGTTGAGGACCTCCTTTCCCTGCAGATATCACCACTTGCACTGCATTTGCTGAAATCCCTGTCGATATATGAGAACTCATGAAATAGAGCAATTAATCATCTCAGCAAGGATCAGAGTCTGATCTCCTCCTCTAAGATCAATATACGCCTTCCTTCCCACACAGTAGCCCTCCATTTTTTATCATCCATGAGCCGATCTCAGAGCCTTTTCAAAAGTTCTTAATATATCTCCCTCTACACCTTCCCTGGCGTTCCACACACCCACCACTGTGTAAAAAAACTTACCTTTGACATCCCCACCCCACTGCCCCCCAGTACATGTTACCACAGTCAAATTAAATTATGCCCCTTTGTATTAGTCATCTCTGCTCTGGGATAATTCTCTGACTATCCACTCTATCTCTGCCTCCTATCATTTTGTACACAGCAACACTCCCAATTTGCATCAGTTCACATCCTGGAATGAAGATTAATGATTTAGAAAGATGCTGTTAAAGGAGCCGTATTAATTTGGTTCAAGCTTATTGCTTTCGAGCCACAAAGAAGGATTAGATTTCAGTTAATCTGGGAGTTTTAGTTAGCGGCCCTGTTGGTCTAGCCTGTTTATTATTTTCCCATGTTCTGAACTGTTCATTCCGTGTCTCTCTCTCTCTCCATTTGGGCCATCACTGAAGTCTGGACAGTGGATGTGGTGGGTTGAAGGCCTGTTTCTAAGTGATGTGACTCTGTGACTCTACAAGGTTCATTACAGGGGAGAAGAGTTAGGAATGGTGTTTAGAAACTGTCAAGCCAAAGAGCATTCAATGATGCTGTGCGGTTTAGTGGCGATTAATTGGAGTATTCCTATGCAATTCAGTTAGACACTCACCCATGGGAGGAGTTCACATATTGTACAAGCAGCAATAGCAATAAAGTTCAGTTGAATAGTCTGCATGCTGGTGTGCTCTGCACTCTCCCTCAGTAACAAACACAACATGCCGACAGAAGTGGTTGATCATCGATGAATTTGTGCTAAAAACGAAGTGAGATCGTCAACAAGTAAGAATTTACAGTAAGATGATTTTTGATTGTATATGTCTATGACAAACTATACAGAGACTTATTTTGCTAATAGTACGCACCATGAGGCTGATCTGTGACCTCACCAGGGTTCCAGACATCGCCTTCGATCTGCACCCAAAGGTGTACATTGTAATAACTTTTGGCGTCATTCAATGTCTGTAGTGAGATGCTGAACATGTTCTATAGGTCAGTTGTGGAGAGCGCCCTCTTCTTTGTGGTGGCGTGTTGGGGAGGAAGCATTAAGAAGAGGGACGCCTCACGTCTTAATAAGCTGGTAAGGAAGGCGGGCTCTGTCGTGGGCAAAGTACTCGAGAGTTTAACATCGGTAGCTGAGCGAAGGGCGCTGAGTAGGCTACGGTCAATTATGGATAACTCTGAACATCCTCTACATAGCACCATCCAGAGACAGAGAAGCAGTTTCAGCGACAGGTTACTATCGATGCAATGCTCCTCAGACAGGATGAAGAGGTCAATACTCCCCAATGCCATTAGGCTTTACAATTCTACCGCCAGGACTTAAGAACTTTTTAAAAGCTATTATTAATGCTTTTTGAGATAGTGATTTAGATGCATATCATATTTTTTACTGAGTTAAGTATTGTATGTAATTAGTTTTGCTACAACAAGTGTATGGGACATTGGAAAAAAAGTTGAATTTCCCCATGGGGATGAATAAAGTATCTATCTATCTATCTATCTATCTATCTAATCTGTGGGTCATTAGTCTGGGGAAATCGCACAGAAACACAGACACAGTAGTGAAGCCTGAGAAGTCAGTCAAACTCTCAGGGAGAGAGAAAAGGAAGACTTTTGCAGACCAAATAAATAAAATAATAAATAAATAAATAGGAAAATGGAGCAAATACCTGCAGTACCTACATCTACATTCCTAATAAAGCCCCCTAGGAAATTTGATTTTTCTAAACCAGGGGACTTTGAGAAACAGCACAGATGCTTTGAGAGATTTAGGGTTGAAGCAATCTCACTCAGGCTTCAGACGAGCATCAAGTCATCACTCTGATATACTGCATGGGGACAAAGCTGATGACATCATGGGTGGATTAGGACTGACTGATGCTCAGGAAAAGGAATACAAAACAGTTCAGGACAAATTTTGGAGAAGAAAGTCGGAGGAGCAGAACAGGAGTGCGGCGGGAGCCATTTTGATTTTTTCTTCTTCTCATCAGAGTTAAGAGAGGCAGGACTGCGCAGGCGTGTGACGTTGTGCAGTGAAGCAGGGAGGATTTGAAAAGGACACAGCCTTAAACAGCGGGCAGCGTCATTTGCGGGCACCAGAGTGAAGGCAAGGCGAGGCAAGGTAGGTTTCAGTTTTCAGTTTTTTCCTGCTCTTTGAGGAAAGGGGAAGTATGAGTGTGAGGGCAGCTTGTTGTTCTCGGTGTCGGATGTGGGAGGTCCTGGAGTCTCCTAGCCTCCCGGACGGCCACATCTGCACCAGGTGCGCTGAGCTCCAATTCCTAAGGGACCGCGTTAGGGAACTGGAGCTGCAGCTCGATAACCTTCGTTTGGTCAGGGAGAGTGAGGAGTTGACAGGTGGGTCACGGTTAGGAGGGGTAAGGGGAAGAGTCAGGTACTAGAGAGTACCCCAGTGGCTGTACCCCTTGACAATAAGTACTCCTGTTTGAGTACTGTTGAGGGGGACAGCCTACCTGGGGGAAGCGACAGTGGCCGTGCCTCTAGCACAGAGTCCAGCCCTGTGGCTCAGAAGGGTAGGGAAAGGAAGAGGAAGGCAGTAGTAATAGGGGACTCGATAGTTAGGGGTCAGATAGGCGATTCTGTGGACGCAATCAGGAGACTCGGATGGTAGTTTGCCTCCCTGGTGCCAGGGTCCGCGATGTTTCTGCTCACATCCAAGATATCCTGAAGTGGGAGGGTGAGGAGCCAGAGGTCGTGGTACATATAGGTACCAATGACATAGGTAGGAAAAGGGAAGAGGTCCTGAAAGGAGAATATAGGGAGTTAGGAAGGCAGTTGAGAAGAAGGACCACAAAGGAAGTAATCTCGGGATTATTGCCTGTGCCACGCGACAGTGAGAGTAGGAATGGAATGAGGTAGAGGATAAATGTGTGGCTGAGGGATTGGAGCAGGGGGCAGGGATTCAAGTTTCTGGATCATTGGGACCTCTTTTGGGGCAGGTGTGACCTGTACAAAAAGGATGGGTTGCACTTGAATCGAAGGGGGAACCAATATCCTGGCGGGGAGGTTTGCTATGGCTATTGGGGAGAGTTTAAACTAGAATTGCTGGGGGGTTGGGAACTGAACTGAAGTGATGAAGGAAGAGACAGTCGGCTCACAAATAGAGAAAGCTTGGAGACAGTGCGAAAGGGAGGATAGCAGGTTATAGAGAAGGGACGCATTCAGACTGATGGTTTGAGACATCTATTTTAAGGCAAGAAGCATCATGAACAAAGCGGATGAGGTTGGAACGTGGATCAGCACTTGGAGCTATGATGTTGTGGCCATTACAAAGACTTGGATGGTGCAGGGGCAGGAATGGCTACTTTGTGCCAGGCTTTAGATGTTTCAGAAAGGACAGGGAGGGAGGCAAAGAAGGTGGGAGTGGCACTGTTGATCAGAGATAGTGTCATGGCTGCAGAAAAGGAGGAAGTCATGGAGGGATTGTCTATGGAATCTCTGTGGGTGGAAGTAAGGAATAGGAAGTGGTCAATAACTACTGGGTGTTTTTTATAGACCACCCAATAGAACCAGGGACATCGAGGAGCCCATAGGGAGACAGATTCTGGAAAGGAATAATAATGACATGGTTGTTGTCCTGGGAGATTTTAATTTCCCAAATATTGATTGGCATCTCCCTACAGTGAGGGGTTTATATGGGGTGGAGTTTGTTAGGTGTGTTCAAGAAGATTTCTTGACACAATATGTAGATAAGGCTACAAGAGGAGAGGCTGTACTTGATCTGGTATTGGGAAATGAACCTGGTCAGGTGTCAGTTCTCTCAGTGGGAGAGCATTTTGGAGAAAGTAATCATAATTCTATCTCCTTTACCATAGCATCGGAGAGAGATAGGAACAGACAAGTTAGAAAAGTGTTTAATTGGAGTAAGGGGAACTATGAGGCTATCAGGCAGGAACTTGGAAGTATAATTGAAAACAGATGTTCTCAGGGGGACATATGGAAGAAATGTGGCAAATGTTCAGGGGATATTTGCGTGGCGTTCTGCGTAGATACGTTCGAATGAGACACGGAAAGGATAGACACACGAAACAAGGAGCAGCTAAAATGCCCAACTGTAGGAGGTGCGGCAAGCCTCCATTCCATGTCTAAGAACTCCTTCCAGCAAAAGAAGTGAAATGCCAATAGTGTGGACCATTATAAAAGCCAGTTTCACTCAAAAACAGTTTTCCAGGGGGTTAAATAAGACCAAAATTCAGAAAGAGTGTAAGAGTGTAAAACTGAAACAGGCTGGGATCACTAAATGGAAAGAAATGCAAAATTTGCAAAGGTGAGGTGAAGTTCTTAGGTCAGTTCTTAGGAAATGGCAGATGAATATAAGAAACATTTTGTAATTCTGGCATGGTCCCAGAGAAATTGTAAGTGTCACTCCACTCTTCAAGAAGAGAGAAAGGCAGAAGAGAGGAAATTATGGGGCAGTTAATCTGATTGGTTGGGAAGATGTTGGGGTTGATTGTTAAGTATGTGGCTTCAGGTACTTGATAAAATAGGCCACAGTCAGCATGGTTCCCTCAAGGGAAAATCCAGTCTGACAGATCTGTTGGGGTTATTTGAGGAAATAACAAGCAGGATAGACAAAGGAGAACCAGTGGATGTTGTTGACTGGGATTTTCAGAAACCCTTTGACAAGGTGCCACACATGAGGCTACTTAACAAATTACGAGCCCATAGTATTACTAGGATGGATACAGCAGTGTCTGATTGACAGGAGGCAAAGAGTGGGAATAAAAGGGAGACTTTTCTCGTTGACTTCCAGTGACTAGTGGTGTTCCACAGGACTCTCCTCTTGCTGCTGCCATGAGGAAGATGTTACAGGAGCATCAGGACTCACACCAACAGGTTCAGGAACAGTTACTACCCCTTAAACATCAGTTCTGAAACCAGAGGAGATAACTTCAGTTGCTTCATCACTTGTTCCCACAAACTACAGACTCACTTTCAGACACTTCATGTCACTTGTTCGATATTTATTGTTGATTTATTTATTATTATATTTCTCTTCTTGCATTTCCACAGTTTGTTGTCTTTTGTACGTTGGTTGTTTGTCCATCCTGTTGGCTGTGGCGTCTCTTTGATTCTGTTGGTTTCCTGGATATACTGTGAATTCCTGGAAGAAAATTAATCTTAAGGGTGCGTCTGGTGACATATTTGAACTTTGCTAATAAATTTACTTTGAACTTTGAAATCATTCTCCATTGAGGTAAAACAAAACTAAACAACAGCAATGCAGAATAAAGTGCTGAGAGTCCATTCGAGAGTCAGCAGTGGGACAAAAGCTCTCCTTAAGCTTGGTTGTCTATGCCTTTCGGTGTCTCCCTGATGGAACAGAAGAGACGAGTGAGGGGATGTTCATGGACTTCAGAAATCACATAGCAGAGGAGCAGAAGCAGTTTCTGAATCACTGAGTGGGAGTCATCAGGCTCCTGTACCTCCTCCCTGATGGTGTTAATGAGAAAGGGAGGACACAGCATGAGGTCAGGATTGAACCCAGATGATGTGCACTGAGAGACGGCAGATCTACCGGCTGCTCGGCTGTGCCACCTATTAAAGGACATGTGGACAGGTACATGGATAGGAAGCTTCAGATGGATGTTGGTCAAACACGGTCGGATGGGACAAATTTACACTCAGTGGCTATTTTATTAGATACTTCCTGTATATTTGTGGTCTTCTGCTGCTATAGCCCACAGTTTAACGTGTTGTGCATTCAGAGATGCTATTCTGCACACCACTGTTGTAACATGCTGTTATTTGTGTTATTGACACCTTCCTGTCAGCTTGAAGCAGTCTGCCCGTTCTTCTCTGACCTCCCTCATTAACAAGGCATTTTCACAAACCAAACTACCACGAACTGGAAGGTTTATTTTTGTTTCTTTGGAGACTTGTGTGTGAATATCCCAGGAGATAAGCAGTTTTTAAGATACTCAAATCACCCTGTCTGGCACCAACAATCATTCCATGATCAAAGTCACTCAGATCAAATTTCTTCCCCCTCCTGATGTTTGGTCTGACCAACAACTGAACCTCTTGACTGCTGTGTGCTTTTATTCATTGAGTTGTTGTAACATGTGTTATGAATGTGCAGCAACTCTGAGGGGCCGAAAGGTACAAAGTCGCCCCCTCCTTTTTGAGAATCGCAAGATTGCTATTAATTCGGGTCTGGGAACCAGGAAATGAGAGAGAGACACGCAGAATACACAGGGTTTGGAATGCGTCCTGGCCTCAGCGAAACAAAGCCACTGATAACGGCCATTATCTCTTGGAGACGGAATTGTGTATTGAGTACTGTACTATTCATTGAAAACCCTCAGGGGACAACCAGAGTGGGCTGGTTGAGGGATTGCATCATCCCAACCTGATTGACATCTGAGACCCCGTGAGTAAGGATAAAAGAGGGTCTGGGGAACAACCCCTTTAGACGCACCAGGAGAAACGCTAGAAATCCCATGACAGCGTTTTATAGCAAAAGCCGGTGGGGCTCATGTGCGTCCTGCCTTGCCTGGGTTGGCGGGCTCACCACGGAAGAACGGCTTAGCTAAAGGAGAGGCCACAAGTGAACGGCCACACCAACGAGACTCCGACGGATCGAAATCATAAAAGGAAAATGGGCAAGTTTTTCTCCCAAATCTCTCTCTCTCCAACCATTGCAACCCAGCGGTCCCCAAAGGCTGCAGCCTGCATGAACTGAGTGAACTTTATATTTCCATCGGACAATACATTATCCCCTAGACAACGATAGAGCTTATTTCTGATTGATTATTATTATACCCGCACTTTTAGAGTTAGTATTGACGACGTATATTATCTGTATATTTGCATTGATATGATTTTTGTGTATTTTTACTAATAAGTACTGTTAAAAATAGTATCAACGGACCTCTCTATCTTAGCTGGTAAGTGACCCAGTTACGGGGTTCATAACAACGTGGGGCCTCGTCTCAAGATTTGATACCAAATTGAAGGGCCAGTGAATCGGGCTTTTAAGTGCAAACTTGGGTCTGGTTGCGCGGGTAACCAGACGGGAAACCAGCAAAGATGGACGTTGACGAATTTATAGGAAACCCGACTCTGGAGGCGCTAGAGGCTGCCACAAAGTCGGACTTGATAAATATTGCGAAAGGACTAAATCTCGCAGAGGTGAGGTTGTCGATGAAAAAGCGGGAGGTGCGGAGGGCCATAACTCAGTATTATATTGTGAAGAATGTGTTTCCGGCTGAGGTATTGGAAAATATCCCTGAAAAGGCACCAGCTAGTGGGATGGCTCAGTTAGAGTTGGAGAAATTAAGGTTGGAACATGAAATTAAGTTAAAACAGCTGGAAGCAGCTGAAAAGGAGAAGGAAAGAGCTGAAAAAGAGAGGGAAAGAGCTGAGAACCAAAGGGAGAAGGAGAAACAGAGGAAACATGACTTGGACATGGAGAAGTTAAGGCAAGAGCGAAGAGCTCAAGGGCCAGACCGAGAGGAGAGGTTTAATGTTAGTAGGGAGTTTAGGTTAGTACCTCCGTTCGAGGAGATGGATGTTGATAGTTATTTCTTGCATTTTGAAAAGGTGGCAGTGAGTCAGAAGTGGCCCAAAGATCAGTGGGTGGCGTTGTTACAAAGTGTGTTAAAAGGGAAGGCACAACGGGCATATGCGGCGTTGTCCATGGAGGAGGAGGAGTCTGAGAATTATGAGAAGGTAAAGGAGGCCATTCTTCGGACCTATGAATTGGTACCTGAAGCGTATAGACAAAAGTTCAGAAATTTAAAGAAAGGGTGGAATCAGACATATGCAGAGTTTGCCTATGAGAAGGGTGTGCTCTTGGATCGCTGGTGTGCGGCAGAAAGGGTGGAAGAAGATTTTTGGCATCTCAGGGAGTTAATTCTGATGGAGGAATTTAAAGGTTGTGTTTCGGAGGATATCCAGATGTATTTGAATGAGAAGCCGAATAAGTCCATCTCTGAATTTGCTAGGTTCGCAGATGAATATGCCCTAACCCACAAGACAAAGTTTTCTGCGAATAAAAGTTACCAGAGAGACCGTAGGAACAGTAGAGAAAGCCCGCCGGCTGAGGCAGAGATTCAGCCGGGAGCTAGTGGTAAAAATAAGGAGGAGGAAAGGCAAGATGGCAGGAGAGGTCCTGGCTTGACCTGTTTTAATTGTGGAAAGGTGGGTCATATTGCATCTAAGTGCCTTGCTCCGAGGAAGGAGACAGGAAAATGGAAAGCAGCAGTCCCTACAGGATGTATTGTGGTGATCAGTAAATCGACGAGAAAGCCCCAGGTAGACAGAATACGAGAGGGGCCTGAGAAATTTATTGCAGAAGGAACCGTGTCTGTGAAAGAGGGAGACACACCTATTCCAGTGCGGATCTGGAGAGACAAGGGAGCTGAGCTGTCATTGATTCGCAGTACGGTACTAGATTTTGGTCGCGAGACTGGAGAGGTAGCTTTGAGAGGAATAGGAAAAGGGACAGAAGCGGTGCCCTTGCATAGGATCATTATAAATTGTGAGCTGGTATCTGGACCAGTTGAAATAAGGGTGTGATCAGAATTCCCGAGAACTGACGTAGACCTCCTTCTGGGTAACGATTTAGCTGGTGGTGATGTTTGGTCGGCCATGGAGCTGACGAGCCAGCCTGTAAGTGCTGAGGGCCCGCCCCTAGATTCCAAGATCTATCCCGCATGCGCGACCACTCGCAGCATGTCGAGAAAGGCAGCTGAGAAAGAGACCAGTTTAAATCAGGCCAGTATCAATTTGGCTGAGACGTTTTTACCAACCCTGTACCAAGAGGGGTTAGAGGGTGGTAAAATGGAGAATAGGAAAGTGAAAGAGAGTAAGGGAGAGGAGGTAGAGCTGCCCTTAGCCAGGAGGAAATTTATAGATGCACGAAGTAAAGATGAGAAACAGATAAGGCTGTTAGAAGGTCCAGGGTTGGACATGGATGATCTGGCTGATTTGACAGAACTGTTTAAAGAAGTTGAAAATTCTAAAGGTGTTCCCGATAATGAAATAAGGGCAGTCCTAGATGAAAAGGATGCCATTACCTTGAAGACGTCTGCTGCATTGGCAGATGAGGTTGTTTCAGCCCGCGGGGTTGAGTTTACTCCGGAAGGGAGTTGCCCAGAGAGTAACTGGGAGGATCAGGGGAACTTGGAATTTGAAAAGTGTACGGGTATTGAAAGCCTGGAAGAGGCAGATGTCCCATTTGAGTGTGTTCAAGATGTGGATGCACGTGGTACTGAACCTAGTAATGGAACTCAGAAAAAGTCTGAGGTATTTGATTCAGTTGAAAAGGAATGCAGTCCTTGTGGGTCAGATGGACTTGGTTCAGTGAAGAAAGGGTTAACCTTGGTACTAGTGGGAAGTGAGAATTCCCAGTTGTTTGTGTTCGAAGGTGTGTTAAAAGTTAGTGAGGAGATAGAATGTGGTGAGGTGAATATTATTATTGAAGGGAAAGGGAAAAGTGTAGTTCCTAAATTGAATGAAGAAAATTTAAAGTCTGGATTGATGTCAGAAGCAGCAACCAGTCTGAAGGGACAATGGCTTGGTAACACGGTGCCTGCGAATCAATTACAGGTTGATTTGGAATGTAAAGGTGCCCCACACGTTATTGTTATTCAAGAGAGTGCTGTGAAGAGGCAGAATTTGAAATGCTGTTTGGACAAAGAGGGATCGCTTGCAGAGTTTAAACTGAAAACTAATAGAATGAAGGGTCCTGAAGATAAAACCACTGACTTGCTTAAAAATAAACTGGGTGGAAATTCAGCAAATGGGCTACATTTGGAACACATTGTTGATAAAATAACTCCTATGAACGGAGCATGCAAAAGCCTATTCCACACTGGTGCACAAGCTAACCACGTGGGAGTTAACTGGAAAAGGGGCGAGGGTTTGACGGGGTGCCACTTTAAATAACAGGATCCGGTTGTAAGGGATTTCAACAAAGCATGTAACTAATAAAGACAACCCCATGGAAGATTGACTGTTAAGTTTGAAAGTAAAATAAAGATTAGTATTTGCATGAACTTTTGTAATATACACGTAAGCTAAGATCACAACTCTTTAGTTTTTGTTTGCTGAAGAAAAGGAATAAAAATAGGTGGTTATTAAATTGGAGTCTGATGCTACAAGAATTTATTAAGGTATGAGATGTTAAGATATTAAAGGAAGTGACAATGTAATCGCTAACTGTTTAGATGCTAAATTGAATGTATAACTGTATTACTCTGTAGTGAAAAAAAACCTCTTTTGTATTGTGTTAGATTCTGAAAATCCTGTAAGACTCTGTATCAATTAATTTTTACCTGTGGTAAAAATCTTAGAAGGAAGGGGGTGTTATGAATGTGCCGCAACTCTGAGGGGCCGAAGGGTACAAAGTCGCTCCCTCCTTTTTGAGAATCGCAAGATCGCTATTAATTCGGGTCTGGGACCCAAGAAATGAGAGAGAGACACGCAGAATACACAGGTTTTGGAATGTGTCCTGGCCTCAGCGAAACAAAGCCACTGATAACGGCCATTGTCTCTTGGAGACAGAATTGTGTATTGAGTACTGTACTATTCATTGAAAACCCTCAGGGGACAACCAGAGTAGGCTGGTTGAGGGATTGCATCATCCCAACCTGATTGACATCTGAGACCCCTTGAGTAAAGATAAAAGAGGGTCTGGGGAACAACCCCTTTAGACGCACCAGGAGAAACGCTGGAAATCCAGTAACAGCGTTTTATAGCAAAAGCTGGTGGGGGCTCGTGTGCATCCTCCCTTGCCTGGGTTGGCGGGCTCACCACGGAAGAACGGCTTAGCTAAAGGAGAGGCCACAAGTGAACGGCCACACCAACGAGACTCTGACGGATCGAAATCATAAAAGGAAAATAGGCAAGTTTTTCTCCCAAATCTCTCTCTCTCTCCAACCATTGCAAACCCAGCGGTCCCCAAAGGCTGCAGCCTGCATGAACTGAGTGAACTTTATATTTCCATCGGACAATACATTATCCCCTAGACAACGATAGAGCTTATTTCTTATTGATTATTATTATACCCGCACTTTTAGATTTAGTATTGACGACGTATATTATCTGTATATTTGCATTGATATGATTTTTGTGTATTTTTACTAATAAGTACTGTTAAAAATAGTATCAACGGACCTCTCTTTCTTTGCTGGTACATCTCCATTGTACCATACATTGTGTTCAAGTTTAGTCTGAATGGAATGGTAAGGGAACTAGTGGTAAATAGGAACACTACAGATATCCAGTGGAGATACCCAGAACTGTGGCAATTGAGGGAGAATGACAAGCAAGAGAAGATCTGCAGATGCTGAAAATCAAAGTAACACACAAAAAATGCTGGAGGAACTCAGCAGGCCAGGCAGTATCTATGGAAAAGAGTCAACAGTCGACGTTTCAGGTCAAAACCCTTAATCAAGACTCAATCAGGAAAGGAGGTCCTCAACCTGTGCCAGGACTGCTGTAGGTTCCTTCTCCACAGAATGGATGGAGGTGTGCAGATTAGCTCTCGTCTTTGTTTATCAGTTTCGTTTTCTACATGAAGGTCCTTTCTGGGAAACATTGACACAGAAGTCAATAACACGCAGCAGATATAGGAAGGAGGCTGTTGCAGAGTTGTGGGAGAACAGTTACTCACCACACCCACGGTCATCAGCCCAGATTCAAGAGGCCGGAAGCAAATACGAAAGCAAAGATTAAAAAGCAGGCGCTGAGCTGTTAGAACAGGGACAGCAGAAAGAGGTACAGAAAGTACACACAGAGCAAATTAGTTAAGTTTGCATTTTAAAGCAAGATTTTAGTGAATGTTTGCCACTTAATTGTGCCTATGTAAGTAATCAAACTGAGTTAAACTTCTGCAGAATCCTGTAACGTGGTCAAATGTTTCTGGTTTTTATTTTCCGTCTTTTGCATTTGCCATCTTGAATTTGTTGGTCTTTAATTATGTATTTTTGATCATTTTTTGTGCTAGCCACCTGCTCCTGAATTGCCACAAGGAACCCTTCTGTTTCTGGGAAGAGGACTCCATCCACCTCGGAGCCAGACGTTCGACGCTTGCTCGCTGACATCTCCTCTGCTCAGGTTAACTTTTACTTCTATGGTGATAATTTCTTCATTTTTCTGGGTTGTGCTTTCATTTAAGTTTGAGAGAGTGTAATTCATATCAGAATTGCATATGCTCGCATGGACTGCTTAATCAAGTTTTCGTTGGTGAAAATATATCCTTTGAAGTTTTATCTGAGTGTTGTTGAAATTTTTAATGCCTGTTATTCCTCTTTCTCCTCCTGTTCTTGGTATTGGCCCTTCTTCCTTGGAGCCATTCATCTGTACAAAGTACTTCTTGCAACAGGGACTCTCCTTCCCATGACATTCTGTAGCATCTCCCTTTATGTCCACTCAGTAGTTCCCACCAAAAGACCCCAAACTACTGTCCTTCACAAAGCTCCCTCTCTCCGCTCTCTCTAGAACTTTCTCCATACCCATCATCCTGATTGGCTGACACAACATTCTTAAGCTGAACAAAAGGGCTTCTTTTCTTTAGCCAAAACCAGAACATTCTACCAGCAGGGCACATTGCTTTTGCAAAAAACTACTGAAGTGAAATACCTCCAGCATAGCAGTAGAAATCATAACCGGGGTATTATATTGCCTTTGTTATATTTTTACTATTGAGCTCTGTTTGGCAGATTATTTTAGCCTCAAAGCAAATTTTATCAAAAGTTTTTCCTTTATCATGCTATGTTCTATTTTCTTTACTTGTTGATATTCCAAATACTTGTTTTATACTCATCCATCGGTTGTATTGTATCCTGCTGCTCTTTTTTATATTGTTCTATCTCTATTGCACCTTTCTTTATGTTTAATGTTCTGCAATTATCTAGTCCAAAGTTCACGTTTTTATCTTTCAAAAATAGTTCTACTATTTGAATTAATTGCTTTAGCTTTACTGATGAAGGAGCGTATAATTTCAAATTGTCCATGTATAGAAGGTGTAAATTGTTAGGTTGTTTCTGATTTAATACCCTATTTTCATCTGATTCAGTAAATTAGAGAGACGGTTTAAAGCTAGACAAAGCCATAGTGGGCTCAGAGAGTCACCTTGAAAAATGCCTTTGCTTATTTTGTTTTTTTTGGTTGATGGATAGAGTGATTATAGTTCACCAGTGGTTCATCATATGTGGTATCATCACATGTACTGGGTGTAGTTTATATTTATTAAGAACTTCTATTAACCATGAGTGTGGGACAGAATCAAATGCTCTGTAGTAGTCAATATAATAACACGAAAGATCTCTGCTTTTTCTCCAGGCTTGATTTAGAATTACAGAATCTGTTATCAGTTGTACTTTACATCCTTTCATGCCCTTATGGTGTCTGTTGTGCTCTTCTGTAAGTATATTGTGCTTATCTCAGTGAATGACAATTAGCTGCAAGATGTGTGATGCTACAATTTGAAAATGAACACTGCTGGTACTTTTCCAGAGGTGTGGTATTATTTATAACCACAGTTAGCATATCCATTGTAACTTCAGGTAATTGTATTTCTTCAATCCTTTTGCCTCCCTAATCCAGTTTGTTTCTTGGTTGTGCATTATGCTGATGACCAGATATTAGACCAAAAGTTCATTATCTCTGTGTTTGTTATGTTACGAACTGTAACGTTTTAGAAATGAACCAGCAGCAATAGATTACACCTGGAGTCTGGTTTTGATGTTAAAAGCACTATCTTTATTAGTATCTACTTAATATAGTAACTCAACCAAGGTAATCCACAAAATAAATGATGTGAGAGAGATATTTGTAATGCAGGGTGAAACGTAGAGGAAAGGTAAGTACGAAGTATCCCACAGGTTCCACGTCATGTAAAACGAGATAACAGTCGCCGTAGATTTTGTCCATCCTGACGTTCCAAATCCACATACGAATTATCACCGAAAGTGACCTGTCACAGGAATATTGTCTTTCAGTGGTTACCACACAACATACACAGGTAAGGGCTACACAAGTGGTCCACAAATTATCCCAAAATCCAGTCCTATGGATTATACAAAGTGACGGTCAGACATTCATTATGCACTGCGTGCCGATGATCAACCCACCCTTGTGGGCATTGGAGAGTTTTCTTTCTTTCTCTCTCTCTCTCTCTCTCTCTCTCTCTCTCTCTCTCTCTCTTCATCTGCACAGACTGAGACAGCCTGTGACTGACGTGATAGTCCCGCCTCACTCAGGCACTCTTAAAGAAACAGTCTCAGTAAAAGACCTGTGGGTTCGTAACAGTTAGTTATTCTGTGCCAGTGTTGATGGCATTTTGGTGTGTCGAATTTGGTTTTAATTTTCTGTGTAAACCTTTTTCAGTGTTTCTGAACTGATTGTTCTGTTTTCTTCATCTGGCGTATTTCATGTATCTATTTAGTCTGGCTCTGTATGTACCAAGCATTTGTTTTAGTGTAGCTATAGGTTGATTGTATGTTTCCTTAGTGTTTTTTGCTCAGGTTATCCATTATATACTCTATTAGGCGGGTTATTTATGCTGCTAAGGTTTCAATTTCCTTTCTTAACCTTTTCTGACATTTCAGTGCTCTCACCTTTGGGTTTCTACTAATCAGTGTCTCTATTTTGGAATCAATGCACTGTACTGCAGTTAATGTTCTGCAGTATGTTATTGTGTGTACTTCTTCAAATGTTGCAAGTTTTCTGAACTATTGTGATAATATAATATTCTTGAGAGTATTAACAATTTTTGCAAATGTTGATGTCTTGTTTTGTTTGGTAGGCTCTTTTTTTTGGGTTAGTGCCCATATATTTTGTTTGTATGATGTTAAGTATAAAGATAATTTTATCTGTAAGCTCAGCTTTGTCCTTAGCATTCTGTGGAGACTCTGCATCTGTGTTGTTGCTATTAGCATCCAGTTGTGGAGCAGTTGCTGAAGTGATTCTATTTTCATCAGTGCTTCGGTGGTTGGCATCTTCATTATTTTCTTGTATAGCATGGAGGGATATTGTGCTATAAAGTATTGATTCAGCAGTGTACCACCAGCAATCCGCTTACTGTCATTCCCAGCACCACCTCCAGGGAGGCCCTGGAGATCCCCGGGCTGTGGCCGTATCACTCTGTTCCCTAGACATGTCTCCATTTCTGAAGTGAAAGGGTATTGCTTTTTATACCTACAGCCAGGTTTTTGGTTTCAATTGCCCCTAACGTGGGGAACAGATACTGATCAGAGCTCCGTCCTATCTGGGTACAGACGTGCCTGGATCTGTTTCTGATTTGGTCCGTGAGTGGTATTTTATTTCCCACCTGCCCTGTATATCTGCAGAGCTTTCCCCAGCCCACCACCTGGGGACGTGCCCGATCGGGGACAGAAAACCCCTCACGGGTTGTTACTATTATTAATATCATCACATGTACATCGAAACGTACAGGGAAATGTATCATTTATGTTAACAACCAACACGGTCCGAGGATGTGTTGGGGAAGTTTCTACACACATTACAGTGCCAACGTGTTGTACCCACAGCAGTAGAACACAAACAACAACAACACAACAACAGTAACTAAACAACAAAAAACAAACCCTTTCCTCCTTCCCACCCACCCACCCACTGTTCATAGTTACTGAACAAATTGCTCTGCACAGACTTCAAACGTAGTCACAATCTAACACCACAAACGTGTTATGTTCCTGTGGCATCTCCTGCAAAGCATTGATGTGTCAAAGTGGTTGAAAGCAGTAGTGACATGCGATTCTCTGTCTCACAAAGATAACATTTATCATCAGAGATCCCCACCAACACGGCCAGGTCAGCTTCTTGCAGCTACCATCGGGCAGGAGGTACAGAAACCTCACTCCACAGGTTCACCACAGAGACTTTCCTTCAACCATCTGGTTGTTGAACCGACCGTCACAACCCGTATCACTACTGCTGTATAGCAACACCATGACCACTTCGCAATTTTGTGTAGATTAAATTGGTAAATGCTGTTACATATAGACCGAAAATGAGTGATGTACAAGGGATAATGAAAAAAATGTTTTGAAAAGTTGAGTGAGCTGGGGCTTTTACTTTTGGAGTGAAGGGGAATGAGAGGTGAATTGATAAAAATGAGTAAGATACAGAGAGAGAGTTCCCGTTTCTCTCAGGGTGGAAATTTGCTAATATGAGGAGATTAATTTTAAGATGATTGGAGGGGAGTATGGGGGGGTATCAGAGGTAGGTTTTTACACAGAGAGCGGTGGATGTGTGGAATGCCCCAGTCATTTCTACATTATTGTCTGTTCTGTGCTGCAGTCCTGTACACTGAGTGGCAGCTAATCCCCATGTTGTATTTGCCAAAAAATGTATGAGTGGGATTCCGATATTCGAGAGCTAAATTTAAATTTAAATTTAAATTCCTTTCCCCTCTCTCTCCTTTCCCCCCATTTTCCATCATTATCCCTCTTTCTCTTTCACATTCTTTTCTCTACCCCACCACTGTCTCCCAGTGTCTTTTTTTTCTCTGCAGCTTTAATATTGATTGTTCGTTAACATTTTTACAAAAACTTGCTTCCAAACTAGTGAACCAGTTTTTGATTAATTTCTGTTAAAAAATTCAAGGGCAAATCTTTATTGACATTCCTCCTGACAATCCAACTAAACTTCACCACCATTATTACCCATCATTGGTTAATTTATTTGCCTCCTCAAGGTAACTAGTCCTGCCGGTGAAAGATGATCATTACGTTTTAAAACTGTTTCTGTACCTGATGTATACTGATATTGAACTCTCTGCTATTTACTGATTGTATGCCAGTGCTTTACTGATTTTATACCTTTGTCTGTGTGGCTAAGCACAGCTCCAATGCCATGTTTAAGGCTGCTGGACATCACTGCTGTTGTTGAATCGAAGGTGATGGTCTATAGGAAGGAGGCGAGCGACTGTCAGGGCCGTCTGCCTACGTTTGATGAGTCGCTCTCTCACCCTCTCACTCGATGCTGCTGGAGAAAGTTACCAGAGACTTTGGTCTTGGACAAGGTTTAGTCAACGTGATTTGTTTGCGGATTGGACTCTGCAGTTCACATTATGTGTTTCTGGTTTCTAGTTACTCTCTTTTTATTGCTAATTTGTGCGATTTGAATTGGAACGCACTGGCTCCAATCAACTCCAATGGGGCGCACTGACATCCTACAGTCAACGAATGGCACAGCGCTGAACAGAACTGAACTAGACTGAACATTTCTGGACTGTTTCAAGGACTCTGTGGTTTGATGTTTTATTTTCTGTTTGTTTTTGTTGCTCAGTTTTTGCCATTTGTGTAATTTGTTCCTTTTTTCTCTTTAAATATTTTCTCTCTTTCAATATTTTTATTAGTTTCTGCATAGAGGAATACAGAGTACAAGAAGATATATAATATAAGTCAAAAGATAAAAATAAAATAGTACCAAATACATTGTATTAAAAATACAGTTACAATCACAAAACCCTGTATTCATAAAAATTAAATTAAATCATAATATTGAAATATAATAATTTTTTATACAGAAACAAATCTAAACCCACTGCCAAAGTCAGAGCCTTTGGGAAAAGCAAGAAAAAAGGGGGAAAACCATTAACATATAATAAAATATATTATTAGCCACCATCTGTACTTTTACAACAAATCAAAGGTTGTGAAAATAACTCAGAAATGGTCCCCACAATGTACAAAAGTCTTGGCTAAATTCAAAAACTGAACAACAGATCTTCTCTAAATTTAAGCATGAAATAACATCCCATAACCATTGAGCATGAGTAGGCGGAACAGCATCCTTCCATTTAAGCAAGAGCACCCTCCTAGCTATAAAGAGAAGTAAAAGCCAAAATATGCAAATTAGGTGTCTCCAAAATAAAGTCTTTTCCTCCAATAATACCAAATAATGTGGTCAAAGGGTTAGGCTTAAAATTTATCTTGAAAAGTACAGAGAAAGCTTGGAATTCTCCTTCCAGTATCTTTCAAGGCTAGGACATGTCCAAAACATGTGAATTAATGAAGCTCCTCCATTTTTACATCTATCACAGAAAGGAGATATATCCAAATAAAAATGAGATAGCTTATCTTTAGACATGTGAGCCTTATTAAACACTTTAAATTGTAAAAGGGAATGACAGGCACATAACAATGAAGTGTTAACCAATCTAAAAATTTCATTCCGTTTCCTCAGAAATTGAAGTCTGTAAATCTTGCTCCCAAAGATTTTTAATTTTGTCATTGCTCATTCCTAGCAATGTACCATAAATATTGGATATTGAACCATTATAAAAATGTTTCAAATTAAAAATTACATCTAATAAGTCCTTATCGGAACTTATAGAAGATATATATAGTTGAGAACGCAGAAAGTCCCTAATTTGTAAATAACGAAAAAACTGAGTTGTGGGTAAACTATATTTGGCTGTCATTTGCTCAAATGAAAGAAGACTTCCTCCAACAAAGAAATCCTGGAAGCATTTAATACCCAATCTATCCCATTCTTTAAAAACTGAATTGGTCATTGAAGGATTAAAAAATAGTTAAAGCAAATGGGACGAGACAAAGAGAATCTCAATAGACCAAGGAATTTCCTAAATTGTACCCAGATCCTCAAAGTATGTTTAACTGGCAAACTTTCAGTTAGTTTACTAAAAGATAAAGGGAGTGAGGATCCGAGAAGAGAAATAATAGAAAATTTATTAACAGAATTAGCTTCTAAAGAAACCTATATCCGACAGTCCTTGTGGTTAATATAATATGTCCAAGATGTAAGATTTCATATACTGACTGCCCAATAATAAAACCTAAAATTTGGTAAAGCTAAACCTCCATTCTTCTTAGATTTTTGAAGATGAACTTTATTTAGTCGAGAATGTTCGTTTTTCCATATATAAGAAGATATAATAGAATCGAGAGAGTCAAAAACAGATTTAGGAATAAAAACAGGTAATGCCTGAAAAAGGTATATAAATTTAGGTAAAATGTTCATTTTAATACAGTTGATTCAGCCAATCAAGGATAATGAAAAAGACAACCAGTTTGATAGTCAAACACGAGGAAATCTGCAGATGCTGGAAATTCAAGCAACACACACAAAATGCTGGTGGAACACAGCAGGCCAGGCAGCATCTATAGGGAGAAGCACTGTCGACGTTTCGGGTGAAGACCCTTCATTGACAGTGCTTCTCCTTATAGATGCTGCCTAGCCTGCTGTGTTCCACCAGCATTTTGTGTGTGTTACCAGTTTGATAGTGTCCTTTTTACAAAATTCAGTAAGCTAAGAAAATTTTCATTAAATAGGTATTTGTAATTCTTGGTAATTGTTACACCCAAATAAGTAAATTGATTTCTTACAATTTTAAAAGGAAGGGTAGTATTAATTGATGATATAGGATTTATGATATAGATAACCAGGATCACACTCCATGGTTACATTTGGAGGAAAATTCGGTAACGGTGTTTTCTTTAGCTTCTTTATTAGGAGCTCCCCTTCCTTTTTCATTCTCCAGAATAGGTAGACAAGCTCTCAACCCTATTGTTAAACATACCTTAAAAATCTGGTTTCAGTTTTGTAGATTTTTTGAATTAATTAATTTTTTACTCTCTGGTAATATTTATTCTAATTTTTTTTAAACCATCAACTCTGGATAAGGCTTTTTTAATATGGAAAACTAAAGGAATAAAAACTTTTTTAGATTTGTTCTTACAGGATTGTTTAATGTCTTTTTCGCAGTTAATGGATAAATATGATATCTCTAACACACATTTTTTTAGATACTTACAGGTTAGGAATTTTTTACGTGATTTTTTACCTAATTATCCCTTGGCCTACTCTTCAAATTTGGCTTATGCTATTTTTCTGCTTAAACCATTTCAAAAACGATTAATAGCTATCATTTATAAACAGTTAATGAATCCTCACATGTTGCCTAATGATAAGGTTCAATGCACTTGGGAAATAGAACTTCAACATTCACTTTCAGATGATCAATAGAGTAAAATTTATTATCTAGTTAATAATTCATCTATCTGTGCACGCTATTCCTTAATTCAGTTTAAGATAGTACATAGAGCCCATATGTCTAAAGATAAATTGGTGAATATATTTCCTAATATAAGCCCTATTTGTGACAGTTGTAATGTAGAAGTGGCTACTCTAACTCATATGTTTTGGTCCTGTGTAAGCTTAAATAATTTTTGGAGAGATGTTTTTAAAATACTATCTAAAGTTATAGATGTGGATGTTCAACCCAATTCACTTACGGCAATTTCTGGGATCATTCCAGAGGAAGTAGGCAGAGTATCTGCTTCCGCTCAACATGTGATAGCCTTTTCAACTTTACTGGCTAGGAGAGCTATCTTGTTATACTGGAAAGATTCTAATCCGCCTGCTGTCCTCTATTGGCTCTCCTCCATTATGTCATGTCTAAGCTTGGAGAAAATTAGAAGCTGGACGTTTGATAAATCTTTTAATTCCGAGCAAGTCTGGTGATCCTTTATTCAATATTTTCATAAGATTTAATATATTTTTTATTATTTTTTAAAAATTCGTTTTGGGGAAAATCCTTATCCATGAAGGTTTGGTGACTGGAAGGATGTTTTTTCTTTTTCTTTTTTCTTTTAATTTTATCCTCAAATGGACTGCCGAATCTTTCTTTTCTTTTCTTTTCCTTTTTTTTGTTCCAATTTAGTTTAGTTGGGTTTTTGTTCCTTTATATAAATAAAATTTTCCAATCTTTTGTTTATGATTTGTTAAGAGGAGTTCAGGTTTTTTTGATTATACTGTATATATAACAGTGTAACACTATACCTATTTGATTTTGAAAGTAAGAGAAAGCACAGGAGGCAGTGAAGTCTTGACAATAGAAATAAAAAGCAATAGGTCATCAGCATAAAGTGAAACTTTATGAACAGTCCCTCTCCTTAGGATACCAGTAATATCATTAGATTCTTGAAAAGCAATGGCTAAGGGTTCTAAAGCCAAATCAAAGAGCAAAGGGCTCAAGAGACAACCTTGTCTAGTTCCACGCTGAATTTTAAAAGGTTTGGAATACTGAAAATTAGTAAGGGCCTTAGCAGAAAGAGATTGATACAGTAATTTAATCCATTGAATAAAATTGTGCCCCAAATTAAATTTCTCTTACAGTTTTAAGTAAATAATTCCACTACACCTGCTCAAAAGCCTTCTCAGCATCCAAAGAAATCACACATTCCAATATGTCCTTAGAAGGGGAATAAATAACGTTTAATAAACAATGAATATTAAAGTGGGAATATCAATTTTTAATAAATCCCATCTGATCATCAGAAATGATAGATGGTAAAATATTTTCAATTCTACGGGTCAGAACTTTAGATAGGATTTTAGAATTGACATTAAGTAAATAAATTTGTCTGTAAGAAGAGCATTCAGTTGGGTTCTTATTCTTTTTAAGAATAAGCAAAATAGAAGCTTCATAAAAAGATTGTGGCAACCTACCCAGCTTAAAGAAATCCGAAAAAAACTGCACATAAATGAGGTATAAGCAGTGAGGAAAAAGCCTTATAAAATTCTGCTGAAAATCCATCAAGACCTGGAGCCTTCCCCGAGTGCAAGAAGCATACAGCCTCAGCAATTTCCTCGTACTAAATAGGTTGATCCAATTGTTTTCGGTTATCAACAGAAAGTGTAGGTATGTTTAATTGATCTAAAAAATTATTCATTACAGTGTTATCTTTGGAAGGGTCTGAACTATAAAGTTTAGAATAAAATTCTTTAAAAATATCATTTATTTCTAAATGGTCAAATGTCCTATCATAATTGGCTTTACAAATTTCTTTAATTTACCATTTAGCTATAAAGGTTTTTAATTGGCTAGCCAATAATTTACCTGTTTTGTCTCCGTGGATATAAAATTGACTTTTATCTTTTAAAAGTTGATTTTCAACTGGATATGTTAAAAGAAGATCATATTTAATTGAATTTCAACACACCTTTTATATAAAGTAGAATCTGGAGCCAAGGCATATTTCTTGTCTAATTGTTTTAACAGATTACCTAACTCAATCTTCTCTTTATTGGCTTTTTTCTTGACACTTGCAGTATAGGAAATAATTTGACCTCTGATAAAAGCCTTAAAAGCATCCCATCTAATAAGACTAGAAGTCTCTTCCAAAGTATTCTCTTCAAAAAAAAAGAATAATTTGTCTCTTCAGAAACTTTAAGAAATCTTTATCAGATAACAAAGTTAAATTAAAATGCCAAGATCTGTTTATTTGAGGAAAACCAGGGAGATTTAAACATAAAAGCACTGGAGCATGATCTGAAACAGCAATTTCTTTGTATTCACAGGATTGAACTAAAAGAATCATTTGACTATCAATAAAAAAGTAATCAATCCTGGAATACGTATGATGGACATGAGAAAAAACCAAATACTCCCTATCTAGTGGATGTAAGAAACACCATATATCAACAATACCGCATTTCATTAAAAAGATTGAATAAACAAAGCTGATTTATTAAGTGTCATTGTTTTAAAGAATGACCTATCTAAAACTGGATCTAACCAACAATTAAAATCTCTTCCCATCACCAAAGAGTAAAGGCTCAAATCTGGCAGAAATATATAAAAAAAAGCTCAGAAAATCCCAGATCATCTGTATTCGGAGCATACAGATTGGCAAATACCATTAATTTATTATCTAATATTCCTGACACTATGACAAAACACCCATTAGCATCAGACATTACTTTATGTTGGACAAATGGAACTGTATTATCCATAAAAATCAAAACTTTTCTAGGCTTGGCCTGGAAAAAGAAGTAAATATGTAGTCCTTTCTATCTACTGAAAAGACACAAGTTGTCACAATTACGTACATGTGTTTCTTGTAAAAAAAATAATTGGGGCCTTAAGTTTTTTAATATAGGCAAAAATCTAATTCCGCTGCACAGGGCGATTTAATCCTTTCACGTTAAGACTGAGTAAGTTAATAGTATGACCCATTATTAATACTATTTAATAGAGAAATTAAAGTACTAACCAGTAAAATGAACATTAAAACCAAACAATAAGCCTTGAATTAGGGTAACCAAGCAACAGATTTGGTTAACCTCCCAAAACAGCTCCCAGAAAAAGACGCCCCTCCCCCTCCCAAAATTAGAAGCCCAGCCAAAAGAAGCCTGGCAACTACAGCTAATGACATCCCCCTTCCAAAACAACCTGCTGATTTGACTCCTAATTAATTCCAAGGCCAACAGTATTCCAGGCTAGACTAAATAATTATTACAGTTTCAAAACAATAGAATGAAAAATACCAAAACTAAGCCATATTGATTTTAAAAAACTCAAGAAAAGTGTATGAAATAATTAAAAAAACATCAAAATTCATAACATATAAACACGCTCGGTATTAACTCATTAAAATCTTATTCTCTTAGTAAAGCATTTAAGTCACAAGGAAGTTTAGCTGCGAAGGTTGACCAAAAGTAAGAGAAGCAATTATTCATATTGCAAGATACTAAACAGTCAATCCATTGTTTTTCAAAAATCATGGGCTTCTCCACTCAAGCAAAACCATTCTTTAGAACCATCTTGCAGAGTGATTCTAAGACGAGCAGGATAACAAAGGGATGGCTTTAAACCTTTGTTAAAAATTTCCAACATTAACCTCTTTGAATTTAACACGCTCATTCATGACCTCGGGTGAAAAATCCTCGACAATCCTAATCTCCTGACCCTCGTAATCAATCAGTCCTCTTCGACGAGATTCATGAGTTAAACTTTCCTTTGTTTGAAATTCACGAAAACAAATTATAACTGACCTGGGCTTGGCTCCCAGAGGTGGTCTGGAGACGGGCAATCTATTAGCTCGATCGATCATAGTAAGATTTTAGGAAATAACTGTACCAAAGAGCTTGCGAAGAATTCAGTAGGCTGATCCGTTAACTCTTCAAGACCCAGAATTCGTAGGTTATTTCTTCTGCTTCTGTTTTCTAAATTGATAATCTTCTGTCTTAATTTCTCATTAAATTTAGATTGCTTTTCACAGAGCTTTTGAAGGTCATCCATTCTTGCATCCAAAATCGTCAGAGGTTCTTCATTCTCTTCTATTCGTTTATTATGCTCAGTTAAGGTTTTTTGAATAGAATCCAATTTTGCGTCCATTAGTTTAAATTCAGATCTAAGTTGTTGGAACTCATCGGAAAATTCTTTTCTGTGTTTTCAAAGCAAATCCATTATAGGATCCAAAGATGCAGGAGCATCTTCGTCTTTTTTAGTACTTTGGCACTCATATTAAAAAATATCACGTTTAAAAGTGAGGTTTCAAATCAGATTGGAAATAGTAAAGTAAGTGAGATAGGAGTGACTGCAAGAAGCTGTTACTCCATTCACAACCAGCAAGAGAATCCTGCACCTTTTTTTGCACATTGAATTTTGGTGTTCCTTTGAATGGGTTCCATGGTGTTTCTTTGTTTCGTGGCTTCCTCTGGGAAAATAAATCTCAGGGTTGTATAGTCAGGGTTCATAATAAATTAACTTCAAAGCTTTTGAATCTTTGCTCAGTCCATGTCTGTATCTCTCCCTCTACACTTGGGCCATCACTGAACCCTGATCAGTAGATATGCTGGTCCTGTTTCTAAGTGGTATGACTCTGACTCTATGAACAACGAGGCTGATTATCGTGGAGAAGAGTAAAGGAATTGTGTTTAGAAACGGTCAAGTCAAGGAGCATTCAAAGATGCTGCAGGTTTGGAGCAAGAGATTGAAACTTCCTGATGAAGGGTATTGGCCCAAAATGTTGGCTACTCTTTTCTCACAGATGCTGCCTGACCTGCTGAGTTCTTCCAGCGTTGTGTACCTATTTTTTTGTTTTGTGTTTTGAAACAGACAGGATGTCTCCGAACTTGGCATGCTTTGCAAACAGAAACCATGAAGTTTCTCCATCTGTTGACACAGGTTTGAGATATCTCCAGAAATCTCTTTGTTCCTATTTACCGCTTGTTCCCTTACCATTCCATTCAGACTAAACTTGAACATAATGTATGGTACAAAGGAGATGGGCTCATTATTTTCACTATACCATTAACATCAATGGTACTGTAATTGAGTGATAACCAGAGATTAATACAGCATGGAAACAGGCCCTTTAACCAACTCACCCATGAGCTACACTCAGCCACTTTATTGGGTAAACCTGTACACCTGCTTGTTAATGCAAATATCTAACAGTCAAACATGTGGCAACAACTCAATGAATAAAAGCACACAGACTTGGTCAAGAGGTTCAGACCAAATGTCAGAATCAGGAAGAAGTATGATGTGAGTGATATTGACCTTGGAATGATTGTTGGTGCCAGACGGGGTGGTTTGAGTATCAAAGAAACTGCTGATCTCCTGGGATTGTCGTGCTCAGGACCATAGAGTTCACAGAGAATGGCGTGAAAAACAAACAAGAGAAAAACACGTAGTGAGCGGCAGATCTGTGGGAGCAAATGCTTATTGATGAGACTCATCACGAGAGGAATGGCCAGACTGGTTCAAGCTGACAGGAAGGTTACAGTAACTCAAATAACCACACATTACTACAGCGGTGTGTAGAAAAGCATCTTTGAATGCACAAAGTACCCAAGATAATTAGCCACTGAGTGTAAGTTTGTCCCATCCGACCGTGTTTGACCAACATCCATCTGAAGCTTCCTATCCATGTACCTGTCCACATGTCCTTTAATAGGTGGCACAGCCAAGCAGCCGGTAGATCTGCCATCTCTCAGTGCACATCATCTGGGTTCAATCCTGACCTCAAGCTGTGTCCTCCCTTTCTCATTAACACCATCAGGGAGGAGGTACAGGAGCCTGATAATCCTCTCAGTGATTCAGAAACAGCTTCTTCTCTGCCATCAGATTTCTGAACAGTCCATGAACATCCCCTCACTCTTCTCCCCCCTCCCATCAGGCAGAAACCTGAAAGCTCATACAACCGGGCTCAAGGAGAACCTCTGTCCCACTGGTGACTCTCACTGGACTCTACGCACTTTATTCTGCATCGTTATTGTCCTGATGAAGGGTTTGAGCTGAAAAATCGACTGTTCACTCTCTTCCATAGATGCTGCCTGACCTGCTGAGTTCCTCCTGCATGTTGTGTGTGTTGCTCTGGATTTCCAGCCTCTGCAGATTTTCTTGTGTTTATTATTGTTTCATTTTTTTCTACTGAAATGTTTAACAATGTCAAAGTAAATTTATTATCAAAGTACACAGATGTCACGATATACAATCTTGAGAGACCAGAATGAAAGACCATACCTAACAGGATGACAAGCAATGTGCAAAAGACAGCGATCTGTGGAAGTACAAAAGAGAAAAGAATATATAATAATAATAATGATGAATATCGAGCACATGAGATCTGCCGTCTTTGAAAGTGAAACCATGGGGAGACTTCGCCTACTGTCTATGCAGTGACACACAGATTTGTGTGGCTGCAATTAATTCTTCCTTTTCCCCAGTTTAAACTTTAAATTTTTAACTTTTATTTGTCAGATCTTAGAGGGGAATAGTTGTTATTATGTCACAATCTTTAGGAAGTGGAAAGCAGCTTCCTGAATCCAGCAATGGAAAGGGGAAAAAGTTGGACGAAACATCAGTTTGGGTAAAGCAATTAGAAAATTCGCTGATGAGTCTTGATAAGAAGGTAGACAACAACACGGTAAAACTTGATGCTCCCTCTTCTGAGATGAAGTCATTAAGAGGGAGTTTTCAATTTGTGCAGGAAAACATTATCTCTCTGAATTCGGAACTTAAAGAGGCGAAGTGGCAAATTGCAGAAATGTCAGCACGTTTGGAGAAGTCACAAAAGAAGATCATCGATTTGGAAGCAAGATCTCGTCGGAATAATATTCGAATTGTTGGATTGAAGGAAGGATCTGAGACTGAAGATTTATCAGACTATTTTGCTAACCTGTTTCAATCTCTGTTTCTGGATATTTTATCTCATCCTCCCAACATCGAAAGAGCACACAGAATTTTTACTGTGACACCTCGCCAAGACAGGCCAAGGTCAGTTTTGGTTTTTTTTCTTTTTTTTGTAATTTTTTTATTGAAGTTCATCATAAAACAAACATTTCCATAAGATGTATTTCAGACATTGTACATATATATCATATAATCATATATATCACAAATCTCCACATAGTATTTATCTGAGGTATACACTTATAGAAAAGAGAGGAGAGAAAAAAACAAGCAAAAGGAAAGAACTATGTACAAGTAGGGAGTGATCTTTTTTTTTACAACAGATTCATTGATTTGTAAGAATGAAATCAGGCCTATGAGGCATTATGTAGTTAAACCATTTCCCCCAGTATGAATCAAATTGTTCCAGCTTATGATTAACAGATGCTGTTATCTTCTCCATTTTGTAAATGCCCATTGTAATTTCCATCCATGTATTTAAAGTTGGGCTCTCCTATGATAACCATTTCCTAGTAAGAGTCTTTTTACCAGCCACCAACAGTATATTCATTAAATATTTAACCCTTTTCAAGCATTCTTGAGGTATATATCCAAAATATATGGTCTTAGTCTCTAAGGGTATTTCACATTTAAAGGTGTCTTGTAGGGCATTGTGTATTCCCCTCCAATAGTTTTTGATAACAGGGCAGTCCCAAAAAATATGATAATGATTTGCATCTTGATTTCCACAATTTCTCCAGCAAACAAGGAGGTTACTATCATAATGGGATTTCTGAGAGGGTGTAATAAAATATCTTATCAAGTTTTTCCATCCAAACTCCCTCCATTTCTGTGAACTGCTACACTTCCATTGATATCTCCATATTGTTGTCCATTCTTCCTCAGATATAATTATCCCTCCTTCCTTCTCCCATTTTGTTTTAATGTACGAAGTTGAATGTGTTTTAAGATTTGACAACCCTTTATACATGCTTGAAATGATTCTTCTACCATTATCTGAATTATATGCTTTTCTAAATAGCTCTGTCAAGCATGTACGTGCCTTGGTTACATTTTTAAGCATCTTATTAGCATATTGTCGCATCTGTAAATACCGATAAGAATCTTGTTTTTCTAATGTGTTTCTCTTTAAGCATTTCAAAACTGAACAAGTGTTCCTTCTTTCATTATGTTGCAAAGAACTGTTATTCCTTTAGCTGTCCAGTCCTTAAATCTAGCATCCAATTTATTTGGTGTAAAATCAGAGTCATATGCACACCATTTAAGAATTGCAATATCTCCCTCTAGATTATATTCTTTTATAGTAGTTTTCCATATTTTAAGAGTCAATTTCACCCATGGGTTGTCAATAGTATTTATGTACCTTTGCAGGTTGTTATCAACCAAAATTGCTTGTATGGGGATGGGAAGTACCTGCTCCTCAATGTTTATCCTTTGAGCGTCATGTGATGGGTTACACCAACATATCACAGCTCTCAACTGTGCTGCAAACTAATAATCTCTAAGAGAAGGTTATGCCCCATCCCCCCTTTTCCTTTGCTAATTGCAAAGTTTTGAGACGAACTCTAGGCCTTTTACCCTGCTGAATATACCTTGATAGCATCTTGTTCCATTCATTGAATTGATTTTGATTAATCTCTATTGGTAGGGTCTGAAAGAGATATAACAGTCTGGGCAGTATATTCATTTTAATAGACTGAATCCTTGAACTGAGATTGAAAAAAGGAATCAGGTTCCATCTTGCCACATCTTCCTTAATTTTTTTATATAAAGGCTGATAATTACATTCTGATAATTTTGCCAAATCTTTTGGCATAATGATGCCCAAATATTTGAAAGACTCTGTGTGCCATGCCCAGGGGTATCAACTTTCAATTTCACTTGGTGGACTATAGTAATATAAAAGTAATTGGGTTTTATCTATGTTGATCTTGTATCCTAATAATTGACCATATTGTTCAAAGGATTGCATCAATTTAGGTAAAGAGTATGTTGGTTGCCCTAGATAGATCAAAATGTCATCCGCATAACAAGCCAATTTATGCTCTGTCCCTTTAATAGTAATTCCCCTGATATCTTCATTTTGTCTGATGTATTGAGCTAATGCTTCCAGATATAGCATGAAGAGTAGTGGTGACCATGCACAACCCTGTCTCGTGCTCCTTTCTAGGGTAAGACTATTTGATAAATATCCATTGATTTTAATCCTAGCAGTAGGTTTGTCATATAGTGTCTGTATAGTTTTAATAACTGTGTTTTGGAAACCAAATCTATGTAAAACTCTGTAATGAAAATTCCAATTAACCAAATCAAATGCTTTTTCAGTGTCCACGCGTATCACTATTGCTTCGATTTTATTTTTTTTGTATATGATCCATAATGTGAAGTGTCCTTCGTATATTGTCTTGAGTCTGGCGTTGTCGCATAAAACCTGTCTGATCATTACCTATCAGTATGGGTAGAAATTCCTCTAATCGTTTGGCCATGATGGAGGTAAATAACCTATAATCTACATTAAGAACGGATATTGGTCTAAATGACCTGCATTCCATTTTATCCTTGCCTTCTTTCAGTATAGCTGAGATTATTGCTTCCTTCCAACTGGGTGGCATTTGTGCCTTTTTTAGAGCCCAGTTCAGCGTGGGGAGTAAAACAGGAATTAACTCATTTTTAAATTCTTTGTACCACTCTGCCGTATACCCATCTGATCCTGGTGACTTGCTTAATTTAAGCCTACTAACTGCAGCTTTTAATTCAACTTCAGTTATGTCAGCAGTCATCATTCTATTTTGTTCTTCACTTAAAGTGGGTAACTCTAGAGAATTCAAGAAGGTGTCAATTTGGGTTATGCTTCCCCCGGAACTTTGGAATATAGAGTTTTGTAAAACACTTCAAAAGCTTCTTGAATTTCACTTAGCTTAATTTTTTATTATTTTCGTTCTTGGGTCCCTAATTCTATGAATTGTATTTTCTGCTATCTTTTTTTTCAGTTTCCACACCAGTATTTTCATAGATTACGATCCACTTTCATAATGTCTCTGTTTCAGAAACATTAAGTTTTTCCTGATTTCTTGCATAGCCAAATTATTTATTTCATTCCTAATTCTTTTAATTTCCCCTAATGTATCCTGTGCCAAATTCAATTTGTGTTTTTTCTCTAGTTCCTTCAGCCTATTTTGTAATTCCTCTAATGTTTTATTCCTTATTTTTTTCTTATATGAAGATATCGCTATAATTTTCCCTCTTAAGACCGCCTTCAGAGTATCCCATAAAATGGGAGGTGAAACCTCTCCATTATCATTAAATTCTAAGTAGACAGCCAAGGTCAGTTTTGGTCTCCTTTCTTCATTTGAAAGTTAAAGACTGAATCATAAAATATGCAAGGAACCAAAATGTTTTTAAATTTAAAGGTTCCGAGCTTCACTTTTATGAAGATTATCCACAGGAGGTAATGGCTTTGTGGTCTAAATTCGTTCCAACCATGAAGATAGCTTACGATAAAGGATTATTTCCATCACTTCAATATCCAGCCCGATTAAAATTATTGCCCAAAGATTCGATCCACGTGTTTTTCTGGACCCCAAAGAGGCGTTGGACTATGTTAACTCTATTCTGGCTGTAGCTGGGGTTTGAATTGTTTTAGGTCTGGTGAATAATTGTTCTTTCGGAAAGAAGATAAGCTTTGAATATTTTGATTTGCTTAAGATGTCCTTTGATTGATCGATCATTTAAAGAAGATGTGAACCTTTGGATGTGAATGATAAATGGCTTTTCGAAATCTGTTTGGTCTACTGAGTGAATTAAGACAATGGATAGACTGTTTGATTATCTGTTTTATTATTTGTTTTATTTTCCCTTTTTTATCAATTAAGTGATAGTTTCCATAGTTCATAAGGTATTTTTTCTTACATATATAGTTGGGAGGGCTTAGTCGATAGATAATTAGCTTTTTCTAAAAAAAAGTTTTTCACTGGGCGTGTCAGTTAAATGGAAAATGGTGCTGATTTTTCTTCACTAGAGATTACATAAGTATTTTTCTCTTTGTTTAATTTTTAGCTTTGGCGTCCTTGGAGATTGTTTTGCATTTCCCAGTATGTTTTTAAGGATTAAGTATAAACATTTTTTTCTCTGAAATTTTATGCTGGATATGGGGAGCTAGATGTTGCAGAGAGAAACAGAACAGTGCTGGCATTTTGGCCCATATTGTTCTGCTTACCTTTCTATTTATTTTATGATTAATTTAATGCTTCTGTCCTCCAGAGAATTCTATTCGTCTTTGACTATGAGCCTGTTTAGAAGCTTCTTGAATGTTCTTGTTCTGCCTGCCTCTATGACTACCCATGGTAGATCTTTCCATGTACCCACTGGTCTAGGGAAAACATATCTCTGAGATCCCTATACTTTCTTCTGATCACCGTAAAATTGTGTCCTCTTGTATTAACCATTTCAGCTGCGAATCTGTTCCATATTTTAATGATTACCTCGCCTTACCAGTTTCCATTGTTTCAGTACAATAATACTCTGTAAAGTAATGGAAGGCATTAAAGTAAATAGATATTTAAATTGCATATAAATCAGTTAGAAGTAAGGCCTGTAAGTGGGCTGAAGAACCAGTTAACATGACTTGATATGGTGTTGTGTTGCTTTGTAGTGTTAGGATTTTTATATTTAGCAAAGTATTTGTTTTTCTATTGTAGGGCTTTTCTATTTTAGGGCCATATGTTGTCTTTTTTTGTAATGGGGGAGGATTTAAGAAAAGCTTTTTAAAACCACTATTATAAAATGGGCAGTTCGCTGAGTCTCTCTCTTTATTTATTCTATGGGGAAGCATTTTGGCTTTTTTTTTGCTGAATTTTGGGCTTTTTGGTGTGGTGGGAGGATTGGGGTTAGTTTTGATTTACAGGATCAATTGTAAGATTAATTTTAGTTTCCTTTTTGGTATTTTTTTCCCATTACGGAGTTCCAGAGCATGCATACTTTGTGTATGGTTGTCCTTATCACTGCCAGTTTTGGTTAGCTGCGCTAGTATGCATTCTTTTATATGTTAAGTAAAATAAAAAAATTTTTATGGAAGTTAAACAGATAAAGGTTATAAGTTGGAATGTACATGGTTAGAATCATCCTATTAAGCAAAAGAAGACTTTTAAAGTCATTATTCGATTCCAACGCTATATAATTTTTGTTCAAGAAACGCTATTAAAACGAGCGATCAAAATAGATTTATTTTAAATGTGGAAGGGCCTTCAATTTCACGCTACTTGTCAAAATAAAACAAAGGGAGTAATTATTTTTATAAAATCTAATTTCTTTTTATCCAAGAAGTTATTGTGTCAGATATTAATGGTAGATTTTTAATTGTTAAAGGAACAATTTGTAATAGAAAAATTGTTCTGGTTAGCCTATATGGACCTAATGTAGATGATCCTTCTTTTTTTAAAAATGTATTTGCTTTATTGAGGGACTTAAATGAATATATGTTGTTAATGGGTGGTGATTTTAACTGTTGTTTAAATCCTTTGATTGACAAGAGTCAACCAATCAGCAGCTTCCAAGTTGTTCTGTATCACTTATTAACTCTTTTCTAATTGATTATGGCCTGGTTGAAATTTGGAGACATTTACATCCTAATGATAGAGATTATTCTTTTCTTTCACAAGTTCACAAAAAATATTCGAGAATCGATGACTTTATAGTTGATCCCTGATTTTTGTCCAAAGTCCAGAAATATGAACATGATGCTATAGCTCTTTCAGATCATGCACCTTTAAGTTTAGCTTTTGAATTGAATGATGTCGCTATTGCAAATTTGCCCTGGCATTCTCCAGAAAATTTATTCCAAAGTCCGGACTTTGTCAAATTTATTGAGACTCAGATAAAAGATTTTTTTCTTTTTAACAATACAGGAGATGTATCGAAATTGATTATATGGGACACATTTAAAGCATATTTGCGCAGTCAGCTAATTTCCTATTCAGCTAAACTTAAGAAACAGACAAAAACAGAGTTAGATAAGATTTCCAAACAAATTAAAGACTTGGATAACATTTATGCAATCTCTCCTAACATTGATTTATTTAAACAAAGAGTGAACTCCAATCACAATATAATTTATTATTAATTTATCCTATTGAAAGTAATTTGCTTAAATTGAAAAGTCATTTTTATGTGTTTGGAGATAATAATAAGCTATTAGCATCTCAATTAAAAGCAGCTAGAGCTAAAAGACAAATTTTAAACATTCGTAAGGGAGGTGATAGTTTAGCATGCAATTATGAAGATATTAATAAAATTTTTCAAGACTTTTATATGGAACTTTATAAATCTCAGTTTCCAGTTGATTCTTCCAACATGAATACCTTTTTGCAAAAGATTGATTTTCCTCAAATTTCTGTTGACAATCAACAAATTCTTGATGCTCCTATGACTGAAAGTGAAATTCAGAAAGTTTTTTTTTCAATGCAATCTGGTTAAGCTCCTGGACTGAATGGTTATTCTGTAGGATTTTATAAAAAATTTGAAAAATTGCTCTCTTCATATATGTTGGAAATGCTTAAAGATTCTTTTTTGATAGGAGAATTACTTCTCACATTTTATGAAGCTTCTATTTCTTTAATTTGATTGGGACTCCCATACTATTAAAGGTCTAGATGGGTTAGAGTTTGTGAAATGTGTTCAGGAAAGTTTTCTAAATCAATATATAGATGTAACAACTAGGGAGGATGCAATATTAGATCTCCTACTAGGAAATGAGTTAGGGCAGGTGACGGAAGTGTGTGCAGGGGAACACTTTGGTTCCAGTGATCACAACGTCATTAGTTTCAACTTGATCATAGATAAAGATAGATCTGGTCCTCGGGTTGAAGTTCTAAACTGGAAAAAGGCCAAATTTGAAGAAATGAGAAAGGATATAAAAAGCATAGATTGGGACAGGTTGTTCTCTGGCAAGGATGTGATTGGTAAGTGGGAGGCCTTCAAAGGAGAAATTTTGAGAGTGCAGAGTTTGTATGTTCCTGTCAGGGTTAAAGGCAAAACGAATAAGAATAAGGAACCTTGGTTCTTGAGGGATATTGGAAATCTGATAAAGAAGAAGAGAGAGATGTATAACATGTATAGGCAACAGGAAGGAAATAAGATGCTTTATGAGTATAAAAAGAGTAAGAAAATACTTAAGAAAGAAATCAAGAGGGCTAAAAGAAGACATGAGGTTACTTTGGCAGTCAGGGTGAAGGATAATCCTAAGAGCTTCTACAGGTATGTTAAGAGCAAAAGGATAGTAAGGGATAAAATTGGTCCTCTTGAAGATCAGAGCGGTCGGCTATGTATGGAACCAAAAGAAATGGGATAGATATTAAAAGGGCTTTTTTGCATCTGTATTTACTAAGGAAACTGGAATGGAGTCTATGGAAACAAGGCAAACAAGTAGGGAGCTCATGGAACTTATACAGATTAAAGAGGAGGAGGGTATTCCCTTGGACCTTGAAGGAGACTAATGTTGAAATTGCAGGGGTCCTGGCAGAAATATTTAAAATGTCAGTATCCATGGGTCAAGTGACGGAGGATTGGAGGATAGCTCATGTAGTTCTGTTGTTTAAAAAAGGCTCAAAAAGTAAGCTGGGAAATTATAGGCCGGTAAGTTTGACATCGGTAGTAGGTAAATTATTGGAAGGAATAGTAAGAGATAGGATCTACAAGTATTTGGATAGACAGGGACTTATTAGAAAAAGTCAGCATGGCTTTGTGCATGGTAGGTCATGTTTAACCAATCTATTAGAGTTTTTCGAGGTAGTTACCAGGAAAGTGGATGAAGGGAAGGCAGTGGATATTGTAAACATGGACTTCAGTAAGGCCTTTGACAAGGTCCTGCATGGGAGGCTAGTTAGGAAGATTCAGTCGTTAGGTATACATGGAGAGGTAGTAAATTGGATTAGACATTGGCTCAATGGGAGAAGTCAGAGAGTGGTAGTGGAGGATTGCTTCTCTGAGTGGAGGCCTGTGACTAGTGGTGTGCCACAGGGATCAGTTCTGGGTCCATTGTTATTTGTCATCTGTATCAATGATCTGGATGATAATGTGGCAAATTGGATCAGCAAATTTGCTGATGATACAAAGATTGGAGGTGTAGTGGACAGTGAGGAAGGTTTTCAAAGCTTGCAGAGAGATTTGGACCAGTTGGAGGAATGGGCTGAAAAATGGCAGATGGAGTTTAATGCAGACGTGTGAAGTATTGCACTTCAGAAGGTCAAACCAAGGTAGAACATACAAGGTAAATGGTAGGACACTGAGGAGTGTGGTAGAACGGAGGGATCTGGGAGTACAGATACATAATTCCCTAAAAGTGGCATCACAAGTAGATAGGGTTGTAAAAAGAGCTTTTGTTACATTGGCCTTTCTAAATCAAAGTATTGAGTATAAGAGTTGGAATGTAATGGTGAGGTTGTATAAGACATTGGTGAGACTGGAGTATTGTGTGCGGTTTTGGTCACCTAATTACAGGAAGGAAATTAGTAAGGTTGAAAGAATGCAGAGAAGTTTGACAAGAATGTTGCCGGGACTTGAGAAACTGAGTTACAGAGAAAGGTTGAATAGGACAGGACTTTATTCCCTGGAGCGTAGGAGAATGAGGGGTGATTTGATAGTGGTGTATAAAATTATGATGGGTATACATAGAGTGAATGCAAGCAGGCTTTTTCCACTGAGGCCAGGGGAGAAAAAAACCAGAGGACATGGGTTAAGGGTGAAGGGGGAAAAGTTTAAAGGGAACATTGGGGGGGGGGGGGGGTCCTTCTTCACGCAGAGAGTGGTGGGAGTGTGGAATGAGCTGCCAGATGAAGTGGTGAATGTGGGCTCACTTTTGACATTTAAGAAAAGCTTGGACAGGTATATGGATGAGAGGGGTTTGGAGGGATATGGCCCAGGTGCAGGTCAGTGGGACTAGGCAGAAAAATGGTTCGGCACAGCCAAGAAGGGCCGAAAGGCCCGTTTCTGTGCTGTAATGTTCTATGGTTCTGTGGTTTAATGGTTAAGTGGATTAGAATGATATATAAAAGCCCTATTGCTACTGTTATTACTAACAATTGCAGATTTCCTTTTTTTCAGCTTTCACAGGGTATGAGACAAGGATGTCCATTAAGTCATTTGTTATTTAATTTGGTGCTGGAACCCTTGGCTATTGCACTTCGTGAAGCTAAAGATATTAATGGGATTCTTATAAATGGGACTGTTCATAAGATCTCCCTTTATGCTGATGACCTTTTAGTTTATATTTCAAATCCTGAAGAATCTATTCCTAGTTTATTGAAACTATTAAATGATTTTGGAAAGTTTTTGGGATATAAACTAAACCTTCATAAAAGTGAATTATTTCCCCTGAATGATTCTGCTTCTATATATGATGACATTCCTTTTAAAGTTACGGACTCTTTTAAATATTTAGGTATTATTATCACTAAAAACATAAAGATCTTTATAAAGCTAATTTGGTTCCTTTAGTGGATTTTATGAAGCAATTATTTTGTAGATGGAATCCACCTACACTTTCATTAGTTGGCCAAATTCATGCAGTTAAAATGATGATTTTACCAAAATTTTTATATGTATTTCATATATTTCATATTTTATATTTAGAGCTTAACGTGACCCTGATAACAGAAGATTGGTTGCGGATTTGTGCCAATCACTCTTAAATTCAATTTAAAATTGTACATCGTTACTATCTGACAAAAGAGAGACAGTCTAAAATGTTTCCTAATGTTGATAGTCAGCATGACAGATGTAAAACTGAGACAGCTACATTGACACATGTGTTTTGGTCGTGTTCTGTATTGAAACATTTTTGGAAGTCTACTTTCTCTACTTTCTCTGCTTATTGCCTCCATCAGTGTAATGTAACTCCAAAGCAACCAATCAGGAGACAACCAACTGGTGCATCATCTGCCACCAGAAGGAATATAGAACTCTGCATAATTTGTAAAACATTGTAGATTTGACCTGTTACCAAACTTTTAAGATGCTGTGCTTTGTAAACTTAGCCATAATAGGGTATAATTCTGAAACTCCATCAAATGTTAGTTTGTCTACAATTGCTTCCAGTTCTGGGGGAGACTCTTTGGGAATCATATGAAGGCTACAGAGAAGGCACAAGAGAAATTTACCTGAATGTTTCCAGGAATGAGGGTCATTGACATATATATCGAAGCTGGGATGTTCTCCTTGGAATACAACAGACTGGAAGCAAATATGACAAGAATAATTAAAACCATAAAAGATAGAGAGAGGAGGCATTCTCATAGGTGGAGTAGCGTTGTCATGTACCCCGTGACCGGGTTACCAAGCCAGCAGAAATGGAATGATACGTTGGAGTCTGGTGGTACTGTAACTAAAGGTGTTTATTAGTAAACCAAGTAATCCAGTATCAATAATGCGAATATACATATAAAACAGGTTAGAACTGATAAATACGGAAGTGTAGGAATAAGTATCAAAACCAAGCTCTATCAAAGTCTAGGGGTAAATGAATTGTCATAAGAGAATATAGAGTTCAGTTCAGTTTGTACTGAGGTAGTTGTTGCTGTGTTGCAATGTTGGAGAGAGAGAGAGAGAGAGAGAGAGAGAGAGAGAGAGAGAGAACAAGAGATGAGCAGCTGCAGCAGGCAAACCTTCCGTTGTCTTCTTGTTCCGTTGTACCGTTGGGGTCACCGGTTATGACCCTTCCGTTCCAGGCTAGACCGTTCTTCAGTGACGGACTCGTCACCCAGGCAAGGGTGGACACACACACAAGTCCCCACTGGTCTGCCTTCATCCACCGTGCTCCAGACCGATTCTCCTGAACCGATCCTGCAGGCCCCCACCTTCCTGTGGGTGCACAACACTCTTTCAGTGTCCACTGGTGTGTCCGTCTGTGTCTCCGCAGACTCGTCTTTTATCTCCCCTTGATGGGGTATCAGCCATCCATCAACTCAATATGTCCATGTCCTCAAACTAGTCCACTCGCTGCTTTCTCAGCAAGAATGTTAACGAGCAAAGAAGTGTCCTTGTAGCAAAAGATTGTTTACCTTTCCATCAGTGAAGAAGCCATAATACTAAATCATCCGTCTCCCTCTCTCTTATCTGTAGCAGATGCCTCTACCTCTGTTCTTCATCTCTCTCTCTCTCATTAGCAGCATAGTTCCGGGGGGTGGGGTCAGCTCTGGACCCCATTTCCATCCGGTTTGTTCAGCACACATAACACCCCCACCCTTCAAAGAATTTTTACCGGGGATGAAAATTAAAACATAGATGCACATTACAGAATCTAATATAAAACAGAAGCATTCACTGACCTACAGGGTAACACAGATATAATTTCAAATTTAACACCTGGATAAACAATCAGCAATTACATTGTCAGTTCCCTTTACATGTTGTATTTTAATATCAAGTTCTTGTAACATCAGACTCCAACTTAATAGCCGCCTATTTTTATTCTTCATGTTAGTTAAAAAAATACCAATGGGTTGTGATCAGTATGAACTATCACTGGCTTCTGTGACGTCGGAATAGGTGACAGTAATTCATTTCTACAATGTAACAGCTTTTAACTTATGTGTATATTACAGAGGTTAAACAGATACATGTGTGATTACCATGTAACACATTACAGAAGTGTATACAAATACTAATCTATATTTCACTTTTAAACCTAACATTCAGTCAGTCAATCTACCATGACCTTGTTTTTATTATTCACATGCTTTGTTACAAAAAAAATCAAATTCCTGCAGAAGCAGATCTTGTTATTCAAAGTGGTGTTTTGTCAACCATTATCTCTTTTCCACTTCGACACAGAACACTTAACCTTCACGTGATCAGCGTGCTCACCAGCTTGGACTAGGCCTTCACAGACCCCCTGCACAGGGGCTAGCTTATCACTAACGTTTTCCAGACTAAGCCCACTTGCTGAACTTTCAAACCACTCATTAATTTTATCTTCAAGATCTTTAAGTCTATTAGTTTCCAGTTTAACACCTGCAGGTGATCCCTCTTGGTCCAAGCAACACTTCAAGTTCTGCCTCTCCAAATCACATACTTGAACAACATCACCAAGTTGTTTATCCTTAAATTTCAAAACAAACTGTAACAGACTATCAGGCACCTTGTTACCAGACCACTGACCCTTCAGCATGGTTACTACTTCTAAAACCAATCCAGACTTTAAATTTTCCTTATTCAAAAGTCTAGGAACAATACTTTTCCCTTTTCCTTCAATAATATTCACATCACCAGCTTTCATCTCATCATTAACTTTTAGAACACTGTCTAACACAAGTGACTGAGAATCCTCACTTTCCACTGGTGCCAGGGTTAACCCCTTACTCACTGAACCAAGTCCATCTGACCCAAAAGGATTGCATTCCTTTTTAACCAAGTCAGATACCTCAGACCTTTCCTGAGTTTCAACATAAGGCTCAGTACCCTGTGAATCCACAGGTACTTCAACAACCTGAACACAGGCAAACGGGACATCTGCCTCTTCTGGGCTTTCAATACCAGTCCCAGTCTCAAATTCCAAGTTCCCCTGATCCTCCCAGTTACTCTCTGGGCAACTCCCTTCCAGAGTAAACTCAACCTTTCAGGCTAATACAACCTCGGCTGCTAACCCAGCAGACTCCCTCAAGGTAGTGGCATCCTTTTCACCTCAGAATGCTCTTACATCATCGGGGACACACTTAAATTCTTCAACTGAAAACAGCTCTGTCAAGCTAGATACATCACCCGTGTCCAACACTGGACCTTCCAGCTGCCACATCTGTTTCTCATCTTGGCTCTGTGCCTCCGTAAATTCCTTCCTCATTCCAAAATGTTCACCTAGGGATATCTTATGGGCAAGGTTCAAAATTCCATTCCTTGACAACACTAAATCTGCATCGTCTCCCTTACTTTCCTTAGCTCCACTATTCTCCGCTTTACCATCCTCTAACCTCTCCCGGTACAGGGCTGGTAAAAAGGTTTCAGCTAAATCAACGCCGGACTCATTTAAACTGGAGCCTGCCTCTGCCATCTTTCTAGACATGCTGCGAGTTACTGTGCATGCGGGATAAATCTTGGGATCTATGGGCGAGTCCCCAGCACTTACAGGCTTGCTCGTCAGCTTCACTGCTGAATACACGTCCCCACCTGCAAGATCATTACCGAGTAGGACGTCCACATCATCCATCGGTAGTTCCGACCGCACCCCTATTAACACTGGTCCAGATACCAGGTCACATTTCAGAAATATCCTGTGCAAAGGTACAGCCTCAGTCCCTTTTCCGATACCTTTTATCACATTTACCTCCCCAGTCTCGGTCTCAGCACCGAATTCTAACACCTTCCTTAGGACCAATGACTGACCAGCCCCAGTATCTCTCCAGATCTGCATGGGAACAGATGTTTCTCCCTCCTTCACAGATACCATCCCTTCTGAAATAAACTTCTCACACCCCCTTGGACCCTATCTACCCTCTCCTTCCTCATTGGTCTGTTGACCGGCTCAATGCAACCATCCGGGGTTGTCGTCTTTCCTTTTCCTGTCTCCTTCTTCGGAGCCATGCACGTAGATGCTATGTGACCAGTTTTCCCACAATTATAACACGTGAAGCTGGGAAACTTCCTGCCAGCCTGCTTTTCCTCCTCTCTGCCTTTTCCGGTAGTCCCCAGCTTATTCTCTGACTTAGCCGGTGGGCTTTCTCTACCGATCCTTCTGCCTCTCTGGTAGCTCTTATTTGGGGGAAATTTTATCTTGTGGGTTAAGGCATACTCGTCTGCTAACTTGGCAGTCACAGACAGAGTCTCTCCCTCCTTCTCATCCAGGTACGTCCTCATACCCTCAGGGACACAACCTTTAAACTGCTCGATCAGCATTAGCTGCGTCAGTTTATCAAAATCTCCGATTTACCATTTTTCACCATAATTTTCAGCAATTCCTGTACATATCAAGTTGTGATAATCTGGCATCCTTGCATGTTTGTGGTGCTGGATGAACAGATTTTGTTTCTCTCGTTTACAACCAAAATCTTTATTCCATGTACAAGTAGTGTGAATGATATTCCAATAAACTCAGTAAGCTTAAAGAGAGTGGGGAACAAAAACCTGTTCAGTTTCATCTTGTACAGTTCAGGCCCACATTCCAGACTCTGTCTGCACAAATAAATGGTCTACATGTGTGACAAGATGTTGTTACAAAGAAGGTAAGACAGCTGCAATATTTCAGTAGGAGTTTGAGGAGATTTGGTTTCTCATTAAAAACACTCACAAATAAAAACCCAGGCCATGCCCTCTTCTCATTGCTACCATCAGGGAGGAGGGACAGGAGCCTGAAGGACACGCTCAGCTATTCAGGAACATCTTCTTCCCCTCCACCATCAGATTTCTGAATGGACATTAAACACATGAACAATAACTCACTGCTTGTTCTGTCTCCTTTTCCCTACTTATTTTACCAATTTAACTTTTTTATATATATATATATGTGCTTACTGTGATTTACAGTTTTTATTATTCTGTATTTCAATGTTCTGCTACCACAGAACAACAAATTCCACAACATATGCTGGTGATATAGAAGTAAGCCTGGCAATTATAGACCTGTCAGTTTGACATCAGTGGTGGGTAAATTAATGGAAAGTATTCTTAGAGATAGTATTTATAATTATCTGGATAGACAGATAGATAGATACTTTATTCATCCCCATGGGGAAATTCAACTTTTTTTCCAATGTCCCATACACTTGTTGTAGCAAAACTAATTACATACAATACTTAACTCAGTAAAAAATATGATATGCATCTAAATCACTATCTCAAAAAGCATTAATAATAGCTTTTAAAAAGTTCTTAAGTCCTGGCGGTTGAATTGTAAAGCCTAATGGCATTGGGGAGTATTGACCTCTTCATCCTGTCTGAGGAGCATTGCATCGATAGTAACCTGTCGCTGAAACTGCTTCTCTGTCTCTGGATGGTGCTATGTAGAGGATGTTCAGAGTTTTCCATAATTGACCGTAGCCCAATCAGGATCTGATTAGAAGTAGCCAGCATGGATTTGTGTGTGGAAGGTCATGTTTGACAAACCTTATTGAATTTTTTGAAGTAGTTACGAGGAATGTTGACGAGGGTAAGGCAGTGGATGTAGTCTATATGGACTTCAGCAAGGCCTTTGACAAAGTTCCACATGGAAGGTTAGTTAAGAAGGTTCAGTCGTTAGGTATTAATGCTGGAGTAATAAAATGGATTCAACAGTGGCTAGATGGGAGTTGCCAGAGAGTAGTGGTGGATAATTGTTTATCGGGATGGAGGCCGGTGACTAGCGGGGTGCCTCAGGGATCTGTTTTGGGCCCAATGTTGTTTGTAATATACATAAATGATCTGGATGATGGGGTGGTAAATTGGATTAGTAAGTAGGCTGATGATACTAAGGTAGGAGGTGTTGTGGATAATGAGGTGGGTTTTCAAAGCTTGCAGGGAGATTTATGCCAGTTAGAAGAATGGGCTGAACGTTGGCAGATGGAGTTTAATGCTGAGAAGTGTGAGGTTCTACATTTTGGCAGGAATAATCCAAATAGAACATACAGGGTAAATGGTAGGGCATTGAGGAATGCAGTGGAACAGAGAGATCTAGGATTAACAGTGCATAGTTCCCTGAAGGTGGACTCTCATGTAGATAGGGTGGTGAAGAAAGCTTTTGGAACGCTGGCCTTTATAAATCAGAGCATTGAGTACAGAAGTTGGGATGTAATGTTAAAATTGTACAAGGCATTGGTAAGGCCAAATTTGGAATATTGTGTACAGTTCTGGTCACCGAATTATAGGAAAGATATCAATAAATTAGAGAGAGTGCAGAGACGATTTACTAGGATGTTACCTGGGTTTCAGCACTTAAGTTACAGAGAAAGGTTGAACAAGTTAGGTCTCTATATATTGGAGCGTAGAAGGCTGAGGGGGGATTTGATCGAGGTATTTAAAATGTTGAGAGGGATAGATAGAGTTGACGTGAATAGGCTGTTTCCATTGAGAGTAGGGGAGATTCAAATGAGAGGACATGATTTGAGAGTTAGGGGGCAAAAGTTTAAGGGAAACACGAGGGGGTATTTCTTTACTCAGAGAGTGATAGCTGTGTGGAATGAGCTTCCTGTAGAAGTAGTAGAGGCCAGTTCAGTTGTGTCATTTAAGGTAAAATTGGATAGGTATATGGACAGGAAAGGAGTGGAGGGTTATGGGCTGAGTGCGGGTAGGTGGGACTAGGTGAGATTAAGAGTTCGGCATGGACTAGGAGGGCCGGAATGGCCTGTTTCCGTGCTGTGATTGTTATATGTTATATGGTTATATTAAACCTAATTCTGACACTGACACTATATATCAAATTGTAAAACATTACCCCATGTGTGCCGGCTAAATTCAGCATTTTCTGTGTAAAACATTACCCCGTGTGTGCCGGCTGAATTCAGCATTTTCTATGTAAAACATTATCCCGTGTGTGCCGGCTGAATTCAGCATTTTCTATGTAAAACATTATCCCGTGTGTGCCGGCTGAATTCAGCATTTTCTGTGTAAAACATTATCCCATGTGTGCCGGCTGAATTCAGCATTTTCTATGTAAAACATTACCCCATGTGTGCCGGCTGAATTCAGCATTTTCTATGTAAAACATTACCCCATGTGTGCCGGATGAATTCAGCATTTTCTATGTAAAACATTACCCCGTGTGTGCCGGCTGAATTCAGCATTTTCTGTGTAAAACATTACCCCATGTGTGCCGGCTGAATTCAGCATTTTCTGTGTAAAACATTACCCCATGTGTGCCGGCTGAATTCAGCATTTTCTGTGTAAAACGTTACCCCATGTGTGCCGGCTGAATTCAGCATTTTCTATGTAAAACATTACCCCATGTGTGCCGGCTGAATTCAGCATTTTCTATGTAAAACATTACCCCATGTGTGCCGGCTGAATTCAGCATTTTCTATGTAAAACATTATCCCATGTGTGCCGGATGAATTCAGCATTTTCTATGTAAAACATTACCCCGTGTGTGCCGGCTGAATTCAGCATTTTCTATGTAAAACATTATCCCATGTGTGCCAGCTGAATTCAGCATTTTCTATGTAAAACATTACCCCATGAGTGCCAGCTGAATTCAGCATTTTCTATGTAAAACATTACCCCATGTGTGCCGGATGAATTCAGCATTTTCTATGTAAAACATTACCCCATGTGTGCCGGCTGAATTCAGTATTTTCTATGTAAAACATTACCCCATGAGTGCCGGCTGAATTCAGCATTTTCTATGTAAAACATTACCCCATGTGTGCCGGCTGAATTCAGCATTTTCTATGTAAAACATTACCCCATGTGTGCCGGTTGAATTCAGCATTTTCTATGTAAAACATTACCCCGTGTGTGCCGGATGAATTCAGCATTTTCTGTGTAAAACATTACCCCGTGTGTGCCGGCTGAATTCAGCATTTTCTATGTAAAACATTACCCCATGTGTGCCGGTTGAATTCAGCATTTTCTGTGTAAAACATTACCCCATGTGTGCCGGATGAATTCAGCATTTTCTGTGTAACTATATCTTGGATTTCAGGTCACCGTTGTTGCCGAGTCTCCAGTTCCTGCTGCAGTCATGAGTGAGGTCATGCAACTGGCGACTGTGGGCCGTCCTTTCCGGTTGGGAATGCTGTACGACTGCCGGTCAGACTCTCTGATCCCAGGTACTGGAATACAATCATATCAATCAGTAGAGATCAATACAGGGCAGTTGATTCCGGTTACCAATCTCAGGATAGTCACCAGACTCTCTGGTTATGTAAAGGAATACGGGTAGTCTGGGGAAAACATCCTGAATTGTGGCATGGCCGATTTCAACATCATTCAGAACTGCTTGACAAAAACAGATTGGTAACAGCCACTTGCAGGTAAGTCTCCATCTGACAAGTCTCCACTAGGCAAGGAGGTGAGGAGTGATGTAGATGAGGAAGGGAACATGTCAGACAGGGAACAGGCAATGGTTTAATGTGGCAGTTAGACAGCTTGTGGCCTTGTGTTACGTGTCACTCATAAGGTGCATGTGCTCCATGCAGTTGAACCTCATCAGCAGCTGATAGCAATTCCACAGAGACTTTTCCCTGAGAACAACCATCCTCCATTGCTGTGAAATGATATTCTTTCTCCCATAAGGCTAGCAGTGGGGATATTCACTGATAATGTGCATTGTTCAAATCCATTGCAACTGCACAGCAAACAGACAGACCATGTCTACACACAGCAAGGCCTGGACAACGTTCAGGCACAAGCTGACGTTGCCAATGACATTCTCGCCACAGAAGGGTGGAACTGGAATCGGGTTTTGGACCAGGTGGTGAGGAAGTGTGATGCCAGTTGTCTCCGGGGTGAGGGGAAATGTTCTGGCATGAGAAGTAACCTGTTGTAAACCAGTGAAATATTTAGTTCAGTAGGTGCAAAGCATTGTACACTCAGTACAAAGTACATCCAGAGCAGATAGATGATTGGCTAAATACAAACACAAGAGACTCTGCAGATGCTGGTGTGCTGATCCACTAAATTAACATTATCCACACTGTCGACTTACACACTTCACCTCAATTTAATGACTGTTATTGCTGTTTTATCCCTCAGGCATCACACTGTGGGATTTACAGACACTCCAAAGCAACATCAGCAATCAGCCCAGCACTGAGTTTCACATCATTACATCAGACAGCATGGATGAGAAATGCTCTGCACTTAACGTGTCGGGTTCGATGAAAGCAAGTCTCTTGTGTGGGCTCGTGGAAGTGAAAGGGTCTGCAAAATATCTCAGTGACACAAAGGAATCAAAGCAACAAGCACGAGTTACCCTTCAGTACAAAAGAACAACCCGGTTTGAACAACTGACCATGAGCCATTTAGGGAGACAGAATATCACCTATCCGAGTGTGTTTGACGAGGGCTCAGCCACCCATGTCATCACAGCAGTGCTGTATGGAGCCCAGGCTTTTTTTGTGTTTGATCGAATGGTTTCCTCAGCAGAGAAATTGCAGGATATCCAGGGTAAAATGGAGACGACCATTAAACGTCTCCCACAGATTGCAATTGAGGGTGAGGGCTCCTTACAAATGACAAAAGAACAAAAATCAAATGTGGAGAAATTTAACTGCACCTTTTACGGGGATTTCTCACTGAAGAGCAACCCCACCACATTCCAAGGTGCCGTCAGTACCTATGCAAGACTCCCAAGCTTACTGGGACCAGGTGGGGAGCATGCGGTGCCCATGACAGTCTGGCTTTACCCTCTCAGTAAACTAGACTCAAAAGCTGCTCAGCTGGTGAGAGAGGTAAATGTGGGATTGATCAGTCGCTGCCAGCGTGTCCTGGAACAGCTCGGAGAGGCAGTGATGAGATGCAATGATATGGAGAAAGACAGAGCTGCCATTCATTTTCCCGAGGTCAGGGACAGGATAGTGAAATTCCGAGAGTTGTGTCAGGAATACAAACTAGATTTCCAGCAGAATTTAGCAAGTGATCTTCCAATCATCCGGGGAGGTAGGGGTGAGGAAGAGTTACTCGTGGATATACTGAAAAACAAGGAAGACTCACCATTCCGACACCAGTCACTGATCACATGGCTGGATGACAAGGAAAGCGAGATGAAGTTAGTGGGACATTATCTCAGGATATTCGATTATGTACCTTCTGTGAAAATAGTGAGTGAGTTGGAGGATGAATTGATGGATCATGCAATGGACTATGTGGTTTGCTTCACCTTTACAACATTGCATCAGGAGGATGTCTATCTGTCAGAGACCATCAATTACCTCCAATCTCACACAGCTCCGAAGATACAGGCACCAACTCCTGCTGATGGAGACAGTGTAACACAACACCGTGAGCAGTGGTTTCACTCAGAGATTGTAAAACGAAAGATGAAGGAACAATCTCAGTTATTCCTGGATTTTGCCAAGGCCAATGAATCAGATAGGAACATAAAGTTCCTTGTTGCTTCTGTGAAAGATGACAACCAGATAGGAACATCTATTTACCTGTTCAAGGGTGCGTGTATAAAGAACCAATGCTTTGAACCCCCATCACAGCCCCAGAGACCTGTGGTTGGTGGAACAACACATGACAGTGTGACACTGCAGTTACACCCTCCTAGATATGGTAAGAGTGAGATTGTGGGTTACAAGATAGAGTACAAAGGTACCCAGCAGGAAGAATGGACAACTCTGGATACACAAGGTAAATCCGAGTCTTTTACAGTATCTGGGTTACAGCCACATCAGGAATATCATTTCCAATACCGAGCTGTGACCAAGGTAGGAGTTAGTAAGGCCAGTGATAGTTCTACACGGTTCACACTTCCTACAAGTTCACCTGGTAAACCAATCTTCCAGGATTGTTCACCCATTGCAACACAATCCTGGGATAGACCAGGTCATATTGGAGCTGGTGTTGAAACAGTTCAGTACAGGATTCAATATAGAGAAGAAACATCAGTTATGTCCAACACAAAGGCTCGATCGTGGATGGAAGTAAAGACAACAGACAGTGAATGTCACAATAACTTAATGGGATTGAAACCTCAAATAGATCACAGAGTCCGAGTGTCTGCTAACTGTGGAAAAGCAGGTTCCAGGGTACCAAGTGAAAAGATCTTTAAAAAAATCAGAGAACTAACAAAGGGAATACAACAGAAACGTCCCACAGAAGGCCGATTAATAACTTCAGGAAACCCTTCCACTTACGTGCTGAACCTGCAGAAGGAGTTATTTGGTAAGTCCGAACATCTTGTGAATTGCTCCTTTGGAAAACCCGGCATAAACCACACCATGAAGACAATTATGGTTTTGGGAGCAACAGGGTCAGGAAAGACGACCCTTATCAATGGGATGATCAATTACATATTGGGTGTGGAATGGGGTGACAACTTCAGATACATGTTAATACAGGAAAAGACAGGAAAGTCGCAGGCTGTAAGTCAGACATCCACCATCACTGCCTACAAACTACACCATCAGGTGGGATTTAACATCGATTACTCACTGACTATCATTGATACACCAGGATTCGGAGATACCAGGGGGATAAGCCGAGATAAAGAGATTACTGACAACATTCAAGAGTTTTTCTCTTCCCCACAGGGAGTTGATCAGATCGATGCCATATGTTTTGTTGTTCAAGCATCTTTGGCTCGCCTGACTCCGACACAGAAATATATCTTTGATTCAATTCTTTCTATTTTTGGCAAAGATATTGCAGAGAACATTCAGATTCTGTTGACTTTTGCAGATGGAAAGTGCCCCGCCGTTCTGGATGCTTTGAAGGCAGCTGAGGTACCATGTCCCAAAGATAAAAATGGGGTGCCAGTTCACTTCAAGTTTAACAATTCTGTCATATTTGCCCAGCGTTCAGCCTCTGGAAACGCTACCAACAAGAGGTCTGATGACAGCGGGGGAGAGGAAGACGATGATAACTTTGATGTGATGTTCTGGAAGATGGGAATTAACAGTATGAAGAAATTTTTTAGAGCTCTCGACACAATGGAAACAAGAAGTTTAGTTTTGACCAAAGAGGTTTTGAGGGAACGTAAGCAGCTGGAAGCTGGAGTGAAGGGATTGCAGGATCAGATCCAAGTCGGGCTGACCAAACTGGAGGAACTCAAGACAACGAAACAGGTTCTGGAGCAGCATCAGAACAAGATGGATATAAGTAAAGACTTTGAGTTTGAAGTTGATGTCACGCATAAAGAAAAGAAGCATCTTGGATTGAATGCTTCGTCAGTAAATGTCTGTAAGAAATGTGAATTTACTTGCCACGATCCCTGTATTTACGCTGTAGGTATTTTAAAATATTTTTGTGTAGCAATGGATATTAGGGGAAATTGCAAAGTCTGTCCTGGTAAGTGTGGCATGCGTCATCACTCAAGGGAAAAGTACAAATATGTCCATGTGACAAGAAAGGAGAAGAGGATACTGGGTGATGTAAAAGAAAAGTATGAGAAAGCCTGTGGTGAGAAGATGACACAGGAGAAGATCATGGAGAAGCTTCAGCAGGAGTTTGAAGGGGTTCAGAATTCAGTGCTGGAGTTGATTATCCAATTAACCGAGAGCATTAGAAGACTTGACGAAATAGCTCTGAGACCAAACCCGTTATCCACACCAGCTTACATTGACCTCCTGATTCAGTCTGAGAAAGATGAAGGAAAATCAGGGTGCCTGGACCGAATTCAGTCTCTGATGATGGTCAAGAAACAGACAGAGTTATTGGAGGAGTTCATCAACAATAAGCAGTTATCAGGGGATAAGAAGCAAAATCCAGTGATAGGAAAGAAAGATGTTCAAGAATTCTTCAACAACAAATTTTCTAAATTTTCTGACTGGGTAAATAAGTGATAATCAGTTCAGCTTTTCCCAATTTGGGGAGCCAAAGTTTCACCCAGCTGATGAACCATCTGCTGATTCTAATTCAACTCCATTCTCCTCTCCCATCTGCCCTCAGAGTTTGACAGTACATCTTCCATCCTCATGCTGACCTCCTTTAACAGATGGGTGGGGCACTCACATTCAGTCATCACCAATGGCTCCTCATCCCAGTCCTAGCCCAGAGAACCTCTCACCATCACGACCTTTTCTCCATCTGTGTCCCTTCCCTTAGAAACCAGTCGGAAACACAGAGGTCATTTCCTTTGTCTCAGACTGTCCCCACCTCGTCCCTCAGTCCCCACTCTCTCTGTCCTGTTGGATGACACATTACTCCACCATGCTGGATGAAGTGAAACCTCCTCCCAGCTCATGGTTTTGTCCCGGCTCCTGTCAGAATCCAGCCCACGGGATTGGGACGTAATTGGCAATATTTTCCATCTATTGTTAAAGAAGGTATAAGCAGTTCAGCTCACTGGCACGATGCTGGCTTTCAAATCAACCCATTTCGCTGATATTCCCTGACATCGACTCCCAGTCAAATGCCAACCCACCCACTCAGTCCCTTGTAAAGAAAAGTGAGTAAAATTGCAGACGCTGCAAATGTAAAATTAAAACAGAAAATGTTGGACCCACTCAGTGGGTCAGGTGACATCTGGTGAGAGCAAAACAGTTAATGTTTCAGATCCGTGACCTTTATCGGAAACTTCAGAGGCATTTGTTTGGAATATCTCAACATTAGAGCAAATGAAACACAGATGGTTCCTTCACAGATGCTGCCTGACCAGCTGAGTTCTTCCTACACTTCCTGTATTGACGTTAATTCTTCCTTCAAACACCTACACTGGGTTGGTGGGGGGGGGGGGTGAGAGGAAAATTTACAGTAACCTATTAACCTCCTGACCTGCAATATAGTCTAAAGGACATGAATCTAAAAGCGGTTCAGGAGCACAAGCATTTGGGTATAGATGCTTCAGGAATTGGAACTGGTAGATCCAGTTTTACTGAAGGCTCAGAATAAACCTTGTCACAAAAACCTGCAGATGCTGAGAATCTGAAACAAAGAGACATTGAAACAATTCACACCAGAAAGACGATACCTTGAAATCAGCCACAGGAGATGCAAGATTGAGCAGTGAGGAGAGCAGTACTCAGAGATGCACTCCAAGGAAAGCTCTGTTCCTGCAGCTCCCACTAATGCAACAGGGTAACTGGACTTTGACCAACAGCCTTTGTGCTCAGGAAAGCTATGAATATTAATAAATGTGGGAAATTCCTGGGAATGGTGGGTTTACATCTGAAACCATCGACTGGACAGAACATCTCCATTCAGTCCCATCTATCTCTCGATCCCAGCTGTGGCCTTGACAACCTGTGCTTGAAGGAAGGAACTGTTCCCACAAGATTTATTATTGACTTCAGAGACATCACCAAGGTCTCTGAGCTTGTTTCAGGGAGATTCTATTCAGAATGGAGAACGTTGGTGCCTCCAAGTCTATCTGAGTGATTCAGTCATTCCCCTTCGATGGTCAATGTCCTGTCTCAGCCTCTGAACCTCTCCACAGCCACAGCAGAGCCCCACGTGTTGATGTCCTCTTTATTTTCAGTCTGGGGTTTGCTTTACCTTTCTCCTCTAACATTCCTTTGGAAAGATGGAAGGAAGGCTCGTCCCACAAGGTAAACTGGAAACATTTACAACACTGAGCACCTCAGGGCAAGTTCCAGAGGACGTATCAACCTCACCAGGACTCGGTGAGCATGGCAAAAGTGATGGTAACCCAGAGGAACTCCTCACCTCACAGATACATTTCACTTTGAGGTCACCATCACAATGAGAAGGACAAATGAACTGGGCAAGAGATCTCAGCTCCCTCCTACCCACTCCCTGTTCTCACCACTGACAGAACAGCACCTCTGACTCCTGGGCACCGTCATCAGATGAATGATGAGATAATTATCATAGATAATCTCTATGTGGAATATGCCTCAGAGGAAAGGACAACAGAAGTCCAAATGTATCCAAACGTGTGACAGGAGTGAGGGTCACCTCACCACCCCTCACTGCACTGTTGTGGCACCTGCCCAGCCTGCAGCTCCTGTCAGTTGGAATGGAGAAGACCAGAGTTTGCCTAAGACAATCATTACCCCACCAGAGAGAGCACAATTCTGCCCTCAAACCCATCCACACAACGGCCTGCAGGGCAGCAAGAAAATCGCTTTGTATTGTCTTTATCAAATATAGTCAGTCAGTAGAGAAACAGGCCCTTCTCTGTGTCCATGCTAGCCAGTTAGTACAACCTGCATTGATCTCATTACACAGCAGTCTGTCTGTAGCCGTCTATACCTTCCCATTCAGGTATTTGAAGTGCTGATCTAAATACAGTATGTTTTAAGTGTGAGATTCTGGGACTCCTCGTACTGGCATTGCATAGAGTAGACGTGTTTCTCGAACAGCTCCGTTCTTTTTAAATTACTGAAACCAATCTGCTTTGAAATCTTACTTTTGGAGTATTATGATGTCTCGTGCTAAAACTTCTAAAAAAGAAGAGGATCCTTCTGTGACAATGGAAGCTATCGCGGAACTAATTCGGAAAGCTCAGAACGAAATGTCAGAACAACTTACAGTTGTGTGTTTAAAAGTTACCACAGAGCTTAAACAAATGAAGATTCTGCTGCAGACTATTCAAAAGAACTTTACAGGAACAAACTACTCAGATTCAAGAACATGAAGATGCTTTAACGAGACTGGATACTAGGACGGATGAGTTGGAAAAGTTTGGAGATGAACAATCGAAAATTGTTGAATCTTTAAGATAAAAGATTGTCACCTTGGAGAATAGATCAAGAAGGAACAATGTATGAATTTTGGGTCTTCCTGAGTTGGTTGAAGGCAATCGACCTTCCAGAATTTTTTGCAAAGCTGTTGGCTCGCTTGTTTTCTGATGTTTTGGATACTCCACCTAGAATAGACCGGGCATACCGAGCCCCAGTGTTTAAATACTCTTCTGAACTAAAACCTCAACCTGTGATAATTGCTTTTCATGATTTCCAAACAAAGGTTACTATAATTCGCCAAGCTCGTCGGTTAGGTATGATTAACTTTGAAGATTATAAGATAAGGCTGGTTGAAGATTATTCACCCGAGGTATTAAATGAACGTTTTAAGTATTAAAAAAATCATGCCTGAGTTATATAACAAAGTCTATAAACCTTCACGAAATTACCCCGCTCGCCTCGGGATCATTTTGAAAAATCTCCTAAGTGGTTTCTTTTTATTGGGGAAGTGCACAAATTTTCTTCAGGCCGAATCAAGTTCAGAAGATTAATTGTTTAATACCGTATTATATAAACTATGCTTCCTTAGCTTGACCGATTCTTTGTTGTTGGAAGTTTGCAGACTAATGATTTAGTACTTCTTTCTTTTGAACAATTCTCTCTTCTATTCTCATATACTCTTATAATTAGTTTCTGTTCTTATTAACATGCTGTTTTGAATTCTTCTTTAGCTCTTTTGAATAATATTTAGTCTATCAATTCCAGAAGTTTAACTGTTTATTTCTGCTTCATATAACCTCGTTCCCTCAGTTTGACTGATCAATTCATTGCATTTTTGTAGTTTATTTGTTTATTACTTCTTTCTTTGAACAATTCTTTTTTTCAATATATTTTCATAAATAATCCTTGTTTTTCTTGTTTTTTATATTTTCTTTTTAGAAAATTAATAGACTTAAATTCAGTAAGTTTTCTTTGTAATTTTTTTTGCAAACACTATGTTTTGAAATTTTTTTAGTTCTTTTGAAGGTTAATTAGTCTAGGTTGGAATTCATTTTGGACTAATCTTTTCTTCTCTTGGAGCTCTGCCAGTAGGATGTTGGGGGTGAGATTTATCAGTAAATTAGCTTTCGCCCTCTCTTGAGTGATTTTTTTCTTTGGGAGGGGTTGGGCAGGAATGGGCTGTTTTCGTTCTTTTTCCATTTTATCAGCTGTTTGATTATCCCCGCCTCATCTATTGCTTGGTTAACTATTTTGAATTTTAAGGTTTGGATTTTTGGTATATTCCAGTGGTTTATATGTTTAACCTCTGTTTTAAACATATTTAAATGGTACACAATATTAATTTTCTTAGTTTAAATGTGAAAGGTTTAAATCACTCTGTGAAATGCAATAATATTTTTACCTATATTAAGAAATTGAATGCCTCAGTAATTTTTTTACGAGAAACACATGTTCACAGATCTGACTGTGGATGTTTGTTCAAACGTTGGAATGGTCTAGCTTTTCATTCTTCCTTTCAAGCCAAAGCCGAGGTCGTTTGAATTTGATTTTGATTGACTATTCAGTTGTTTTTATTCAACATGATATAATGTCTGACCCCAATGGGCACTTTGTTATAGTCCCAAGGAAAGTAGAAAATAAACTAATGGTTTTCGCTAATCTCTATACTCCAAATATAGATGGTCCCAGCTTTTTTGAACTTTTTTTTCTTTTTTACCAGACTTAAATTTGTACTCTTTAATCTTGGGAGGTGATTATATTTGCTGTCTTGACCCTGTTTTAGACCATTGATCTTCGAAATGATTGAATATTAGTAGATCTGCCTTCTATATCCAATCTTTTCTAACCAAATGTGACATTATTGATATTTGGCGTTTTTTACACCCAACAATTAGAGTATTTTCTTTTTTTTTTGTCATGTTCATCATACCTATTCCAGGATTGATTTTTTTTTGTCGATAGTCATTTGATACTCTCTGTTCACTCCTGTGAATATAAAGAAATGCCCCAGTCCTTTTATCTGTAAATCTTCCAGATGTTTCTCGATCAAACAGATTTTGGCATTTAAATCCAATTTTACTATCGGATAAGGCTTCTTTAACATTTTTAGAAAGTCAAATTACTTTTTTCTTTGAAGAGAATATGCTAGATGGCACTTCTAGCCTTATTATTTGGGATGCTTTCAGGCTTATATTAGAGGCCAACATTTCCTATACAGCAAGTATTAAGAAAAAAAGCTAATAAGGATGAGAACTGCTTTTGATCCAGATCCCGTCTTATATAAAGGACATGTTGAAGTTAAAACTAAATATGATCTGGTCTTAACTTACCCTGTTGAAACTCAACTTTTAAAAGATAAAAGTCAATTTTGATAAAACAGGCAAATTTTTGGCTAATCAACTTAAAACTTTAATAGTAAATGTCAAATTAAGGAAATCTCCAAAGTGAATGGTGATATGACTTCTGATCAATTAGAAATAAATGATACTTTTAGAGAATTTTACTCTAAACTGTATAGCTCCGATTCTCCTAAAGCCGTTTTTGCTATGAATAATTTTCTAGATCATTTAAATGTTCTCTCACTTTCTGAGATCAATCAAAAATGGTTAGATCAAAATTTTTCTTCTGAGGAAATGACCCGGGTTGTCCATTCTCTGAGTTTGGGGAAGGCTCCCAGTGCTGACAGATTTTCTGAGGAATTCTTTAATGCTTTTGCTCCTTTGCTTATTCCTCACTTACTTTCTGTCCTTTCTGACTCTTTTAAATTAGGCAGGTTGCCACAATCTTTTTATTATGCCTCTATTTCACTTATTCTCCAAAAGAATAAAGATCCAACTGATTGCTCTTCCTACAGGCCTATTTCTCTACTTAATGTTGACACTAAAATTTTATCTAAACTTTTGGCTCATAGGATGGAAAACACTCTGCCTTCTATTATCTCTCATGACCAAATTGGATTTATTAAAAATCGTTATTCTCATTTTAACATTCATCATTTACTGAATGTTATTTATTCTCCCTCTAAAGAAACATCAGAATGCACAATTTCTTTATATGCTGAGAAAGCCTTTGATCGGGTTGAATGGAATTATTTATTTACAATATTAGAAAAATTTAACTTTGGGTCCAATTTTATTCAATGGATTAAATTACTTTATTTATCTCCCACTACACAGGTTCTTTCTAACTCTCAAAGTTCTAAACCATTTAATCTCCAACGTGGAACCAGACAAGGATGTCCTTTGAGTCCTTTGCTTTTTGATTTGGCTTTAGAGCCTTTAGCCATCGTGTTTCATGAATCCGTTGACATCTCGGGTATTTTAAGGAGGGGTATCACTCATAAATAGTCACTTTGTGCTGATGACCTTTTGCTGTACATCTCTAATGTGGAGTCCTCTTCACCCTCAGTACTTTCTTTACTTTCTGAATTTAGTCAGTTATCAGGATATAAACAAACTTCATAGGAGTGAACTTTTTCCTTTGAATAATTTGTTAACAGTCAACTCTGACCTTCCTTTTAAAATTGTAAGAAATCAATTTATGTATTTGGGTATAACAATTACTAGGAATTATAAATTTCTTTTTTTATCACTCTTTTGGAATATGTTAAGAAGGTCCTATCAAACCAGTTTCCCCTTTCTTTATCACTGATTGGATATATCAATTCTATTCAAATGAATATTTTGCCTAAATTTTTATATTTATTTCAAGCCCTACCTGTTTTTACTCCTAAATCCTTTTTTGAATCTTTAGACTCAATTATGTCTTCTTATTTATGGAAGAATAAAACAACCCGATTAACCAAAGTTCATCTTCAGAAAACTAAACAAAAGGGGAACCAATTTTAGGTTTTACTACTGGGCAGTCAACATACATTACCTTACGTTTTGGTTATATTGTATTAATCGTGATGACTGTCTGGTTTGGGATTCTTCAGAAGTTAATTCTGTTAATAATTTTTTTATTTTCTCTCTTCTTGGTTCTACAATTCCTCTATCCTTAAGTAATTTAACTGATAATTATGTAGTTAAACATTCTTTGAGGATTTGGTTACAATTTAGAAAATCCTTTGGGATATTTGGTTTTTCACTCTCTCGTCCCATTTTTTCTCATTTTTTTAAACCTCTTTGACTGAAGTAGTTTTTAAAGAGTGGAATAGATTAGGTATTAAATATTTTCAGGATCTGTTTGTTGGAGATAGTCTTTCCTCATTTGATCAACTATCTATTAAATACAATCTTCGTAAAGGTCACTTTTTAGAGACTTCTTGCATTCTCAACTTTATACATTTCCTAAATGTCCAGATCTATCCTAGTATGCAGATGATACTAAGATAGGTGGTATTGTGGATAATGAAGTAGGTTTTCAAAGCTTGCAGAGAGATTTAGGCCAGTTAGAAGAGTGGGCTGAAAGATGGCAGATGGAGTTTAATGCTGATAAGTGTGAGGTGCTACATTTTGGTAGGACTAATCAAAATAGGACATACATGGTAAATGGTCGGGCATTGAGGAATGCAGTAGAACAGAGTGATCTAGGAATAATGGTGCATAGTTCCCTGAAGATGGAATCTCATGTGGATAGGGTAGTGAAGAAAGCTTTTGGTATGCTGGCCTTTATAAATCAGAGCATTGAGTATAGGAGTTGGGATGTAATGTTAAAATTGTACAAGGCATTGGTGAGGCAAAATTTGGAGTACCGTGTACAGTTCTGGTTACCGAATTATAGGAAAGATGTCAACAAAATAGAGAGAGTACAGAAAAGATTTACTAGAATGTTACCTGGGTTTCAGCACCTAAGTTACAGAGAAAGGTTGAACAAGTTAGGTCTTTATTCTTTGGAGCGTAGAAGGTTGAGGGGGAACTTGATAGAGGTATTTAAAATTATGAGGGGGATGGATAGAGTTGACATGGATAGGCTTTTTCCATTGAGAGTAGGGGAGATTCAAACAAGAGGACATGAGTTGAGAGTTAGGGGGCAAAAGTTTAGGGGTAACACAAGGGGGAACTTCTTTACTCAGAGAGTGGTAGCTGTGTGGAATGAGCTTCCAGTAGAAGTGGTAGAGGCAGGTTTGATATTGTCATTTAAAGTAAAATTGGACAGGTATATGGAAAGGAAAGGAATGGAGGGTTATGAGCTGAGTGCGGGTCAGTGGGACTAGGTGAGAGTAAGCATTTGGCACGGACTAGAAGGGCCGAGATGGCCTGTTTCCGTGCTGTAATTGTTATATGATTATATGGTTATATAAGAATTTAATTGATACAATTTTTAGTCTGAAACCTTTTCATAATGGATCTATTTCTAATATTTATAGTATGTTGTTGGCAATGAGAAACATTCCATTAGATAAAATTAAAAATCTCTGGGAGCAAGACCTACAGGTTTCAATTGATGAGGATACTTGGAATGAAATTTTTAAAAATTGTTCACACCTCTTTGTTATGTGCGTGTCATTCTCTTTTATGATTTAAAGTGGTTCATACAGCCTATATGACTAAAGATAAGCTCTCTCGTTTTTACTCAGATTTTGCTCCATATTGTAATTGGTGTAATGTCGAAGGGGCCTCTCTAAATCATATGTTTTGGTCCTGTCTGCGGCTTGATAAATTTTGGAAAGAAGTATTTCAGACTTTCTCAGAGCTTTTTAAAGTGAACTTTAAACCCAACCCTCTGACTGCTTTGTTTGGCATTGTTGGAGGAAATTATTTTACTCTTAAGTTGAATGATCTGCATATTTTGGCTTTTATTTCTCTTTTAGCCAAAAGAGTTTTGTTGCTTAAATGGAAAGATGCCGCTCCGCCTACTCATGCCCATTGGTTGATTGATGTTATGTCATGTTTAAATCTAGAGAAGATTAGGTGTTCTATTTCTGTACCTAGACAAGATTTTTTCACATTACGGAGACCTTTCCGGAACTACTTTCACAATCTTCGACTTGTTCAGCAATGATGATAGCTACTATATGTTTGAATTTACATCCATATATCCAAGATTTTTTTTCTTTTCTTCTAACCAAACAGCTTTTTTTTTCTCTTTTTTCTTTTTTTTGCTATGGGGTTTTGATTTTGCTTTAGATTAGAATAAAATACACCTTTTCAATATTATGGTTAACTTACTATACATAGATATGGGGCATTTCAACCTTGTTTCTGTTTCCATAATATCATAATGTATCTTGTGTCTGTCTATGCAAGTAATTAATAAAAATATTGAAAAAAGAAAAGTGTGAGTTTCTCTGCTTCCAGCAGCGTGTTCCAGATTCCAACCACCCACTGGGTCAAAAGGTTCTTCCTGAGATCCACTCTAAATCTTCTACTCCTTACCTTAAACACAATCTGTCTCATTCAGGAGGGTGTTTTCAGGAAAGATTTATAATACCTCTTGCTGCCCTCAACATAGTGCGTAACTCTATCAGCTGCCCTCTGAGCTTTGTGTTGTCCAAGGAAAGCAAAGACTCTGCGGTCCCTCCTCAAGTTCCAACAACCTGGAGACCCCACTCTGCTCTCTGCAGTCCGGTCACATCATCCCTGCAGTGTGGCAGCCAGGACGGTGCGCAATACTCCAGCTGCTCATGACGAACGGTGACGTCAGCCAGTAGAGCGCGAAAGGTTTGAAAAGAAGGTTGCCATATCCAGCGGGCAGCGGAGTGAGAGGCAGCAGAGTGGTAGGGCTTTGGCTCAATGGGCATAGGCAGTAATGGGATGAGGTGAGGTAGGAAGTATGTGTGTGAGGCCAGTTCTCTGTGCTCAGTGTCCGATGTGGGGGGTCCTGGAGTCTCCCAGCCTCCCGGACGGTCATATCTGCACCAGGTGTGTCCAGCTGCATCTCCTAAGGGACCGAGTTAGGGAACTGGAGATGCAGCTCGATGACCTTCGTCTGGTCAGGCAGAGTGAGGAGGTGACAGAGAGGAGTTAAAGGCAGGTGGTCACACTGGGGCCACAGGAGACAGACAAGTGGGTCACAATCAGGAGGAGGATGGGGAAGAGTCAGGTACTAAAGAGTACCCCTGTGGCTGTACCCCTTGACAATAAGTACTCCTGTTTGAGTACTGTTGGGGGTGGGGGTGGCAGGACAGCCCATCTGGGGGAAGCGACAGTGGCCATGCCTCTGGCACTGAGTCCGGCCCTGTGGCTCAGAAGGGTAGGGAAAGGAAGAGGATGGCAGCAGTGACAGGGGACTCTATAGTCAGGGGTTCAGACAGGCGACTCTGTGGATGCAGGAAAGAAACTGGGATGGTCGTTTGCCTCCCAGGTGCCAGGGTCCAGGATTTTTTGGATCAAGTCCAAGATATTGTGCGGTGGGAGGAAGAACAGCCAGAGGTTGTGGTACATATTGGTACCAATGACATAGGCAGGAAAAGGGAAGAGATCCTGAAAAAAGAGTACAAGGAGTTAGGAAGGAAGTTGAGAAGCAGGACCACAAAGCTAGTAATCTCGAGATTACTGTTTGTGCCACGCGACAGTGAGAATAGAAATAAGATGAGGTGGAGGATAAATGTGTGGCTGAGGGATTGGAGCAGGGGCAGGGATTCAGATTTCTGGATCATTGGGACCTCTTCTGGGGCAGGTGTGACCTGTACAATAAGGACGGGTTGTACTTAAATCCCAGGGGGACCAATATCCTGGCAGGGAGGTTTGCTAAGGCTATTGGAGAGAGTTTAAACTGAATTGTTGGGGGGTGGGAACTGAACTGAAGAGACTGGGCAACAGGAGGTTAGCTCACAAATAGAGAAAGCTTGTAGACAGTACGAGAGGGAGGATAGGCAGGTGATAGAGAAGGGATGTGCTCAGACCAAAGGCTTGAGATGTGCCTATTTTAGTGCAAGGAGTGTTGTGAACAAAGCGGATGAACTTAGAGCGTGGATCAGTACTTGGAGATATGATGTGGTGACCATTAGAGGGACTTGGATGGCTCAGGGACAGGATTGGTTACTTCAAGTACAGGGTTTTAGATTTTTCAGAAAGGACAGGGAGGGAGGCAAAAGAGGTGGGGGTGTGGCACTGTTGATCAGAGATAGTGTCACAGCTGCAGAAAAGGTGGACATCATGGAGGGATTGTCTCTTTGGGTGGAGGTTCGGAACAGGAAGGGGTCAATAACTTTACTGGGTGTTTTTTATAGGCTGCCCAATAGTAACAGGGATATCAAGGAGCAGATAGGGAAACAGATCCTGGAAAGGTGTATTTATAAGAGTTTTCATGATGGGAGATTTTAATTTCCCAAATATCAATTGGCATCTCGCTAGAGCAAGGGGCTTAGATCGGGTGGAGTTTGTTAGGTGTGTTCAGGAAGGTTTCTTGACACAATATGTAGATAAGCCTACAAGAGAAGAGGCTGTACTTGATTTGGTATTGAGAAATGAACCTGGTCAGGTGTCAGATCTCTCAGTGGGAGAGCATTTTGGAGATAGTGATCATAATTGTATCTCCTTCACAATAGCATTGGAGGGAGACAGGAACAGACAAGTTAGAAAAGCGTTTAATTGGAGTAAGGGGAATCATGAGGCTATCAGGCAGAAATTAGAGGCTTAAATTGGAAACAGATGTTCTCAGGGAAAAGTACGGAAGAAATGTGGCAAATATTCAGGGGATATTTGTGTAGAGTTCTGTATAGGTACATTCCAATGAGACAGGGAAGTTATGGTAGGGTACAGGAACCGTGGAGTACAACGGCTGTAATAAATCTAGTCAAGAACAAAAGAAAAGATTACAGAAGGTTCAGAGAGCTAGGTAATGTTAGAGATCTAGAAGATAAAAAGGCTACTAGGTGGGAGCCTAAGAAGGAAATTAGGAGAGCCAGAAGAGCCCATGAGAAGGCCTTGTCAGGCAGAATTAAGGAAAACCCCAAGGCATTCTACAAGTATGTGAAGAGTAAGAGGATAAGATGTGAAAGAATAGGACCTATCAAGTGTAACTGTGGGAAAGTGTGTATGGAACTGGAGGAAATAGTAGAGGTACTTAATGAATATTTTACTTCAGTATTCACAATGGAAAAGGATCTTAGTGATTGTACTGATGACTTGAAGCAGACTGAAAAGGTTGAGCATGTAGATATTAAGAAAGAGGATGCTGGAGCTTTTGGAAAACATCAAGTTGGATAAGTCACCAAGACCGGACGGAATGTATCCCAGGCTACTGTGGGAGGTGAGGGAGGAGATTGCTGAGCCTCTGGCGATGATCTTTGCATCATCAATGGGGACGGGAGAGGTTCCAGAGGATTGGAAGGTCGCAGATGTCGTTCCTTTATTCAAGAAAGGGAGTAGAGATTGCGCAGGAAATTTTAGGCCAGAATATTACCTCAGTGGTTGGCAAGTTGATGGAGAAGATCCTGAGAGGCAGGATTTATGAACATTTGGTAAACGCAAACTACACTGCAAATGCTGTGGTCAAATTAAGACGTACAAAAAAGCTGGATGAACTCAGCAGGTCGGGCAGCATCTGTTGAAAGTAGCAGTCAACGTTTCATCCAGCTATTTTGTACATCTTTATGAACATTTGGAGGGGTATAATATGATTAGGAGTTGTAAGCATGGCTTTGTCAAGGGCAGGTAGTGCCTTACAAGTCTGATTGTATTTTTTGAGGATGTGACTAAACACACTGATGAAGGAAGGGCAGTAAATGTAGTGTATATGGATTTCAGCAAGGTGTTTGATAAGGTACCTCATGCAAGACCTACTGAGAAAGTAAGGAGGCATGGGATCCAGGGGGACATTGCTTTGTGGATCCAGAACTGGCTTGCCCACAGAAGGCAAAGAGTGGTTGTAGATGGGTCATATTCTGCATGGAGGTCGGTCCCCAGTGGAGTGCCTCAGGGATCTGGTCTGAGACCCTTACTCTTTGTGATTTTAATAAATGACCTGAATGAGGAAGTGGAGGGATGGGTTAGTAAGTTTGCTGATGACACAAAGATTGGAGGTGTTGTGGATAGTGTGGAGGGCTGTTAGAGGTTACAACAGGACATTGATAGGATGCAAAACTGGGTTGAGTAGTGGCAGATGGATTTCAATCCAGATAAATGTGAAGTGGTTCATTTTGGTCAGTCAAATGTAATAGCAGAATATAGTATTAATGGCAAGACTCTCGGCTGTGTGGAGGATCAGAGGGATCTTGGGGTCCGAGTCCATAGGACACTCAAAGCAGCTGCATAGGTTGACTCTGTGGTTATGAAGGCGTATGGTGTATTGGCCTTTGTCAATCGTGGAATTGAATTCAGGCACTGAGAGGTAATGTTGCAGCTATATAGGACCCTGGTCAGACCCCACTTGGAGTACTGTGCAAAGTTCTGGTCACCTCACTACAGGAAGGATGTGGATACTATAGAGAGGGTGCAGAGGAGATTTACAAGAATGTTGCCTGGATTGGGGAGCATGCCTTATGAGAATAGGTTGAGTGAACTTTGCCTTTTCTCCTTGGAGCAAATGAGGATGAGAGGTGACCTGATAGAGGTGTACAGGTTGATGAGAGGCATTGATTGTGTGGATAGTCAGAGGGTTTTTCCCAGGGCTGAAATGGTTGCCACAAGAGGGCACAGATTTGAGGTGCTGGGGTGTAGGTACAGAGGAGATGTTAGGGGTAAGTTGGGGCAATGGTGGTGGAGGTGAATACGATAACACCGGTGCCCCACAAGGCTGTGTACTCAGCCCCCTGTTGTACTCACTGCACACCCATGATTGTGTAGCCAAGTTTCCATAGAACTCAATATATAAGTTTGCTGATGACACCACAATTGTAGGCCGTATCTTGGGTAATGATGAGTCTGAGTACAGAGAGGAAATTAAGAACCTAGTGGCATGGTGCGAAGACAATAACCTATCCCTCAACGTCAGCAAGACAAAGGAATTGGTTGTTGACTTCAGAAGGAGTAGCGGACTGCACGACCCCATCTACATCAGTGGTGCGCAGGTGGAACAGGTCAAAAGCTTTAAGTTCCTCGGGGTGAATATCACAAATAACCTGACTTGGTCTAACGAAGCAGAGTCCACTGACAGGTAAATTGGAAGGAGATGCTGGCAGGGATGACAGCAGAGTAGCAATGGTGAGAGTTTCTGGGGAAAATGAGTAAGGTGCAGGATAGAAATATTCCAAAAATGAAGAAATTCTCAAATGGCAAAATTGTAGAATCCTGGCTGACGAGGGAAGTCAAAGCTTAGGTAAAGCAAAAGAAAGGGCATAAAACAAAGTAAAAATTAGTGGGAAGATAGAGGATTGGGAAGTTTTTAAGAACACACAGAGTGCAACTAGACGATTTGTTAGGAAGGAAAAAATGAAGTCTGAAAGCAAGCTAACAAATAATATCTAAGTGGATAATAAAGGTTTTTCCAAGTATGTAAAAAATAAAAGAGAGTTGAGAGTGGATATAATTAAATGAGTAATTTGCATCAGCCTTCACTGTGGAAGACACTAGCTGTGTACCTGCTGTTGAAGGGTGTGAGGGAAGAGAAGTGAATGCAGTTACCATTCCAAAGAAGAAGGTGCTCAAAAGCTGAAACTCCTAAGGGTACATAAGTCGCCCAGACCAGATAAACTGCCCCCTAGGGTTCTGAAAGAGGTGGCGGTAGAGTTTATGGAGGTATTAGTAATGATTTTTCAAGAATATTTGGATTCTGTCTACGTGTCTGGCAACAATGAATATAGAATTGAGTCAGGTTTTATAAACAAATAAACATTTATTAAATTCTGCTCAACAAAAATGAAAAATAAACAAACGACTAACTTAACTGGAAGTTAACTGCTATACGGCAACTCTGGAACAGTTCTTAAAGTGGTAAATGCGAACACAGTCTTAAAAGGGTAAATACAAAAGTCCCAATGATTTACACAGTCAAGTAGGAGAGACTTTCCTGAAGTAACGAATTCCTCGACGACGTAAGGTTACAGCTGATCCCAGCCAAAATATGCCTTGTCCGAAGGATTCACGACAAAGGAAATAAATACAAATGCACTCTCCAATACTTAGACTTTAAAATTAAATCAAAGATAGATCAAACAAACAAAACTGGCAGCGATTGGCGAAACTGCCGGCACAACAATTCTGTACCTTACAGTAGAAAGTAAAACTCCACTTTAAAACAAAACTGCATCATGAGACAAATATGCAGCATAACGGAGTAACTGACAAATTAAACAATGACTCAAAGCTCCTGCGTCACAGCGGGCTTTCCTGTTTTATATCTGTTGGAACATGTCATCACGTGACCTCACACTGGCGGGAAAATTACATCACCCCACCAACACAAGACAATTACATCATGCTCACAAGATACTCAAGTACATCATGGTCATAAGACAGTCACAAGATACCCAAAGGGTATGTAACATCTGGCATGGTATCAAAGGACTGGAAAATTGCAAATATCACTCCACTCTTTAAGAAAGGAGGAAGGCAGCAGAAAGAAAATTATAGACCAGTTAGACTGGCCTCAATGGTTGGGAAGATGTTAGATTCATAGGGATGAACTTATGCTGTACTTGGTGATACAGGACAAGATAGGACAAAGTCAGCATGGTTTCCTTGAAAGAAAATCTTGTCTGATGAACCTGTTGGAATTCTTTGAGGAGGTTACAAGTAGGATAGATGAAGGAGATGCAGTGGATGTTGTATATTTGGACTTTCAGAAAGCCTTTGACAAGGTGCCGCACATGAGGCTGCTTACCAAGTTATGAGCCCATGGTATTACAGGAAAGTTACTAACATGGTTAGAGCATTGGCTGATTGGAAAGAAGCAGCGAGTGGAAATAAAAGGATCTTTTTCTGGTTGACTGCCAGTGACTAGTGGTGTTCCACAGGAGTCGGTGTTGGGACCACTTCTTTTTATGCTGTATATCAATGATTTAGATGGTGGAATAGATGGCTTTGTTGCCAAGTTTGCAGATAATATGAAGATTGGTGGAGGGGCAGGTAGTGTTGAGGAAACAGGTGGACTGCAAAAGGACTTAGACAGATTAGGAGAATGGGCAAGAAAGTGACAAATGAAATACAATGTTGGAAAATGCATGCTCATGCATTTTGGTAGTGGAAATAAATGTGCAGACTATTTTCTAAATGAGGGAAAAAGCCAGAAATCTGAGATACAAAGAGACTTGGGAGTCCTTGTGCAGAACACCTGAAGGTTAACTTGCAGGTGGAGTCTGTGATGAGGAAGGCAAATGTGATGTTTGCATTCATTTCAAGAAGTCTAGAATACAAGAGCCGGGATGTGATGTGAGGGTTTATAAGGCACTGGTGAGGCCTCACCTTGAGTACTGTGAACAGTTTTGGGTTCCTCATCTAGGAAAAGATGTGTTGGCATTGGAGAGGGTTCAGTGGAGGTTCACAAGGATGATTCTGGGAATGAAAGGGTAATCATACGAGGTATGTTTGATGGCTCTGGGTCTGTACTCACTGGAATTTAGGAAGATGCGGAGACTCTAGGACAAGCGGGCACAGCTCAGGATGGAGGGGCATCCATTTAAAACAGAGATGTGGAGAAATTTGTTCAGCCAGAGGGTTTTGAAGTTGTGTAATTTATTACTACAGGCAGCTGTGGAGGCCAGGTTGTTGGGGGTATTTAAGGCAGAGATTGATAGGTTCTTGATTGGACACGGCATCAAAGATTACAGGGAGTGGGACAAAGGAGGGGGTAAAAAGGATCAGCCATGATCGTATTGTGGCAGCAGGTTTGTGCAAGATTGTCAGGAACAGAGACAGGAATGGACCCAAGTGCAGGACGCAGGCACTGAAGTACTAGGGGTAGGACAGGATGGAGATGCCATGGCATGCAAGGGGTAATGCTGGGGTTCAGGCAGACAGAGAGTCTTAGTCGAGCAGGCAGAGCAGGATTCCAGAGTTCCGGCGGGGCAGGAGGATCCCAGAGGTCGGGCAGAAGGCAGGGTCTTGAGGTACATGGCTTGGCTGGAGGAGAGCCCCCCTGGGCGGGCCACATATGTCCTGGGTAGGGCTGCCTCCCAGGTGGAAACACGGAGGCCTGGGCAAGAAGCGGACTCCTAGGCAGGTGCGGGGCACCACCCATCGGAAGCGGGGAAGGGGGAAGGGGCAGAACACCCCGCCCGGCAGCGGCAGGCTGGCCAGACCTGCCCGATGGCGGCAAAGGGGTAGAACGGGGACTAGGTCCAGGGTGACCAGCACGACAGCCATGATCCCCAGGTAACTCGGGAGAGGCAGGCAGACAGCGTGACAGCGCGAGCAAGGCAAAACGGGCGGAGCAGCGGGACCAGCACATGAGAGAAAAAGCAGGGGACAAGACCAACCTGGACAGAACAAATACAGAGCAGGTCAGAACCTGGGCAGGGTAAACAGGATGCAGAGCAGGATACGGAACAAAATGACCACCCGCTTGGTCTCAGTCCCAAGGCCCCTTATAAACACCTGCAGCTGAACTGGCCACAGGCGTGTTCCTCCTAAAGCCAGGAGGATCCTAACTGGCTCAAGGGTGACGGGAGGGACAGCTGCAAGACCCGGAGTCCGAAGTCCGCGGACCGGATCAAGACCCGGAACGCAGGCTCCGGACCGGACCCCGACAGTGCCTCCCCCCCCCCAGTCCAAGAGAGCCTCCTGGCGACCAAAGAGGGGCTGTCGGGCTAGAGATGGTACGGGCGGGTGGGGGGGGGGGGAAGTATCCAGATCAGCGAGGACCCCAGGGTAATGGGAACTAGCCTCCAGTGCCTGCGTTGCTGGGTCAATGCGTGGGGAGTCGTTCTGTCAGGAACGGGGACAGGAATGGACTCAAGTGCAGGATGCAGGCACTGAAGTACTAGGGGTAGGACAGGAGGGAGATGCCATGGCATGCAAGGGGTAATGCTGGGGTTCAGGCAGACAGAGTCTTAGTCAGACAGGCAGACCAGGATCCCAAATTTCAGGCAGGCAGATCCCAGAGGTCGGGAAAGCGGATCCCAGAGGTGGGGCAGGCAGATCCCAGAGGTCGGGAAAGCGGATCCCAGAGGTGGGGCAGGCGGATCCCAGAGGTCGGGCAGGCGGATCCCAGAGGTGGGGAAAGCGGATCCCAGAGGTGGGGCAGGCAGATCCCAGAGGTCGGGAAAGCGGATCCCAGAGGTCGGGTCAGGCGGATCCCAGAGGCGGGGAAAGCGGATCCCAGAGGTGGGGAAAGCGGATCCCAGAGGTGGGGCAGGCGGATCCCAGAGGTGGGGAAAGCGGATCCCAGAGGTCGGGCAGGCGGATCCCAGAGGTGGGGAAAACGGATCCCAGAGGTGGGGCAGGCGGATCCCAGAGGCGGGGCAGGCGGATCCCAGAGGTGGGGCAGGCGGATCCCAGAGGTGGGGAAAGCGGATCCCAGAGGTGGGGAAAGCGGATCCCAGAGGTGGGGCAGGCGGATCCCAGAGGTCGGGTCAGGCGGATCCCAGAGGTGGGGCAGGCGGATCCCAGAGGCGGGGCAGGCGGATCCCAGAGGTGGGGCAGGCGGATCCCAGAGGTGGGGAAAGCGGATCCCAGAGGTGGGGAAAGCGGATCCCAGAGGTGGGGCAGGCGGATCCCAGAGGTGGGGAAAGCGGATCCCAGAGGTGGGGAAAGCGGATCCCAGAGGTGGGGCAGGCGGATCCCAGAGGTCGGGAAAGCGGATCCCAGAGGTGGGGAAAGCGGATTTCAGAGGTCGGGCAGGCAGATCCCAGAGGTGGGGAAAGCGGATCCCAGAGGTGGGGAAAGCAGATCCCAGAGGTGGGGAAAGCGGATCCCAGAGGTCGGGTCAGGCGGATCCCAGAGGTCGGGAAAGCGGATCCCAGAGGTCGGGCAGGTGGATCCCAGAGGTGGGGAAAGCGGATCCCAGAGGTGGGGCAGGCGGATCCCAGAGGTCGGGAAAGCGGATCCCAGAGGTCGGGCAGGTGGATCCCAGAGGTGGGGAAAGCGGATCCCAGAGGTCGGGCAGAAGGACCCGCATTCCATTTTATCCTTGCCTTCTTTCGGTATAGCTGAGATTATCGCTTCCTTCCAAATGGGTGGCATTTGTGCCATTTTTAGAGCCCAGTTCAATATGGGGAGTAAAACAGGAATTAACTTATTTTTAAATTCTTTGTACCACTCAGCCATATACCCACCTGATCCTGGTGACTTGCTTAATTTAAGCCTACTGATTGCAGCTTTTAATTCAACTTCAGTTATGTCAGCAGTCATCCTTCTATTTTGTTCTTCACTTAAAGTGGGTAACTCTAGAGAATTCAGGAAGGTGTCAATTTGGGTTATGCTCGCCCCTGGAACTTTGGAGTATAGTGTTTTGTAAAACACTTCAAAAGCTTCTTGAATTTCACTTAGCTTACTTTTTATCATTTTCATTCTTGGGTCCCTAATTCTATGAATTGTATTTTCTGCTGTCTTTTTTTTTCCGTTTCCACGCCAGTATTTTCATAGACTTTGATGCACTTTCATAATTTCTCTGTTTCAGAAACATTAAATTTTTCCTGATTTCTTGCGTAGCCAAACTATTAATTTCATTCCTAATTTTTAAAATTTCCTCTAATGTATCCTGTGCCAAATTCAATTTATGCTTTTTCTCTAGTTCCGTCAGCCTATTTTGTAATTCCTCTGTTTTATTCCTTATTTTTTTCTTATATGAAGATATCGCAATAATTTTCCCTCTTAAGACAGCCTTCAGAGTATCCCATAAAATGGGAGGTGAAACCTCTCCATTATCATTAAATTGTACTCCTCCTATATATACATACATACATACATGCATACACACCCAGCACATAAATATATATATATCTATATTACATATATATTACATCCATGCACATATATGCACACATATATATTTTCTCATTTTAGTGGGAAGAAAGAAGTAAGTGAGCGAATAAAGAATAACAACTAAGTAATATAAAATCCACTTTATAATTAGTATTTCTCGAGATAGGTATATCACCGTCTACTTTTGCTTCCATTTAGCTTCTCAACATTTTTAAAGTTAGCCAAACCTTATGACTCTTCCTGGAGGGGGTGAGGACTGTCTTTGAAAAACTCCTGGTCTCTTCCTGATATACTTCTCTCGGCCTCCTCCTGTTTCCTGCCTTCTCGATTCTCGCACTATTTCCCAAGCGGAGCGGGACAGTTCCTCTGCCAGGCTTTCCCTTGGTTTGATCACGCTGACGGGCAACCCTCTGGCCTTCGTGTCTGTAGTCGCCTCTTCCACTGTCTGATACAGTTGGATCCCATCTTGATAAAACACTCGAAGTTTAGCAGGATACGGAGTTTGAAATCTAATCTTTTCTTCTTTTAGTATTCGCTTTACTTCAGAGTATTCTTTACGTTTCTGCAGAACCACAGGGGAGGTAATCTTGGTTGAAATATATTAATTAATCGTCTAAAAACACTCTCTTCTTACCCCAGGCCCTTCGTAGAATCTCCCCCTTGGTACTGTACCGAAGGAATTTATTTATTATTGAGCGTGGCTTATCTGCTCTATCTTGGGTAGGCTTCGGGACGAGCGCACAATGCGCTCTCTCAATTTCCAGCTCCATAGTCGAGGGAAGCTCCAGCGTGTCCCGCAGCAACTTTCCAACAAACTCCGTCATAGACAAGCCCTCCGCTCCTTCGGGAACGTTGTACATCCTGATATTTTTCTGCCGTGATCTTCCCTCCAGGTCAAGTAGTTTACCTTCTTGTTGATTTAATATTTTTATCGTCTTACTTTGTATCCGTTCCATGTTTTGAACGCGATCTTCCACCTTCTCAATTCGAGTCTCTGCCACCGCTATTTTTTGATTGACGTTGGCGAGCTCTGACTTAATATCATGTAGCTGCTGTTTTATATCTTTCTGGAACTCCCGTATCTCTTTCAGTATTTCGATCATATTCGCCGCTTCGCTAGCACGCGATCGGGTAGGAGAGCCACTCGCTGCACTCCTCTTGGCCACAGGTCCCGCAGTGTCGCTTTTCTTATTTCCATTCTTCTTCCCCATTCTTGCCCCTCTTATCAGTTCAAATACTTCCGAAAAATACTATATTTGATGGGTTAACAGGGCTTAATATGTGTTTTTCCAGAAGAGCTAGTATCTTAAGCTGCCATTCTCGATGATGATGTCACCGGAACCCCTAGGTTACAAAATTAAATAAAGTAGAAGGCAGTGTTGATGGGTTCAGGGTTCATTCAGAAACTTGATGGTGGAGGGGAAGGAGTTGTTCCTAATACACTGAGTGGCTTCTGCACTTTCTGTCAGATGGCAGGAATGAGAAGAGGGCAGTTCCCAGATGGGCCAGGATCCTAAAATATGGATACTGCCTTCCTGAGGTGTCCTCGATGAAAATGTCCTTGATGTTGATGAGGGGCCCAGGAGGGGATGGTTAAAGAAGGAGGGTAATGATTTCAGATCAAAAGCAAGAGATTTAAATTAACATCAGGGGCAGCTTCATGCAAAGAGGATGCTGTGGAAAACTATCTAGGTGAGTGCAGGGATGGGACAGGTTTAGACCAAATGCACGCAGATTGGACTTGCTCTTTTGGTAGCACAGCCGATTGAAGCAGTTGTGCCAAAGGGCCTATTTCCATACTGTTTGACATCATGACTCTATGACTGTCTAATTTGGCTTTTGATTTGGACTCTATCTGTTTTAGCCTCCCTTTCACCAACCGTCAATAACAATCAGCCTGGCTTTCTTTATCAAATTATCAGTGACGTCCCTTCAATGTGGCTCAGTCTGCATCAGCCTCTCATTTGAGGCATTTCCACATTGGCCTGACAATTCCCACCTGTTTACATCGATTTGTCTCTGTAACATATTTTATATATAAAGACAGTCTAAATTCCATATTTATCCACTGTCTGCCTGTCTAGAGAACTCTACTGGCTGTCAATGGAGTAGCAGTGTTTTTATAGTTGTTCCTACTCTACTTAATTTACTGTTACAAACTTGTTTGGAAAACTTATTTTTAAACACAATATTGTTTTATGATGAGGGGTTTCAAAGCTACTAAAAAAGAAGAGGACCCTCCTATAACTTTGGAATCTATTATGGAGGCACTTCGGAAGCATAAGAATGAACTTTCAGAGGAGTTCCATCAGGAATTCCGGCAACTCAGTGCTGAATTTAAACAAATGGATGTAAAATTGGATTCTATTCAAAAAACTTTAAGTGAACACGATAAACGGATAAAAGAGAATGAAGACACTTTGATGATGTTTGACGTGAAAACTGATGATCTGGAAAAGATCTGTGATAAACAGTCAAAGGTTAAAGAAAAATTAAGACAGAAGATTATCGACTTAGAAAATAGAAGCAGAAAAAATAATTTACAGTCTCTGGGTTTTAAGTTTCCAAGCGCCTGTAAGTCGGACCGTGAGGCAGCGGGAGAATTTAAAGAGAACAGTAGACGGGGCGGGCGACATTGTAGCGGGCGAGAGAGTAGAGAGAGACGGAGTAGGAAGGCTTTGTCTCCAGAGGCTTCAACAAGCAGAGGCTAAGGACAAGCTTCACTCCAAGTGAGGTAAGGCCGGGTAAGTTCCTTTAAAAGGAGAACGTTTCAAAAGTTGAGGCAGCGTATTGGGTAGGTCATGGCAGCTGAGATCAGCCCCGTGGTTTGTTCATCCTGCAGCATGTGGGAAATCAGGGATACTTCCAGTGTCCCTGACGACTATGTGTGCAGGAAGTGTGTCCAACTGCAGCTTCTGGCAGACCGCATTGAGCGTCTGGAGCTGCAATTGGATTCATACTGGAGCATCTGCGATGCTGAGAAAGTCGTGAATAGCACTTTCAGTGAGTTGGCCACACCGCAGGTAAAGGCTACACAGGCAGAAAGGGAAGGGGTGGCCACTAGACAGCGTAGCAGTAGGCAGGTAGTGCAGGAGTCCCCTGAGGTCATCTCCCTCCTAAACAGATATACTGTTTTGGATACTGTTGGGGGAGATGTCTCATCAGGGGAAGGCAACAGCAGCCGAGTTCATGGCACCATGGGTGGCTCTGCGGCACAGGAGGGAAGGAGAAGGAGTGGGAGAGCTATAGTGATAGGGGATTCGATTGTAATGGGAATAGATAGGTGTTTCTGCAGCCACAAACGGGAATCCAGGATGGTATGTTGCCTCCCTGGTGCAAGGGTCAAGGATGTCTCTGAGCGGCTGCAGGACATTCTGGAATGGGAGGGTGAACAGCCAGTGGTCATGGTGCACATAGGTACCAACGATATAGGTAAAAAATGGGACGAGGTCCTACAAGGTGAATTTAGGGAGTTAGGAGATAAACTAAAAAGTAGGACCACTAAGGTAATAATCTCTGGATTACTAACAGTGCCACGTGCTAGACAGAGTAGAAATAGGAGGATATTTCAGATGAATACGTGGCTTGAAAAATGGTGCAAGGGGGAGGGATTCAAATTTCTGGGGCATTGGAACCAGTTCTGGGGGAGGTGGGACCGGTACAAACAGGACGGTCTGCACCTGGGCTGGACTGGAACCAATGTCCTAGGGGGAGCGTTTGCTACTGCTGTTCAGGAGGATTTAAACTAATGTGGCAGGGGGATGCGAACAAGTGCAGAGAGACAGAGGGGTGTAAAATGAGGGTAGAAGCAAAAAGTAGTAAGGTGAAAAGTAAAAGTGGCAGGCAGGCAAATCCAGGGCAAAAAGCAAAAAGAGCCACTTTTCAACATAATTGTATAAGGGCTAAGAGTGTTGTAAAAACAAGCCTGAAGGCTTTGTGTGTCAATGCGAGGAGCATTCGTAACAAGGTGGATGAATTGAATGTGCAGATAGTTATTAATGAATATGATATAGTTGGGATCACAGAGACATGGCTCCAGGGTGACCAAGGATGGGAGCTCAACATCCAGGGATATTCAATATTCAGGAGGGATAGACAGGAAAGAAAAGGAGGTGAGGTAGCATTGCTGGTTAGAGAGGAGATTAACGCAATAGAAAGGAAGGACATTAGCCTGGAGGATGTGGAATCGATATGGGTAGAGCTGCATAACACTAAGGGGCAGAAAACGCTGGTGGGAGTTGTGTACAGGCCACCTAACAGTAGCAGTGAGGTTGGGGATGGCATTAAACAGGAAATTAGAAATGCGTGCCATAAAGGAACAGTAGTTATAATGGGTGACTTCAATCTACATATAGATTGGGTGAACTAAATTGGTAAGGGTGCTGAGGAAGAGGATTTCTTAGAATGTATGCGGGATGGTTTTCTGAACCAACATGTCGAGGAACCAACTAGAGAGCAGGCCATTCTAGATTGGGTATTGAGCAATGAGGAAGGGTTAGTTAGCAATCTTGTCGTGCGAGGCCCCTTGGGTAAGAGTGACCATAATATGGTGGAATTCTTCATTAAGATGGAGAGTGACATAGTTAATTCAGAAACAAAGGTTCTGAACTTAAAGAAGGGTAACTTTGAAGGTATGAGACATGAATTAGCTAAGATAGACTGGCAAATGATACTTAAAGGGTTGACGGTGGATATGCAATGGCAAGCATTTAAAGATCGCATGGATGAACCACAACGAACGTTCATCCCAGTTTGGCTAAAGAATAAACCAGGGAAGGTAGTGCACCCGTGGCTGACAAGGGAAATTAGGGATCGTATCAATTCCAAGGAAGAAACATACAAATTAGCCAGAAAAAGCGGCACACCTGAGGACTGGGAGAAATTCAGAGTCCAGCAGAGGAGGACAAAGGGCTTAATTAGGAAAGGGAAAAACGATTATGAGAGAAAGCTGGCAGGGAACATAAAAACTGACTGGAAAAGCTTTTATAGATATGTGAAAAGAAAAAGATTGGTTAAGACAAATGTAGGTCCCTTACAGTCAGAAACAGGTGAAATAATCATGGGGAAAAAAGACATGGCAGACCAATTGAATAACTACTTTGGTTCTGTCTTCACTAAGGAGGACATAAATAATCTTCCGGAAATAGTAGGGGACCAAGGGTCTCATGAGATAGAGGAACTGAGGGAAATACTTGTTAGTAGGGAAGTGGTGTTAGGTAAATTGAAGCGACTAAAGGCAGATAAATCCCCAGGGCCAGATGGTCTGCATCCCAGAGTGCTTAAGGAAGTAGCCCAAGAAATAGTGGATGCATTAGTGATAAATTTTCAAAACTCCTTCAATTCTGGATTAGTTCCTGAGGATTGGAGGGTGGTTAATGTAAAGCCACTTTTAAAAAGGGAGGGAGAGAGAAACCGGGGAATTATAGACCGGTTAGCCTGACATCGGTGGTGGGGAAAATGCTAGAGTCGGTTACCAAAGGTGTGATGACAGCAGATTTGGAAAGAGGTGAAATCATCGGACAAAGTCAGCATGGATTTGTGAAAGGAAAATCATGTCTGACGAATCTTATAGAATTTTTTGAGGATGTAACTAGTAGAGTGGATAGGGGAGAACCAGTGGATGTGGTATATTTGGATATTCAAAAGGCTTTTGACAAGGTCCCACACAGGAGATTAATGTGCAAACTTAAAGCACACATTATTGGGGGTATGTTATTGATGTGGATAGAGAATTGGTTGGCAAACAGGAAGCAAAGAGTGGGTATAAATGAAACCTTTTCAGATTGGCAGGCAGTGACTAGTGGGGTACCGCAAGGCTCAGTGCTGGGACCTCAGTTGTTTACAATATATATTAATGATTTAGACGAGGGAATTAAATACAGCATCTCCAAGTTTGCGGATGACACGAAGCTGGGTGGCAGTGTTAGCTGTGAGGAGGATGCTAAGAGGATGCAGGGTGACATGAATAGGTTGTGTGAGTGGGCAAATTCATGGCAGATGCAATTTAATGTGGATAAATATGAGATTATCTACTTTGGTTGCAAGAACAGGAAAACAGATTATTATCTGAATGGTGGCCGATTAGGAAAAGGGGAGGTGCAACGAGACCTGGGTGTCATTGTACACCAGTCATTGAAAGTGGGCATGCAGGTACAGCAGGTGGTGAAAAAGGCAAATGGTATGTTGGCATTCATAGCAAGAGGATTCGAGTACAGGAGCCGGGAGGTTCTACTGCAGTTGTACAAGGCCTTGGTGAGACCACAACTGGAGTATTGTGTGCAGTTTTGGTCCCCTAATCTGAGGAAAGACATTCTTGCCATAGAGGGAGTACAGAGAAGGTTCACCAGATTGATTCCTGGGATGGCAGGACTTTCATATGAAGAAAGACTGGATTGACTAGGGTTATACTCGCTGGAATTTAGAAGATTGAGGAGGGATCTTATTGAAATGTATAAAATTCTAAAGGGATTGGACAGGCTAGATGCAGGAAGATTGTTTCCGATGTTGGGGAAGTCCAGAACGAGGGGTCACAGTTTAAGGATAAAGGGGAAGCCTTTTAGGACCGAGATGAGGAAAAACTTCTTCACACCGAGAGTGGTGAATCTGTGGAATTCTCTGCCACAGGAAACAGTTGAGGCCGGTTCATTGGCTATATTTAAGAGGGAGTTAGATATGGCCCTTGTGGCTAAAGGCATCAGGGGTTATGGAGAGAAAGCAGGTACAGGGTTCTGAGTTGGATGATCAGCCATGATCATACTGAATGGCGGTGCAGGCTCAAAGGGCTGAATGGCCTACTCCTGCACCTATTTTCTATGTTTCTATGTTTCCAAAGAGTTAATGGAAGGCTATCAGCCTTCGGAATCTCTTGCAAACCTTTTGGCTAACTTATTTCCGAATATTTTAAAATCTCCACCTAAAATAGACTGAGCACATTACCAGTACCAGATCGCCAGTACCGAGACTTCATCCAGAAGAACGACCCCGTTCAGTGATAATCCATCTTCACCACTTTCAAACAAAGGAGCTTTTAATTCGTGATCCTCCTCGGAAAGGTATGATTGATAATGAAGGCCAGAAGATCAGAATCGTGGAGGATTTTTCACCCAAGATGTTGAATGAACGCTTCAAGTTTGAAAAGGTTGTGTCCAAATTGTATAATAAATGTTTTAAACTTTCTCTTCGTTAGTCTGCTTGTCTTAGAATCATTTTGAAAAATAACTCTCAGAAATGGTTCTGTTCGACTCAAGAGGTGCAGGAATTTTTAAATTTCCAAATCGGTAATAAAAAGGTAATAAAAGGAAAAAAAGGTAATAAGAAGAGAATTGAATTAGCTAATCAGTTGAAACAATTAGACCAAAAATATGCTTTTGCTCCAGATCATGTTTTATATAAAAGACATGTTGAATTTAAATCTAAATATGATCTGCTTTTAATTTATCCAAAAAGTCAGCTTTATGATCATGGAGATAAAATGAGTAAACTGTTGGCTAATCAATTAAAAACCTTTATAGTTAAATGCAAAATTAAAGAAATTTGTAAAGCTAATGGTGATAAAACATCTGATCATTTAGAAATAAATGATACTTTTAGAGAATTCTATTCTAAACTTTATAGTTCTGATCCTCCTAAAGAAACTGTAATGAATAATTTCTCAGATTGATTAAACATTCCTCCACATTCTGATGATAATCAAAATCAAAGATTGTTGGATCAACCCATTTCTTATGAGGAAATTGCTGAGGTTGTTCACGTTTTGCACTTGGGAAAGGCCCTGGGTCCTGATGGACTTTCTGGGGAGTTTTATAAGGCTTTTTCCTCTTTGCTTATACCTCACACGTATTCAGTCCTTTCAGACTCTTTAAATTAGGTAGGTTGCCATAATCTTTTTATGAAGCTTCTATTTCACTTATTCTTAAAAAGAATAAGAACCCAACTGAATGTTCTTCTTAAAGACCAATTTCCTTACATTATGTTGATACTAAAATTTTATCTAAACTTTTGACTCGTAGGATTGAAAATATTTTGCCATCCGTTATTTCTGATGTCCAGATTGGATATATCAAAAACTGATACTCCCACTTTAATATTCGTCATTTATTGGCCATTATTTATTCTCCTTCTAAAGAGATATCAGACTGTGTGATATCTTTAGATGCTGAGAAAGCCTTTGATTGGTTGAATGGAATTATTTATTTAAAACTTAAGAAAAATTTAACTTTGGGACCAATTTTATTCAATGGATTAAATTATTTTATCTATCTCCCTCCGCTCAGGTTCTTACTAACTCTCAAAATTCTAAACCTTTTAAACTTCAACATGAAACTAGACAAGGCTGTCCTTTGAGTCCTTTGCATTTTGATTTGGTCTTAGAACCTTTAGCTGTTGCTTTCCAGGAATCTAATGATATCATTGGTATTTTAAGGAGGGGTATTACCCACAAAGTTTCGCTTTATGCTGATGACCTTTTACTCTACATTTCGAATGTGCAGTCTTCTTTACCTTCCGTACTTTCTTTACTCTCCTGTTTTAGTCAGTTTGCAGTATAAATTTAACTTTCATAAGAGTGAACTTTTTCCTTTGAATAATTAGGTATTAGTTAATAATAACTTTCCTTTTAAAATTGTAAGAAATCAATTTACTTATTTGGGTATAACAATTACTAGGAATATTGCAGCGGAGAGAGATTGGGTCCTGTTATGAAGAATGTGTAATTAATGGGCATCTGGCGTAAGTGGAGGGGGGGGGGGGAGAGAGAGAGAGAAGAGAGAAAGGCAGAGAGAGGTGGGGTATGTGTGTATTAGTGTGGATTGCTGAGTGTGCCAACCGGTGAGTCTATGTGGCACAAAGCTGTCGTTGGTTTAAATTGATGTTTCACTTGTCAGTGAGTTGTCAAACCTGTCTGGCACTTGTTCACTAACCAATATGAGACCCTGTAATGCATCCCATCATTTTATTATAGTCAACAGTATTCATACCCACATCCTATTTCACACTACAATGTTGATTTAAGTAGTAATTTCTTTTGGAATAAACACAAATGAAATGGCTGTAAAAACGAATCCTACAATTTTCATTTAAGACAGTCAAAAATAGAGGGGGTTCATTTTCAGTACCTTTGGGTGGAAATTATATAAAAAAACACTAAAAATTTAAGTAATACACATAAAATAATGGAAATCACACAAAACAAAATCAGCACATCAGGCAGCATCTTTCGCAAGGAATAAATAGTCCATGTTTCAGGGGGACTGGTGGTGGGGGGGGGGGGGGGAATGTGTGTAAGCTGACATTTTGTTTGCGTCCATATTTGTCAGTGAGGCTTTGTATTTATATTATCTCCAGCAGTAAAATTCTACTGCCCATTATGCCGCTGGTGCTCAGGGTATCAATGAAGATCTCCATCTCTGGTCATGTCCATTATCGTGCCAGTTAACTCCTCTCAGTACAGTCGGTCATACAAGTCCCAGGTGGGGACTGAGGAATACTATCGCACTCAGATGAGGAAGGATTCTTCATTGCTGTTTCTTCATTGTTTTACCATTCTGGGTAATTGTTAGCCCTGAACTGAACCCCAAAGCCTCGAGGATTGGTGGACCACAAACAAGTAATATCTGCGGATGCTGGAAATCCGAGCAACACACACAAAATCGTCAAAGTTGCAATCCTCTTCACGGGCAGACAGACGTTTCATCTGCCAGCGAGTGGAACTGTTTCACGGCCAAGGGTATCTGGTGAGGCCGAGTATAGATCCAGGTGTGTTTGCACATGAATGTGTGTGTGTGTTTGCACATGAACGTGTGTGTGTGTGTGTGTGTGTGTGTGTGTGTGTGTGTGTGTGTGTGTGTGTGTGTGTGTGTGTGTGTGTGTGTGAGAGAGAGAGAGAGAGAGAGGGAGAGAGGGAGAGTGAGTTGGGGAAAGTGTACATTGCTGAGTGTACCAATCGGTGAGTCTATGTGATACCAAGCATGTCATTGGTTTCAATTGATGTTTCCACTTGGCAAATCTGCCCGCCACTTGTTCACTAACGATTTGAAACCCTGTAATGCATTCCATCGTTTTATTGTAGTCAACAGTGTTCATATACACGTCCTATTTGAATTGAGTTGAATTGATTTTATGACTTACATCCTTCAAATACATGAGTAAAGATCTTTTTGTTACATCTCTGTTCAAAAGTGCAATGTGCAATTATAGTAATTTCTAATAAATATTATTTACAACAGGATAGTCAATATAACATAGAAAGACAGTTGCATCAGCATGATTAATTGTGGGCCACAGTCCGACACAATGTCCCGGGGCAGCTGTGGAGGCAAAATAAATGTTGGAGAATGAGGTCTCCCATCTCAGTGGCTGACGGACGTTTGGGGACAGCAGTGAAGTGGGCCGCCTTGGAGAACTGGTCACCACTGTCACGATCACTGTGGCCTCCTTGGAAGGTAGTAACCATGTGTTAAAATCCAGGGGCTACTGATTGGAGGAAGTTGACTGGGCATATTGAGGGCAGACAGCGATGGACTTTAGTACACCTGCGATCGTGGTGGGCCACCAGAACCGGTGTCACAGATAATCCAGCATCTGTTATACACCTGGATGGCCAGGGAGCGGCAAGAAGTGGGCCCACTGGAAGCTTCAGAGTACACAGTCACTGGCACGTACATGCAGTTGTCAGGTGTGTCAGCTGGAGCTGGCTTCTGTTACAGGTACTGGCAGCTCTGGTTCTCAACGTCCCAGATGATTGGCACGAGGATCTCGGAGGATGGAATGATGGGCTGAGGGTCGATCTCTGTTTCAGCTGGATAGGACTGTCGTGACAGGGAACCACCTGAGTGTACTTGGACCCAGGTTGGTAAGAAATGGTGAAGCTCACTTGCTCAAGTAAGAGGGTCCAGTGAGCCTGACTTGAATTTAATTGCTGGGTTGGTGACTGGATGCTCTCGGACAGTGGTCCCCAACCACCTGTCATGGTCCTGACTGGCATTTCCCACCTTTTCCCTTTCCTCCCTAATTGGTCCTTAATCCCCACACTTGATTCCCAATCTTTCCCAATTCCTCTCAATCACCAGCACCTGCTTTCCATTAGCCACCAGAGGATAAGACTCCGACAGCTCCGGTCAACCCTTGTCAGATCGTTGGTCGACTCTCAGAGAGAGAGGAACCTTGCTCCAAGTCTTCAACCCCGTATCTCTTCGTGAATCAAGCCTCCCAGGTCCTGACTCAGCCTGGTCCCGATTCTACACTCACTACGGAGATTCTGCCTCCTGATCCTGCCTCCGCGTCGGAGTCCTGCACTTGGGTTCGTTTTCCTGCCACGTCCGTGTCACACCACCGGGCCGCAAAACATGAGCTACCGGGCCGTGAGGAAACGATATGAAAAGATATGAGTCAGCTGCACCTTTCCTCATTCCCTGTCACGCCCACTGTTGAACTTGAACGCACGTGAGGTCCTTACCCATGCGAGGTCATCAGTCACCTAAACGCAGTGATACCCTCGCGTCGGGGATCACTGGTTGGCCTCGGGTAACGTGAGAAGTGCCGTTACTACTGTCCTGGAGCACGGACAGATGGGCGCCGCCTCTAAACCTGTTTAGCACACTGAATGTTCGTGGGGAACCCAGTGCTAAAATATTCGCAGATGACCTAATTCGGGCTCGATTTTGTAAGTAGCAGAGCAGCTACCTCGCTGCAATCTACAGAAAGTCATCCCACGAGCCAAACTATTGTCAGCAGATAGATTGTACAAAGGGGGCGGGTGGGCACCCTGTCGCACTCCTCCTCGCTCGGTCTGTCGGTCACTCTTTCCAGACTGCGGCCGCCGCGGCCCCGGTACAGGGACCTCTGGACCTGACCTCGTCCTCTCACCCCACCCATGATCAGCCGTACCTGGACAAGGTGTCTGGCAGCGGGCAGCTGGAGTTCGGGCCCGGAGGCTGTCTAATGAGGCAATGAAGCCCTCAAAACTGCTTCAGCACCTTGAGTCCAAGCACCCTGCACTTAAAGACAAACCCGCTGAGTTTTTGAGTGGAAAAAAGTGAGCAAGCAGGACAGAAGAAAGTGCTGAGAGCCATGAAAACTAAATTGTGGAATAGGCTGGATATAAGGAACCTCCTTCGAGTATCGCAGTCTGCCATCACCCCTCGATGGGACCGTCTTGTTGCAGGGAAACAAGACCAGGGCTCCCAGCGATATTGGTGTGTTGCAATGATTTTATATGCTCATATGAGGAAAATATGTGCTGTGTGTTTAATATCCAAATGTTACTTAAAATTTTACGATGCTGTTGACTTATAAGTGATTTATAATTGACTTATCACTATATTCATGTGAGGAAAACATGCGCTGTGTGTTTGATATTAAATTCGTCAGATAAACCCTTTAAGAAATGAAATTGAGTGTATTAGCCACCTATATTCCCATCGTGATTAACACCCCCCCCCCCCTCCGTTGGCCAGTCTGCAAGAATATTGTCAATATTAAACCGGTCCATGGTGCGAAAGGTTGGTGACCCATGCTCTATGAAGTTCTGGCAGTTGGTCCTGATCCGGAAGGGCTTGCTGTTTCCCAGCACCCAGTATCTCCATTCCTCCAAGGCCCTTTGAAGGTGAGTAGCTCCCGGTGCACTGTCCCATAATGGCGCTGTGTAGAGTTGAACTTGGGTGAGAAGACACAAGGGTGTATTGTCCCGTCTGGTTGTCGATGGGAGTGGATGGCCACAGTGCCCACGTCAGCTGCGTCCACTTCTATAACACAAGATCCAGAGGGTTTCCTGAACCTTGACTGATGAAATAGAAACCAGCAACAATTGAACATGTTACAGGATTCTGCAGTAGTTTAACTCAGTTTGATTACTTACATAGGCATAATTAAGTGGCAAACATTCACTAAAATCTTGCTTTAAAATGGAAACTTAACTAATTTGCTCTGTGTGTATCTTCTGTATCTCTTTCTGCTGTGCCTGTTCAAACAGCTCAGCGCCTGCTTTTTAATCTTTGCTTTCGTATTTGCTTCCAGCCTCTTGAATCTGGGCTGATGACTGTGAGCACAGTGAGTAACTGTTCTCCCACAACTCTACAACACCCTTTTTACTGCATCTGCTGCACGTCATTCAGTTGTGTGTCAGTGTTTCCCGGAAAGGCCCTTCATTTAGAAGAACGAAACTGATAAACAAAGACGAGAGCTAATCTGCTCACCTCCATCCATTCTGTGGAGAAGGAACCTACAGCAGTCCTGGCACAGGTTGAGGACCTCCTTTCCCTGCAGATATCACCACTTGCACTGCATTTGCTGAAATCCCTGTCGATATATGAGAACTTGTGAAACGGAGCAATTAATCATCTCAGCAAGGATCAGAGTCTGATCTCCTCCTCTAAGATCAATATACACCTTCCTTCCCAGATAGTAGCCCTCCATTTTTTATCATCCATGAGCCGATCTCAGAGCTTTTCAAAAGTTCTTAATATATCTGCCTCTGCACCTTCCCTGGCGTTCCACACACCCACCACTGTGTAAAAAACTTAGCTAAGACATCCCCACCCCACTGCCCCCCATTATCAACTTTATTGCTAATGTTGCTTGTATAATATGTGAACTCCTCCCATGGGTGAGTGTCTTACTGAATTGCATAGGAATACTCCTATTAATCTCCACGAAATCCCTCAGCATCATTGAATGCTCTTTGGCTTGACAGTTTCTAAACACCATTCCTAACTCTTCTCCCCTGTAATCAACCTTGTAGAGTCACAGAGTCATATCACTTAGAAACAGACCTTCAACCCACCACATCCACTGTCCAGAGTTCAGTGATGGCTCAAATGGAGAGAGAGAGACACGGAATGAACAGTTCAGAACATGGAAAAATAATAAACAGGCTAGGCCAACAGGGCCACTAACTAAAACTCCCAGATTAACTGAAATCTAATCCTTCATTGTGGCTCGAAAACAATAAGCTTGAACCAAATTAATACGGCTCCTTTAACAGCATCTTTCTAAATCATTAATCTTCATTCCAGGATGTGAACTGATGCAAATTGGGAGTGTTGCTGTGTACAAAATGATAGGAGGCAGAGATAGAGTGGATAGCCAGAGAATTATCCCAGAGCAGAGATGACTAATACAAAGGGGCATAGTTTAATTTGACTGGGGTAATGTGTACTGGGGGCAGTATCTTCTCTGTATTTCCTGACTCCAATCTCTCCAATCTCTCCTTTTTCATCTGCCAACAGAACGCTATGACAGAACATCTCTGTACTTTGTTTTATTGATGACAAAATATTACACATCAGAAACTCCTGCTGAAAATCGTTCAGGAAAACTTCCTGTGGTGAACTACATATACCTGTCTGGACACGCCCCCTGCTGACTGCTCCTGTGGCTCCTCCCACAGACCCCTGTATAAAGGCGATTGAGGTCTGAGCCTGGCCTCTCTGTCTCCAGGATGTAGTATGGTGGTCAACCACTGCTTGTTCCTTCTTCTAGTCAATAAAAGCTGATATCTCGCCTTTACGTCTCAGAGAGAGTTATTGACGGTGCATCAATTTTATTGACTGGAAGTTTTAAAACATGGAAACCGTTTTACGTCCGGAAAGATTGGATTTGGACCCCCAAGACCCTGAAGCAGCTCTTGCCTTTGAACTCTGGCTTGCATGCTTCCAATCATACTTGGAGGAGGTTCGTGCAACTGACCCCACAGTTATGCATTGAATTCTCCTCTTGAGGGTCACCCCAAAAGTTTATTCACTTATCAGAGGCCTGCCGACCTATGGAGGGGCACTGGATGCCCTCAAAAGACAGTACCTGTGGCCGGTGAACACCGTCTACGCAAGACATCGCTTACCTACGCGACGACAGCGGCCTGTGGAGTCGAGCGCCCAATTTCTCCGAGTCCTACAGACACTCGACGGGACTTGTGACTGCAAAATGCTCACGGCGGAACAGCATGCGGAGCTGCTAGTACGAGATGCCTTTGTTACAGGAATGAGGTCAGTGTATGTGCGCCAGCGGCTGCTGGAAAATGCTGATCTTACCTTACGCTCGGCGATCAAGATGGCCGACACGCTGGAGGCTGCTCTGCACAACGCTGACGCTGTCCAGCCATGCGATCCCCCGCTGGTTCCGTGGACACCTCAGACCCCGCCGCTGCCGGTTCCCGCAAGCGAATTCGCCAACGCCGCTGCCAGTCGCGATTCCACGAACTCCCCGAACCCGACCACGGCTGCGGCCAGGCAAAAGCCTGAGCTGTGTTACTTCTGCGGACTCGAAAACACCCCCGAAAACGCTGCCCGGCCCGAGAAGCGACCTGCTCCAGCTGCGGGAAGAAGGGCCATTTCGCCAAGGTCTGTAAGTCTAAACCACGAGCGGGGTCGGGCAGCGCTGCGTGTGAGACATGGGGGCCGCCATCTTGCATGCCCGGATGTGGGCGGCCATCTTTGTCGGCGTCAACATGCCCCGCCCTGACCCGACCCACCGGTGTTTACCGGGCACCAAGAAGGCTCAACTCTGGCCTCCATAACCCTCGACCAAAGCGCCCCACACCAGCTTGCAAAGTCAATGATGGACATCCTGGTGGAGGGGCACAGGACTAGCTGCCTGTTTGACATGGGCAGCACTGAGAGTTTTATTCACCCAGACACGGTGCAACGCTGTGGACTCGTGACACGGCCGGTAAGCCAGAGGATCACCTTGGCTTCTGGGTCGCATTCCACAGACATCCGGGTGGGTTGTGTAGCGACATTGGTGGTGCAGGGCACAGAATATTGGAACTTTGCGCTACAGGTCATGCCTCAACTGTGCGCACCTGTGCTATTGGGGCTGGTCTTCCAGAGCCACCTCGAAAGTGTGACTATGGCATATGACGGGCCCCTCCCACCACTCACTGTCAGGAATCCTCAGTTTGGTGGGACTTCGTCACATACCCCGCTACTGACCACACACACACACACCGAACCACACATCCCACCCAGCACCATGCCGACAGCTGCGCTACGGACACCACTTGCAGCCTCTCCACCCTCAAGATCCCTCCCCCACCGCTGTTCGCCAACCTGACCCCCGACTGTAAACCTGTGGCAACTAAAAGCAGGAGATACAGCGTGGGGGACAGGGCCTTCATTCAGTCAGAGGTGCAGCGGCTGCTCAGGGAGGGGATCATTGAGCCAAGCACAAGTCATTGGAGGGCCCAGGTGGTTGTTGTTCAGACCGGACAGAAAAATAGGATGGTCGTGGACTATAGTCAAACCATCAATAGGTTCACGCAGCTTGACGCATACCCCCTACCCCGCATCGCGGATATGGTCAACCAGATAGCTCAGTACAAGGTGTACTCGACAATAGATCTGAAATCCGCTTATCACTAGCTCCCCATCCGCCCAGAGGACCGCCCCTACACCGCCTTCGAGGCGGGTGGCAGGCTCTATCACTTCCTGCGTGTCCCATTTGGTGTCACAAATGGTGTCTCGGTCTTCCAGAGGGAAATGGACCGGATGGTGGACCAGTGCCAACTGAAGGCCACATTTCCCTATCTGGATAACGTCACCATCTGTGGTCGCGACTGGCTGGATCACAACGCCAACCTCCAATGATTTTTCCAAGTGGCCAAAGCCCTGAACCTTACTTATAATAGGGACAAGTGTGTGTTCGGAACCACCCGACTCGCTATCCTTGGGTATGTCGTGGAAAACGGGGTCATTGGCCCTGATCCCGACCATATGCGCCCCCTGTTAGAACTCCCTCTTCCCACCACTCTCAAAGCCCTCAGACGGTGCCTGGGCTTCTTTTCCTATTACGCCCAATGGGTCCCCCATTACGCAGACAAGGCCCGCCCCCTGGTCAAGTCCACCGCATTTCCCCTCTCTGCCGAGGCCCGCGCAGCCTTCAGCCGCATTAAAGGGGACATTGCCAAAGCAACGATGCATGCGGTGGACGAGACCATTCCCTTCCAAGTAGAGAGTGATGCCTCCGACTTCGCGCTGGCTGCTACCCTCAATCAGGCAGGCAGGCCAGTAGCATTCTTTTCTCGTACCCTTCAAGGCTCTGAAATTCAGCACTCCGCGGTGGAGAAAGAAGCCCAGGCCATAGTGGAAGCTATTAGGCACTGGAGGTACTATCTCGCCAGCAAAAGGTTCACCTTGCTGACCGACCAGCGCTCGGTTGCGTTCATGTTCAGCAACCAACAGCGGGGCAAAATCAAAAATGATAAAATTTTGCGGTGGAGAATAGAACTCTCCACCTACAACTATGATATCCTGTACCAGCCTGGCAGACTCAATGAGCCCCCTGATGCCCTATCCCGGGGAACGTGTGCTAGCGCACAGCTCGACCAGCTATACGCCCTTCATGCACATCTTTGCCATCCGGGGGTCACCCGATTTTACCATTTCGTGAAAGCCCGGAACCTGCCATACTCCCTGGAGGACATCAGGACGATGACCAGGGACTGCCAAATCTGCGCTGAGTGCAAACTGCACTTCTACCATCCTGAAACGGCACAACTTGTCAAGGCCACCTGCCCTTTTGAGCGACTGAGTGTTGACTTTAAGGGCCCCCTTCCCTCCACCGACCGCAATGTCTATTTTCTCAATATTATCGACGAGTACTCGCGGTTCCCCTTTGCCATTCCCTGCCCCGACACTGCTACCACGTCCGTCATAAAAGTCCTGCGCCAGCTCTTCACTCTGTTTGGATATCCCTGCTATATCCACAGTGATAGAGGGTCCTCCTTTATGAGTGACGAGCTGCACCAGTACCTGCTGGCTAGGGGCATTGCTACTAGTCGGACCATGAATTATAATCCCCGGGGAAATGGACAGGTGGAGAGAGAGAATGCCACAGTGTGGAAGGCCACACTTTTAGCCCTTAAATCAAAGGGGTTGCTGGTCTCTCGCTGGCAGGAGGTCCTCCCCGAGGCGCTCCACTCTATCCGCTCCCTGTTATGTACGTCCACCAATGCCACCCCTCACGAGCGCCTATTCACTTTTCCCAGGAAGTCTGCCACTGGGACCACCCTACCGGCTTGGCTGACATCCCCAGGGCCAGTGCTGCTCTGGAAACATGTGAGGAGTAATAAATACTCTCCGCTGGTCGAGAGGGTTCACCTTCTACATGCGAACCCCCACCCCAGTATGCCTACGTGGTCTTACCTGATGGGCGGGAGTACACGGTCTCCGTCCGCGACCTGGCGCCCGCAGGAGCAGCAGACCACTACCCCGAACACTCCACGGTAACTATGAACCCTGTACCCAAGGTGACACCGCACACACCAAGCCCTACACAGACTCCTAACGACACTCATATACCGGGCGTCTCGTACACGCGTGAGGGATCACTGACGCCTAGTGGGCTGACACCTCCAGTTAGGCCGGAACCAGCACAACCTCCGTCTCCGGTGCAATCACCACCGGCATCTGTGCAATCACCACCACCGGCATCTGTGCAATCACCACCACCGGCATCTGTGCAATCACCACCTCCGGCATCTGTGCAATCACCACCACCGGCATCTGTGCAATCACCACCACCGGCATCTGTGCAATCACAGCCGGTGCTGCGTAGATCGCAGCGACAGATTTGACCACCTGATAGACTTAACCTGTAAATATACTTGTACGAAAGTTCGCCCCATGGGGACTCTCTTTTAAAACAAAGGGGGGGTGAATGTGGTGAACTACATATACCTGTCTGGACACGCCCCCCGCTGACTGCTCCTGTGGCTCCTCCCACAGACCCCGGTATAAAGGCGGTTGAGGTCTGAGCCCGGCCTCTCAGTCTCCAGGATGTAGTATGGTGGTCAACCACTGCTTGTTCCTTCTTCCAGTCAATAAAAGCCGATATCTCGCCTTCACGTCTCAGAGAGAGTTATTGATGGTGCATCACTTCCACTTCCATCAGAATTGTATTATGAAATAGAACGTGGGACATGAAAGGTGCTGACTTCGATAAAACAACGCGGTTTCATGTCGGTTAGTGAACAAGGGGCTTGCTTGTTTGTCAACTCAACAGCAAGCAGAAACATCAGTTCAAACCAACGACCTGTTAGTCACACGGACATGTTGGCTGCCACGCACAGTAACCCATAGTGATGCACACAGATCCCATCTCCCCACCCCTCACATACCACACACACACACACACACACACACACACACACACACACACACACACACACACACACACACACACACACACACACACACACACACACACACACACACACACACCTGGATCTACAGTCAGCCTCACCAGATACCCTTGGACATGAAACAGTTTCACTCACTGGTACATGAATCATCTGTCTGCCTGTGAAGGGGATTGCAGCTTTGACGATGGTACAAATGTTCTCACCAGGAGCCCCCACCTGTACTGTCAGGCTTGAACCAGGCACTTTCAGCAACTCCTAGTGTTAAGTTTAATGTACAGTGCCTATGAACTGTATTCACCCCCTTTGCAATTATCCCCATTCTTTACAAAACTGCTCAAGCTCTGTCAGATTGCAAGGGGATCATGAGTGAACAGCCCTTCTCAATTGGATTGAGGTCTGGACTCTGACTTTGTCAATCCAGGACATTAACTTTGTATTTAAGCCATTTCTGTGTAGCTTTGGCTTTATGCTGGGGGGTCATTGTCTTCCTGGGGGGTCATTGTCTTGCTGGAAAACAAATCTCCCAAGTTCTCTTGCAGACTGCATCAGGTTTTCCTCCAGGAATTCCCTGTATTTTGCTGCATTCATTTTACCCTCTCCCTTCACAAGCCTTCCAGGGCCTGCTGCAGTGAAGCATCCCCACAGCATGATGCAGCCACCACCGTGCTTCACGCTAGGGATGGTGTGCGGTGTTTGGCTTAAGCCAAACATCGCGTTTAGTCTGATGGCCAAAAAAGCTCAATTTTGGTTTCATCAGATTATAGAACCTTCTCCCACATCTTCTGGCAAACTCTAGCCACGATTGCATGTGAGTTTTTTTCAACAGTGGCTTTCTCTTTGCCACTCTCCCATAAAGCTCCACCTGCTACTATCTGGGAAACGGTACCGCAGCACAAAAGCCAGGACCAACAGGCTCCGGGACAGCTTCTTCCACCAGGCCATCAGACTGATTAACTCATGCTAATGCAACTGTATTTCTATGTTATATTGACTATCCTGTTGTAAATAATATTTATTATAAATTACTATAATTGCACATTGCACATTTGAACGGAGACGTAACATAAAGATTTTTACTCATGTACTTGAAGGGTGTAAGTAATGAAATCAATTCAACTCAATTCAAATAGGACATGGGTATGAACACTGTTGACTACAATAAAACGATGGGATGCATTTCAGGGTCTCATATTGGTTAGTGAACAAGTGACAGACAGGTTTGACAACTCACTGACAAGTGAAACTTCAATTTAAACCAACGACACGCTTTGTGCCACATAGACTCACCGGCTGGAACACTCAGCTATCCACACTAATACACACATACCCCACCTCTCTCTCACTTCTCTTCCCTCATACCCTTCAACAGCCAGCACACAGCTAGTGTCTTCCACAGTGAAGGCTGATGCAAATTACTCATTCAATTATATCCACTCTCATCTCTCTTTTATTTTTTACATACTTGGAAAAACCTTTATTATCCACTTAGATATTATTTGTTAGCTTGCTTTCATACTTCATCTTTTCCTTCCTAATGAATCTTTTAGTTGCACTCTGTAGGTTTTTAAAAACTTCCCAATCCTCTATCTTGTCACTAATTTTTACTTTGTTGTATATCCTTTCTTTTGCTTTTACCTTAGTTTTAACTTCCCTTGTCAGCCAGGTTTGTACAATTTTGCCATTTGAGTATTTCTTCATTTTTGGAATATTTCTATCCTGTACCTTCCTCATTTTCCCCAGCAACTCACACCATTGTTACTCTGCTGTCATCCCTGCTAACGTCTCCTTCCAATTTACTTTGGCCAACTCCTCTCTCACTTTATTTTCATTCACTGAAATACTGCTACATCAGACTTTACTTTCTCCCTTTCAAATTTCTTGAACTCAGTCATATTGTGATCACTGCTTCCTAAGGGTTCTTTTACTTTAAACTCTCTAATCACCCCCGGTTCAGTACATAACACTGATTCCTTAGGGTTCTTCTACCTTAAGCTCCCTAATTGCCTCTGGTTCATTACATAACACCCAATCCAGTATAGCTGATCCCCTAGTAGGCTCAATGACAAACTGCTCTAAAAAGCCATCTCGTAGGCATTCAACAAACCCACTGTCTTGAGATCCATTTCCAACCTGATTTTCTCAATCAACCTGGATGTTAAAATCTCCCAATACTATCATAACATTGCCCGACAGACTCACTTTTTCTATTTCCTGTTGTAACCTGTGGTCCATGTCCCAGCCACTGTGGGGAGGCCTGTATATCACTGCCATCCGATCCTATGTCAAATCTTTCTACTGATTTGATGCCATTCTTTACCAGCAGAGCCACCCCACCCCCTCTGCCTACCTTCCTATCCCTCCGATACCACGTGTAACCTTGGACATTCAGCACCCAACTACAACCATCCTTCAGCCACAATTCAGTGATGACAATCTGTAATAATGCAACAGGATCATCTACCTTATTTCCTATACTCCATGCATTGAGATATAACACTTTGTGTACTGTATTGCTACCCTTTCTGATTCTGCATTCCTAATGCACCCTGCTGGCTGTAATTTTGTCCTATCATCTGCCTGCCCTTCCTGACAGTCTGACTACACACTATCTTTACTTTTTCACCATCCGTCCTACCCTGAGTTCTTTCACTCCAGTTCCCAGAGTCCCTGCCAAATTAGTTTAAACCCTCCCCAGGAGCTCTAACACACCTGCCCGTGAGAATATTGGTCCCCTTTGGGTTCAGGGTCAAAGCATCACAGAAGAGAACCCAGTGACACAAGAACCTGAAGCCCTGCCCCCTGCACCAGCTTCCCAGCCCCGTGTTTATCTGCCGAATCATCCTGTTTCTACCCTCAATGCGGCTTGGCACAGGTAGCAATCTAGATTTTTGGGAGAGGTAGAAAAGTTTAGCCCCTTATTCCTGGAGTGTAGGAGATGAGGGGAGATTTGATGGAGGTATACGAGATTGTGAGGGGTATAGATAGGGTAAATGCAAGTATGCTCTTTTCACCGAGGCTGTATGAGACTAGAACTAGAGGTCATGGGTTAACAGTGTGGAACAGACTGCCAGCCGATGTGGTGGATGCAGGTTCGATTGCAACATTTAAGAGAAGCTTGGATAGTAAATGGACGGGAGGGAATGCAGGGCCTCCGTCCAGGAGCAGGTCAATGGGACGAGGCAGAATAACAGTTAGGCATGGAATAGATGGGCTGAAGGGCCTGTTTCTGTGCTGTAGTGTTCTATGACTCTGACCTGTGAGGTGAACTGGAGTGTTGTGCTGACGAAGCAGAGGGGTGCACCTGGTTCAGAGAACAGTAAAGCACAGGCTGTAGAACAGGTCTCACGGTGATCAGTCTCACTCTATTTCCTACCTATTGACGTGTCTATCCAACAGCCTCTGAAATGCCACCGTTGTATCTGCTTCCAATCCCACCCCGGCAGCCCAATATCACAATGTTAGACCTCTCCCGATTTGCATTGGGCAGGACAGTGGCATCTGGTCATCAAAATGGTCCTAAGCAGAGTTTTTATTCAGTGTGGTTTGTAACTCCTATCAAGGGACAAACTACAAACAACATTTGTAACTACTTGTTTTCATATGCAGACACCGACGTTCCCTCCAATTATTTTTTACAGCTACACGGACCAACCGTTGCCCTGTGTGGGAAATTTTTATACGGCTTTAAAACTGCACAGCACTTTAAATGTCTTTGTTGAAAAATCACATACTTTTGTTTTTTATAAATTGAAGGGTATAATCAAATACAGTTCAACAAAGAAAATATTTCGTGTTTTGTAATCTTTTTCTCGCTGCGTGGCAACAGAGGCTGTGAGCACGGGAGCATTTCAGTTACTGCGTGGCTGTGCACCTGCGCAGCTTTGAGGAACAGTCAAGGCATTGTTCAAGTTTGAAAAGTCACTGCAACCTCTGGTGAATGTGGATATCTCTCCCAGGACAAGATGTTGTCTTCCCCAGAAATTGCTCAAAGTTTGCACAAGCCATTCATTAATCAATCTTAGGACAACTATAAAGGCTAATTCAAGTTTAATTCAGGATTTCCAAGATTTAATGGACATTTATTATCAAACTATCTATGTAGTATAAACCCCAGAGATTCAGCTTCCCACAAACAGCCATGAAACAAAGAAAACTACGGAACCCTTTCAAAGAAAAACGTCAAACCCACCCACCCACGTGCAAAAAGATACAAATCGCGTGAATGGCAGAAAAGCGAGCGAGGAACACAGAATATAAACACAAAATTGAAAGAATGCAGACATATTCAGTTCAGTTCAGTCTAGCACTGTGTTGTTCATTATCTGCGGGCTGTCCTGGTCAAAAACACCAAAATAGCAACAATAAAAGAGCGAGCTGAAACCAGAAATTTTCAAATTTGCTGTGATTTCAGTCAGTGAGATATTTTTAACAATACAGTGTCTGTCAGGTTTACGTGATTTACTATGCAGTACTAACCATGTAATTTCATCAGAAGAATGGTGCTGTGGTAAGTTGTAGAACACGTCAGAATGGATAACGTTTGGTTCAGCTGATGTATCACTGTGCTCATGCTGTTGGGATGGGATATTCATCAGACTCCAGTGGGTTCCAGGTGATCAGTCTGAAATCTGACGTGTGAGCATCACGTTAAACTGGAATAGTTGCTGTTCAGGGACGAGGTGTTCCCAGAAATGTGAAAGGTCAGGGCAGTAAATGCAAGGGAGCCCAGAGGTCAAGAGATCTGGAGGATTGGTTAAAGAGGTAGAAGATTGGCAAAGGACAGAAGGACAGCAAATGTGAGAGCTTTGCTCAGGAAGGGTAGCAGGGATAAACCAGTCTTATCTCAGTAGTTGGTATGAATTAACATCAATACAGGAAGTGCTGGAAGAACTCAGCTGGTCAGGCAGCATCTGTGAAGGAACCATCTGTGTTTCATTTGCTCTAATGAAATATTGAGATATTCCAAACAAATGCCTCTGAAGTTTCCAACAAAGGTCACGGTTCTGAAACATTAACTGTTTTGCTCTCACCAGATGTCACCTGACCCACTGAGTGGGTCCAACATTTTCTGTTTTAATTTTATATTTTCAGCGTCTGCAATTTTACTCACTTTCCTTTACAAGCGACTGAGTGGGTGGGTTGGCATTTGACTGGGAGTGGATGTCAGGGAATATCAGGGAAATGGGTTGATTTGAAAGCCAGCATCGTGTCAGTGAGCTGAACTGCTCATACCTTCTGTAACAATAGATGGAAAATATTGCCCTTTCTTTCCCACCTTCACTTCCTTTTGCTTTAAATTTCATGGAACTCATCCAGCCCTCCCACCATCTCGTGGGCCGGATTCTGACAGGGGCCGGGACAAAACCATGAGCTGGGAGGAAGTTTCACTTCATCCGGCATGTTGGAGTAATGTGTCATCCAACAGGACAGAGAGAGTGGGGACTGAGGGACGAGGTGGGGACAGTCTGAGACAAAGGAAATGACCTCTGTGTTTCCGACTGGTTTGTAAGGGAAGGGACACAGATGGAAAAAAGATTATGATGGCGATAGGTTCTCTGGGCTAGGATTGGGATGAGGAGCCATTGGTGATGACTGAATGTGAGTGCCCCACCCATCTGTTAAAGGAGGTCAGCATGAGGATGGAAGATGTACTGTCAAACTCTGAGGGCAGATGGGAGAGGAGAATGGAGGCGAATTAGAATCAGAAGATAGTTCATCGGCTGGGTGAAACTTTGGCTCCGCAAATTGGGAAAAGCTGAACTGATTGCTACTTATTTATCACGAACCACCCAGTCAGAAAATTTAGAAAATTTGTTTTTGAAGAATGCTTGAACATATTTCTTTCCTATCACTGGATTTTGCTTCTTATCCCCTGATAACTGCTTATTGTTGGTGAACTCCTCCAATAACTCCGCCTGTTTCTTGACCGTCGTCAGAGACTGAATTCGGTCCAGGTGCCCTGGTTTTCCTTCGTCTTTCTCAGACAGAATCAGGAGGTCAATGTAAGCTGGCGTGGATAACGGGTTTGGTCTCAGAGCTACTTCTTCAAGTCTTCTAATGCTCTTGGATAATTGGATAATCAACTCCAGCACTGAATTCTGAACCCCCTCAAACTCCTGCTGAAGCTTCTCCATGATCTTCTCCTGTAACATCTTCTCACCATAGGCTTTCTCATACTTTTCTTTTACATCACCCAGTGTCCTCTTCTCCTTTCTTGTCACATGGACATACTTGTACTTTTCCCTTGAGTGACTAAGCACGCCACATTTACCAGGGCAGACTTTGCAATTTCTCCAGAAATCCATTGCTACACACCAATATTTAAAAATATACACAGCGTAAGTACAGGGATCGTGGCAAGTAAATTCACATTTCTTACAGACATTTACTGTTGAAGCTTTCAATCCAAGATCCTTCTTTTCTGTCTGTGTGACATCAACTTGAATCTCAAAGTCTTTATTTTCATCCAGCTTGTTCTGATGCTGCTCCAGAACCTGTTTGGTTTTCTTTAGTTCCTCCAGTTTGGTCAGTCTGACTTGGATCTGATCCTGCAATTCCTTCACTGCAGCTTCCAGCTGCTTACGTTCCCTCAAAACCTCTTTGGTCAAAACTAAACTTCTTGGTTCCATTGTGTCGAGAGCTCTAAAGAATTTCTTCATACTATTAATTCCTATCTTCCAGAACATCGCATCAAAGTTATCATCATCTTCCTCTCCCCCGCTGTCATCTGATCTCTTGTTGGTAGCATTTCCAGAGGCTGGACGCTGGGCAAATATGACAGAATTGCTAAACCTGAAGTGAACTGGAGCCCCACTTTTATCTTTGAGACATGGTACCTCAGCTACCTTCAAAGCCTCCAGAACGGGGGGGGCGCTTTCCATCTGCAAAAGTCACCAGAATCTGAATGTTCTCTGCAATATCTTTGCCAAAAATAGAAAGAATTGAATCAAAGACATATTTCTGTGTCTGAGTCAGGCGAGCCAAAGATGCTTGAGTAACAAAACATATGGCATCGATCTGATCAATCCCCTGTGGGGAAGAGAAAAACTCTCGAATATTGTCAGTAATCTCTTTATCTCGGCTTATCCCCCTGGTATCTCCGAATCCTGGTGTATCAATGATAGTCAGTGAGTAATTGATGTTAAATCCCACCTGATGGTGTAGTTTGTAGGCAGTGATGGTGGATGTCTGACTTACAGCCTGCAACCTTCCAGTCTCTTCCTGTATTAACATGTATCTGAAGTTGTCACCCCATTCCACACCCAATATGTAATTGATCATCCCATTGATAAGGGTCGTCTTTCCTGACCCTGTTGCTCCCAAAACCATAATTGTCTTCATGGTGTGGATTATGCCGGGTTTTCCAAAGGAGCAATTCACAAGATGTTTGGACTTACTAAATACCTTCTGCAGGTTCAGCATGTAAATGGAAGGGTTTCCTGGAGATATTAATCGGCCTTCTGTGGGATGTTTCTGTTGTATTCCCTTTGTTACTTCTCCGATTTTTATTAAAACCTCTTCACTTGGTACACTGGAACCTGCTTCTCCACAGTCAGCAGACACTCAGACTCTATAATCTGTTTGAGGTTTCAATCACGTTAAGTTATAGCGACATTCACTGTCTGTTGTCTTTACTTCCATCCACGATCGAGCCTCTGTTTTGGATGTAACTGATGTTTCTTCTCTATATTCAATCCTGTACTGAACTATTTCAACACCAGCTCCAATATGACTTGGTCTATCCCAGGACAGTGTTGCAATGGGTGAACAATCCTGGAAGATCGGTTTACCAGGTGAAATTGTAGGAAGTGTGAACTGTGTAGAAGTATCACTGGCCTTACTAACCCCTACCTTGGTCACAGCTCGGTATTGGAAATGATATTCCTGATGTGGCTGTAACCCAGATATTGTAAAGGACTCGGATTTACCTTGTGTATCCAGAGTTGTCCATTCTTCCTGCTGGGTACCTTTGTACTCTATCTTGTAACCCACAATCTCACCCGTACCATATCTAGGAGGATGTTACTGCAGTGTCACACTGTCATGTGTTGTTCCATCAGTCACAGGGGCTGTGATGGGGGTTCGGTGCTGATCACAAGAGCTGACGTTGCTTTGGAGTGTCTGTAAATCCCACAGTGTGATGCCTAAGGGATAAAACAGCAATAAAAATTATTAATTTGAGGTGAAGTGTGTAAGTCGACAGTGTGGATAATGTTAATTTAGTGGATCAGCACACCAACATCTGCAAAGTCTCTTGTTTTTGTATCGGTGTCCCCAGTTTACAAATGTTCGTTTTACACCACTTCGCTTTTAAATACCTACATTAGTTACCTGTTTTCGCATTACAAAGAGGATTTTCGCTTTTAAGAAAATTTTTCCCATATAAATTAATGGTTCTTCGCTTCACGCCACTTCTGCTTAAGAAAGGTTTCATAGGAACGCCCTATCTTTGGAAAGGGGGGGACACCTGCATTTAGCCAATCATCTATCTGCTGTGGATGTACTTTGTACTGAGTGTACAATGCTTTGCACCTACTGAACTAAATATTTCACTGGTTTACAACAGGTTACTTCTCATGCCAGAACATTTCCCCTCACCCCGGAGACAACTGGCATCACACTTCCTCACCACCTGGTCCAAAACCCGATTCCAGTTCCACCCTTCTGTGGCGGGAATGTCATTGACAACATCAGCTTGTGCCTGAACGTTGTCCAGGTCTTGCTGTGTAGAGATAGATAGATAGATAGATAGATACTTTATTCATCCCCATGGGGAAATTCAACATTTTTTCCAATGTCCCATACACTTATTGTAGCAAAACTAATTACATACAATACTTAACTCAGTAAAAATATGATATGCATCTAAAATCACCCTCTCAAAAAGCATTAATAAATAGCTTTTAAAAAGTTCTTAAGTAGTTTACTTAAATACATTGAGTCCTAACCCCGGCACTTTAACTTATCTTACTCCTGGCGGTTGAATTGTAAAGCCTAATGGCATTGGGGAGTATGGATCTCTTCATCCTGTCTGAGGAGCATTGCATCGATAGCAACCTGTCGCTGAAACTGCTTCTCTGTCTCTGGATGGTGCTATGTAGGCATGGTCTGTCTGTATGCTGTGCAGTTGCAATGGATTTGAACAATGCACATTATCAGTGAATATCCCCACTGCTAGCCTTATGGGAGAAAGAATATCATTTCACAGCAATTGAGGATGGTTGTTCTCAGGGAAAAGTCTCTGTGGAATTGCTATCCGCTGCTGATGAGGTTCAACTGCATGGAGCACATGGACCTTATGAGTGACACGTAACACAAGGCCACAAGCTGTCTAACTGCCACATTAAACTGTTACGAAGGATGAACAACTCTGATGGGCAGAAAGGTGCAGAGTGGCCCATGCCCCCCCTTTTTGGAGAATCGCAAATCGCTACTATTTCAATGCTGCTAACAAGGAAGTAAGAGAGACAAAAGGAAATCTGCCAGGGCAGTTGTTATTGATAACAGCTCATGAAAGAGAATGAGAGAGAGAGACACAGCTAAAGTGGAACGTCTCCTACTAACAAAAGAGGAGCAGAACCATTGATTACTGCTATTGTCTTTTGGAGAAGGATTGTTTACTTGGTACTGTTCTATTCATTGAAACCCCTCAGGGGGCAACCAGAGTGGGCTGGTTTGATGGGTTACATCATCCCAACCTGATTGACACCTGAGACCCTGTGAGTGGGGATAAAAGTGAGGTCTGGGGTAACACCCCTCAGATGCACCAGGAGAAACGCTAGTGAGCATCAGAATCCCCACAAGACAGGGTGGGAGACCGGAGACCGAACGAAGGGTCGGTAAATTTTAACTCTCAGTGTTTTGTAGCGAGACCGGTGGGGGCTTGTGTGTGTGTCCACCCTTGCCTGGGTGATGAGTCCACCAGAGAAGAATGGTCTAGCTAAAGGACGGAGGGGTCATACGTGAATGACCACAACAACAATGCATCGACGGATCAAAATCGTAAAGGAAGGTTGGCAAGATAATAGCTGTTACTGTTCACACGGTTTTTTTCTCTCTCTCTCTCTCCAACAATTGCAACACATCGACAAACAACTACCACAGCCTGCATGAACTGAACTGAACTTTATATTTCCATCTGACAATTCATTATCCCCTAGACAACGATAGAGCTTGTTTCATTAGTGATTATTATTATACCCGCACTTTTAGGTTGAGTATTGCTAACGTATATTCTCTGTATATTCGCATTGGTATTATTTTGTATATTTTTGCTAATAAATATTGTTGAAAATAGTATCACCAGACTCCAACGGACACTACTATCTTTGTTGGTAAGACATCCAGTTATGGGGTACGTAACAAACTGGGGGCTCGTCCGTGATTTGATGCCAAATTGGAGGGCCAGTGAATCGGTCTGTAAGTCCAGACTTGGATCTGGTTGCGCGGGTAACCGGACAGGAAACCAGCAAAGATGGACGTAGGTGAATTTACACAAAACCCGACTTTGAAGGCGCTAGAGGATGCCACAAAGACGGACTTGGTAAATATTGCGAAAGGATTAAATCTCACAGAGGTGAAGTCGTCTATGAAAAAGTGGAAGATGCAGAGGGCCATAACTCAGTATTATATTGAGAAGGATGTGTTTTTGGCTGAGGTATTGGAACATATCCCTGAAAAGGTACCAGCTATTGGGATGGTTCAGGTAGAGTTGGAAAAATTGAGGCTGGACGCGGAACAGAGGAAAAGGGAGTATGAGCTCCAGCTAAAGGAGTTAGAGGCTAAAAGGGAGAAGGAAAGAGCTGAAAAACAGAGGGAGTATGAGGAGAAGGAGAAACAGAGGGAGTATGAGGAGAAGGAGAAACAGAGGCAGCATGAGCTGGAAATGGAGAAGTTAAAGCAAGAGAGAAGAGTCCCAGGGGCAGACCGAGAGGAGAAGTTTAATGGTAGTAGGGAGTTTAGGTTAGTACCTCCATTCGAGGAGATGGATGTTGATAGTTATTTCTTGCATTTTGAAAAGGTGGCAGTGAATCAGAAGTGGCCCAGAGATCAGTGGGTGGCATTGTTACAAAGTGTGTTAAAAGGGAAGGCACAACGGGCATATGCGGCGCTGTCTGTGGAGAAGTCTGAGAATTATGAGGAAGTAAAACAGGCCATTCTCCGGACCTATGAGTTAATCCCTGAAGCATATAGACAAAAGTTCAGAGATTTAAAGAAAGTGTGGAATCAGACGTATGCAGAGTTTGCCTATGAGAAGGGTGTGCTCTTGGATCGCTGGTGTGCAGCAGAAAGGGTGGAGGAGGATTTCCGGCATTTCAGAGAGTTAATTCTGATTGAGGAATTTAAAGGTTGTGTTTCGGATGATATCCGGAAGTATTTGAATGAGAAGCCGAATAAGTCTATATCAGAATTTGCCAGGTTCACAGATGAATATGCCCTAACCCACAAGACAAAGTTTTCCTCGAATAAGAGTTACCAGAGAGACCGTAGGGACGGTAGAGAAAGCCCGCCGGCTGAGGTAGAAACTAAGCCGGGAGCTAGTGGTAAAGGTAAGGAGGAAGAAAGGCAGGCTGGCAGGAGGGTCCCTGGCTTGACCTGTTTTAATTGTGGAAAGGTTGGTCATATTGCATCTAAGTGCTTTGCTCCGAGGAAGGAAACAGGAAAAGGGAACGCAGCAGTCCCTACAGGGTGTATTGTGTCAATCAGCAAATTGACGAGAAAGGCCAAGGTAGATAAAATATGAGAGGGGCGTGAGGAATTTATTTCAGAAGGGACCGTGTCTGTGAAAGAGGGAGAAACACCAGTTCCAGTGCGGATCTGGAGAGACACTGGAGCTGAGCAGTCATTGATTCTAAGTAAGGTACTAGATTTTGGTCCTGAGACTGGAGAGGTAGTTTTGAGAGGCATAGGAAAAGGGAAAGAAGCTGTACCTTTGCATGGGATCATTATAAATTGTGACCTGATATCTGGACCAGTTGAAATAAGGGTACAGTCAGAATTACCGAGAGACGGCGTGGACGTCCTTCTTGGTAATGATTTAGCAGGGGGTGAGGTGTGTTCAGCCGTGAAGCTGACGAGTCAGCCTGTAAGTGTTGAGGACCTGCCCCTAGGTTCTAAGATCTATCCTGCATGCGTAGTCACTCGCAGCATGTCGAGAAAGGCAGCTGAGAAAGAGACCAGTTTAAATCAGTCCAGTATCGATTTGGCGGAGACGTTTTTACTGACCCTGTACCAAGAGGGGTTAGGGGATGGTAAAACGGAGAATAGGGAGGTGAAAGAGAGTAAAGGAGAGGAGGTAGACCTACCCTTAGCCAAGAGAGAATTTATAGAGGCACAGAGTAAAGATGAGAAACAGATAAGGCAGTTCGAAGGTCCAGGGTTGGACATGGATGATCTGTCTGGCTTGACGGAACTGTTTGAAGAAGTTGAAAAATTGAAACGTGTTCCCGATAATGATATAAGGGCAGTCCTAGATGAAAAGGATGCCATTACCTTGAAGGAGTCTGCTGGGTTAGCAGATGAAATTGTTTTAGCCCGTAGGGTTGAGTTTACTCCGGATGGGAGTTGCCCAGAGAGTAACTGGGAGGATCAGGGGAACTTAGAATTTGAAAAAGGGACTGGTATGGAAAGCCTGGAAGAGGTAGATGTCCCGTTCGAGTGTGTTCAAGATGTGGATGCACATGGTACTGAACCTAGTAATGAAACTCAGGAAAAGTCTGAGGTATCTGATTTAGTTGAAAAGGAATGCAGTCCTTTTGGGTCAGATGGACTTGGTTCAGTGAAGAAAGGGTTAACCTTGGTACCAGTGGGAAGTGAGAATTCTCAGTTGTTTGTGTTAGAAGGTGTGTTAAAAGTTAGTGAGGAGATGGGAGCTGGTGATGTGAATATTATTATTGAAGGAGAAGGGAAAAGTGTTGTTCCTAAATTGAATAAAGAAAATTTAAAGTCTGGATTGGTTTCAGAAGCAGTAACCAGGCTACAGAGACAATGGCTTGTTAAGGTGCCTGTGAATCAATTACAGTTTGTTTTGGAATTTAAAGGTAAACAACTTGCAGATGTTAAACTGAAAACTAATAGAATGAAGGATCCTGAAGATAAAACTAATGACTTGCTTAAAAATAAAGAATTGTGTGTAAGTTCAGAAGATGGGCTAAGTTTGGAAAACATTGTTGATAAAATAACTCCTATGAAAGGAGTATGCGAAAGCCTATTCCACACTGGTGAGCAAGCTAACCACGTGAGAGTTAAATGGAAAAGGGGCAAAGGTTGACAAAACGCCACTTTGAATAATAGGATCTGGTTTTGAGGGATTTTGACAAAGCATGTAAATAATAAAGACAAAACCATGGAAGATTGACTGCTAAGTTTAAAAGTAAAATAAAGATTAGCATTTGCATAAACTTTTGTAATGTACTACAGAATAATCACACATGTATTGGTTCACATTTTGTAATATACACTTAAGCTAAGATCACAACTCTTTAGTTTTGTTTTGCTGAAGAAAAGGAATAAAAATAGGTGGTTATTAAATTGGAGTCTGATGCTACAGGAATTTATTAAGATACGACATATTAAAGGAAGTGATAATGTACTCGCTGACTACTTATCTAGATGCTAAGTTGAATTATATCTGTATTACTCTGTAGTTAAAAACTCTTTTGTATTGCGTTAGATTCTGTAATTCTGTAAGACTCTGTATTAGTTAATTTTCCCCTTTGGTGAAAATTCTTAGAAGGATGGGGGTGTTACGAAGGATGAACAACTCTGATGGGCAGAAAGGTGCAGAGTGGCCCATGCCCCCCCCCTTTTTGGAGAATCGCAAATCGCTACTATTTCGATGCTGCTAACAAGGAAGTAAGAGAGACAAAAGGAAATCTGCCAGGGCAGTTGTTATTGATAACAGCTCATGAAAGAGAATGAGAGAGAGACACAGCTAAAGTGGAACGTCTCCTACTAACAAAAGAGGAGCAGAACCATTGATTACTGCTATTGTCTTTTAGAGAAGGATTGTTTACTTGGTACTGTTCTATTCATTGAAACCCCTCAGGGGGCAACCAGAGTGGGCTGGTTTGATGGGTTACATCATCCCAACCTGATTGACACCTGAGACCCCGTGAGTGGGGATAAAAGTGAGGTCTGCAGCAGGAACTGGAGACTCGGCAACAACGGTGACCTGAAATACAAGATTTAGTTACATAGAAAATGCTGAATTCAGCCGGCACACACGGGGTAATGTTTTACATAGAAAATGCTGAATTCAGCCGGCACACACGGGGTAATGTTTTACATAGAAAATGCTGAATTCAGCCGGCACACATGGGGTAATGTTTTACATAGAAAATGCTGAATTCAGCCGGCACACATGGGGTAATGTTTTACATAGAAAATGCTGAATTCAGCCGGCACACATGGGGTAATGTTTTACATAGAAAATGCTGAATTCAGCCGGCACACATGGGATAATGTTTTACATAGAAAATGGTGAATTCAGCCGGCACACACATGGGGTAATGTTTTACACAGAAAATGCTGAATTCAGCCGGCACACATGGGGTAATGTTTTACACAGAAAATGCTGAATTCAGCCGGCACACATGGGGTAATGTTTTACATAGAAAATGCTGAATTCAGCCGGCACACACGGGGTAATGTTTTACATAGAAAATGCTGAATTCAGCCGACACACACGTGGTAATGTTTTACACAGAAAATGCTGAATTCAGCCGGCACACACGTGGTAATGTTTTACACAGAAAATGCTGAATTCAGCCGGCACACACGTGGTAATGTTTTACACAGAAAATGCTGAATTCAGCCGGCACACACGTGGTAATGTTTTACACAGAAAATGCTGAATTCAGCCGGCACACACGTGGTAATGTTTTACACAGAAAATGCTGAATTCAGCCGGCACACACGGGGTAATGTTTTACATAGAAAATGCTGAACTCAGCCGGCACACACGGGGTAATGTTTTACACAGAAAATGCTGAATTCAGCCGGCACACATGGGGTAATGTTTTACATAGAAAATGCTGAATTCAGCCGGCACACACGTGGTAATGTTTTACACAGAAAATGCTGAATTCAGCCGGCACACACGTGGTAATGTTTTACACAGAAAATGCTGAATTCAGCCGGCACACACGTGGTAATGTTTTACACAGAAAATGCTGAATTCAGCCGGCACACATGGGTAATGTTTTACATAGAAAATGCTGAACTCAGCCGGCACACACGGGGTAATGTTTTACACAGAAAATGCTGAATTCAGCCGGCACACACGGGGTAATGTTTTACATAGAAAATGCTGAATTCAGCCGGCACACATGGGGTAATGTTTTACATAGAAAATGCTGAATTCAGCCGGCACACATGGGGTAATGTTTTACATAGAAAATGCTGAATTCAGCCGGCACACATGGGGTAATGTTTTACGCAGAAAATGCTAAATTCAGCCGGCACACACGGGGTAATGTTTTACATAGAAAATGCTGAATTCAGCCGGCACACATGGGGTAATGTTTTACATAGAAAATGCTGAATTCAGCCGGGACACAGGGGGTAATGTTTTACATAGAAAATGCTGAATTCAGCCGGCACACACGAGGTAATGTTTTACACAGAAAATGCTGAATTCAGCCGGCACACACGTGGTAATGTTTTACACAGAAAATGCTGAATTCAGCCGGCACACACGTGGTAATGTTTTACACAGAAAATGCTGAATTCAGCCGGCACACACGTGGTAATGTTTTACACAGAAAATGCTGAATTCAGCCGGCACACATGGGGTAATGTTTTACACAGAAAATGCTGAATTCAGCCGGCACACATGGGGTAATGTTTTACACAGAAAATGCTGAATTCAGCCGGCACACACATGGGGTAATGTTTTACATAGAAAATGCTGAATTCAGCCGGCACACACGTGGTAATGTTTTACACAGAAAATGCTGAATTCAGCCGGCACACATGGGGTAATGTTTTACATAGAAAATGCTGAATTCAGCCGGCACACATGGGGTAATGTTTTACACAGAAAATGCTGAATTCAGCCAGCACACACGGGGTAATGTTTTACATAGAAAATGCTGAATTCAGCCGACACACATGGGGTAATGTTTTACATAGAAAATGCTGAATTCGGCCAGCACACATGGGGTAATGTTTTACATAGAAAATGCTGAATTCAGCCGGCACACACGGGGTAATGTTTTACATAGAAAATGCTGAATTCAGCCGGCACACATGGGGTAATGTTTTACACAGAAAATGCTGAATTCAGCCAGCACACACGGGGTAATGTTTTACATAGAAAATGCTGAATTCAGCCGGCACACACGGGGTAATGTTTTACATGGAAAATGCTGAATTCAGCCAGCACACATGGGGTAATGTTTTACACAGAAAATGCTGAATTCAGCCGGCACACATGGGGTAATGTTTTACATAGAAAATGCTGAATTCAGCCAGCACACATGGGGTAATGTTTTACATAGAAAATGATGAATTCAGCCGGCACACATGGGGTAATGTTTTACATAGAAAATGCTGAATTCAGCCAGCACACATGGGGTAATGTTTTACATAGAAAATGCTGAATTCATCCGGCACACATGGGGTAATGTTTTACATAGAAAATGCTGAATTCAGCCGGCACACATGGGGTAATGTTTTACATAGAAAATGCTGAATTCAGCCTGCATACATGGGGTAATGTTTTACATAGAAAATGCTGAATTCAGCCGGCACACACGGGGTAATGTTTTACATAGAAAATGCTGAATTCAGCCGGCACACACGGGGTAATGTTTTACATAGAAAATGCTGAATTCAGCCGGCACACACGGGGTAATGTTTTACATAGAAAATGCTGAATTCATCCGGCACACACGGGGTAATGTTTTACATAGAAAATGCTGAATTCAGCCGGCACACACGGGGTAATGTTTTACATAGAAAATGCTGAATTCATCCGGCACACATGGGGTAATGTTTTACATAGAAAATGCTGAATTCAGCCAGCACACATGGGGTAATGTTTTACATAGAAAATGCTGAATTCAGCCGGCACACACGGGGTAATGTTTTACATAGAAAATGCTGAATTCATCCGGCACTAACGGGGTAATGTTTTACATAGAAAATGCTGAATTCAGCCGGCACACACGGGGTAATGTTTTACATAGAAAATGCTGAATTCATCCGGCACACATGGGGTAATGTTTTACATAGAAAATGCTGAATTCAGCCGGCACACATGGGGTAATGTTTTACACAGAAAATGCTGAATTCAGCCGGCACACATGGGGTAATGTTTTACACAGAAAATGCTGAATTCATCCGGCACACATGGGGTAATGTTTTACATAGAAAATGCTGAATTCAGCCGGCACACATGGGGTAATGTTTTACACAGAAAATGCTGAATTCAGCCGGCACACATGGGTAATGTTTTACATAGAAAATGCTGAACTCAGCCGGCACACACGGGGTAATGTTTTACACAGAAAATGCTGAATTCAGCCGGCACACATGGGGTAATGTTTTACATAGAAAATGCTGAATTCAGCCGGCACACATGGGGTAATGTTTTACACAGAAAATGCTGAATTCAGCCGGCACACACGGGGTAATGTTTTACATAGAAAATGCTGAATTCAGCCGGCACACATGGGGTAATGTTTTACATAGAAAATGCTGAATTCAGCCGGCACACATGGGGTAATGTTTTACATAGAAAATGCTGAATTCAGCCGGCACACACGGGGTAATGTTTTACATAGAAAATGCTGAATTCAGCCGGCACACACGTGGTAAGGTTTTACACAGAAAATGCTGAATTCAGCCGGCACACACGGGGTAATGTTTTACATAGAAAATGCTGAATTCAGCCGGCACACAGGGGGTAATGTTTTACATAGAAAATGCTGAATTCAGCCGGCACACACGTGGTAATGTTTTACACAGAAAATGCTGAATTCAGCCGGCACACACGTGGTAATGTTTTACACAGAAAATGCTGAATTCAGCCGGCACACACGTGGTAATGTTTTACACAGAAAATGCTGAATTCAGCCGGCACACACGTGGTAATGTTTTACACTGAAAATGCTGAATTCAGCAGGCACACATGGGTAATGTTTTACATAGAAAATGCTGAACTCAGCCGGCACACACGTGGTAATGTTTTACACAGAAAATGCTGAATTCAACCGGCACACACGGGGTAATGTTTTACACAGAAAATGCTGAATTCAGCCGGCACACACGTGGTAATGTTTTACACAGAAAATGCTGAATTCAGCCGGCACACATGGGTAATGTTTTACATAGAAAATGCTGAACTCAGCCGGTACACATGGGGTAATGTTTTACACAGAAAATGCTGAATTCAGCCGGCACACATGGGGTAATGTTTTACACAGAAAATGCTGAATTCAGCCGGCACACACGTGGTAATGTTTTACACAGAAAATGCTGAATTCAGCCGGCACACATGGGTAATGTTTTACATAGAAAATGCTGAACTCAGCCGGCACACACGGGGTAATGTTTTACACAGAAAATGCTGAATTCAGCCGGCACACACGGGGTAATGTTTTACATAGAAAATGCTGAATTCAGCCGGCACACATGGGGTAATGTTTTACATAGAAAATGCTGAATTCAGCCGGCACACATGGGGTAATGTTTTACATAGAAAATGCTGAATTCAGCCGGCACACATGGGGTAATGTTTTACGCAGAAAATGCTAAATTCAGCCGGCACACACGGGGTAATGTTTTACATAGAAAATGCTGAATTCAGCCGGCACACATGGGGTAATGTTTTACATAGAAAATGCTGAATTCAGCCGGGACACAGGGGGTAATGTTTTACATAGAAAATGCTGAATTCAGCCGGCACACACGAGGTAATGTTTTACACAGAAAATGCTGAATTCAGCCGGCACACACGTGGTAATGTTTTACACAGAAAATGCTGAATTCAGCCGGCACACACGTGGTAATGTTTTACACAGAAAATGCTGAATTCAGCCGGCACACACGTGGTAATGTTTTACACAGAAAATGCTGAATTCAGCCAGCACACATGGGGTAATGTTTTACACAGAAAATGCTGAATTCAGCCGGCACACATGGGGTAATGTTTTACACAGAAAATGCTGAATTCAGCCGGCACACACATGGGGTAATGTTTTACATAGAAAATGCTGAATTCAGCCGGCACACACGTGGTAATGTTTTACACAGAAAATGCTGAATTCAGCCGGCACACATGGGGTAATGTTTTACATAGAAAATGCTGAATTCAGCCGGCACACATGGGGTAATGTTTTACACAGAAAATGCTGAATTCAGCCAGCACACACGGGGTAATGTTTTACATAGAAAATGCTGAATTCAGCCGACACACATGGGGTAATGTTTTACATAGAAAATGCTGAATTCGGCCAGCACACATGGGGTAATGTTTTACATAGAAAATGCTGAATTCAGCCGGCACACACGGGGTAATGTTTTACATAGAAAATGCTGAATTCAGCCGGCACACATGGGGTAATGTTTTACACAGAAAATGCTGAATTCAGCCAGCACACACGGGGTAATGTTTTACATAGAAAATGCTGAATTCAGCCGGCACACACGGGGTAATGTTTTACATGGAAAATGCTGAATTCAGCCAGCACACATGGGGTAATGTTTTACACAGAAAATGCTGAATTCAGCCGGCACACATGGGGTAATGTTTTACATAGAAAATGCTGAATTCAGCCAGCACACATGGGGTAATGTTTTACATAGAAAATGATGAATTCAGCCGGCACACATGGGGTAATGTTTTACATAGAAAATGCTGAATTCAGCCAGCACACATGGGGTAATGTTTTACATAGAAAATGCTGAATTCATCCGGCACACATGGGGTAATGTTTTACATAGAAAATGCTGAATTCAGCCGGCACACATGGGGTAATGTTTTACATAGAAAATGCTGAATTCAGCCTGCATACATGGGGTAATGTTTTACATAGAAAATGCTGAATTCAGCCGGCACACACGGGGTAATGTTTTACATAGAAAATGCTGAATTCAGCCGGCACACACGGGGTAATGTTTTACATAGAAAATGCTGAATTCAGCCGGCACACACGGGGTAATGTTTTACATAGAAAATGCTGAATTCATCCGGCACACACGGGGTAATGTTTTACATAGAAAATGCTGAATTCAGCCGGCACACACGGGGTAATGTTTTACATAGAAAATGCTGAATTCATCCGGCACACATGGGGTAATGTTTTACATAGAAAATGCTGAATTCAGCCAGCACACATGGGGTAATGTTTTACATAGAAAATGCTGAATTCAGCCGGCACACACGGGGTAATGTTTTACATAGAAAATGCTGAATTCATCTGGCACTAACGGGGTAATGTTTTACATAGAAAATGCTGAATTCAGCCGGCACACACGGGGTAATGTTTTACATAGAAAATGCTGAATTCATCCGGCACACATGGGGTAATGTTTTACATAGAAAATGCTGAATTCAGCCGGCACACATGGGGTAATGTTTTACACAGAAAATGCTGAATTCAGCCGGCACACATGGGGTAATGTTTTACACAGAAAATGCTGAATTCATCCGGCACACATGGGGTAATGTTTTACATAGAAAATGCTGAATTCAGCCGGCACACATGGGGTAATGTTTTACACAGAAAATGCTGAATTCAGCCGGCACACATGGGTAATGTTTTACATAGAAAATGCTGAACTCAGCCGGCACACACGGGGTAATGTTTTACACAGAAAATGCTGAATTCAGCCGGCACACATGGGGTAATGTTTTACATAGAAAATGCTGAATTCAGCCGGCACACATGGGGTAATGTTTTACACAGAAAATGCTGAATTCAGCCGGCACACACGGGGTAATGTTTTACATAGAAAATGCTGAATTCAGCCGGCACACATGGGGTAATGTTTTACATAGAAAATGCTGAATTCAGCCGGCACACATGGGGTAATGTTTTACATAGAAAATGCTGAATTCAGCCGGCACACACGGGGTAATGTTTTACATAGAAAATGCTGAATTCAGCCGGCACACACGTGGTAAGGTTTTACACAGAAAATGCTGAATTCAGCCGGCACACACGGGGTAATGTTTTACATAGAAAATGCTGAATTCAGCCGGCACACAGGGGGTAATGTTTTACATAGAAAATGCTGAATTCAGCCGGCACACACGTGGTAATGTTTTACACAGAAAATGCTGAATTCAGCCGGCACACACGTGGTAATGTTTTACACAGAAAATGCTGAATTCAGCCGGCACACACGTGGTAATGTTTTACACAGAAAATGCTGAATTCAGCCGGCACACACGTGGTAATGTTTTACACTGAAAATGCTGAATTCAGCAGGCACACATGGGTAATGTTTTACATAGAAAATGCTGAACTCAGCCGGCACACACGTGGTAATGTTTTACACAGAAAATGCTGAATTCAACCGGCACACACGGGGTAATGTTTTACACAGAAAATGCTGAATTCAGCCGGCACACACGTGGTAATGTTTTACACAGAAAATGCTGAATTCAGCCGGCACACATGGGGTAATGTTTTACATAGAAAATGCTGAATTCAGCCGGCACACACGAGGTAATGTTTTACACAGAAAATGCTGAATTCAGCCGGCACACACGGGGTAATGTTTTACACAGAAAATGCTGAATTCAGCCGGCACACATGGGTAATGTTTTACATAGAAAATGCTGAACTCAGCCGGTACACATGGGGTAATGTTTTACACAGAAAATGCTGAATTCAGCCGGCACACACGGGGTAATGTTTTACATAGAAAATGCTGAATTCAGCCGGCACACACGTGGTAAGGTTTTACACAGAAAATGCTGAATTCAGCCGGCACACACGGGGTAATGTTTTACATAGAAAATGCTGAATTCAGCCGGCACACAGGGGGTAATGTTTTACATAGAAAATGCTGAATTCAGCCGGCACACACGTGGTAATGTTTTACACAGAAAATGCTGAATTCAGCCGGCACACACGTGGTAATGTTTTACACAGAAAATGCTGAATTCAGCCGGCACACACGTGGTAATGTTTTACACAGAAAATGCTGAATTCAGCCGGCACACACGTGGTAATGTTTTACACTGAAAATGCTGAATTCAGCAGGCACACATGGGTAATGTTTTACATAGAAAATGCTGAACTCAGCCGGCACACACGTGGTAATGTTTTACACAGAAAATGCTGAATTCAACCGGCACACACGGGGTAATGTTTTACACAGAAAATGCTGAATTCAGCCGGCACACACGTGGTAATGTTTTACACAGAAAATGCTGAATTCAGCCGGCACACATGGGTAATGTTTTACATAGAAAATGCTGAACTCAGCCGGTACACATGGGGTAATGTTTTACACAGAAAATGCTGAATTCAACCGGCACACACGGGGTAATGTTTTACACAGAAAATGCTGAATTCAGCCGGCACACACGGGGTAATGTTTTACATAGAAAATGCTGAATTCAGCCGGCACACATGGGGTAATGTTTTACATAGAAAATGCTGAATTCAGCCGGCACACATGGGGTAATGTTTTACATAGAAAATGCTGAATTCAGCCGGCACACATGGGGTAATGTTTTACGCAGAAAATGCTAAATTCAGCCGGCACACACGGGGTAATGTTTTACATAGAAAATGCTGAATTCAGCCGGCACACATGGGGTAATGTTTTACATAGAAAATGCTGAATTCAGCCGGGACACAGGGGGTAATGTTTTACATAGAAAATGCTGAATTCAGCCGGCACACACGAGGTAATGTTTTACACAGAAAATGCTGAATTCAGCCGGCACACACGTGGTAATGTTTTACACAGAAAATGCTGAATTCAGCCGGCACACACGTGGTAATGTTTTACACAGAAAATGCTGAATTCAGCCGGCACACACGTGGTAATGTTTTACACAGAAAATGCTGAATTCAGCCGGCACACATGGGGTAATGTTTTACACAGAAAATGCTGAATTCAGCCGGCACACATGGGGTAATGTTTTACACAGAAAATGCTGAATTCAGCCGGCACACACATGGGGTAATGTTTTACATAGAAAATGCTGAATTCAGCCGGCACACACGTGGTAATGTTTTACACAGAAAATGCTGAATTCAGCCGGCACACATGGGGTAATGTTTTACATAGAAAATGCTGAATTCAGCCGGCACACATGGGGTAATGTTTTACACAGAAAATGCTGAATTCAGCCAGCACACACGGGGTAATGTTTTACATAGAAAATGCTGAATTCAGCCGACACACATGGGGTAATGTTTTACATAGAAAATGCTGAATTCGGCCAGCACACATGGGGTAATGTTTTACATAGAAAATGCTGAATTCAGCCGGCACACACGGGGTAATGTTTTACATAGAAAATGCTGAATTCAGCCGGCACACATGGGGTAATGTTTTACACAGAAAATGCTGAATTCAGCCAGCACACACGGGGTAATGTTTTACATAGAAAATGCTGAATTCAGCCGGCACACACGGGGTAATGTTTTACATGGAAAATGCTGAATTCAGCCAGCACACATGGGGTAATGTTTTACACAGAAAATGCTGAATTCAGCCGGCACACATGGGGTAATGTTTTACATAGAAAATGCTGAATTCAGCCAGCACACATGGGGTAATGTTTTACATAGAAAATGATGAATTCAGCCGGCACACATGGGGTAATGTTTTACATAGAAAATGCTGAATTCAGCCAGCACACATGGGATAATGTTTTACATAGAAAATGCTGAATTCATCCGGCACACATGGGGTAATGTTTTACATAGAAAATTCTGAATTCAGCCGGCACACATGGGGTAATGTTTTACATAGAAAATGCTGAATTCAGCCTGCATACATGGGGTAATGTTTTACATAGAAAATGCTGAATTCAGCCGGCACACACGGGGTAATGTTTTACATAGAAAATGCTGAATTCAGCCGGCACACACGGGGTAATGTTTTACATAGAAAATGCTGAATTCATCCGGCACACATGGGGTAATGTTTTACATAGAAAATGCTGAATTCAGCCGGCACACATGGGGTAATGTTTTACATAGAAAATGCTGAATTCAGCCGGCACACACGGGGTAATGTTTTACATAGAAAATGCTGAATTCATCCGGCACTAACGGGGTAATGTTTTACATAGAAAATGCTGAATTCAGCCGGCACACACGGGGTAATGTTTTACATAGAAAATGCTGAATTCATCCGGCACACATGGGGTAATGTTTTACATAGAAAATGCTGAATTCAGCCGGCACACATGGGGTAATGTTTTACACAGAAAATGCTGAATTCAGCCGGCACACATGGGGTAATGTTTTACACAGAAAATGCTGAATTCATCCGGCACACATGGGGTAATGTTTTACATAGAAAATGCTGAATTCAGCCGGCACACATGGGGTAATGTTTTACACAGAAAATGCTGAATTCAGTTGGCACACATGGGGTAATGTTTTACATAGAAAATGCTGAATTCAGCCGGCACACATGGGGTAATGTTTTACACAGAAAATGCTGAATTCAGCCGGCACACATGGGGTAATGTTTTACACAGAAAATGCTGAATTCATCCGGCACACATGGGGTAATGTTTTACATAGAAAATGCTGAATTCAGCCGACACACATGGGGTAATGTTTTACATAGAAAATGCTGAATTCAGCCGGCACACATGGGGTAATGTTTTACATAGAAAATGCTGAATTCAGCCGGCACACATGGGGTAATGTTTTACATAGAAAATGCTGAATTCAGCCGGCACACATGGGGTAATGTTTTACATAGAAAATGCTGAATTCAGCTGGCACACATGGGGTAATCTTTTACATAGAAAATGCTGAATTCAGCCGGCACACACGGGGTAATGTTTTACATAGAAAATGCTGAATTTAGCCGGCACACATGGGGTAATGTTTTACATAGAAAATGCTGAATTTAGCCGGCACACACGGGGTAATGTTTTACATAGAAAATGCTGAATTCAGCCGGCACACATGGGGTAATGTTTTACACAGAAAATGCTGAATTCAGCTGACACACATGGGCTAATGTTTTACATTTTGATATATAGTGTCAGTGTCAGAATCAGCTTTAATATCACCGGCATATGTCATGGAATTTGTTGTTCTGTGGTAGCAGAACGTTGAAATGCAGAATAATAAAATCTGCAGATTATGGTAAAAGTATATATAAAAAATTTAATTTGTTAAATAAGTAGTGCAAAAAGAGAAAAAAATTAATCAAATATTGTTCATGGGTTCAATCCTTGTACATTCATGTCCATTTGGAAATCTGATGGCAGAGGGTAAGAGTCTGTTCCTGAATCATGGACTGTGTGCTGTCAGTCTCCTATACCTCCTTCCTGGTGGTAGCAGTGAGAAGAGGGCATGTCCTGGGTGATGGGGGTCCTTAACGTAGAAGCTAAGTTTCTGAGGCATCGCTGTGTGAAGGTGTCCTGGATGCTGGGGAGGTTGGTGCCCATGATGGAGCTGACAGAGTTTACTACTCTCTGCAGTGTATTTTGAACCTGTGTAAATCCCCACCCCCTCCATACCAGACAGTGATGTAGCCAGTTAGAATGCTCTGAGGTCAGACTATCTGGTCTATAATTTCCTTTCTGTTACCTTCCTCCTTTCTTAAAGAGTGGAGTGACATTTGCAATTTTCCAGTCTTCTGGCACCATGCTAGAGTCCAATGATTTTTGAATGATCATTTCTAATGCCACCACAATCTCTAACGCTACCTCTTTCAGATCCCTAGGGTGCAGTTTATCTGGTCCAGGTGACTTACGTACCTTTAGGTCTTCCAGCTTTTTGAGCACCTTCTCCCTTGTAACAGTAACTGTAAGCACTTCTCTTCCTTCACACTCTATAACACCAGGCACACTGCTGGTGTCTACAGTGATGACTGATGTAAAATACTCATTTAGTTCATCAACCATCTCTTGTCCCCTGTTATAATTTCTCCTGTCTCATTTTCCAGTTGTCCTATATCCACTCTCATTTCTCTTCTATTTTTAACATGCTTGAAAAAACTACTATCGGCTTTGATATTATTTGCCAGCTTGCTTTCATATTTCATCTTTTCCCTTCCAATGATTATTTTAGATGCTCTCTGTAGTTTTTTAATAACTTCGAAATCCTCTATGTTCCCACTAATTTTTGCTTTGTTGTATGCCCTTTCTTTTGCTTTTACAATGGCTTTGACTTCCCTTGTCAGCCATGGTTGTACTATTTTACCATTTGAGTATTTCTTCATTTTTGGAATACATATGTCCTGAACCTTCCTCATTTTTCCCAGAAACACATGCCATTGCTGACATCCCTGTCAGCAGCTCCTTCCAATTTACTTCGGCCAACTCCTCTCTCATACCTCTGTGATTTCCCTTACTCCACTGAAATACTGCTACATCAGACTTTACTTTCTCCCTTTCAAATTTCATGTTGTGATTATTGGTTCCTTAGGGTTCTTTTACCTTAAGCTCCCTAATCACCTCCAGTTCATTACGTAACACCCAATCCAGTATAGCTGATCCCCTAGTAGGCTCAATGACAAACTGCTCCAAAAGGCTAACTCTTAGGCAAGCTCACTCTCTTAAGAGCCATTACCAACCTGATTTTCCCAATCGACCTGCATGTTAAAATCTCCCATGACTACCATAACATTGTCCTTTTGACTCGCCTTTTCTATTTCCTGTTGTAACCTGTGGTCCACGTCCCAGCCCCTGTGGGGAGGCCTGTATATAACTGCCATCAGGGTCCTTTTACCCTTGCAGTTTCTTAACTCAACCCACAAGGATTCAACATCTTCTGATCCTATGTCACATCTCTCTAATGATTTGATGCCACTCTTTACCAGTAGAGCCTCGTCACCCCCTCTGCCTACCTTCCTATCCCTCCGATATAACATCTTCTAATAACCTTGGACATTCAGCTCCCAGCTACAACCATCCTTAAGCCACAATTCAGTGATGGCTACAACATCATACCTGGCAATCTGTAAAATTGCAACAAGATCATCCACCTTATTTCTTATACTACGCACATTGAGATACCTTGAGTACCGTATTTGCTATCCTTTCTGATTTTGCATCCCTAATGATTTGATACTCACCCCATTGGTTGCAACTAAGTCCCATCACCTGCCTGCCCTTCCTGACTGCCTGACTGCAGGCTATCTTTACTTTTTTACCATCCGTCCTATACTGAGTCCTTTCACCCCAGTTCCCAACCCTCTCCCAAGTTAGTTTAAACCCTCCCCAACAGCTCGAACAAACCTGCTCACAAGAATATTGGTCCCTCTTGGGTTTAGGTACAACCCATCACTTTTGAACATGTCATACCACCCCTAGAAGAGATCCCAATTATCCAAGAACCCAAAGCCCTGCCCCCTGAACCAGCTTCTCAGCCACACATTTATCTGCCAAATCATCCTGTTTCTACCCTCACTGCCGCGTGGCACAGGCAGCAACCCAGGAATTACTACCCTTGAGGTCCTGCTTCTCAGCTTTCTGCCTAGCTCTTTAAATTCTCTCTTCAGGACCTCTTTGCTTTTCCTTCCTATGTCATTGGTCCCAATATGTACCAAGACATCAGGCTGCTCCCCCCCCCTCTCCAAAATGTCGCGGATGCATTCTGAGACGTCGCTGACCCTGGCAGCTGTGAGGCAACACGCCCTCCGTGTGTCCCGTTCACATCCACAGAATCTCAGATACTCAGAGAGACTGTGGGAACTACTGACTCACCTATATGGTCAGTAAAGCCCAGTGGATCATATCCATTAACAATAGGCAACACTGCCCTTAAGACCAGGCCGAGATTGTTCCCATAGTGATGGGCCCTGCAACAATCCTGAATGACCTGTCTCCAGAACATAAAATTTTTCCAGTCCTGGATATCGCTAACGGATTTTGGGGGCTCCCCTTAGCACCTGAGTCCTGTGACCGATCTGCCTTCACCTTGGACGGGCAGCATTCCCGATGGCCAGATTCCCCCAGGGATTCCACAATAGTCCTGACATTTTTCACAAAGTCGTGGCTCAGACTTTGGAAAAACTCAATCTAACGCTGTTACGTACCCCGTAACTGGGTTAACAAGCCAGCAGAAATGGAAGGATACGTTGGAATCTGGTGGTACTGTAACTAAAGCTGTTTATTAGTAAACTAAGCAATACAGTATCAAAAATGCCAATATGCATATAAAACAGGTTAGCAATAATAAAAACAGAAGTGTAAGAATAAGCATCAACAGTAAAAAAACAAGCTCTATCAAAGTCTAGGGGTAAATGAATTGTCATAAGAGAATATAGAGTTCAGTTCAGTTCATACTGAGGTAGTTGTTGTTGTGTTGCAATGTTGGAGAGAGAGAGCGAGCGAGAGATGAGCAGCTGCAGCAGGCAAACCTTCTGTTGTCTTCTTGTTCCGTTGTACTGTTGGGGTCACCGGTTATGACCCTTCCATTCCAGGCTAGACCGTTCTTCAGTGATGGACTCATCACCCAGGCAAGGGTGGACACACACACAAGTCCCCACCGGTCTGCCTTCATCCACCGTGCTCCAGACCGATTCTCCTGAACCGATCCTCCAGGCCCCCACCTTCCTGTGGGTGCACTACACTCTTTCAGTGTCCACTGGTGTGTCTGTCTGTGTCTCCGCAGACTCGTCTTTTATCCCCACTGACGGGGTATCAGCCATCCATCAACTCCACATGTCCATGTCCATCAAACTAGGCCACTCTCTCCTGTCCCAGCAAGAATGTTAACGAGCAAAGAAGTGTCCTTGTAGCAAAAGGTAAACAATCAGTGAAGAAGCCATAATACATATATCATCCGTCTCTCTCTCTCTCTCTCTCTCTCTCTCTTATCTGTAGCAGATGCCTCTACCTCTGTCTTCATCTCTCTCTCTCTCTCATTAGCAGCATAGTTCCCGGGGGGGGGGGGGTGGGGGGTCAGCTCTGGACCCCATTTCCATCTGGTTTGTTCAGCACACATAACAACGTCTCCTGGTTGACATGCTGACAATATGCTGATGATCTACTAATCGCTTCGGGAACTGAAGCAGGTAATTTAGGGGCGATAGCCAGTGTTTTAGAGATATTGCGAGATGAGGGGCAGTAATTAAACTAAAAACTCACCAGGAAGAGGAGAGTAAGGAGCAGAAAGGCAACGTGTGGGCAGATATCACTGTGAGGAAGGCAACTGAGGGACAAGAGGCAACTGAAATTACAAGTATGCAGGAAGAAACTACAGAACCAGTTTAGTAAAATGATATGAAAAGGTGGAGTCAGAAGAGAAGGAGAAAGGGAGCAAAGGAGGATCCAGATTGTTGGAGTGATTTTTGGGTTTAGGTCATTTACATTTAGCTTTGGCTACCACTCTTCTGTTTCTTCATAATGTATTGCGGATTCGGTTTGGAACAATGCATTCCTAAACGCTGTGGCTCCCAGTCCAGGCACTGAGTGTTAATTTGCTGGGACGGAGCTGCCAGTTGCGAAGGGTGGTTACTGGCAGTTTGGGACGCCAGAGTGGGGGCGTGTATACTCGTTTGAGGAGCTGCATTTTAAGCATATACATTTTGCAAGTGTGATGTAAAGGAATACAGCAGGCATCATGAGTTCCGGTGCTCAAAAGAGGCAGATTGTGGAGTACATATTCTGTGGTTTGAAGTATGTGCTGTGTAACTGGTATTTGTCATTTACATTTTGCGTAGTGTGGGAATTAGTGTGGGGATATCTCAGGGAGAGATTTTATCCAGATAGATCTACCAGGATGGCACCTATTGAGGTCAGGCAACATCAGGTTGAGAACCCTGATGATCCGAGCCAGCCTTGACACTGATTATAACCGTTCATAAGCCCTTCAACCCCGGGGAGAAACAAAGTATTTTGTCCAAGTTTCCCTCACTTAAAGTCGCCTGTGGGAATTCAGAATTCTGGCACAAGCTTGAGGAAATGGCTGAAGTTCACCAGATGCACCCTAAAGATATACATGTGTTGGTAAAAGTGAAGTGCCCGAGGAATAGGTGGGATGGTGTGGCCCAGGGGGTGCGGGATGATACATGGGCAACTACCGGGAACACCAGCAACGAAGAAAGGTATCACTTTTTTTAAAGAGGAAGTGAGGCAGTGACGGGGGGGCGGGGTGGAAGCGAGAGTAACTGGGGAATGATAATAGCAGTGATCCAAAAAGCTGATAACAGCCATGGATTATGCAGAACGTAAGTATCGAGTGTGTGAGGAGTATTCAGGGTTGGATAATCCTGGGAGGGACGACCAAGTCTTCCTGAAAATGATGAAGGAAGGCCTGAGCTCAGCCCACCAGGAAGTTTTAGATTGAGGCATTACAGTGCGATAGTTTCCGGGGCCAGTGAGACGGACCGAAGAAAGTGCAGGAGAGATCGTAAAGTGTCTGTACTGGATGCAGCTGCTGTGATGTCCCAGAGAGATTGTTCTGTTTGCTGGCGACCAGGGCTCGAAGCAAGGAATCGTTGGAATAGACGTGGGAGGGTAAAGAGTTGATATGCTACAGGAGCGGCCTGTTGGGACATGGTTGGAGGCTGTGTCCAAAACAGAGCAAAGGAAAACAGGCTTTTCCTTTGAGGTTAGGTAAGCTAGAACTAGAGGTCATGGGTTAAGAATGAAAGGTGAAATATTTAAGGGGAGGGGGACTGCGTATGTCTGTAAATGGAGTAACAGCAGTTTTTGTGCTGCTCCCAGTTTTGTTCCTCTCCCCCTAGTTTAAACCTTGAATTTAAAATCTTTATTGGATGTTTCTTGAAGGGCAGCTACATGTCTTTGAGGAGCAGGAAGAACTTGCCTGAACCTAGTGATAAAGGTAACGGGAAAGGAAAGACGCCAAAGGAAAGATCTGATGAAATGCCATCATGGGCTGATGATATGGCTCAGACATTGAATTTAATTAAAGACCAACTGGAAAAGAATATTAATGAAATGATGTCATTTCTGAGAAAACTTTAAAAAATAGAAAGACAAGTTATTACACATGAAGAGGAATTGAAGGTAACTAAGCAAAAATTGCTTGAAACTACAACTCGTTTGGAAAGATGTCAAAATAAGATTATAGACCTGGAAACTAGGTCTCGTCGAAGGAATATATGAATTGTCGGGTTGCAGGAAGGAGCCAAAAATGGAGATTTAACTGCTTACTTTGGTAAGCTTTCTCATACTTTGTTTCCTACTATATTATCACAGCCTCCTGCTACAGAAAGAGCACACAGAGCTCGTACTTTGAGATCTCAAGATTCAGATAAACCGAGGTCACTTTTGGTTTGATTTCATCACTTTAAAGATCAAATTATGAGACAGGCAAGGAAACAGAATTTTCAGATTCAAGGATTCTGAGCTCTGTTTTTATGAGGATTACCCGAAGGAGGTAATGGAACAAAGATCAAAATTTCCTTTGGTGATGAAACAGGCATACCATAAGAAACTGTTCCCTTCCTTGCATTACCCAACCAGAATTAAAGTTTGTCCCCCTAATTCTTCTGCTCATACATTTTTTGATCCTAAAGATGCACTGGCGTTTGTTCAAACTATACCCGCTGTGACTGACGATTGAACTGTATGGAAGACTGCTTGGTTATCTGCATATCATTGGCATTTCGGAAAGAAGATTTGTGGTTCAAGTATGTTCAAATGGTTGTTGGGACATTTGTCCGAGAAAATGAAGATAAAGGGACTTGTTCCTTTGACCTATTACCTGGTTTGATTTTTTTTTGTTTCTTTCTTAATTAATTAATTGGTAGTTTTTCCTATTAATGTGGTTATTTTTATATATAGCTAGGGGAGGGTTCAATTATATAATATTAATAGTTGGTATTTTTGAAAATTTATTTGGGTTAAGTATGCTATTGATCTTTTTTTCTTACTTTTTTTTGAAAAACTGTGCTGATTTGAATTTGAATTGAATTGAATGATCTTTATTGTCATTATACATAGGTACAATGAAACTCTGTTTGGCTTCTTCTCAGGCAATTAAATAAAGCGGTAGATAAAAAACGAGACAGTAATAGAAAAACAGTATTAAATAGATAAGTAGCAGAAAATAAGTTACAGCAGCACCAGAATGTCACAGTAATGCACAAAGTGCCGTTAGTGCGAGTATTTGAGCCCTTGTGTGTGCTCACAGTTTCAGTCATTGTTCTGTGGGAGTGGTGTGATGGAGACAGTGAACCTTTTGCTGATGACAGCGGGTCAGACAGGGAGTGGCCGGGGTGTGTGGTGTCTCTGGTTATGCTGATTGCTTTCCTCCTGAGTCTGCTGGAATAGTCCTGGGAGCTCCATCCTGACAATTCGCCGGGCCGTCTTCACCACGCGATTTGTTATTAAAAGCTATGCTTAGGGTTTTCTAGGTAATATATTTTAGATCTTAATAATTGCTTATTTTTCTTTTTTTGGTTTAATTTCAATATATCAGTATGTTTATTTAATTTAAGAGAATGTTATAGCATCTTATAACCGAATTTAAAGCTTTTTTAGGGATTTAATGTTAAATTTAAGATGGCGCTGGTTTTTCTTTTAAAGAGATAACATTGCCATCTTTAATTTATTGTTTTGGCGCTGTTGGGTTCTTTCTTCGTTTAAAAAAGACTAAATATAAACATGGGATAGTTTGTAGATGTTGGAAATGTAAACATTTTCCTTTGAGATTTTGCTGTTCCTCTTACAAGGTCAGTGAGTTTAGTTTTTTTCAACTAGAGGAAAGGATAGAAAATCTTTTTGAATTTTCTGTTTTTTTCACAGACAGATCAGTCCATCGTTTTGTATCTATTTATGGGGTGCCTGCTATCCTTCTGGCTCTGGGGGGAGGGGTGGGGTTAGAGTTAGGGGGCTTTTCCCATTGGGTGGTTACGGAGCATGCGAGTTCTCTACGCGGTTGTATTCTTCATCGCCGCCATTTTTGGTTTCTGTTTTTTCTTTTTACAATATTTTAATTTTTATTCAGAAGAAAAAAAACAAGATTTACAGAGTGCAAAACAGATACATCTCAACATAACTTGTGTACATTCATATATTGTAATAAAATTGATAAAAATGTTATAGCATAACACATAAAGGTAAACCACTCTGTAATCAAAAATTTAAAGATAGGTCATACATCATAAAAGAAATTTTTTATATAAAAAAAGTCAACCCCCTTACCAACTACCAAAGAAAAAAGCTGATGGATGAAAATGGATAATTAGAAAAAAAACATATTCGCTTAAGAAGAGAAGATAAAAATATACATAAATGTCTGTGCACTGTTAAACTTTATACATTGGAAAAGTAATTTAGGAAAGGTCCCCATATCTCATAAAAAGATTGTTTCGAATTTAAGACTGAGCAGCGGATCTTTTCTAAATTTAAATAAGACATAATATCATGTAGCCATTGAAGATGTGTAGGAGGGGAAGACTCCTTCCATTTAAGCAAGATTGCTGTCCTTGCTAAAAGAGAGGTAAAAACTAAAACCTGTAGGTTAAGAGTATTTAAAGTTATATCTTCATTTGCAATAATACCAAACAAGGCAGTAAGGGGATTTGGGTCAAATTGGACCCTAAAAAGTTGTGAGAAGGTATGGAATACTTCCCGCCAAAACTTTTCAATTTTAGGGCAAAACCAAAACATATGAATTAAAGAGGCATCAGCAGAGTTGCATATATTACAAAGTGGAGAAACATTCGGATAAAAACTGGACAGCTTCTGTTTAGAAATGTAAGCTCTATGAACCACTTTAAATTGTAGAAGAGAATGACGAGCACAGAAAGATGACTTATTAACCCGTTTAAGAATTTTATTCCATCTATCATCAGAAATCTGACAATTTAGGTCATCCTCCCAAGCTTTTTTTATTTTATCTAAAAAGTCTTGTCTAGAATCAATCAACAAGTTATAGATACCGGTAATAGAACCATTAACAAAAGGTTTTAAATTTAAAAGATCATCCAGTAAATTTTTATCAGGACCTATAGGAAAAGTAGTTAATTGGAAATGTAAGAAATCTCTAATTTGAAGGTATCTGTAAAAATGTGTTTTTGGGAGTGCAAATTTAGTTGACAATTGGTCAAATAAAGCAAGAGATCCTGAGATAAACAGGTCCCAAAAACACTTAATACCTAGTTCATCCCAATCCTTAAAGACTTTGTCAGTCATGGAAGGGACACAAAAATAATTAAGGAGAATGGGAGATGATAATGAAAAAATTCGCTAAACCAAAAAATTTCCTAAATTGAGACGAAATCCTTAAAGTTTGCTTAACAATTATGTTATCTGTTATTTTATTTGCTGAAAAAGAAGAGTATGATCCAAGAAGAGAGACAATAGAGGAATTTTTTACTTCTAAGGAGACCCATGATGGGCAATCTTTACAATAAATTTAATAGGACCAGAAAGTATTATTCCTTATATTGACAGCCCAATAGTAAAACCTAAAATTGGGTAGGGCTAATCCACCCATCTCTTTATTTCTTTGTAGGTAAACTTTACTTAAACGAGCTTGTTTATTATTCCAAATATAAGATGTTAAAATTGAATCTAAAGAATCAAAGTAGGTCTTAGGAATAAAAATAGGTAAGGCCTGAAAAAGATATAAAAAATTTAGGAAGAATCTTCATTTTAATCGAATTAATTCGGCCAATTAGGGATAAAGAAAGAGGAGACCATTTAGAAAGCGTCTTTTTCACATAATTCAATAAGGGGTTTAAGTTTTCTTTAAATAAATTCTTGAAGTTTTTAGTAATTGTTACACCTAGATATGTAAATTGACTTGTAACAACTTGGAATGGAAATTTGGCATTTGATGACATTAGGTCATTTAAAGGAAATAGCTCACTTTTATGTAAATTCAGCTTATATCCTGAAAAAGAACTAAACTGGGAAATCAAAGAAAGAGCCGAAGGTAAATAAGTTTCAGTGTTAGAGATAAAAAGTAAAATATCATCAGTGTATAACAAAATTTTATGAGTCATACCTTCCCTTAGTATACCAGAGATGTCCTTAGATTCTCGAAATGCTATTGCTAAGGGTTCTATAGCTAAAGCAAAAAGTAAAGGACTAAGAGGGCAACCTTGTCTGGTTCCCCGCTGTATTTTTAAGGACTTAGAAATTTTTTGATTATCCCGTATTGCACAGCAAGTCTTTCACGGCGAGATTCGACACCAATCATGTCGCTTGTTTTCGGTAGATGTGTCCTGTGCACGCACAGTAGGAGGAGATTCGCCAAAATATCCATTTTAATGTGGGCAGAGATATTTTTTAAAATGCATAGTGTGGACGCCTATTGTTTTTACATGAAACTGGCATTTACAAAATTATCTGGTCTAGTGTGGCCGTAGCCTAAATCATTTGATTGACAAGAGTTCAACCAATCAGCGACTTCCAAATTGCTCCGTGTCACTTATTAATTCCTTTTTTACTGATTTTTTGATTGATTGAACTATGGAGATATTTACACCCTGATGACAGAGAATATTCTTTTTCACATGTTTATAAAAATATTCGAGGGTCAATTATATTATAGTCGATTCTTGCTTCTTGCCTAGTGTTAAGAATTGTGAGTATGATGCTATTGATCATACACCTTTGAGTTTGTCTTTTGATCTCAATGATATCATCCATGCCCGCCCATCATGGCACCTGTGACATTATTGCAAAACTCTGACTTTGTCAGCTTCATTGAAACCCAGATAAAAGATTTTTTTCTTTTAAATGATATAGGGGGTACGTCTAAATTAATCATATGGGATACATTTAAAGCATTTTTACATGGTCAGATCATTTCTTATTAAGCTAAGCCTAAAAAACAGACTAAAGTAGAATTAGATAAGATTTCAAAACAAATTAAAGACTTAGATAATATTTATGTGATCGCCCCTAATATTGATTTATTTAAACAAAGGGTGTAACTCCAATCACAATATAATTTACTATTAACCTATCCTATTGTAGGTTATTTGCTTAAGAGTCAATTTTATATGTTTGGAGATAAAAGTAACAAACTGCTTGCATCTCAATTAAAAACGGCCAGAGCCAAATGGCACATTTTGAGAATTCGTAGGAAAGATGGTAGCCTGGCTTGGGAATATAAGGAAATCTTTTTAAAAATTTCAAGATTTTTATACTGAACTTTATAAATCTCAATTTTCAGTAGATTTTTCCAAAATGAATGTTTTTTTTTTACGAAAGATTGCTTTTCCCCAAATTTCTGTTGAGGATCAACAAACTCTTGATGCCTCAATTACTGAAGCTGAAATTCATAAAGCTATTTTTTAATACATTCTGGTAAGGCCCCTGGACTTGATGGCTACCCTGTAGAATTTTATTTAAAAAATTGGAAAATTGCTCTCTCCGTGTATGTTGGAAATGTTTAAGGATTCTTTTGTGAAAGGTGATTTACCCTCTACCTTTTATGAGGCTTCTATTTCTTTAATTCTTAAAAAGGATAAAGATCCTTCTGATTGTGTGTCATTTCATTATTGAATGTTGATGCTAAGATTCTGTCAAAGATAATGGCCAATCGGTTGGAAAATTTTCTGGATAAAATTATTTTTAAAGATCAAACAGGTTTTTAAAAAAGTCGTTATTCTTTCTCAAATGTTTGGAGATTATTTAATGTTATATACTCGTCTTCTTTTAAAACTCCACAATGTGTTGTTTCTTTGGATGCTGAAAAAGTGTATGATTAGCTCAAATGGAAATGTTTATTTAATGTTTTAGAGAAATTTGGTTTTGGTGTTAATTTTAATAATTGTATTAGAATGATGTATAAAACTCCTATCGCTACTGTTATTACCAATAACTGTAGATCCCCTTTTTTTCAGCTTTCACGGGGGACAAGACAAGGTTGTCCATTGAGCCCTTTGTTATTTAACTTAGTATTAGAACCCCTTGCTATCACTCTCCATGAAGCTAAAGATATTCATGGGATTCTTGTGAATGAGACCATTCATAAGATTTCTCTGTACGCTGACAACTTACTGGTTTATATTTCTAATCCTGAGGAATCTACCCCTGCCTTGCTAAAATTATTTAATGAATTTGGAGATTTTTCAGGATACAAATTAAATTTTCACTAAAGTGAACTGTTCCCTTTCAATTAATCTGTTTTTATATATGATAATATTCCTTTCAGAGTCACGGATTCCTTTAGATATTTAGGTGTTACAATTACTAAAAAATATAAAGATCTTTATAAAGCTGATTTTGTTCCCTTGGTAGATTCTATGAAGTATTTATTTAATAGATGGAATCCATTTATATTTTCACTCGCTGGTTGCACCCATGCAGTCAAAATGATGATTCTATCAAAATTTTTATATCTATTTCAGAATATCCCTGATTTTTTGGCTAAGAAGTTTTTTGATTGGATTGATTCTGTTATTTCATCTTTTATTTGGAATAATAAAAGACCAAGAATTAGTAAATATCACTTACAAAAATTGAAAAAGGATGGAGGTCTTGCTTTGCCTAACTTAAGAGTGTATTACTGGGCTGTTAATGTGCGATATATGTTCCTTTGGTTACACTGGGTTGATCAGTATGATCAGACAATTTGGGTAGACTTGGAGCTGAAATCTGTGAAACAGTTTTATTTAACTCGTTATTGGGAGCTGCCTTACCTGTACAATTAGCTAAAGTTGCTATATTCTGTGCTTAAGCATTCTTTACAAATTTGTCTCCAGTTTTGTAATTTTTTTAACCTTAAAAAAATTAAACTTTTTAGTTTAATTTATTGAAATTACTGTTTTTAAGCCTTCATTGAGTGATCGAATTTTTTTACTTTGGAAGAATAAAGGCATTAGTTCTTTTTTGGATTTATTTAAAGAAGATAGACTGATGTCTTTTGAGCAATTATTTGATAAATATTCTCTTTCATACTCACTCTCTTTACAATACCTTCAAATTAGACATTTCTTACAAAAATATTTAAGTAGTTTTCCTTATATATTGGATGTCCACTTGTTAGATATTATTACGAGTATGAGCCCTTTGATGAAGGGTTCCATTGGAAGAATTTATAATTTACTATTACAATGGGATAAACGTCCTTTATTTAAAATTAAACAAGATTGGGAAAAGGAACTTAATTTGATTTTTGTGGCAGAGGATTGGACGCGGATTGTGAAGTTGGTTAACTCTTCTTCGATCTATGCTAGTCATTCACTGATTCAATTCAAAATTGTACACAGTTACTATTTGACAAAGAAGAGATTGTCTAAAATGTTTCCTAATGTTGATAGTTATTGTGATAGATGTAAAACTGAGACAGCTACATTGACACATATGTTTTGGTCTTGTTCTATACTGGAACTGTTCTGGAAGTCAGTTTTTTCTACAATTTCTAAAGCACTAAAAATTAATTTACAACATTAGAAATTAACTGTATTTTGGAATAATTCCTCAAAATATCTGCGGTATCTCTTTGACCAACACGTTATTGCATTTGTTACATTGGTAGCTAGGAGGGCCATTCTGTTGAAGTGGAAGGACACGTCAGCTCCCACTTTGTCATAGTGGTTCTGTTATGTACCCCTAGGGTTCATATTTTCTGTGGACAACCACTTTAAAATGTTGGGCAATGAGTCTGGCTTTAGGACACTGTTTGTGCTGCTAATGAGAGAGATGAAGAACAGAGGGAGAGGCATCTTACACAGATAAGAGAGAGAGAGACACACATAATTTAGTATTATGGCTTCTTCACTGATTATTTACCTTTTGCTACAAGGACACTCTTCTTTGCTCGTTAACATTCTTGCTGAGACAGCAAGGAGTTGCTCAGTTTGATAGACTGGCAATGGACATATGATACCCCATCAGGGGGGGATAAAATAGCAAGCCTGCTGCGACACAGCAGACACACCATGAGACACAAGGAGACACGCCACTGGACACCGAAAGAGCATTGTGCACCCACAGGAAGGTGAGGGCTTGGAGGATCGATTCGGGGGAATCAATCAGAAGCTCACAGTGTGTGAAGGCAGGCCAGTGGGGGCTTGTGTGTGTGTCCACCTCGCCTGGGTGACAAGCCCACCACTGAAGAACAGTCTGACCTGGAACGGAAGGGTCATAATTGGTGACCACAACGGTACAACGGAACAAGAAGACAATGGAAGGTTTTCCTGCTGCAGCTGCTCATCTCCCTCTCGCTCTCTCTCTCTCTCTCTCTCTTCAATGGCACAACAGCAATGACCTTGACTTTGCTAACCTGTTATATATATATATTTGCATTTTATGGTACTATATTACTAGTTTACTAATAAACACTTTTAGTTACAGTACGATCAGACTCCAACGTATTATTCCATTTCTGCTGGTTTAGTAACCCGGTCACGGGGTATGTGACAGTTCTCTCAAGTGATGCTATGTCTTAGTTTGGAGAAAATTAGAAGTCGAAACTTTGAACCTATGTTTGATTTTGAGAAGATGGAATTCATTTGCTTGCGATTATCATTTGAGTTAATTGATAGATTTCCTTCACAATCTAGTTGTAAATTTTTGTATATATTTTTGCTGGCAGTTTGATGTTTATCTTTTTTTAGAAGCTTTTCGTATAACAAATAGCTCTGGGGTTGAACACCCAATGGTTTTTTTTTTCTCTGACTTTCTTTTCCTTTAGTAGGGTTTTTTCTTTTTGTCACAAAAAAGTTTTCAATCTTTAATATGAATGTCTTTTTTTCCTTCTCTTTGAGGCATTGTAAGTGATGTTTACTTTGATGTATGCTTGTTAATTTTGGATTGATAATAAAAGGATTTAAAAGGAAATATTTAAGGGGAACATGAGGGGGAACCTCGTCACTCAGAGGGTGGTGCGAGAGTGGAACGAACTGCCAGTAGAAGTGGTGAATGCAGGTTCGATTGAATCATTTAAGAGAAGTTTGGTTAAGTACATACATGGGAGTATATGGAGGACTATTGTCCAGAAGCAGGTAGATGGGAGTAGGCAGAAGAACAGTTTGGCATAGATGGGCTGAAGGGCCGGTTTCTGTGTTGGTGTGTTCTATGTCTCCATGACTCAAAGTTCAAGAAGAATCCGTCGCAATCCTCTGTGATGATTGTGAAGGAATACAGCCCAGGAATGTCTGGCAGATCTTGGTCTGTACTCCCTGGAGTTCAGGAGAATGAGGGGGGATCTCATAGAAACATTCTGAATGTTAAAAGGCCTGAACAGATTAGATATGGCAAAGTTGTTTCCCATGGTAGGGGAGTCTAGGACAAGAGGGCACGACTTCAGGATTGACGGACGTCCATTTAGAACAGAGATGCAGAGAAGTTACTTTACTCAGAGGGTGGTAAATCTGTGGAATTTATTGCCAAGAGCAGCTGTGGAGACCAAGTCATTGGGTGCATTTAAGGCAGAGATAGATAGGTTCTTGATTAGCCAGGGCATCAAAGGGTATGGGGAGAAGGCAGGGGAGTGGGGATGACTGGAAGAGTTGAATCAGCCCATGATTGAATGGCAGAGCAGACTCGATGGGCCAAATGGCCTACTTCTGCTCCTATATCTTATGGTCTTATGGGTGTGGAGAGCCAGCCATGGATAACTAAGGAAATAAACAAAGGCATCAAACTAAAAGCTCTTGCCTACAAAGTCGCCAAGAGTAATGGGAAACTGATTGCATTAAATATTTCACCTTTCTCCCTTAACCTATGACTCTTGTTTGAGTCTCACCATTCAGCTTGTATGAATTCACCCTATCTATACCCCTTATATTAGTCATAATCCTTGGATCATTTTCTCTGTCTTCTTGGTAATTTCAAAGTTTGAAGTAAATTTATTCTCAAAGTCATCATATGTCACCATAAACTACCCTGAAATACATTTTCTTGCGGGCATACTCAGTAAATCCAATAACCGTAATAGAATCAATGAGAGACCACACCAACAGGGTGGACAGCCAATGTGCACAAGATACCAAACTGCAAATACAAACAGAAAGAAAAAATAAATAATAATAGTAATAATTATAATTATTATAATAACTAAGCAATAAGATTCCAGAACATGAGATGAAGACTCCTTGAAAGTGAGTCCGTAGGTTGTGGGAACAGTTCAGTGATGGGGCGAGTGAAGTTGAGTGAAGTTATCCCCTCCAGTTCAAGAGCCTAATGGTCTGAGGGGTAATTACTGTTCCTGAACTTCTCAATATTTAGAGGGGAAGGAGCTGTTCCTTAATCACAGAGTGTGTGCCCTCAGGCTTCTGTACCTCTTCCCTGACTGTAGAAATGAGAAGAGGGCATGTCCTGGCTGATGGGGTCCTTCATGATGGACGCCGCCTTTTTGAGGCATTTCTCCTTGAAGATGTTCTGGAAACTACAGAAGCTAGTGCCCATGATGGAGCTGACAAAGTTTATGGATCTGCAGCTTACTTCGATATTGTTCAGTAGATTCTCCCCCTCCCACCCCACCCCATGCCAGACGATGATGCAGCCAGTCAGAATGCTCTCCATGGTACATCTGTAGAAATTTACAAGTGTTTTGGTGACATACCAAATCTCCTCAAACCCCTAATGACATATAGTCGCTGTCGTGTCTTTGTAACTGCATCAATATGTTGGGTCTAGGTTAGATCCTCAGAGATATTAACACCAAGGAATTTGAAATTGCTCATTCTTTCCACTTCTGATCCTTCTGTGAGGACTGGTGTAAGTTCCCTCCTCTTCCCCTTCATGAAGTCCACAATCAGTTCTTTGGTCTTACTGACATTGCGTGCAAGGTTGTTGCTGTGACACCACTCAACTAGCTGATATATCTCGCACCTGTATGCCTCCTCATCACCATATGAAATTCTGCCAACAACAGTTGTTTCATCAGCAAATTTATCGATGCCATTTGAGCTCTGCCTAGTCACACAGTCATGGGTTTAGATAGAGTAGAGCAGTGGGCGAAATACTCTGGTCTTCAAGTTGAGTTTATTGTTTTCTATAGGTGTGTATTGGAGAGTGTATTGACATCACGGCCTGGTATGGGAACACCAATGCCTTCGAACTGAAAACCCTACAAAAGGTAGTGGATTCAGCCCAGTACATCACGGGTAAAGCCCTCACAACCACCGAGCACATCTACATGAAATGCTGTCAGAGGAAACAGCATCTGTCATCAAAGACCCCCACCACCCAGGCTATGCTCTTTTCTCACTGCTGCCATCAGGTAGAAGGTAGAAGTGGATGGATGGAGCTGTAGGTTATTGAAGGTTACAAGAGGATATAGACAGACTGCATATGGAGATTAATCCGGATAAGTGTGAGATGATGCATTTTGGAAGAACAAACCAGAAGACTGAGTACAGGATTAATGGTCAGTTACTTAAGAGTGTGGATGAACAAAGGGACCTTGGGGTTCAAATCCATACATCCCTCAAGGTCACTGCACAGGTTGATAGGGTAGTTAAGAAGGCCTATGGGAGGCTAGGCTTCATTAACAGGGGGATTGAGTTCAAGAGTAGAGAGGTCATGTTGCAACTCTACAAATCTCTGGTGAGACCGCACTTAAGAGTATTGCGTTCAATTCTGGTCACCTCATTATAGGAAGGATGTGGAAACTCTGGAGAGGGTGCAGAGGAGATTTACCAGGATGTTGCCTGGATTAGAAAACAAGTCTTATGAAGCAAGGTTAGCAGAGCTGGGACTTTTCTCTTTGAAGTGTAGAAGAATGAGAGGGGACTTGACAGAGGTCTACAAGATTATGAGAGGCATAGATAGGGTGGATAGTCAGTACCTGTTTCCCAGGGCACCAATAGCAAACACCAGAGGGCATATGTACAAAATTAAGGGAGGGAAGTTTAGGGGAGACATTAGGGGTAATTTTTTTTACACAGAGAGTTGTGAGTGCCTGGAATGACTTGCCAGGGATGGTGGTGGAGGCTAAAACATTAGGGGTATTTAAGAACCTCTTGGACAGGCACATGGATGAAAGAAAAATAGAGGATTATGGGGTAGTGTGGGTTTAGTACTTTTTTTAAAGGATTATATGGGTCGGCAAAACATGGAGGGCTGAAGGACCTGTACTGTGCTGTAGTGTTCTAAGGTACAATTAGGACTCAGGACTCACACTAGCAGTTACAACCCCTCAGCTATCAGGCTCTTGAACACAAGGGGACAACTACACTCGTCTGTTGAGAGGTTCCCACAGCCAATGATCTCACTTTAAGGATTATTTACCTTGTTATCTGATGTTCTCATTATTTATTGCTATTTATTGATATTTGCATTTACACGGTTTGTCTTCTGCACTCTGGCCAATCTTTCACTGATCCTTTTATGGTTACAGTTCTATAGATTTGCTGTGTGTGCCCAAATGGTGGCACATTTGTACTTTGATAATAAAATTTTCTTTGAACTTCGAACTTTAGAACTTTGATTTTTTTTTTATTGTCAAACACAAGTATGTGTGTGCCCAGGTCTAATGAAACTCTTGCAGCAGCATCGCAGGCACAGAGCATCAGAGAAACATCATTCACAATCAAAACAAATGTAAATTGTACACAAATTTCACATGTAAACCATTCAAACATTAGCATGAGAGATTAAGAAGATGCTCGAATTGATGAGCAACACACACAAAACACGGGAGGAACTCAGCAGGTCAGACAGCATCTATACAAGGAAATAAACAGTTGATATTTCAGGCTGTGACCTTTCATTGGGACTGAAAAGGAAGGGGACAGATGCCTAAATAAGGTGTGGGGGAGGGGGAGGAGTACAAGCTGCCCAGTGATAGGTGAGACCAGGTGAGGGGGAAGGTGAGTGGGTTGAGGAGGGTGTGACAGACAGACATACTTTATTGATCCCGAGGGCAATTGGGTTTCATTACAACCACACCACCAAGAATAGTGAAGAAATATAGCAACATAAAACCATAAATAATTAAATAATAATAAGTTAATCATGCCAAGTGGAAATGTCCAGGACCCGCCTATTGGCTCAGGGTGTCTGACACTCCGAGGGAGGAGTTGTAAAGTTTGATGGCCACAGGTAGGAATGACTTCCTATGACGCTCAGTGTTACATCTCGGTGGAATGAGTCTCTGGCTGAATGTACTCCTGTGCCTAACCAGTACGTTATGGAGTGGTTGGGAGTCATTGTCCAAGATGACATGCAACTTGGACAGCATCCTCTTTACAGACACCACCATCAGAGAGTCCAGTTCCACTCCCACAACATCACTGGCCTTACCAATGAGTTTGTTGATTCTGTTGGTGTCTGCTACCCTCAGCCTGCTGCCCCAGCACACAACAACAAACATGATAGCACTGGCCACCACAGACTCGTAGAACATCCTCAGCATCGTCCGGCAGATGTTAAATGACCTCAGTTTCCTCAGGAAGTAGAGACGGCTCTGACCCTTCTTGTAAACAGCCTCAGTGTTCTTTGACCAGTCCAGTTTATTGTCCATTCGTATCCCCAGGTATTTGTAATCCTCCACCATGTCCACACTGACCCCTTGGATGGAAACAGGGGTGACCGGTGCCTTAGCCCTCCTCAGGTCCACCACCAGCTCCTTAGTCTTTTTCACATTAAGCTGCAGATGATTCTGCTCACACCATGTGACAAAGTTTCCCACCGTAGCCCTGTACACAGCCTCATCTCCCTTGCTGATGCATCCAACTATGGCAGAGTCATCAGAAAACTTCTGAAGATGGCAAGACTCTGTGCAGTAGTTGAAGTCCGAGGTGTAGATGGTGAAGAGAAGGGGAGACAGGACAGTCCCCTGTGGAGCCCCAGTGCTGCTGACCACTCTGTCTGACACACAGTGTTGCAAGCGCACGTACTGTGGTCTGCCAGTCAGGTAATCAATAATCCATGACACCAGGGAAGCATCCACCTGCATCACTGTCAGCTTCTCACCCAGCAGAGCAGGGTGGATGGTGCTGAATGCACTGGAGAAGTCAAAAAACATGATGTAAGAAGCTAGGAGGGGATAGGTGGAAGAGGTAAAAGGTTGAAGAAGAAGAAGGAATCCGAGAGGAGAGGAGAGTGGACTGTGAGAGAAAGGAAAGGAGGGGAACTAGAGGGAGCAGACAGGCAGGTGAGGAGAAGAGAAGGGGTGAGAGGGGAACCAGAATGGGAAATGGAAAAAGAGAAGGGGACAAGTGGGTAAATTACATGGTTTAAGAAATCAATGTTCATAACATCACGATGGAGGCTTCCTGATGGAATATGAGGTATTGCTCCTCCAACCTGAGATTTACCTCATTGTGACAGTAGAAGTCCACCATGTTCAAATGGGAAGACCTAGACAGAGTGGATGGGGAGAGGATGTTTGCTATCGTAGGGAAGTCCAGGGCCAGAGAGCACAGCCTTAGAATAGAGGAATGTCCATTGAGAACAGAGATGAGGAAAAATTTCTTTAGCTAGTGTAACCCTCAGGTTCTGTCGGCTGTGTATGTCTAGGGGAGACAATCTCTGGCCCCACCGAGTGTGTGAGATTGAGGTGCAAAACCTCCTGTTTGTGTGGATGCTGTGTGATGTGTTACTGTTACAAATCAGTACCATGGAACAACAGACAGTACACCCTATGCAATTAACGATTTCACTTTATAATTCTTAATTTGCCTAAAGGGTTAGAAAAGTAAAACAAAACAAAAAGGGCCCATTTTAATGACAGAGTGTAACATGGACAAGCTGGAGTTCACAGTTTCCCTTTCACTGGTCCTCCATCGATTTCCCCGGGCTTTGTAGACTCCCAGTCCCACTCTGAGTCCTGTCTAACATCTTCTCTCCCATCTTCCAACAAACAAGAGACCCAGATCACCTCGGTCTCAGGCACACAACGAGACAAAGCAGTCCCTTCACTGGACGGTGCACATTGCAAAGCACCCGCGATCTCTAACCATATTCCAAACACTGCCGCTACAGAAAGGCCGTGACATTAGCAGTGAAACCTTTCCCAGGGTGGTACACTCTCCCCCCACCAAATTTAGTCATGTCCTCATGACATTGAGCTAATTTGCCAACCCTTCATGCAAAGCAGAAAGTCCACCCCAGGTGCAAAAGGCAGTGACATCGCTCCCCAGAGCAGTAGGGGCCACACTCTGTTCCCCCAGAGCTACATCGGCCAGCCTATCCGGTGGTCTCCTGATTCCTTCAGACCTCCGTACCCCCTCGTCGACCTCTTCATGTTCCGACACGACTGGGGATACTTCTGATCTACCTGGCGAGGCTTCCGAAAACTTCAGCTTCACTGACAAATAAACACCATATGGATATTGGATGTTCCCCCCAGTGCACCAGGCCATCCCCTTACTGGGGCTCTTAAATTTTCTCACTATCTCTCTGCTTAAGTACCCGGGGGCTCACTCTCTGAGGGGTTTCCCGTCGTTCACACTCCTGCCTGAAGTGTCCCAGTTCACCAGTTATAACACACAATACCGGCCACTCCCCTACTCGTGGGACACCGGCTGCTAGCAGCCCTCTGCATATTCCATCCCTTAGGGGGTTGTCTCCCTATCAGCTCCGTCATACGGGAGGGCCAGACCCGTCGATAACAACCGGGACATCTCAGTTCACAACTCTGCCACAATCTCCTCTATCTGTGGTCACTTCACTGCAGGAGACCACTACCGAGGACTCCCGCGCCTCCGACGCATTCTCCTCCCCTCGTACTTCTCTGATCAGCTCAACAAACGAGGGAGGGCACATCTTACGAGTAAGTCGGAGACCCCAAGCGATCTTTGATATCTCTTTTTCCCCTTTTGAAGACCCTGACCTGGAGTTACACTCTGACTTCGGTTCTTTGCGGGAATGGGACCCGCTCTCAGGGCCTCACGACAGCCCACGGACGCGGCCTGGAAGGCGAGCTGGGTTTGGGTTTGGGTGCTGGGTTTTCGTGGCTCTGGAGATGGGCTGATTCTAGCCCAGTGCCCCTGACTGAAGCGTGGCGGGAGAACACGGAACATCGGGATCAGCGGGTTTGCTGCCGGGGTTGTGTGTCCGGAGAGCCGCACTTTATTGGTGCTGACTGTCTGGGCACAGAGCTCGGAAACAATAATAAACACAAGAAAAGCTGCAGAGGCGGGAAATCCAGAGCAACACACACAAAATGCAGGAGGAACTCAGCAGGTCAGGCAGCATCTATGGAAGAGAGTGAACAGTCGACTTTTCAGCTCAGACCCGTCATCAGGACAATAACGATGCAGAATAAAGTGCGGAGTCCAGTGAGAGTCACCAGTGGGACAGAGGTTCTCCTTGAGCCCGGTTGTATGAGTTTTCAGGTTTCTGCCTGATGGGAGGGGGGAGAAGAGTGAGGGGATGTTCATGGACTGTTCAGAAATCTGATGGCAGAGCAGAAGCTGTTTCTGAATCACTGAGTAGGTTTATCAGGCTCCTGTACCTCCTCCCTGATGGTGTTAATGAGAAAGGGAGGACACAGCTTGAGGTCAGGATTGAACCCAGATGATGTGCACTGAGAGACGGCAGATCTACCGGCTGCTCGGCTTTTCCACCTATTAAAGGACATGTCTTCCCACAGAATGGATGGAGGTGAGCAGATTAGCTCTCGTCTTTGTTTATCAGTTTCGTTCTTCTAAGTGAAGGGCCTTTCCAGGAAACATTGACACAGAACTCAATAACATGCAGCAGATGCAGGAAGGAGGCTGTTGTAGAATTGTGGGAGAACAGTTACTCACCGCGCCCACAGTTATCTGTCAAGATTCAAGAGGCCGGAAGCAAATACGAAAGCAAAGATTAAAAAGCAGGCGCTGAGCTGTTAGAACAGGCACAGCAGAAAGAGAAACAGAAGATACACACAGAGCAAATTAGTTAAGTTTGCATTTTAAAGCAAGATTTTAGGGAATGTTTGCCACTTAATTGTGCCTATGTAAGTAATCAAACTGAGTTAAACTACTGCAGAATCCTGTAATATGTTCAGTCGTTTCTGGTTTCTGTTTTACTTTTATGCATTTTTCATCTTGAATTTGTTGGTCTTTAATTATGTATTTTTGATCATTTTTTGTGCTAGCCACCTGCTCCTGGATTGCCACAAGGAACCCTTCTGTTTCTGGGAAGAGGACTCCACCTCGGAGCCAGGCGTTCGACGCTTGCTCGCTGACATCTCGTCTGCTCAGGTTAACTTTTACTTCTATAGTGATAATTTCTTCATTTTTCTGGGTTGAGCTTTCATTTAAGTTTGCGAGAGTGTACTTCATATCAGAATTGTCTAAGAGGTATGTTTTACCTACTGTCAAAAATACAGGCACTTTTTCCAGGATTTTTCAAGATTTTTAAGTAATTAGTACAGATGAAGACAGTAAATTATTTAGACCAATAGTTATGAAAATTAACACTGCCAGCACTTTTCCAGTTGTGGATATTATTTATAACCACTTTTAACATGTAAGACCATAAGATATAGGAGCAGAAGTAGGCCATTCGGCCCATCAAGTCTGCTCTGCCATTCAATCATGGGCTGATCCAATTCTTCCAGTCATTCCCACTCCCCTGCCTTCTCCCCATACCCTTTGATGCCCTGGCTAATCAAGAGCCTATCTATCTCTGCCTTAAATGCACCCAATGACTTGGCCTCCACACCCACTCATGGCAACAAATTCCACAGATTTACCAGCCTTTGACTAAAGTAATTTCTCCATATCTCTACTCTAAATGGATGTCCTTCAATCCTGAAGTCATGCCCTCCTGTCCTAGATTCCCCTACCATGGGAAATAACTTTGCCATATCTAATCTGTTCAGGCTTTTTAACATTCAGAATGTTTCAATGAGATCCCCTCCCACCCCCCCCCCCCCATTCTCCTGAACTCCAGGGAATACAGCCATTGTATCCATTGTTAACTTCATGTGTTTGCATGTCTTCAAACGTGTCGGTGTTTCTTTTCCTCCCTAATCCAGTTTGCATCTTGATTGTGCACCACCCTGTTAGACCAGTTATTCGACCAGAAGTTCATTATCTCTGTTTGTTGGTAATTCTGTATGAGGGTTGCTGACATTTTGGTGTTGAATTTAGTTTCAAAGTCCTGTAGAAACCTTTTTCAGTGTTCCTGAGCTGATAATTCTGTTTTCTTCCTCTGACACATTTCATGTATCTATTTAGTCTGGCTGTACATGTACCAAGCATTTGTTTTAGTGTATCTTAAATCCAACAATGTTTCTGTTAGGTTGATCGTTTGCTGTATGTACCTTACATTTCCTCAGCTTTGTTTAATTTTCTTGCTTGGGTTATCCATTTTATAATCTATTAGGCAGGCTATTTAGCTGTTCAGGTTTCAGTTCTGTTTCTCAATCTTCTCTGCCATTTCGGTGTTCTCATTTCATTACTCAGTTTGGGGTTTCTGTTAACGAGTCTCTCTATTTTGGAACCAATGCACTGTATTGCTGTTGATGTTGTGCAGTATCTTATTGTGAGTAGTTCTAAATGTTGTGTTAATATAATATTCTTGAGATTGTTAACGATTTTTGTAAATGTCAATGGTGTGTTTTGTTTTGGTATCTGGGGACTTTAGTTGGGTCAGTGCCCATGGATTCTGTTAGTGTGGTGTTAAATGTGGTGATAATCTGGTCTGCAAGCTCAGCTTCCCCATCAGCAGCATTCTGTGGAGGATCGACATCTGTGTTGCTGTGACCGTCAGGTTGTGGAGCAGTTGTTGAAGTGATTCTATTCTCATCAGTTGGCTTCTTCACTATTTTCTTGTATAGTATGTTGTGCTCTTTAGGTTGGTTTCTTTCCAGCTCTTGTGCTACTTCATGTTTTATTTGCTTTAACATGTCTATAGGATTAAGTTATGTTTTACCATCACTCTGCAGTGATCTGCTGTTCGTTGTGCATTTACTAGCATGGAGGGATATTGTGCTATAAAGTATTGATTCAGCAGTGTACCACCAGCAATCCGCTTACTGTCATTCCCAGCACCACCTCCAGGGAGGCCCTGGCGATCCCCGGGCCGTGGCCGTATCACTCTGTTCCCTAGACATGCCTCCATTTCTGAAGTGAAAGGGTGTTGCTCTTTATACCTACAGCCAGGTTTTTGGTTTCAATTGTCCCTAACGTGGGGAACAGATACTGATCAGATCTCCGTCCTATCTGGGTACAGACGTACCTGGATCTGTTTCTGATTTGGTCCGTGAGTGGTATTTTATTTCCCACCTGCCCTGTATATCTGCAGAGCTTTCCCCAGCCCACCACCTGGGGACGTGCCCGATCGGGGACAGAAAACCCCTCTCGGGTTGTTACTATTATTAATATCATCACATGTACATCGAAACGTACAGTGAAATGTATCATTTATGTTAACAACCAACACGGTCCGAGGATGTGTTGGGGAAGTTTCTACACACATTACAGTGCCAACGTGTTGTACCCACAGCAGTAGAACACAAACAACAACAACACAACGACAGTAACTAAACAACAAAAAACAAACCCTTTCCTCCTTCCCACCCACCCACTGTTCATATAGTTACTGAACAAATTGCTCTGCACTGACTTCAAACGTAGTCACAATCTAACACCACAATCGTGTTATGTTCCTGTGGCATCTCCTGCAAAGCATTGATGTGTCAAGGTGGTTGAAAGCAGCAGTGGTGATGGTGGTCTCGCGAGACCATGGATCTGCACCTGGAAAGTCTTGCTTCAGTCTGTGTTGGTAGAGCAGTGTCTGTTGTGGCTGTCGAGGCCCACACGGGAGTGACAGTCTCGGCCACAGCGACTGCAATTGAAGGCACTGTCCTCCGGTGTTGTCTTGGTGCTGTTTTTCTGACGAGTGCGCTTTTATTCAGCAGCAAGCCTCAGCTTCTCTTCTCCTCTTTTTAGACCTCTGCGTAGTTCCAGCCTCCAGCGAGAGCCATCGCTTGCGATGTCCTCCCTCCTCTGCGTAGTTCCAGCCTCCAGCGAGAGCAATCACTTGTGATGTCCTCCCTCCTCTCGACGTTCATGTTCAGTGACTTCATGTCTCTCTAGCAGACATCTTTGAAACGAAGATGGGGCCGCCCTTGTGCTCTCTTGCCGGAGGCCAGTTCCTCATACAGCAGGTCTTTCGGGATCCTCCCATCTAACATGTGGTGTAGGTGGCCCAGCCAGCGGAGATGGCGTTATTGGAGCAGGGAGAAGAGGCTGGGTGTCTGGGCGTGGGCCAGGACCTCATTGTTGGTGACTCGGTCAGTCCACTTGACGTCCAGGCTGCATCTCAGGCTGCGGAGGTGGAAGGCATTGAGACGCCGCTCTTGTCTGGAGTAGAGGCTCCAGGTCTCGCTGCCGAAAAGCAGTGTGCTGAGGACACAGGCCCTGTAGACTGCAATCCTGGTGTGCGCCGTCCGCTTTCTGTTCTCCCAGACTCTCCTTGTCAGCCTGGCAAATGTTGAGGCTGCTTGTCCGATCTATCTGTTGATCTCGGAGTCTAGGGAGAGGCTGTCCGTGATGGTAGAGCCAAGCTATGTAAACCATAGAACCATAGAACATTAAAGATCTTTGAATGCACAAAGTACCCAAGATAATTAGCCACTGAGTGTAAACTTGTCCCATCTGACCGTGTTTGACCAACATCCATCTGAAGCTTCCTATCCATGTACCTGTCCACATGTCCTTTAATAGGTGGCACAGCCGAGCAGCCGGTAGATCTGCCGTCTCTCAGTGCACATCATCTGGGTTCAATCCTGACCTCACGCTGTGTCCTCCCTTTCTCATTAACACTATCAGGGAGGAGGTACAGGAGCCTGATAAACCTACTCAGTGATTCAGAAACAGCTTCTTCTCTGCCATCAGATTTCTGAACAGTCCATGAACATCCCCTCACTCTTCTCCTCCCTCCCATCAGGCAGAAACCTGAAAGCTCATACAACCGGGCTCAAGGAGAACCTCTGTCCCACTGGTGACTCTCCGCACTTTATTCTGCATCGTTATTGTCCTGATGAAGGGTTTGAGCTGAAAAGTCAACTGTTCACTCTCTTCCATAGATGCTGCCTGACCTGCTGAGTTCCTCCTGCATTTTGTGTGTGTTGCTCTGGATTTCCCGCCTCTGCAGCTTTTCTTGTGTTTATTATTGTTTCATTTTGTTCTACTGAAACGTTTAACAATGTCAAAGTAAATTTATTATCAAAGTACATAGATGTCACCATATACAACCTTGAGAGACCAGAATGAAAGACCATACCTAACAGGATGACAAGCAATGTGCAAAAGACAGCGATCTGTGGAAGTGCAAAAGAGAAAAGAGTAAATATAATAATAATGATGAATATCGAGCACATGAGATGAAGTGTCCTTGAAAGTGAGACCATAGGTTGTATGTGCAGGAATCTGCAGTCAAACACTGGAGAGGAGAGGGTGACCTAGCAGAGGAAAGTTACAGCAGTCAAGTCAATAGACAATAGGTGCAGGAGTAGGCCATTTGGCCCTTCGAGCCAGCACCACAATTCACTGTGATCATGGCTGATCATCCACAATCAGTACCCCGTTCCTGCCTTCTCCCCATATCCCTTGGCTCCGCTATCTTTAAGAGTTCTATCTACTCTTTCTTGAAAGCATCCAGAGAATTGGCCTCCACTGCCTTCTGAGGCAGAGCATTCCACAGATCCACAACTCTCTGGGTGAAAAAGTTTTTCCTCAACTCTGTTCTAAATGGCCTACCCCTTATTCTTAAACTTTGGCCTCTGGTTCTGGACTCCCCCAACGTCGGGAACATGTTTCCTGCCTCTAGCATGTCCAATCCCTTAATAATCTTATATATTTCAATCAGATCCCTTCTCATCCTTCTAAATTCCAGTGTATACAAGCCCAGTCACTCCAATCTTTCAACATATGACAGTCCCGCCATCCTGGGAATTAACCTACGCTGCACTCCCTCAATAGCAAGAATGTCCTTCCTCAAATTTGGAGACCAAAACTGCACACAATACTCCAGGTGTTGTCTCACCAGGACCCTGTACAACTGCAGAAGGACCTCTTTGCTCCTATACTCAACTCCCCTTGTTATGAAGGCCAACATGCCATTAGCTTTCTTCACTGCCTGCTGTACCTGCATGCTTACTTTCAGTGACTGATGAACAAGAACACCTAGATCTTGTTGTACTTCCCCTTTTCCTAACTTGACACCATTCAGATAGTAATCTGCCTTCCTGTTCTTGCCACCAAAGTGGATAATTTATCCACATTTATCCACATTAAACTGCATCTGCCATGCATCTGCCCACTCAACCAACCTGTCCAAGTCACCCTGCATTCTCATAACATCCTCCTCACATTTCACACTGCCACCCAGCTTTGTGTCATCTGCAAATTTGCTAATGTTACTTTTAATCCCTTCATCTAAATCATTAATGTATATTGTAAATAGTTGCGGTCCCAGCACCGAGCCTTGCGGTACCCCACTAGTCACTGCCTGCCATTCTGAAAAGGACCCGTTAATCCCTACTGTTTGTTTCCTGTTTGCCAACCAATTTTCTATCCATGTGAGTACCCTACCCCAATACCATGTGCTCTAATTTTGCCCACTAATCTCCTATGTGGGACCTTATCAAAGGCTTTCTGAAAGTCCAGGTACACTACATCCACTGGCTCTCCTTTGTCCATTTTCATTGTTACATCCTCAAAAAATTCCAGATTAGTCAAGCATGATTTCCCCTTCGTAAATCCATGCTGAGTCGGACCGATCCTGTTACTGCTATCCAAATGTGTCGCAATTTCATCTTTTATAATTGACTCCAGCATCTTCCCCACCACTGATGTCAGGCTAACTGGTCTATAATTCCCTGTTTTCTCTCTCCCTCCTTTCTTAAAAAGTGGGACAACATTAACTACCCTCCAATCCTCAGGAACTGATCCTGAATCTATAGAACATTGGAAAATGATTACCAATGTGTCCACAATTTCTAGAGCCACCTCCTTAAGTACTCTGGGATGCAGACCATCAGGCCCTGGGGATTTAGTCCCATCAGTCTATCCAACACCATTTTCTGCCTAATGTGAATTTCCTTCAGTTCCTCTTGCCATCATTACATCTGGGAGATTGTCTGTGTCTTCCCTAGTGAAGACAGATTCAAAGTACCTGTTCAACTCGACTGCCATTTCCTTGTTCCCCATAATAAATCCATCCGTTTCTGTCTTCAAGGGCCCAACTTTGGCCTTAACTAATTTTTTCCTCTTCACATACCTAAAGAAGCTTTTACTACCCTCCTTTATATTCTTGGCTAGTTTACCTTCGTACCTCATCTTTTCTCCCTGTATTGCCTTTTTAGTTATCTTCTGTTGCTCTTTAAAAGTTTCCCAATCCTCTGGCTTCCTGCTCATCTTTGCTATGTTATACTTCTTCTCTTTTATTTTTATACTGTCTTTGACTTCCCTTGTCAGCCACAGTCGCCCCTTACTCCCCTTAGAATCTCTCTTCCTCTTTGGAATGAACTGATCCTGCACCTTCTGTATTATTCCCAGAAATACCTACCGTTGTTGTTCCACTGTTATCCCAGCTAGGGTATCTTTCCAGTCATCTTTGGCCAGCTCCTCCCTCATGGCTCCATAGTCCCCTTTGTTCAACTGTAATACTGAAACTTCCAATTTTCCCTACTCCCTCTCAAATTGTAGATTAAAGCTTCACTACCTCCTAATGGCTCCTTTACCTCAAGTTCCCTTATCAAATCCGGTTCATTACACAACACTAAATCCAGAATTGCCTTCTCCCTGGTAGGCTCCAGTACAAGCTGCTCTAAGAATCCATCTCGGAGGCACTCCACAAACTCCCTTTCTTCGGGTCCAGTACCAACCTGATTTTCCCAGTCAACCTGCATGTTGAAATCCCCCATAACAACCGTAGCATTACCTTTGCGACATGCCAATTTTAACTCTTGGATTCAACTTGCACCCTATATCCAGGCTACTATTTGGGGACCTGTAGATAGCTCCCATTAGGGTCTTTTTGCCCTTACAATTTCTCAGTTCTATCCATACTGACTCTACATCTCCTGATTCTATGTCACCCCTCGCAAGGGACTGAATTTCATTCCTCACCAACAGAGCCACCCCACCTCCTCTGCCCACCTGTCTGTCCTTTCGATAGGACGTATACCCTTGAATATTCATTTCCCAGCCCTGGTCCTCTTGCAGCCATGTCTCTGTTATTCCTACAACATCATACTTGCCAATTTCTAACTGAGCCTCAAGCTCATCCACTTTATTTCTTATACTTTGTGCATTCATATATAATATTTTAACCCATTACTCCCCTCGCTTCTCACATCGATTCTATTGCACTTGGCCATACTCTCCGATCCCCTCCTGAGCTTTCTGCCCCGTCAATTCTGTTGTCTTTCTTAACTTTTCTTATTCTTTCTTTCCCTTTAACTCCATCCTTATATTTCCAGTTCGTCTCCTCCCCCCCACTACTTAGTTTAAACCCACCCATGTTGCAGTGGCAAACCTGCCTGCCAGAATGCTGGTCCCCCGCCTGTTAAGGTGCAACCCATCTCCTTTGTACAATTCATCCTTACCCCAAAACAGATCCCAGTGGTCTAAGAATCTGAAACCCTGCTTGCCACACTGAGCCTGTCTCTGTGGCTCAGCAGGGGAAAGGGGGGAAGATGCACAGAGAGAGCCCTTTATCTCAGGGTGGCAATTGCTAATACAAGGGGGCATGATTTTAAGATGATTGGAGGGAGGTATGGGGGGTATCAGAGGTAGGTTTTTACTCAGTGTGTGGTGGATGTGTGGAAAGCTCTGTCTGGTGTCATCAGCGACATTTAAGGGAATCTTAGATACACACATGGATGAAAGAAAATGGAGGTTCTGTGGGAAGGAAGGGTTAAATTAAAGGGTCGGTACAAGATTGTGGGCCAAAAGGCCTGTATTGTGCTGTTTTTTTCTATGTTCTATGTTCACTGTCTTACAATCATGAAATTTGTTGTTTCACAGTAGTTGTGTGGTGCAAAGACATAAAATTACTATAAATTACGAAGTAAATAAATAGGTCAAAATATTAGTAATAATCAGATAGTATGCAAGGGTTCATGGACCATTCAGAAATCTGATCACGGGAGGGAAGAAGCTGTTTCTGTGTGTGTGGGTCTTCAGCCTCCTGCAATGGTCATTTCTACACTATCCTCTGTTCAGTGTTGCAGTCCTGTACAGTAAGTAGCAGCTGATCCCCACATTATGTTTGTCTATTTGTCACATTCTTTCCTCTCTATTCCTTCCCATTCTCACTCTCCCTCACTCCCCACACCTGTCCCTCTCCCCCAACCTGTCCCTCTCCCCCCACCTGACTCTCTCCCCCACCTGTCCCTCTCCCCCCACCTGTCTCTCTCCCCCACCTGTCCCTCTCCCCCCACCTGTCTCTCTCCAGCCACCTGTCCCTCTCCCCCCACCTGTCCCTCTCCCCTACCTGTCTCTCTCCCCCACCTCTTTCCCCCACCTGTCCCTCTCCCCCACCTGTCTCTCTCCCCCCACCTGTCTCTCTCCAGCCACCTGTCCCTCTTCCACCACCTGTCCCTCTCCCCCACCTGTACCTCTCCCCCCACCTGTCTCTCTCCCCCACCTGTCCCTCTCCCCCCACCTGTCTCTCTCCAGCCACCTGTCCCTCTCCCCCCACCTGTCTCTCTCCCCCACCTGTCCCTCTCCCTCCACCTGTCTCTCTCCAGCCACTTGTCCCTCTCCCCCCACCTGTCCCTCTCCCCCCACCTGTCCCTCTCCCCCACCTGTCTCTCTCCCCCCACCTGTCCCTCTCCCCCCACCTGTCTCTCTCCCCCACCTGTCCGTCTCCCCCCACCTGTCTCTCTCCCCCACCTGTCTCTCCCCACACCTTTCACTCTCCCCCACCTGTCTCTCTCCCCCACCTGTCTCTCTCCCCCACCTGTCCCTCTCCCCCCACCTGTCTCTCTCCCCCACCTGTCTCTCTCCCCCACCTGTCTCTCCCCACACCTGTCCCTCTCCCCCCACCTGTCTCTCTCCCCCACCTGTCTCTCCCCACACCTGTCACTCTCCCCCACCTGTCTCTCTCCCCCACCTGTCCCTCTCCCCCCACCTGTCTCTCTCCCCCACCTGTCCCTCTCCTCCACCTGTCTCTCTCCCCCACCTCTCTCCCCCACCTGTCCCTCTCCCCCCACCTGTCTCTCTCCCCCCACCTGTACCTCTCCCCACCTGTCTCTCTCCCCCACCTGTCAATCTCCCCCACCTGTCTCTCTCCCCCACCTGTCTCTCTCCAGCCACCTGTCCCTCTCCCCCCACCTGTCTCTCTCCCCCCACCTGTACCTCTCCCCCACCTGTCCCTCTCCAGCCACCTGTCCCTCTCCCCCCACCTGTCTCTCTCCCCCACCTGTCCCTCTCCCCCACCTGTCCCTCTCCAGCCACTTGTCTCTCTCCCCCACCTGTCACTCTCCCCCACCTGTCTCTCTCCCCCACCTGTCCCTCTCCCCCACCTCTCTCCAGCCACCTGTCTCTCTCCCCCACCTGTCCCTCTCCCCCTATCTGTCTCTCTCCCCCCACCTGTCCCTCTCCCCACCTGTCTCTCTCCAGCCACCTGTCCCTCTCCCCCCACCTTTCCCTCTCCCCCACCTCTCTCTCCCCCACCTGTCCCTCTCCCCCAACCTGTCCCTCTCCCCCCACCTGTCTCTCTCCCCCCCCACCTCTCTCTCCCCCACCTGTCCCTCTCCCCCACCTGTCTCTCTCCCCCACCTCTCTCCCCCACCTGTCCCTCTCCCCCCACCTGTCTCTCTCCCCCACCTCTCTCCCCCACCTGTCCCTCCCCCCCACCTGTCTCTCTCCCCCACCTGTCCCTCTCCCCCCACCTGTCTCTCTCCCCCACCTGTCCCTCTCCCCCACCTGTCCCTCTCCAGCCACTTGTCTCTCTCCCCCACCTGTCTCTCCCCCCACCTGTCTCTCTCCCCCACCTGCCCCTCTCCCCCACCTGTCTCTCTCCAGCCACCTGTACCTCTCCCCCCACCTGTCCCTCTCCCCCACCTGTCTCTCTCCCCCCCACCTGTCCCTCTCCCCCCACCTGTCTCTCTCCAGCCACCTGTCCCTCTTCCACCACCTGTCCCTCTCCCCCACCTGTCTCTCTCCCCACCTGTCCCTGTCCCCCACCTGTCTCTCTCCAGCCACCTGTCCCTCTCCCCCCACCTGTCTCTCTCCCCCCACCTGTCCCTCTCCCCACCTGTCTCTCTCCCCCACCTGTCCCTCTCCCCCAACCTGTCCCTCTCCCCCCACCTGTCCCTCTCCCCCCACCTGTCACTCTCCCCCCACCTGTCTCTCTCCCCCCCACCTCACTCTCCCACACCTGTCCCTCTCCCCCACCTGTCCCTCTCCCCCACCTCTCTCCAGCCACCTGTCCCTCTCCCCCACCTGTCTCTCTCCCCCACCTGTCCCTCTCCCCCCACCTGTCTCTCTCCCCCCACCTGTCCCTCTCCCCCCACCTTTCCCTCTCCCCCACCTGTCTCTCTCCCCCCACCTGTCTCTCTCCAGCCACCTGTCCCTCTCCCCCCACCTTTCCCTCTCCCCCACCTGTCTCTCTCCCCCACCTGTCCCTCTCCCCCAACCTGTCCCTCTCCCCCACCTGTCTCTCTCCCCCCCACCTCTCTCTCCCCCACCTGTCCCTCTCCCCCACCTGTCTCTCTCCCCCACCTGTCCCTCTCCCCCACCTGTCCCTCTCCCCCACCTGTCTCTCTCCCCCACCTGTCTCTCTCCCCCACCTGTCACTCTCCCCCCACCTGTCCCTGTCCCTCCACCTGTCTCTCTCCAGCCACCTGTCTCTCTCCCCCACCTGTCTCTGTCCCCCCACCTGTCTCTCTCCAGCCACCTGTCCCTCTCCCCCCACCTGTCTCTCTCCCCCCACCTGTACCTCTCCCCCCACCTGTCTCTCTCCCCCACCTGTCCCTCTCCCCACCTGTCTCTCTCCAGCCACCTGTCCCTCTCCCCCCACCTTTCCCTCTCCGCCACCTGTCTCTCTCCCCCCTGTCCCTCTCCCCCAACCTGTCCCTCTCCCACCACCTGTCCCTCTCCCCCCACCTGTCACTCTCCCCCCACCTGTCTCTCTCCCCCCACCTCTCTCTCCCCCACCTGTCCCTCTCCCCCACCTGTCTCTCTCCCCCACCTGTCCCTCTCCCCCACCTGTCTCTCTCCCCCACCTGTCCCTCTCCCACCACCTGTCCCTCTCCCCCCACCTGTCACTCTCCCCCCACCTGTCTCTCTCCCCCCACCTCTCTCTCCCCCACCTGTCCCTCTCCCCCACCTGTCTCTCTCCCCCACCTGTCTCTCTCCCCCACCTGACCCTCTCCCCCCACCTGTCCCTGTCCCCCCACCTGTCCCTCTCCCCCCACCTGTCCCTGTCCCCCCACCTGTCCCTCTCCCCCCACCTGTCTCTCTCCAGCCACCTGTCTCTCTCCCCCACCTGTCCCTGTCCCCCCACCTGTCTCTCTCCAGCCACCTGTCCCTCTCCCCCCACCTGTCTCTCTCCCCCCACCTGTCCCTCTCCCCACCTGTCTCTCTCCCCCACCTGTCCCTCTCCCCCAACCTGTCCCTCTCCCCCCACCTGTCCCTCTCCCCCCACCTGTCACTCTCCCCCCACCTGTCTCTCTCCCCCCCACCTCACTCTCCCACACCTGTCCCTCTCCCCCACCTGTCGCTCTCCCCACCTCTCCCCCCACCTGTCCCTGTCCCCCCACCTGTCCCTCTCCCCCCACCTGTCTCTCTCCAGCCACCTGTCCCTCTCCCCCCACCTGTCTCTCTCCCCCACCTGTCCCTCTCCTCCACCTGTCTCTCTCCCCCAGCTCTCTCCCCCACCTGTCCGTCTCCCCCCACCTGTCTCTCTCCCCCCACCTGTCCCTCTCCCCCACCTGTCTCTCTCCAGACACCTGTCCCTCTTCCACCACCTGTCTCTCTCACCCCACCTGTACCTCTCCCCACCTGTCTCTCTCCCCCACCTGTCAATCTCCCCCACCTGTCTCTCTCCCCCACCTGTCTCTCTCCAGCCACCTGTCCCTCTCCCCCCACCTGTCTCTCTCCCCCACCTGCCCCTCTCCCCCACCTGTCTCTCTCCAGCCACCTGTCCCTCTCCCCCCACCTGTCCCTCTCCCCCACCTGTCCCTCTCCCCCACCTGTCTCTCCCCCCCACCTGTCCCTCTCCCCCCACCTGTCTCTCTCCAGCCACCTGTCCCTCTTCCACCACCTGTCCCTCTCCCCCACCTGTCTCTCTCCCCCACCTGTCCCTGTCCCCCCACCTGTCTCTCTCCAGCCACCTGTCCCTCTCCCCCCACCTGTCTCTCTCCCCCCACCTGTCACTCTCCCCCCACCTGTCTCTCTCCCCCCACCTGTCTCTCTCCCCCCACGTCTGTCTCCCCCAACCTGTCCCTCTCCCCCCACCTGTCTCTCTCCCCCACCTGTCTCTCTTCAGCCACCTGTCTCTCTCCCCCCACGTCTGTCTCCCCCAACCTGTCCCTCTCCCCCCACCTGTCTCTCTCCCCCCACCTGTCTCTCTTCAGCCACCTGTCCCTCTCCCCCCACCTGTCCCTCTCCCCCACCTGTCCCTCTCCAGCCACTTGTCTCTCTCCCCCACCTGTCTCTCCCCACACCTGTCACTCTCCCCCCACCTGTCTCTCTCCCCCACCTGTCCCTCTCCCCCACCTCTCTCCAGCCACCTGTCCCTCTCCCCCACCTGTCTCTCTCCCCCACCTGTCCCTCTCCCCCCACCTGTCTCTCTCCCCCCACCTGTCCCTCTCCCCACCTGTCTCTCTCCAGCCACCTGTCCCTCTCCCCCCACCTTTCCCTCTCCCCCACCTGTCTCTCTCCCCCACCTGTCCCTCTCCCCCAACCTGTCCCTCTCCCCCCACCTGTCTCTCTCCCCCCCACCTCTCTCTCCCCCACCTGTCCCTCTCCCCCACCTGTCTCTCTCCCCCACCTCTCTCCCCCACCTGTCCCTCTCCCCCCACCTGTCCCTGTCCCTCCACCTGTCTCTCTCCAGCCACCTGTCTCTCTCCCCCACCTGTCTCTGTCCCCCCACCTGTCTCTCTCCAGCCACCTGTCCCTCTCCCCCCACCTGTCTCTCTCCCCCCACCTGTACCTCTCCCCCCACCTGTCTCTCTCCCCCACCTGTCCCTCTCCCCACCTGTCTCTCTCCAGCCACCTGTCCCTCTCCCCCCACCTTTCCCTCTCCGCCACCTGTCTCTCTCCCCCACCTGTCCCTCTCCCCCAACCTGTCCCTCTCCCACCACCTGTCCCTCTCCCCCCACCTGTCACTCTCCCCCCACCTGTCTCTCTCCCCCCACCTCTCTCTCCCCCACCTGTCCCTCTCCCCCACCTGTCTCTCTCCCCACCTCTCTCCCCCACCTGTCCCTCCCCCCACCTGTCCCTGTCCCCCCACCTGTCCCTCTCCCCCCACCTGTCCCTCTCCCCCCACCTGTCTCTCTCCAGCCACCTGTCTCTCTCCCCCACCTGTCCCTGTCCCCCCACCTGTCTCTCTCCAGCCACCTGTCCCTCTCCCCCCACCTGTCTCTCTCCCCCCACCTGTCCCTCTCCCCACCTGTCTCTCTCCCCCACCTGTCCCTCTCCCCCAACCTGTCCCTCTCCCCCCACCTGTCCCTCTCCCCCCACCTGTCACTCTCCCCCACCTGTCTCTCTCCCCCCCACCTCTCTCTCCCCCACCTGTCCCTCTCCCCCACCTGTCTCTCCCCACCTCTCCCCCCACCTGTCCCTGTCCCCCCACCTGTCCCTCTCCCCCCACCTGTCTGTCTCCAGCCACCTGTCTCTCTCCCCCACCTGTCTCTGTCCCCCCACCTGTCTCTCTCCAGCCACCTGTCCCTCTCCCCCCACCTCTCTCTCCCCCCACCTGTACCTCTCCCCCACCTGTCCCTCTCTAGCCACCTGTCCCTCTCCCCCCACCTTTCCCTCTCCCCCACCTGTCTCTCTCCCCCACCTGTCCCTCTCCCCCAACCTGTCCCTCTCCCCCCACCTGTCTCTCTCCCCCCCACCTCTCTCTCCCCCACCTGTCCCTCTCCCCCACCTGTCTCTCTCCCCCACCTCTCTCCCCCACCTGTCCCTCTCCCCCCACCTGTCCCTGTCCCTCCACCTGTCTCTCTCCAGCCACCTGTCTCTCTCCCCCACCTGTCTCTGTCCCCCCACCTGTCTCTCTCCAGCCACCTGTCCCTCTCCCCCCACCTGTCTCTCTCCCCCCACCTGTACCTCTCCCCCCACCTGTCTCTCTCCCCCACCTGTCCCTCTCCCCACCTGTCTCTCTCCAGCCACCTGTCCCTCTCCCCCCACCTTTCCCTCTCCGCCACCTGTCTCTCTCCCCCACCTGTCCCTCTCCCCCAACCTGTCCCTCTCCCACCACCTGTCCCTCTCCCCCCACCTGTCACTCTCCCCCCACCTGTCTCTCTCCCCCCACCTCTCTCTCCCCCACCTGTCCCTCTCCCCCACCTGTCTCTCTCCCCACCTCTCTCCCCCACCTGTCCCTCTCCCCCCACCTGTCCCTGTCCCCCCACCTGTCCCTCTCCCCCCACCTGTCCCTCTCCCCCCACCTGTCTCTCTCCAGCCACCTGTCTCTCTCCCCCACCTGTCCCTGTCCCCCCACCTGTCTCTCTCCAGCCACCTGTCCCTCTCCCCCCACCTGTCTCTCTCCCCCCACCTGTCCCTCTCCCCACCTGTCTCTCTCCCCCACCTGTCCCTCTCCCCCAACCTGTCCCTCTCCCCCCACCTGTCCCTCTCCCCCCACCTGTCACTCTCCCCCACCTGTCTCTCTCCCCCCCACCTGTCTCTCCCCCACCTGTCCCTCTCCCCCACCTGTCTCTCTCCCCACCTCTCCCCCCACCTGTCCCTGTCCCCTCACCTGTCCCTCTCCCCCCACCTGTCTCTCTCCAGCCACCTGTCTCTCTCCCCCACCTGTCTCTGTCCCCCCACCTGTCTCTCTCCAGCCACCTGTCCCTCTCCCCCCACCTGTCTCTCTCCCCCCACCTGTACCTCTCCCCCACCTGTCCCTCTCTAGCCACCTGTCCCTCTCCCCCCACCTGTCCCTCTCTAGCCACCTGTCCCTCTCCCCCCACCTGTCCCTCTCCCCCCACCTGTCTCTCTCCCCCCACCTGTACCTCTCCCCCACCTGTCCCTCTCTAGCCACCTGTCCCTCTCCCCCCACCTGTCCCTCTCTAGCCACCTGTCCCTCTCCCCCCACCTGTCCCTCTCCCCCCACCTGTCTCTCTCCAGCCTCCACAAATGTCAGCTGCTGTTTTTTCTCTCCCTCTGTAGCTTTAATATTCACTGATCATTAAGATTTTCACAAAAGCTTTCTTCCAAACTACTGAAGCATGTTTTGATTATTTTCTGTTAAAAAAGCATCAAGGACAAACTTTTTGTTAAAATTCCTCCTGCCAGTAAAACTAAATTTCACCACCATGATTACCCACCATGATTCAGAAACAGCTTCTTCTCTGCCATCAGATTTCTGAACAGTCCACGAACATCCCCTCACTCTTCTCCCCCCTCCCATCAGGCAGAAACCTGAAAGCTCATACAACCGGGCTCAAGGAGAACCTCTGTCCCACTGGTGACTCTCACTGGACTCTCCGCACTTTATTCTGCATCGTTATTGTCCTGATGAAGGGTCTGAGCTGAAAAGTCGATTGTTCACTCTCTTCCATAGATGCTGCCTGACCTGCTGAGTTCCTCCTGCATTTTGTGTGTGTTGCTCTGGATTTCCCGCCTCTCAATAGGTTTCAATAGGTCAACAGGTACATTTAATATCAGAGAAATGTATACAATATACATCCTGAAATTCCTTTTCTTTGCAACCATCCACAAAAACAGAGGAGTGGCCCAAAGAATGAATGGCAGTTAAACATTAGAACCCCAAAGCCCCCACCCACGCACAAGCAGTAGCAAAGCAACAACCCTTCTCCCCACCCCCACCAACAAAAAAGCATCAGCACCCCCCACCGAGCACTCAAAGGTGCAGCAAAGCATCAATAAAAACACGGACTTGCAGTACCCCATAAAATACTCGTTCACCCGGTATTCGACAGACCACAGGCTCTCTCTCTCCCAATAAGGGAAAAGAAGTTGCCCACATTTCACATCGACGGGGAGACATGACAAACAGCTCGCTGATTTACGATGTTAAAAGTCTGCTGTGTTGCTTTTTCCGAGCTCTGTGCCCAGACAGTCAGCACCAATAAAGTGCGGCTCTCCGGACACACAACCCCGGCAGCAAACCCGCTGATCCCGATGTTCCGTGTTCTCCCGCCACGCTTCAGTCAGGGGCACTGGGCTAGAATCAGCCCATCTCCAGAGCCACGAAAACCCAGCACCCAAACCCAAACCCAGCTCCCTTCCAGGCCGCGTCCGTGGGCTGTCGTGAGGCCCTGAGAGCGGGTCCCATTCCCGCAAAGAACCGAAGTCAGAGTGTAACTCCAGGTCAGGGTCTTCAAAAGGGGAAAAAGAGATATCAAAGATCGCTTGGGGTCTCCGACTTACTCGTCAGACCCCCCCCCCCCCCCGTTTGTTAAGCTGATCAGAGAAGTACGAGACCCACGAGAAGGGGAGTGGCTGGCATTGTGTGTTATAACTGGTGAACTGGGACATTTCAGGCAGGAGTGTGAACGAAGTATCCCCAGTCGTGTCGGAACATGAAGAGGTCGACGAGGGGGTACGGAGGTCTGAAGGAATCAGGAGACCACCGGATGGGCTGGCCGATGTAGCTCTGGGGGAACAGAGTGTGGCCCCTACTGCTCTGGGGAGCTATGTCACTGCCTTTTGCACCTGGGGTGGACTTTCTGCTTTGCATGAAGGGTTGGCAAATTAGCTCAATGTCATGAGGACATGACTAAATTTGGTGGGGGGAGAGTGTACCACCCTGGGAAGGGTTTCACTGCTAACGTCACGGCCTTTCTGTAGCGGCAGTGTTTGGAATATGGTTAGAGATCGCGGGTGCTTTGCAATGTGCACCGTCCAGTGAAGGGACTGCTTTGTCTCGTTGTGTGCCTGAGACCGAGGTGATCTGGGTCTCTTGTTTGTTGGAAGATGGGAGAGAAGATGTTAGAAAGGACTCGGAGTGGGACTGGGAGTCTACGAAGCCCGGGGAAATCGATGGAGGACCAGCGAAAGGGAAACTGTGAACTCCAGCTTGTCCATGTTACACTCTGTCATTAAAATGGGCCCTTTTTGTTTTGTTTTACTTTTCTAACCCTTTAGGCAAATTAAGAATTATAAAGTAAATCGTTAATTGCATAGGGTGTACTGTCTGTTGTTCCGTGGTACTGATTTGTAACAGTAACACATCACACAGCATCCACACAAACAGGAGGTTTTGCACCTCAATCTCACACACTCAGTGGGGCCAGAGATTGTCTTCCCTAGACTTACACAGCCGACAGAACCTAAGGGTTACACTAGCTAAAGAAATTTTTCCTCGTCTCTGTTCTAAATGGACATCCCTCTATTCTAAGGCTGTGCTCTCTGGTCCTGGATTTCCCTACGATAGGAACCATCCTCTCCCCATCCACTCTATCCAGGTCTTCCCATTCAAACATGGTGGACTTCTACTGTCACAATGAGGTAAATCTCAGGTTGGAGGAGCAATACCTCATATTCCATCAGGGAAGCCTCCAATGTGATGTTATGAACATCAATTTCTCAAACCATGTAATTTCTCCACTGGCCCCCTTCTTTCTTTCCATTCCCCATTCTGGTTCCCCTCTCACCCCTTCTCTTCTCATCACCTACCTGTCTGCTCCCTCTGGTTCCCCTCCTCCTTCCCTTTCTTCCATGGTCCACTCTCCTCTTGGATTCCTTCTTCCTCTTCAACCTTTTACCTCTTCCACCTATCCCCTCCTAGCTTCTTATAATCAGACCCCTCCTCAACCCTCCCACCTTCCCCCTCACCTGGTCTCACCTATTACTGGGCAGCTCGTACTCCTCCCCCTCCCCTCTCACCTTATTTTGGCATCTGTCCCCTTCCTTTTCAGTCCCAATGAAGGGTCACAGCCTGAAACATCAACTGTTTATTTCCTTGTATAGATGCTGTCTGACCTGCTGAGTTCCTCCCGTGTTTTGTGTGTGTTGCTCATCAATTCGAGCATCTGCTTAATCTCTCATGCTAATGTTTGGATGGTTTACATGTGAAATTTGTGTACAATTTATGTTTACGTTTTGATTGTGAATGCTGTTTCTCTGATGCTCTGTGCCTGAGATGCTGCTGCAAGTGTTTCATTGGACCTGGGCACACACATACTTGTGTTTGACAATAAAAAAAAATCAAAGTTCTAAAGTTCGAAGTTCAAAGAAAATTTTATTATCAAAGTACAAATATGCCACCATTTACAACCCTGAGATTCATTTTCCTGTGGGCATACTCGGTAAATCTATAGAACAGTAACCATAAAAGTATCAGTGAAAGATTGGCCAGAGTGCAGAAGACAAACTGTGTAAATGCAAATATCAATAAATAGCAATAAATAATGAGAACATGAGATAACAAGGTAAAGAATCCTTAAAATGAGATCATTGGCTGTGGGAACCTCTCAACAGACGAGTGTAGTTGTCCCCTTGTGTTCAAGAGCCTGATAGTTGAGGGGTTGTGAGTCCTGAGTCCTAATTGTACCTTCTACCTGATGGCCGCAGTGAGAAAAGAGCATAGCCTGGGTGGTGGGGGTCTTTCATGACAGATGCTGCTTCCTACGACAGTGTTTCATGTAGATGTGCTCAATGGTTGTGAGGGCTTTACCCGTGATGTACTGGGCTGAATTCACTACCTGTTGTAGAGTTTTCATTTCAAAGGCATTGGTGTTCTCATACCAGGCCGTGATGTCAATACACTCTCCAGTACACATCTATAGAAAACAATAAACTCAACTTGAAGACCAGAGTATTTCGCCCACTGCTCTACTCTATCTAAACCCATGACTGTGTGACTAGGCAGACCTCAAATGGCATCGATAAATTTGCTGATGAAACAACTGTTGTTGGCAGAATTTCATATGGTGATGAGGAGGCATACAGGAGCGAGATATGTCAGCTAGTTTAGTGGTGTCACAGCAACAACCTTGCACTCAATGTCAGTAAGACCAAAGAACTGTTTGTGGACTTCATGAAGGGGAAGAGGAGGGAACTTACACCAGTTCTCATAGAAGGATCAGAAGTGGAAAGAATGAGCAATTTCAAATTCCTTGGTGTTAATATCTCTGAGGATCTAACCTGGACCCAACATATTGATGCAGTTACAAAGACACGACAGCGACTATATGTCATTAGGGGATTGAGGAGATTTGGTATGTCACCAAAACACTTGTAAAATTCTACAGATGTACCATGGAGAGCATTCTGACTGGCTGCATCACCGTCTGGCATGGGGTGGGAGGGGAAGGGGAGAAGCTACTGAACAATATTGAAGTAAGCTGCAGATCTATAAACTTCGTCAGCTCCATCATGGGCACTAGCTTCTGTAGTTTCCAGAACATCTTCAAGGAGAAATGCCTCAAAAAGGTGGCGTCCATCATGAAGGACCCCATCAGCCAGGACATGCCCTCTTCTCATTGCTACAATCAGGGAGGAGGTACAGAAGCCTGGGGGCACACACTCTGCGATTAAGGAACAGCTCCTTCCCTTCTAAATATTGAGAAGTTCAGGAACAGTAATTACCCCTCAGACCATCAGGCTCTTGAACCGGAGGGGATAGCTTCACTCAAGTTCACTCACCCCATCACTGAACTGTTCCCACAACCTACGGACTCACTTTCAAGGAGTCTTCATCTCATGTTCTGGAATCTTATTGCTTAGTTATTATCATAATAATTATTATTACTATTATTATTTATTTTTTCTTTCTGTTTGTATTTGCAGTTTGGTATCTTGTGCACACTGGCTGTCCACCCTGTTGGTGTGGTCTCTCATTGATTCTATTACGGTTATTGGATTTACTGAGTATGCCCGCAAGAAAATGTATTTCAGGGTGGTTTATGGTGACATATGATGACTTTGAGAATAAATTTACTTCAAACTTTAAAATTACCAAAGAGGCAGAGAAAATGATCCAAGGATTATGACTAATATAAGGGGTATAGATAGGGTGAATTCATACAGGCTGAATGGTGAGACTCAAACAAGAGTCATAGGTTAAGGGTGAAAGATGAAATATTTAATGCAATCAGTTTCCCATTACTCTTGGCGACTTTGTAGGCAAGAGCTTTTAGTTTGATGCCTTTGTTTATTTCCTTAGTTATCCATGGCTGGCTCTCCACACCCATAGACCATAAGATATAGAAAAGTAAACCATTCGGCCCACTGAGTCTGCTCCACCATTAAATTATGGGCTGATCCAATTCTACTAGTCATCCCCACTCCCCTGCCTTCTCCCCATACCCTTTGATGCCCTGGCTAATCAAGAACCTATCTATCTCTGCCTTAAATACACCCAATGACTTGGCCTCCAGGGCCGCTCGTGGAAACACATTCCACAGATTTACCACCCTCTGACTAAAGTAACTTCTTTGCATCTCTGTTCTAAATGGACGTCCTTCAATTCTGAAGTTGTGCCCTCTTGTCCTAGACTCCCCCACCATGGGAAATAACTTTGCCATATCTAATCTGTTCAGGCCTTTTAACATTCGGAATGTTTCTATGAGATCCCCCCCCATTCTCCTGAACTCCAGGGAATACAGCCCAAGATCTGCCAGACGTTCCTGGGCTGTATTCCTTCACAATCATCACAGAGGATTGCGATGGATTCTTCTTGAACTTAGAGTCATTGAGACATAGAACACTCCAACACAGAAACAGGCCCTTCAGCCTATCTATGCCAAACTGTTCTTCTGCCTACTCCCATCTACCTGCTTCTGGACTATAGTCCTCCAAATAGCTCCCATGCATGTACTTATCCAAACTTCTCTTAAATGTTTCAATCGAACCTGCGTTCACCACTTCTACTGGCAGTTCGTTCCACTCTCGCACCACCCTCTGAGTGACGAGGTTCCCCCTCATGTTCCCCTTAAATATTTCCTTTCAAATCCTTTTATTATCAATCCAAAATTAACAAGAGTACATCGAAGTAAACATCACTTACAATGCCTCAAAGAGAAGGAAAAAAAGACATTCATATTAAAGATTGAAAACTTTTTTGTGACAAAAAGAAAAAAAGAAAAAAAAACCCTACTAAAGGAGAAGAAAGTGAGAGGAAAAACACCATTGGGTGTTCAACCCCGGAGCCATGCGTTATACAAAAAGCTTCTAAAAAAAAGATAAACATCAAACTGCCAGCAAAAAATATATACAAAAATTTACAATTAGATTGTGAAGGAAATCTATCAATTCACTCAAATGATAATCGCAAGCAAATGAACTCCATCTTCTCAAAATCAAACATAGGTTCAATGTTCCGACTTCTAATTTTCTCCAAACTAAGACATAACATCACTTGAGAGAACCATTGTGACAGAGTGGGAGCTGACGTATCCTTCCACTTCACCAGAACTGCCCTCCTAGCTATCAGTGTAACAAACGCAATAACGTGTTGGTCACACAAAGAGATACCACAGATATTTTGAGGAATTATTCCAAAAAGCACAGTTAATTTGTTAGGTTGTAAATTAATTTTTAGTGCTTTAGAAACTGTAGAAAAAACTGACTTCCAGAACTGTTCCAATATAGAACAAGACCAAAACATATGTGTCAATGTAGCTGTCTCAGTTTTACATCTATCACAATAACTATCAACATTAGGAAACATTTTAGACAATCTCTTCTTTGTCAAATAGTAAGAGTGTACAATTTTGAATTGAATCAGTGAATGACTAGCACAGATCGAAGAAGAGTTAACCAACTTCACAATCTGCGTACAGTCCTCCACCACAAAATTCAAATTAACATCCTTTTCCCAATCTCGTTTAACCTTAAATAAAGGACGCTTATCCCATTGTAATAGTAAATTATAAATTCTTCCAATGGAATCCTTCATCAAAGGGCTCATACTCATAATAATATCTAACAAGTGGGCATCCAATATGTAAGGAAAATTACTTAAATATTTTTGTAAGAAATGTCTAATTTGAAGGTATTGTAAAGAGGGTGAGTATGAAAGAGCAAACACGAGGAAATCTGCAGATGCTGGAAATTCAAGCAACACACACAAAATGCTAGTGGAACACAGCAGGCCAGGCAGCATCTATAGGAGCATCTATTGCATCTATCTTCATCCTGACGAAGGGTCGCGGCCCGAAACATCGACTGTGCTTCTCCTGTAGATGCTGCCTGGCCTGCTGTGTTCCACCAGCATTTTGTGTCTGTTTGCTTGAGTATGAAAAAGAATATTTATCAACTAATTGCTCAAAAGACATCAGTCTATCTTCTTTAAATAAATCCAAAAAAGAACTAATGCCTTTATTCTTCCAAAGTAAAAAAAATTGAATCACTCAATGAAGGCTTAAAAAAGTAATTTCAATAAATTAAACTAAAATGTTTAAAATTTTTAAAGTTAAAAAAATTACGAAACTGGAGCCAAATTTGTAAAGAATGCTTAATCACAGGATATAGCAACTTTAGCTAATTGTACAGGTAAGGCAGCTCCCAATAATGAGGTTAAATAAAACTGTTTCATAGATTTCAGCTCCAAGTCTACCCAAATTGTCTGATCATTCTGATCAACCCAGTGTAACCAAAGGAACATATATCGCACATTAACAGCCCAGTAATACACTCTTAAATTAGGCAAAGCAAGACCTCCATCCTTTTTTAATATTTGTAAGTGTCATTTACTAATTCTTGGTCTTTTATTATTCCAAATAAAAGATGACATAATAGAATCAATCTGATCAAAAAACTTCTTAGTCAAAAAAACAGGGATATTCTGAAATAAATATAAAAGTTTTGGTAGAATCATCATTTTGACTGCATGGGTGCAACCAGTGAGTGAAAATGTAAGTGGGTTCCATCTATTAAATAAATACTTCATAGAATCTACCAAGGGAACAAAATCACCTTTATAAAGATCTTTATATTTATAGTAATTGTAACACCTAAATATCTAAAGGAATCCGTGACTATGAAAGGAATATTATCATATATAAAAACAGATTCATTTAAAGGGAACAGTTCACTTTAGTGAAAATTTAATTTGTATCCTGAAAAATCTCCAAATTTATTAAATAATTTTAGCAAGGCAGGGATAGATTCCTCAGGATTAGAAATATAAACCAGTAAGTTGTCAGCGTACAGAGAAATCTTATGAATGGTCTCATTCACAAGAATCCCATGAATATCTTTAGCTTCATGGAGAGTGATAGCAAGGGGTTCTAATACTAAGTTAAATAACAAAGGGCTCAATGGACAACCTTGTCTTGTCCCCCGTGAAAGCTGAAAGAAAGGGGATCTACAGTTATTGGTAATAACAGTAGTGATAGGAGTTTTATATATCATTCTAATCTAATTATTAAAATTAACACCAAAACCAAATTTCTCTAAAACATTAAATAAATATTTCCATTTGAGCCGATCAAACGCTTTTTCAGCATCCAAAGACACAACGCATTGTGGAGTTTTAAAAGAAGATGAGTATATAATGTTAAATAATCTCTAAACATTTGAGAAGGAATAACGACCTTTTATAAAACCTGTTTGATCTTTAAAAATAATTTTATCCAGAAAATTTTCCAACCGATTGGCCATTATCTTTGACAGAATCTTAGCATCGACATTCAATAATGAAATGACGCACAATCAGAAGGATCTTTATCCTTTTTAAGAATTAAAGAAATAGAAGCCTCATAAAATGTAGAGGGTAAATCACCTTTCACAAAAGAATACTTAAACATTTCCAACATGCACGGAGAGAGCAATTTTCCAATTTTTTAATAAAATTCTACAGGGTAGCCATCAAGTCCAGGGGCCTTACCAGATTGCATTAAAAAAATAGCTTTATGAATTTCGGTTTCACTAATTGAGGCATCAAGAGTTTGTTGATCCTCAACAGAAATTTGGGGAAAAGCAATCTTTTGTTAAAGAAAACATTCATTTTGGAAGAATCTACTGGAAATTGAAATTTATAAAGTTCAGTGTAAAAATCTTGAATTTTTAAAAAAATTTCCTCATATTCCCAAGCCAGGCTACCATCTTTCCTATGAATTCTCAAAATTTGCCATTTGGCTCTGGCCGTTTTTAATTGAGAAGCAAGCAGTTTGTTACTTTTATCTCCAAATATATAAAATTGACTCTTTAACTTAAGCAAATAACCTACAATAGGATAGGTTAATAGTAAATTATATTGTGATTGGAGTTCCACCCTTCGTTTAAATAACTCAATATTAGGGCAGATGCATAGATATTATCTAAGTCTTTAATTTGTTTTGAAATCCTATCTAATTCTACTTTAGTCTGTTTTTTAGGCTTAGCTGAATAAGAAATGATCTTACAATGCAAAAATGCTTTAAATGTATCCCATATGATTAATTTAGATGTACTCCCTATATCATTTAAAAGAAAAAAATCTTTTATCTGGGTTTCAATGAAGCTGACAAAGTCAGAGTTTTGCAATAATGTCACAGGTGCCATGATGGGCGGGCAAGGACGACATCATCGAGATCGAAAGACAAACTCAAAGGTGCATGATCAATAGCATCATACTCACAATTCTTAACACTAGGCAAGAAGCAAGAATCGACTATAATTGGTCCTCGAATATTTTTATAAACGTGAAAAAGATTTACACTCTGTCATCAGGGTGTAAATATTTCCATAGTTCAATTAATCCAAAAATCAGTCTAAAAGGAATTAATAAGTGACATGGAGCGATTTGGAAGTCACTGATTGGTTGAACACTTGTCAATCAAATGATTTAGGCTACGGCCACACTAGACCAGATAATTTTGTAAACACCAGTTTCGCGTAAAAACGATAGACGTCCACACTATGCATTTTTTAAAATATCTCTGCCCACATTAAAAAGGATATTTTGGTGAATCTCCTCCTACTGCGCGTGCACAGGACACATCTACCGAAAACAAGTGACATGTTTGGTGTCAAATCTCGCCGTGAAAGACTTGCTGCGCAATACGGGATAATCAAAAATGGCGGCAATGAAGAATACAACCATATAGAGAACACGCATGCTCCGTAACCACCCAATGGGAAAAGCCCCCTAACTCTAACCCCACCCCACCCCTCCCCCCAGAGCCCAAAGGATAGCAGGCACCCCATAAATAGATACAAAACAATGGACTGATCTGTCTGCGAAAAAAACAGAAAATTCAAAACAATTTTCTATCCTTTCCTCTTGTTAAAAAAAAATGAAACTCACTGACCTTGTAAGAGGAACAGCAAAATCTCAAAGGAAAATGTTTACATTTCCAACATCTACAAACTATCCCATGTTTATATTTAGTCTTTTTTAAATGAAGGAAGAACCTGACAGCGCCAAAACAATAAATTAAAGATGAAAAGAAAAAGAAAAACCGGCGTCATCTTAAATTTAACATTAAATCCCTAAAAAAGCTTTAAATTCGGTTATAAGATGCTATAACATTCTCTTATATTAAATAAACATACGGACATATTGAAATTAAACCAAAAAAAGAAAAAATAAGCAATTATTAAGATCTAAAATATATTACCTAGAAAACCCTAAGCATAGCTTTTAATAACAAATCGCGTGGTGAAGACGGTCCGGCGAATTGTCAGGATGGAGCTCCCAGGACTATTCCAGCAGACTCAGGAGGAAAGCAATCAGCATAACCAGAGACACCACACACCCCGGCCACTCCCTGTTTGACCCGCTGTCGTCAGCAAAAGGTTCACTGTCTGCATCACACCACTCCCACAGAACAATGACTGAAACTGTGAGCACACACAAGGACTCAAATACTTGCACTAACGGCACTTTGTGCATTACTGTGACATTCTGGTGCTGCTGCAACTTATTTTCTGCTACTTATCTATTTAATACTGTTTTTCTATTACTGTCTCGTTTTTATCTACCGCTTTATTTAATTGCCTGAGAGGAAGCCAAACAGAGTTTCATTGTACCTATGTATAATGACAATAAAGATCATTCAATTCAATTCAAATTCAAATCAGCACAGTTTTTCAAAAAAAAGAGTAAGAAAAAAAGATTAATAGCATACTTAACCCAAATAAATTTTCAAAAATACCAACTAGTAATATTATATTATTGAACCCTCCCCTAGCTATATATAAAAAATAACCCCATTAATAGGAAAAACTACCAATTAATTAATTAAGAAAGAAACAAAAAAAAATCCAACCAGGTAATAGGTCAAAGGAACAAGTCCCTTTATCTTCATTTTCTCGGACAAATGTCCAAACAATCATTTGAACATACTTGAACCATAAATCTTCTTTCCGAAATGCCAATAACATGCAGATAACCAAGCAGTCTTCCATACAGTTCAATCGTCAGTCACAGTGGGTATAGTTTGAACAAACGCCAGTGCATCTTTAGGATCAAAAAATGTATGAGCAGAAGAATTAGGGGGACAAACTTTAATTCTGGTTGGGTAACGCAAGGAAGGGAAGAGTTTCTTATCGTATGCCTGTTTCATCACTAAAGGAAATTTTGATCTTTGTTCCATTACCTCCTTCGGGTAATCCTCATAAAAACGGAGCTCAGAATCCTTGAATCTGAAAATTCTCTGTTTCCTTGCCTGTCTCATAATTTGATCTTTAAAGTGATGAAATCAAACCAAAAGTGACCTCGGTTTATCTGAATCTTGAGATCTCAAAGTACGAGCTCTGTGTGCTCTTTCTGTAGCAGGAGGCTGTGATAATATAGTAGGAATCTAAGTATGAGAAAGCTTACCAAAGTAAGCAGTTAAATCTCCATTTTCGGCTCCTTCCTGCAACCCGACAATTCATATATCCCTTCGACGAGACCTAGTTTCCAGGTCTATAATCTTATTTTGACATCTTTCCAAATGAGTTGTAGTTTCAAGCAATTTTTGCTTAGTTACCTTCAGTTCCTCTTCATGTGTAATAACTTGTCTTTCTAGGTTTTTAAGTTTTCTCGGAAATGACATCATTTCATTAATATTCTTTTCCAGTTGGTCTTTAATTAAATTCAATGTCTGAGCCATATCATCAGCCCGTGATGGCATTTCATCAGATCTTTCCTTTGGCGTCTTTCCTTTCCCGTTACCTTTATCATTAGGTTCAGGCAAGTTCTTCCTGCTCCTCAAAGACATGTAGCTCCCCTTCAAGAAACATCCAATAAAGATTTTAAATTCAAGGTTTAAACTAGGTGGAGAGGAACAAAACTGGGAGCAGCACAAAAACTGCTGTTAGTCCATTTACAGACATACGCAGTCCCCCTCCCCTTAAATATTTCACCTTTCATCCTTAACCCATGACCTCTAGTTCTAGCTTACCTAACCTCAAAGGAAAAGCCTGTTTTCCTTTCCTCTGTTTTGGACACAGCCTCCAACCATGTCCCAATAGGCCGCTCCTGTAGCATATCAACTCCTTTACCCTCCCACGTCTATTCCAGCGATTCCTTGCTTCGAGCTTTGGTCGCCAGCAAACAGAACAATCTCTCTGGGACATCACAGCAGCTGCATCCACTACAGACACTTTACGATCTCTCTTGCACTTTCTTCGGTCCGTCTCACTGGCCCAGGAAACTATCGCACTGTAATGTCTAAATCTAAAACTTCCTGGTGGGCTGAGCTCAGGCCTTCCTTCATCATTTTCAGGAAGACTTGGTCGTCCCTCCCAGGATTATCCAACCCTGAATACTCCTCACTCGATACTTACGTTCTGCATAATCCATGGCTGTTATCAGCTTTTTGGATCACTGCCATTATCATTCCCCAGTTACTCTCGCTTCCACCCCCCCCCCCACCCGTCACTGCCTCACTTCCTCTTTAAAAAAGTGATACCTTTCTTCGTTGCTGGTGTTCCCGGTAGTTGCCCATGTATCATCCCGCACCCCCTGGGCCACACCGTCCCACCTATTCCTCGGGCATTTCACTTTTACCAACACATGTATATCTTTAGGGTGCATCTGGTGAACTTCAGCCATTTCCTCAAGCTTGTGCCAGAATTCTGAATTCCCACAGGCGACTTTAAGTGAGGGAAACTCGGACAAAATACTCTGTTTCTCCCCGGGGGTAAAGGGCTTATGAACGGTTGTAATCAGTGTCAAGGCTGGCTGGGATCATCAGGGTTCTCAGCCTGATGTTGCCTGACCTCAATAGGTGCTATCCTGGTAGATCTATCTGGATAAAATCTCTCCCTGAGATATCCTCACACTAATTCCCACACTACGCAAAATGTAAATGACAAATACCAGTTAAACAGCACATACTTCAAACCACAGAATATGTACTCCACAATCTGCCTCTTTTGAGCACCGGAACTCATGATGCCTGCGGTATTCCTTTACATCACACTTGCAAAATGTATACGCTTAAAATGCAGCTCCCCAAACGAGTATACACGCCCCCACTCTGGCGTCCCAAACTGCCAGTAACCACCCTTCGCAACTGGCAGCTCCGTCCCAGCAAGTTAACACTCAGTGCCTGGACTGGGAGCCACAGCGTTTAGGAATGCATTGTTCCAAACCGAATCCGCAATACATTATGAAGAAACAGAAGAGTGGTAGCCAAAGCTAAATGTAAATGACCTAAACACAAAAATCACTCCAACAATCTGGATCCTCCTTTGCTCCCTTTCTCCTTCTCTTCTGCCTCCACCTTTTCATATCATTTTACTAAACTGGCTCTGTAGTTTCTTCCTGCATACTTGTAATTTCAGTTGCCTCTTGTCCCTCAGTTGCCTTCCTCACAGTGATATCTGCCCACTCGTTGCCTTTCTACTCCTGACTCTCCTCTTCCTGGTGAGTTTTTAGCTTAATTACTGCCCCTCATCTCGCAATACCTCTAAAACACTGGCTATCGCTTTATGTTCTGGAGACAGGTCATTCAGGATTGTTGCAGGGCCCGTCACTATGGGAACAATCTCGGCCTGGTCTTAAGGGCAGTGTTGCCTATTGTTAATGGATATGATCCACTGGGCTTTACTGACCATATAGGTGAGTCAGTAGTTCCCACAGTCCCTCTAAGTATCTGAGATTCTGTGGATGTGAACGGGACACACGGATGGCGTGTTGCCTCACAGCTGCCAGGGTCAGCGACGTCTCAGAATGCGTCCGCAACATTTTGGAGAGGGGGGGGGAGCAGCCTGATGTCTTGGTACATATTGGGACCAATGACATAGGAAGGAAAAGCAAAGAGGTCCTGAAGAGAGAATTTAGAGAACTAGGCAGAAAGCTGAGAAGCAGGACCTCAAGGGTAGTAATTCCTGGATTGCTGCCTGTGCCACGTGACAGTGAGGGTAGAAACAGGATGATTTGGCAGATAAATGTGTGGCTGAGAAGTTGGTTCAGGGGGCAGGGCTTTGGGTTCTTGAATCATTGGGATCTCTTCTAGGGGTGGTATGACATGTTCAAATGTGACGGGTTGCGCCTAAACCCAAGAGGGACCAATATTCTTGTGGGCAGGTTTGTTCGAGCTGTTGGGGAGGGTTTAAACTAACTTGGCAGAGAGGTGGGAATGGGAGTGAAAGGACTCAGTATAGGACAGATGGTAAAAAAGTAAAGATAGCCTGCAGTCAGGCAGTCAGGAAGGGCAGGCAGGTGATGGGACTTAGTTGCAACCAACGGGGTGAGTATCAAATCATTAGGGATGCAAAATCAGAAAGGATAGCAAATACGGTACTCATGGTATCTCAATGTGCGTAGTATAAGAAATAAGGTGGATGATCTTGTTGCAATTTTACAGATTGCCAGGTATGGTGTTGTAGCCATCACTGAATCGTGGCTGAAGGATGGTTGTACTTGGGAGCTGAATGTCCAAGGTTATTAGAAGATGTTATATCGGAGGGATAGGAAGGTAGGCAGAGGGGGTGACGAGGCTCTACTGGTAAAGAATGGCATCAAATCAGTAGAGAGATGTGACATAGGATTGGAAGATGTTGAATCCTTGTGGGTTGAGTTAAGAAATGCAAAGGTAAAAGGTAAAAGTTATATACAGGCCTCCCAACAGTGGCTGGGAGGTGGATCACAGATTACAACAGGAAATAGAAAAGATGAGTCAAAAGGACCATGTTATGACAATCATGGGAGATTTCAACATGCAGGTCGATTGGGAAAATCAGGTTGGTAATGTCTCTTAAGAGAGTGAGCTTGCCTAAGAGTTAGCTTTTTAGAGCAGTTTGTCATTGAATCTTCTACGGGATCAGCTATACTGGATTGGGTGTTACATAACGAACCGGAGGTGATTAGGGAGCTTAACGTAAAGGAACCCTAAGGAAACAATAATCACAACATGAAATTTGATAGGGAGAAAGTAAAGTCTGATGTAGCAGTATTTCAGTGGAGTAAGGGAAATTACAGTGGTATGAGAGAGGAGTTGGCCAAAGTAAATTGGAAGGAGCTGCTGGCAGGGATGTCAGCAGAGCAGCAATGGTGTGTGTTTCTGGGAAAAATGAGGAAGGCAGAGAACATGTGTATTCCAAAATTGAAGAAATACTCAAATCATACAACCGTGGCTGCTAAGGGAAGTCAAAGCTATTGTAAAAGCAAAAGAAAGGGCATACAACAAAGCAAAAAATAATGAGAAGATAGAGGATTCAGAAGTTACTAAAAACCTACAGAGAGCAACTAAAATAATCATTAGAAGGGAAAAGATGAAATATGAAAGCAAGTTAGCAAATAATACCAAAGTGGATAGTAAAAGTTTTTTCAAGCATGTTAAAAATAGAAGAGAAATGAGAGTGGATATAGGACCACTGGAAAATGAGACAGGAGAAATTATAACAGGGGACAAGAGATGGCTGATGAACTGAATGAGTATTTTGTGTCAGTCATCACTGTAGACGACACTAGCAGTATGCCTGATGTTGTAGTGTGTGAAGGAAGAGAAGTGGGTGCAGTTACTATTACAAGGGAGAAGGTGCTCAAAAAGCTGAAAGTCCTAAAGGTATATGTCACCCGGACCAGATGAACTGCACCCTAGGGATCTGAAAGAGGTAGCGTTAGAGATTGTGGTGACATTAGAGATGATCATGCAAAAATCATTGGACTCTGGAATGGTGCCAGAAGACTGAAAAATTGCAAATGTCACTCCACTCTGTAAGAAAGGAGGAAGGTAACAGAAAGGAAATTATAGACCAGTTAGCCTGACCTCAGAGCATTCTGTCTACATCACTGTCTGGTATGTGGGGTGGGGATTTACACAGTTTCAAATTATGCTGCAGAGAGTAGTAAACTCTGTCAGATCCATCATGGGCACCAACCTCCCCAGCATCCAGGACATCTTCACACAGTGATGCCTCAGAAACTTAGCTTCTACATTAAGGACCCCCATCACCCAGGACATACTCTCTTCTCACTGCTACCACCAGGAAGGAGGTACAGGAGCCTGACAGCACACACTCCATGATTCAAGAACAGACTCTTCCCCTCTGCCATCAGATTTCTGAATGGACATTGTGATGTGGTTCAGAAATGACCCTAGTTTGTGATGGGGTCCAGAGTTGACTCTATGAACTGTGCTGCTATTAAGAGAGAGAGGGAGGCGCCCAACGCAGTGAGAGAGAGAGAGACAGAAACTGCTCGAAAGATTGATGTTATGGTTTCTCTGCAAGTTGTTTACCTTTCCACAAGGACATTTGCCTGCTTGTAAAGTTCTTACAGAGAGAGGAGGGCAGAGCAGGTTGATGGACAGCTGGTGTCCAACATGTGGAGATAAAAACCAGGTCCGCTGTTATACAGACAGACACACGGTTTTGGATACTGAACGAGCTTTGTTGCACCCACAGGAAGGTGGGTTTTTGGAAGATCGATTCGGGGAAATCGATCAGTGGCTCTCGCAGTGCAGAAAAGGTGGGACTGGTGGGGAATTATTTGTGTGTTCACCCTTGCCTGGGTGATAATTCCATCACTGAAGAAAGGTCGCACGTGTTATGGTCCTAGTCGGTGACTGCAACAGGATTTCGGAAGACAACGGGAAGATCAATGGCATCAGCTCACCTCTCTCTCTCTCCAACATTACTCAACTAAATACCTCGAACTGAACTGAACTCTCCTCATCATCGTAAAACTGTATCACTTCACCCCTGGCTTTGGAAGAGCCTAGTTTTGTTCCTATTTCCACACTCATTGTATATATATACATATGTATAATTGCTAATCTGTTTAATATATTTGCATTTATAGTACTGTATTGCGTAGTTACTAATAAACACTATTAGTTTACAGCAATACCAGACTCCAAAGTGTTTTCAATTTTTGCTGGTTCCTTAACCCGTCACGGGGTACATGACAACATGAATGAACAAGGATTGAACCCATGAACAATACTTCATTAATTTTTTTCCCTTTTTGCACTATATATTTAAAAATTAAAATTTTTATATATACTCTTACCATAATGTGCAGTTTTTATTATTCTGTATTTCAATGTTCTGCTACCACAGAACAACAAATTCCCCAACATATGCCGGTGATATTAAACCTGATTATGACACTGACACTATATATCAAAATGTAAAACATTACCCCGTGTGTGCCGGCTGAATTCAGCATTTTCTGTGTAAAACATTACCCCGTGTGTGCCGGCCGAATTCAGCATTTTCTGTGTAAAACATTACCCCGTGTGTGCCGGCTGAATTCAGCATTTTCTATGTAAAACATTACCCCCTGTGTGCCGGCTGAATTCAGCATTTTCTATGTAAAACATTACCCCATGTGTGCCGGCTGAATTCAGCATTTTCTATGTAAAACATTACCCCGTGTGTGCTGGCTGAATTCAGCATTTTCTATGTAAAACATTACCCCATGTGTGTCGGCTGAATTCAGCATTTTCTGTGTAAAACGTTACTCCATGTGTGCCGGCTGAATTCAGCATTTTCTGTGTAAAACATTACCCCGTGTGTGCCGGCCGAATTCAGCATTTTCTGTGTAAAACATTACCCCGTGTGTGCCGGCTGAATTCAGCATTTTCTATGTAAAACATTACCCCATGTGTGCCGGCTAAATTCAACATTTTCTATGTAAAACATTACCCCATGTGTGCTGGCTGAATTCAGCATTTTCTATGTAAAACATTACCCCATGTGTGTCGGCTGAATTCAGCATTTTCTATGTAAAACATTACCCCGTGTGTGCAGGCTGAATTCAGCATTTTCTATGTAAAACATTACCCTGTGTGTGCCGGCTGAATTCAGCATTTTCTGTGTAAAACGTTACTCCATGTGTGCCGGCTGAATTCAGCATTTTCTGTGTAAAACATTACCCCGTGTGTGCCGGCCGAATTCAGCATTTTCTGTGTAAAACATTACCCCGTGTGTGCCGGCTGAATTCAGCATTTTCTATGTAAAACATTACCCCATGTGTGCCGGCTGAATTCAGCATTTTCTATGTAAAACATTACCCCATGTGTGCCGGCTGAATTCAGCATTTTCTGTGTAAAACATTACCCCATGTGTGCCGGCTGAATTCAGCATTTTCTGTGTAAAACATTACCCCATGTGTGCCGGCTGAATTCAGCATTTTCTATGTAAAACATTACCACGTGTGTGCCGGCTGAATTCAGCATTTTCTGTGTAAAACATTACCCCATGTGTGCCGGCTGAATTCATCATTTTCTGTGTAAAACATTACCCCATGTGTGCCGGCTGAATTCAGCATTTTCTGTGTAAAACATTACCCCATGTGTGCTGGCTGAATTCAGCATTTTCTGTGTAAAACATTACCCCATGTGTGCCGGCTGAATTCAGCATTTTCTATGTAAAACATTACCCCATGTGTGCCGGCTGAATTCAACATTTTCTATGTAAAACATTACCCCATGTGTGCCGGCTGAATTCAGCATTTTCTGTGTAAAACATTACCCCATGTGTGCCGGATGAATTCAGCATTTTCTGTGTAAAACATTACCCCATGTGTGCCGGCTGAATTCAGCATTTTCTGTGTAAAACATTACCGCATGTGTGCCGGCTGAATTCAGCATTTTCTGTGTAAAACATTACCCTGTGTGTGCCGGCCGAATTCAGCATTTTCTATGTAAAACATTACCCCATGTGTGCCGGCTGAATTCAGCATTTTCTATGTAAAACATTACCCCATGTGTGCCGGCTGAATTCAGCATTTTCTGTGTAAAACATTACCCCATGTGTGCCGGCTGAATTCAGCATTTTCTATGTAAAACATTACCCCGTGTGTGCCGGCTGAATTCAGCATTTTCTATGTAAAACATTACCCCATGTGTGCCGGCTGAATTCAGCATTTTCTGTGTAAAACATTACCCTGTGTGTGCCGGCCGAATTCAGCATTTTCTATGTAAAACATTACCCCGTGTGTGCCGGCTGAATTCAGCATTTTCTGTGTAAAACATTACCCTGTGTGTGCCGGCCGAATTCAGCATTTTCTATGTAAAACATTACCCCGTGTGTGCCGGCTGAATTCAGCATTTTCTGTGTAAAACATTACCCTGTGTGTGCCGGCCGAATTCAGCATTTTCTATGTAAAACATTACCCCATGTGTGCCGGCCGAATTCAGCATTTTCTATGTAAAACATTACCCCGTGTGTGCCGGCTGAATTCAGCATTTTCTATGTAAAACATTACCCCGTGTGTGCCGGCCGAATTCAGCATTTTCTATGTAAAACATTACCCCGTGTGTGCCGGCTGAATTCAGCATTTTCTGTGTAAAACATTACCCCATGTGTGTCAGCTGAATTCAGCATTTTCTGTGTAAAACATTACCCCGTGTGTGCCTGCTGAATTCAGCATTTTCTATGTAAAACATTACCCCGTGTGTGCCGGCTGAATTCAGCATTTTCTATGTAAAACATTACCCCGTGTGTGCCGGCTGAATTCAGCATTTTCTGTGTAAAACATTACCCCGTGTGTGCCGGCTGAATTCAGCATTTTCTGTGTAAAACATTACCCCGTGTGTGCCGGCTGAATTCAGCATTTTCTATGTAAAACATTACCCCATGTGTGCTGGCTGAATTCAGCATTTTCTATGTAAAACATTACCCCGTGTGTGCCGGCTGAATTCAGCATTTTCTATGTAAAACATTACCCCATGTGTGCCGGCTGAATTCAGCATTTTCTATGTAAAACATTACCCCATGTGTGCCGGCTGAATTCAGCATTTTCTATGTAAAACATTACCCCGTGTGTGCCGGCTGAATTCAGCATTTTCTATGTAAAACATTACCCCATGTGTGCCGGCTGAATTCAGCATTTTCTGTGTAAAACATTACCCTGTGTGTGCCGGCCGAATTCAGCATTTTCTATGTAAAACATTACCCCGTGTGTGCCGGCTGAATTCAGCATTTTCTGTGTAAAACATTACCCTGTGTGTGCCGGCCGAATTCAGCATTTTCTATGTAAAACATTACCCCGTGTGTGCCGGCTGAATTCAGCATTTTCTGTGTAAAACATTACCCTGTGTGTGCCGGCCGAATTCAGCATTTTCTATGTAAAACATTACCCCATGTGTGCCGGCCGAATTCAGCATTTTCTATGTAAAACATTACCCCGTGTGTGCCGGCTGAATTCAGCATTTTCTGTGTAAAACATTACCCCGTGTGTGCCGGCTGAATTCAGCATTTTCTGTGTAAAACATTACCCCGTGTGTGCCGGCTGAATTCAGCATTTTCTATGTAAAACATTACCCCATGTGTGCTGGCTGAATTCAGCATTTTCTATGTAAAACATTACCCCGTGTGTGCCGGCTGAATTCAGCATTTTCTATGTAACTATATCTTGGATTTCAGGTCACTGTTGTTGCCGAGTCTCCAGTTCCTGCTGCAGTCATGAGTGAGGTCATGCAACTGGCGACTGTGGGCCGTCCTTTCCAGTTGGGAATGCTGTACGACTGCCGGTCAGACACTCTGATCCCAGGTACTGGAATACAATCATATCAATCAGTAGAGGTCAATACAGGGCAGTTGATTCCGGTTACCAATCTCAGGATAGTCACCAAACTCTTTGGTTATGTAAAGGAATACGGGTAGTCTGGGGAAAACATCCTGAATTGTGGCATGGCCGATTTCAACATCATTCAGAACCGCTTGACAAAAACAGATTGGTAACAGCCACTTGCAGGTAAGTCTCCATCTGACAAGTCTCCACTAGGCAAGGAAGTGAGGAGTGATGGAGATGAGGAAGGGAACATGTCAGACAGGGAACAGGCAATGGTTTAATGTGGCAGTTAAACAGCTTGTGGCCTTGTGTTACGTGTCACTCATAAGGTCCATGTGCTCCATGCAGTTGAACCTCATCAGCAGCTGATAGCAATTCCACAGAGACTTTTCCCTGAGAACAACCATCCTCCATTGCTGTGAAATGATATTGTTTCTCCCATAAGGCTAGCAGTGGGGATATTCACTGATAATGTGCATTGTTCAAATCCATTGCAACTGCACAGCATACAGACAGACCATGTCTACACACAGCAAGGCCTGGACAACGTTCAGGCACAAGCTGATGTTGCCAATGACATTCCCGCCACAGAAGGGTGGAACTGGAATCGGGTTTTGGACCAGGTGGTGAGGAAGTGTGATGCCAGTTGTCTCCGGGGTGAGGGGAAATGTTCTGGCATGAGAAGTAACCTGTTGTAAACCAGTGAAATATTTAGTTCAGTAGGTGCAAAGCATTGTACACTCAGTACAAAGTACATCCAGTGCGGATAGATGATTGGCTAAATACAAACACAAGAGACTCTGCAAATGCTGGTGTGCTGATCCACTAAATTAACATTATCCACACTGTTGACTTACACACTTTAGCTCAATTTAATGACTGTTATTACTGTTTTATCCCTCAGGCATCACACTGTGGGATTTACAGACACTCCAAAGCAACGTCAGCTCTCGTGATCAGCCCAGCACTGAGTTTCACATCATTGCATCAGACAGCATGGATGAGAAATGCTCTGCACTTAATGTGTCGGGTTCGATGAAAGCAAGTCTCTTGTGTGGGCTTGTGGAAGTGAAAGGGTCTGCAAAATATCTCAGTGACACAAAGGAATCAAAGCAACAAACACGAGTTACCCTTCAGTACAAAACAACAACCCGGTTTGAACAACTGACCATGAGCCATTTAGGGAGACAGAATATCACCTATCCGAGTGTGTTTGACGAGGGCTCAGCCACCCATGTCATCACAGCAGTGCTGTATGGAGCCCAGGCTTTTTTTGTGTTTGATCAAATGGTTTCCTCAGCAGAGAAATTGCAGGATATCCAGGGTAATATGGAGATGACCATTAAACGTCTGCCAAAGATTTCCATTGAGGGTGAGGGCTCCTTAAAAATGACAGAAGAACAAAAATCAAATGTGGAGAAATTTAACTGCACCTTTTACGGGGATTTCTCACTGAAGAGCAACCCCACCACATTCCAAGATGCCGTCAGTACCTATGCAAGACTCCCAAGCTTACTGGGACCACGTGGGGAGCATGCGGTGCCCATGACAGTCTGGCTTTACCCTCTCAGTAAACTGGACTCAAAAGCTGCTCAGCTGGTGAGAGAGGTAAATGTGGGATTGATCAGTCACTGCCAGCGTGTCCTGGAACAGCTCGGCGAGGCAGTGATGAGATGCAATAATATGGAGAAAGACAGAGCTGCCATTCAGTTTCCCGAGGTCAGGGACAGGATAGTGAAATTCCGAGAGTTGTGTCAGGAATACAAACTAGTTTTCCAGCAGAATTTAGCGAGAGATCTTCCAATCATCCGGGGAGGTAGGGGTGAGGAAGAGTTACTCGTGGATATACTGAAGAACAAGGAAGATTCACCATTCAGACACCAGTCACTGATCACATGGCTGGATGACAAGGAAAGAGAGATGAAGTTAGTGGGACATTATCTCAGGATATTCAATGATGTACCTTCTGTGAAAATAGTGAGTGAGTTGGAGGATGAATTGATGGATCATGCAATGGACTATGTGGTTTGCTTCACCTTTACAACATTGCATCAGGAGGATGTCTATCTGTCAGAGACCATCAATTACCTCCAATCTCACACAGCTCCGAAGATACAGGCACCAACTCCTGCTGATGGAGACAGTGCAACACAACACGGTGAGCAGTGGTTTCACTCAGAGATTGTAAAACGAAAGATGAAGGAACAATCTCAGTTATTCCTGGAATTTGCCAAGGCCAACAAATCAGATAGGAACATAAAATTCCTTGTTGCTTCTGTGAAAGATGACAACCAGATAGGAACATCTATTTACCTGTACGAGGATGCGTGTATAAAGAACCGATGCTTTGAACCCCCATCACAGCCCCAGAGACCTGTGGTTGGTGGAACAACACATGACAGTGTGACATTGCAGTTATACCCTCCTAGATATGGTATGGGTGAGATTGTGGGCTACAAGATAGAGTACAAAGGTACCCAGCAGGAAGAATGGACAACTCTGGATACACAAGGTAAATCCGAGTCTTTTACAATATCTGGGTTACAGCCACATCAGGAATATAATTTCCAATACCAAGCTGTGACCAAGGTAGGGGCTAGTAAGGCCAGTGATAGTTCTACACAGTTCACACTTCCGACAAGTTCACCTGGTAAACTGATCTTCCAGGATTGTTCACCAATTGCAACACTGTCCTGGGATAGACCAAGTCATATTGGAGCTGGTGTTGAAATAGTTCAGTACAGGATTGAATATAGAGAAGAAACATCAGTTACGTCCAACACAGAGTCTCGATTGTGGACAGAAGTAAAGACAACAGACAATGAATGTTGGTATAACTTAATGGGATTGAAACCTCAAACAGATTACAGAGTCCGAGTGTCTGCTGACTGTGGAGAAGCAGGTTCCAGTGTACCAAGTGAAGAGGTTTTAATAAAAATTGGAGAAGTAACGAAGGGAATACACCAGAAACATCCCACAGAAGGCCGATTAATATCTCCAGGAAACCCTTCCATTTACATGCTGAACCTGCAGAAGGAGGTATTTGGTAAGTCCAAACATCTTGTGAATTGCTCCTTTGGAAAACCCGGCATAAACCGCACCATGAAGACAATTATGGTTTTGGGAGCAACAAGGTCAGGAAAGACGACCCTTATCAATGGGATGATCAATTACATATTGGGTGTGGAATGGGGTGACAACTTCAGATACATGTTAATACAGGAAGAGACAGGAAGGTCTCAGGCTGAAAGTCAGACATCCACCATCACTGCCTACAAACTACACCATCAGGTGGGATTTAACATCAATTACTCACTGACTATCATTGATACACCAGGATTCGGAGATACCAGGGGGATAAGCCGAGATAGGGAGATTACGGACAACATTCGAGAGTTTTTCTCTTCCCCACAGGGGGTTGATCAGATTGATGCCATATGTTTTGTTACTCAAGCATCTTTGGCTCGCCTGACTCAGACACAGAAATATGTCTTTGATTCAATTCTTTCTATTTTTGGCAAAGATATTACAGAGAACATTCAGATTCTGGTGTCTTTTGCAGATGGAAAACGCCCCCCAGTTCTGGAGGCTTTGAAAGTAGCTGAGGTACCATGTCCCAAGGATAAAAATGGGGTGCCAGTTCACTTCAAGTTTAACAATTCCGTCATATTTGCCCAGCGTTCAGCCTCTGGAAACGCTACCAACAAGGGATCGGATGACAGTGGGGAAGAGGAAGATGATGATAACTTTGATGCAATGTTCTGGAAGATGGGAATTAACAATATGAAGAAATTCTTTAGAGCTCTCAACACAATGGCACCAAGATGTTTAGTTTTGACCAAAGAGATTTTGAGGGAATGTAAGCAGCTGGAAGCTGCAGTGAAGGGATTGCAGGAACAGATCCAAGTCGGGCTGACCCAACTGGAGGAACTAAAGAAAACCAAACAGGTCCTGGAGCAGCTGGATGAAAATAAAGCCTTTGAGATTGAAGTTGATGTCACACATACAGAAAAGAAGGATCTTGGATCAAATGCTTCGACAGTAAACGTCTGTAAGAAATGTGAATTTACTTGCCACGATCCCTGTACTTACGCTGTGTCTATTTTAAAATATTGGTGTGTAGCAATGGATATTTGGGGAAATTGCACAGTCTGTCCTGGTAAATGTGGCTTGCTTAGTCACTCAAGGGAAAAGTACAAGTATGTCCATGTGACAAGAAAGGAGAAGAGGACACTGGGTGATGTAAAAGAAAAGTATGAGAAAGCCTATGGTGAGAAGATGACACAGGAGAAGATCATGGAGAAGCTTCAGCAGGAGTTTGAGGGGGTTCAGAATTCAGTGCTGGAGTTGATTATCCAATTATCCGAGAGCAATAGAAGACTTGAAGAAATAGCTCTGAGACCAAACCCGTTATCCACACCAGCTTACATTGACCTCCTGATTCAGTCTGAGAAAGATGAAGGAAAACCAGGGTGCCTGGACCGAATTCAGTCTCTGACGACGGTCAAGAAACAGGCGGAGTTATTGGAGAGTTCATCAACAGGAAGCAGTTATCAGGGGGTAAGAAGCAAAATCCAGTGATAGGAAAGAAAGATGTTCAAGCAATCTTCAAAAACAAATTTTCTCCAATTTTTGATCGGAGGTCTGCTGATAAATAAGTAGCAATCAGTTCAGCTTTTCCTAATTTGGGGAGCCAAAGTTTCACCCAGCCGATGAACTATCTGCTGATTCTAATTCACCTCCATTCTCCTCTCCCATCTACCCTCAGAGTTTGACAGTACATCTTCCATCCTCATGCTGACCTCCTTTAACAGATGGGTGGGGCACTCACATTCAGTCATCACCTCATCCCAATCCTAGCCCAGAGAACCTCTCACCATCACGACCTGAAGTGAAGGTGGGAAAGAAAGGGCAATATTTTCCATCTATTGTTACAGAAGGTATGAGCAGTTCAGCTCACTGACACGATGCTGGCTTTCAAATCAACCCATTTCCCTGATATTCCCTGACATTGACTCCCAGTCAAATGTCAACCCACCCACTCAATCTCCTGTAAAGGAAAGTGAGAAAAACTACAGATGTTGAAAATATAAAATTAAAACAGAAAATGTTGGACCCACTCAGTGGGTTAGGTAACATCTGGTGAGAGCAAAACAGTTAATGTTTCAGAACCGTGACCTTTGTCGGAAGCTTCAGAGGCATTTGTTTGGAATATCTCAACATTAGAGCAAATGAAACACAGATGGTTCCTTCACAGATGCTGCCTGACCAGCTGAGTTCTTCCTACACTTCCTGTATTGATGTTAATTCTTCCATCAAACACCAACACTGGGTTGGGGGAGGAAAATTGACAGTAACCAATTAACCTCTTGACCTGCAATATAGTCTAAAGGACATGAATCTAAAGGAGGTTCAGGAGCACAAGCATTTGGGTATAGATGCTTCAGGAATTGGAACTGGTAGATCCAGTTTTACTGAAGGCTCAGAATAAACCTTGTCACAAAAACCTGCAGATGCTGAGAATCTGAAACAGAGACATTGAAACAATTCACACCAGAAAGACGATACCTTGAAATCTGCCACAGGAGATGCAAGATTGAGCAGTGAGGAGAGCAGTACTCAGAGATGCACTCCAAGGAAAGCTCTGTTCCTGCAGCTCCCACTAATGCAACAGGGTAACTGGACTTTGACCAACAGCCTTTGTGCTCAGGAAAGCTAAGAAATTTAATAAATGTGGGAAATTCCTGGGAATGGTGGGTTTACATCTGAAACCATCGACAGGACAGAACATCTCCATTCAGTCCCATCTACCTCTCGATCCCAGATGTGGCCTTGACAGCCTGTGCTTGAAGGAAGGAACTGTTCCCACACGATTTATTATTGACTTCAGAGACACCACTAAGGACTCTGAGCTTGTTGCAGGGAGATTCTATTCAGAATGGAGAACGTTGGTGCCTCCAAGTCTATCTGAGTGATTCAGTCATTCCCCTTCGATGGTCAATGTCCTGTCTCAGCCTCTGAACCTCTCCACAGCCACAGTGAGCCCCACATGTTGATGTCCTCTTTATTTTCTGTCTGGGGTTTGCTTTACCTTCCTCCTCTAACATTCCTTTGGAAAGATGGAAGGAAGGCTCATCCCACAAGGTAAACTGGAAACATTTGCAACACTGAGCACCTCAGGGCAAGTTCCAGAGGACGTATCAACCTCACCAGGACTCGGTGAGTGTGGCAAAAGTGACGGTAACCCAGAGGAACTCCTCACCTCACAGACACATTTCACTTTGAGGTCACCATCACAATGAGATGGACAAATGAAATGGGCAAGAGATCTCAGCTCCCTCCTACCCACTCCCTGTTCTCACCACTGACAGAACAGCACCTCTGACTCCTGGGCACTGTCATCAGATGAATGATGAGATAATTATCATAGATAATCTCTATGTGGAGTCTGCCTCAGAGGAAAGGACAACAGAAGTCCCCATGTGCTCTCCAGAAACATTCACAAGAGAGCCTTCAAGGGACCAGACATCAATATACAGCTGGGTGGCAAGTCATTGGAATGAAATTCGATTTAGAGCAGGTTTCACTGGGACGTTTACAAAGGAGCCGGGAAATAATGAAAATGAAATAGGAAATTGTGGGATCATCTGGGCTGCTCTTGTACAGACTCGATGGACTGAAAGGTCTTTCCCTGTACTCTGACACTCTGTATTCTCAATCTCTGTATATTATTTCACCCAGTAGTGAGTCTCCAATTCCATGTTTATCCCCTCTGTGAGGCTTCGGGTGGATGGTCATAAAATGACTGATGAGATGCACATCCTGACCAATGGCTCACATGGAAACGAGGCAGATGTCTGTATCCAAACGTGTGACGGGAGTGAGGGTCACCTCACCACCCCTCACTGCACTGTTGTGGCACCTGCCCAGCCTGCAGCTCCTGTCAATTGGAATGGAGAAGACCAGAGTTTGCCTAAGACAATCGTTACCCCACCAGAGAGAGCACAACTCTGCCCTCAAACCCATCCACACAACGGCCTGCAGGGCAGCAAGAAAATCGCTTTGTATTGTCTTTATCAAATATAGTCAGTCAATAGAGAAACAGGCCCTTCTCTGTGTCCATGCTAGCCAGTTAGTACAACCTGCATTGATCTCATTACACAGCAGTTTCAGCGGCAGGTTACTATCGATGCAATGCTCCTCAGACAGGATGAAGAGGTCAATACTCCCCAATGCCATTAGGCTTTACAATTCAACCACCAGGACTTAAGAACTTTTTTAAAAAACTATTATTAATGCTTTTTGAGAAAGTGATTTAGATGAATATCATATTATTACTGAGTTAAGTATTGTATGTAATTAGTTTTGATACAACAAGTGTATGGGACATTGGAAAAAATGTTGAATTTCCCCATGGGGATGAATAAAGTATCTATCTATCTATCTATCTATCTATCAGTCTGTCTGTAGCCGTCTATACCTTCCCATTCAGGTATTTGAACTGCTGATCTAAATACAGTACGTTTTAAGTGTGAGATTCTCTGCCTTCAGCAGTGTGTTCCAGATTCCAACCGCCCTCTGGGTCAAAAGGTTTTTCCTCAGATCCACTCTAAATCTTCTACTCCTTACCTTAAAGACAATCCGTCTCATTCAGGAGAGTGTTTTCAGGAAAGATTTATAATACCTCTTGCTGCCCTCAACGTAGTGCGTAACTCTATCAGCTGCCCTCTGAGCTTTGTGTTGTCCAAGGAAAGCAAAGACTCTGCGGTCCCTCCTCAAGTTCCAACAACCTGGAGACCCCACTCTGCTCTCTGCAGTCCGGTCACATCATCCCTGCAGTGTGGCAGCCAGGACGGTGCGCAATACTCCAGCTGCTCATGACAAACGGTTTATCAACTGTCCTGTAACCACTCTTCCCTGATAATCTCCGACATGGAGTGTGAAGGCAAGAACCCCCTTTGGCTTCTGTACTGTCACAGCCTTTAGAGATCCTTGAACTTGTACACCAAGGTCTTACTGTTTCTCAACAATGCCTTGCATGCTACATTCTTTGTGTACATTATCGACTTACTCGTAATCCCAAAATACATCACCTCGCTCTATCTGCAGCAAATTCCACCTGCCCTTCCTCTGCCCATCTCCCCAACTGTTCAATATTATCAATAATCCCAAAGACTAACCTGCTCTCCATCAGCTGGTCACAGACTTCCAATCAGAAACACAATCTCACAATGTCACACTTTCCCTTCTCTTAACAAAGTAATTTTGGAATCAATTTGCTCTGGATCCCACAGGCTATCATCTTTTCAGATCTTTCCCTCATGTGGCCTTGTCCAAGACTACAGCTATCACATCAGTACATTTGTTACCCCTTCAAAACATTCAATCAAATTGGTCAAGGGAGATCTCCTCTCCACCCGTTTCTCTGACAATCTGTAACTAATTACTGACTATGCAAATGTAAATGAAACCTATTCATTAGCACCCCTCTCCCACCATAGCGTACCAACTACTGAGATAAGACTGGTTTATCCCTGCTACCCTTCCTGAGCAAAGCTCTCACATTTGCTGTCCTTCTGTCCTCTGCCAATCTTGTACCTCTTTAACCAATCCTCCAGATCTCTTGACCTCTGGGCTCCCTTGCATTTACTGCCCTGACCTTTCACATTTCTGGAAACACCTCGTCCCTGAACAGCAACTATTCCAGTTTAACGTGATGCTCACATGTCAGATTTCAGACTGATCACCTGGAACCCATTGGAGTCTGATGAATATCCCATCCCAACAGCATGAGCACAGTGATACATCAGCTGAACCAAACGTTATCCATTCTGACGTGTTCTACAACTTACCACAGCACCATTCTTCTGATGAAATTACATGGTTAGTACTGCATAGTAAATCATGGAAACCTGACAGACACTGTATTGTTACAAATATTTCACTTACTGAAATCACAGCAAATTTGAAAATTTCTGGTTTCAGCTCGCTCTTTTATTGTTGCTATTTTGGTGTTTTTGACCAGGACAGCCCGCAGATAATGAACAACACAGTGCTAGACTGAACTGAACTGAATATGTCTGCATTCTTTCAATTTTGTGTTTATATTCTGTGTTCCTCGCTCGCTTTCCTGCCATTCACGCCATTTGTATCTTTTTACACGTGGGTGGGTTTGACGTTTTTCTTTGAAAGGGTTCCGTGGTTTTCTTTGTTTCATGGCTGTTTGTGGGAAGATGAATCTCTGGGGTTTATACTACATACATAGTTTGATAAGAAATGTCCTTTGAATCTTGGAAATCTTGAATTAAACTTTATAGTTGTCCTAAGATTGATTAATGAACGGCTTGTGCAAACTTTGAGCAATTTCTGGGGAAGACAACATCTTGTCCTGGGAGAGATATCCACATTCACCAGAGGTTGCAGTGACTTTTCAAACTTGAACAATGCCTTCACTGTTCCTCAAAGCTGCGCAGGTGCACAGCCACGCAGTAACTGAAATGCTCCCGTGCTCACAGCCTTTGTTGTCACGCAGCGAGAAAAAGATTACAAAATGTGAAATATTTTCTGTGTTAAACTGTATTTGATTATACCCTTCAATTCATAAAAAAATCAGAAGTGTGTGATTTTTCAACAAAGACATTTAAAGTGCTGTGCAGTTTTAAAGCCGTGTAAAAATTTCCCACTCAGAGCGACGGTTGGTCCGTGTAGCTGTAAAAAATAATTGGAGGGAACGTCGGTGTCTGCATATGAAAACAAGTAGTTACGAATGTTGTTTGTAGTTTGTCCCTTGATAGGAGTTACAAACCACACTGAATAAAAACTCTGCTTCGGACCATTTTGATGACCAGATGCCACTGTCCTGCCCAATGCAAATCGGGAGAGGTCTAACATTGTGATATTGGGCTGCCGGGGTGGGATTGGAAGCAGATACAACAGTGGCATTTCAGAGGCTGTTGGATAGACACGTCAATAGGTAGGAAATGGAGTGAGACTGATCACCGTGAGACCGATTCTACAGCCTGTGTCTTACTGTTCTCTGAACCAGATGCACCCCTCTGCTTCCTCAGCACAACACTCCAGTTCACCTCACAGGTCAGAGTCATAGAGCACTACAGCACAGAAACAGGCCCTTCAGCCCATCTATTCCATGCCTAACTGTTATTCTGCTTCATCCCATTGACCTACACCTGGACGGAGGCCCTGCATTCCCTCCCGTCCATTTACTATCCAAACTTTTCTTAAATGTTGCAATCAAACCTGCATCCACCACATCGGCTGGCAGCCTGTTCCACACTGTTAACCCATGACCTCTAGTTCTAGTCTCATACAGCCTCGGTGAAAGTACGTACTTGCATTTACCCTATCTATACCCCTCACAATCTTGTATACCTCTATCAAATCTCCCCTCACCTCCTACACTCCAGGAATAAGGGGCTAAACTACTAACCTTCCCTCTAACTCAGATCCTCAATTCCCACTAACAGTCCTTTAATTGTCTTAAACATTACTTCCGGATGTCTCCTCCACCTTCTGTTCTCAACAGAGTAAATTAGGAATGGACTATATAAACTGTCCAGGCACTCGATCCCTAATCATTCTGATGAATTCATGCCCTATCCAAAGCTGCTGTTTCATCTCTCCCCTTGTCCACTGCTGAACACTTCAAGCTGGAGAGTGACCATCTTTGCACATCCGGAGCAGGAGTTTGTTCATTCTGTGTTCTAGTCTGGTCGTCTGGAGATGAAAGTTGCTGATACTGGAAATCCAAACTAAAAACAGACAATACTGGAAATATTCCACAGGTCAGGCAGCTGATATAGAAAGAGAATCAATTCTGATGAAGAGTCCCAGACCTGAGACTTCCAAAGGGGGTGCAGTGGTAGTCCGGTGGACTGATCTCTAACTTTCTTGGACCGTACGGCAACTCACAGAGACTTTACATGCTGCCCCAGTCTCCCCTACCCCTATCACCACTCTGCAGTCCCGTGTCTCTCAATCTCCACTGTCAGCTCTTGGGTCCTTGGATTCTCCATCTCCCTTTGATCCCACTTCCCTGTACACACCAATCCTCCTTTTTCCTCAGACGCTACTGTTATGAACCAGCAACAATGAATATAAAATTGAGTCAGGTTTTATAAACAACCAACGATATTTATTAACCTCAACTCGAAAACATAGAAAAGTAAACAAACAGCTTAACCTGAAGTTAACCGTTATGCGGCTACATTGAACAAACAGTCGAACTTAGAAACAGGTTTTAACGAGTTCTCATTCAAGCACAGTCTTAAAGTAGTAAGTTGAAAAGTCCAAGTGATTTACAATGTAAGCGAGAAGAGAGAAAGACTTTCTTAAGCGACCGTTTAACTGATTTCTTTGAAGAAATGACGAATCTGCCGATGCAGAGTGCAGCCGAGAATTACCTTCTCTGAGGTGATTATGAAGAAGTAAAGTTTCTTAAAATAACTGACCTTCCGACGGAGTGATCATCGCACAAACCTCCCAACCTTTCAGGGGTTAATTCAATTTAATGCGTGCCACTATTTCTGAACAAATCCAAAATGTCAGTTACCTCAAAGATGAACCAGACGTCATTGGCATTGCCCAAATCCTTTGGGTTCATGTGATGTTGGTAATGTCTTCACTTCCTCTCTCTCTCGACAGTAAAACAACTGCGCAATCAAAAACCGAATGCCATTCTCTATAACCAACCAGCAGCAAACTCTATGCAGCAAAATAAAAAAATTAACTGCGTCACAATGGCGGCTTTGAGTAAGTACCATGCCATCACGTGACATACCATCACCCTACGGTCATGAGACAATGACATCATTCCAGTCACAAGACCATTACATCATCCCACTGTCCCAGATCAAACTGTGGGCATGTAACACCTCCCTCCAAAAAGAGAAAATTTTGGTCTATCATGAGCAAAATTTTAACTACTATTTACAAAAAATATAGAAATTGTATGAAATCTACAAGATACATAATATACATAGAAATATTCATACATCATCTTACAAACTAATATACAGCAGGACTGTATACAAATATTAAAATAACACTAAAAAACATCGTAAATCCAACATCTGCATTGCAGATTTTGTCTGTACTGATGTTAATCAATCATATTACAAAGTCAATCTCCATTGTTGAATTGGAGTTTCATTAACCATTTTCCCAAACCAGACTCTGATTTACATTATAACCAAGGTAGGTCACAGTCGCATGACCACATTCCCCTTTAGCTAAGTCAATAGTTAGGTTAGCTTTTGAAAGCCTTTCAAATAGTTTCTCCACTGCAGTGACATGTGCTTCCCAAGTGTCATTCCCTGTAACTAAATCATCAGTATAGGCATCCGTATGGTTCAACCCATGAATCACAGAATTAATCATTCTCTGGAAACTTCTGGGTGCATCCTTCATTCCAAATGGTAGAACATTATATTCATATAACTCAGATGGCGTTACAAATGCAGAAATCTCTCTACCTCTATCCGTCAGTGGAACACACCAATACCCTTTTAACAAATCAATTTTGGTGAGAAACTTTGCTTTTCCAACTTTGTCCACACAATCATCTACCCTAGGGGTTGGATATGCACATTTTGTTACAGCATTCACCTTCCTGTCATCAGCACAAAACCGAATACTACCATCTAGTTTAGGCACTATGTTACAAGGTGAACTTCAATTCAATGTAGAAGTTCTAATAATAATATTTTCTAACATATACCTGATTCCTTGTTTGGCAAGTGCACATTTTTCCATGTTCATCTGATATGGATGTTGCTTTTTATGGGTTTGGCATTCCCAACATCTACATCATGTGAAGCTACTGTAGTTCATTTAGGAACGTCTGGAAATAAATACCTATACTTCTAAATTAACTGCTTCATTTGCTGCCTCGGCTCTGGCTGTAAATGAGCCAATTTCCCATCAATATTTTCCGGAATTGTTGCGTTTGGTAGTCTGGCAGAAATAATGTTTGGTTTAAAATCAGCCTCAGATGGATCATCCACCAAGTTCCCGGACGGATTAGACTCATTATTATTGACCTCAATAGTCATAGTAGCAGACTCTTTCCCATAATATGGTTTTATCATAAAGCTGCATTGGCCTTCTTCAATCTGGTATTTTTACCACATTGTCCACATCATTAACTTTAGATAAAATCTCATAAAGATCATGAAATTTAGCTTGTAAAGGGGTTATTTGCACTGGGAAAAGAGCCAACATTTTATTGCCAGGCTTAAATGACCTCATTCTAGCTTCCTTGTCATACCAAGTTTCCATTCTTTCCTGAGCAGACTTTAAATTTTCCCTGGCTAAGCTGCAAATATTTACCAATCTCTCCTTAAATTTTAAAACATAATAGAAACATAGAAAATAGGTGCAGGAGTAGGCCATTCAGCCCTTCAAGCCTGCACTGCCATTCCAGCAAATTAGTATGTACTTCCTTGTTAACCCACTGTTCCTTTAACAATGCCAGAGGTCCTCAAACTCTGTGTCCAAACACAAGTTCAAAACGACTAAAGCCTAGGGAGTCCAGCACTGACTTCCTTACTGCAAACAAATGAATGCTTTCATCCCAATCCTTCTCATTTTCAACACAAAATGTCCTCATCATTGTTTTAAGGGTATAATGGAATCTTTCTAAGGCCCCTTGTGACTCTGGATGGTAGGCAGATGACGTAGTCTATTTAGCTCCTATTTTATAAACTTCCTGTTGGAAAAACCCAGACATAACAGTTTTGGTCTCCAGGCTTAAGGAAGGACATCCTGGCTGTAGAGGAAGTGCAGTGTAAATTCACAAGGTTAATTCCTGGGATGTCAGGACTGTCTTACGCAGAGAGGTTAGAGAGACTGGGCTTGTACACGCTGGAATTAAGGAGATTGAGAGGGGTTCTGATTGCAACATATAAGATTATTAAGGGATTGGACAAGATAGAGGCAGGAAATATGTTCCAGATGCTGGGAGAGTCCAGTACCAGAGGGCATGGTTTGAGAATAAGGGGTAGGTCATTTAGGACAGAGTTAAGGAAAAACTTCTTCTCCCAGAGAGTTGTGGGGGTCTGGAATGCACTGCCTCGGAAGGCAGTGAAGGCCAATTCTCTGAATGCTTTCAAGAAGGAGCTAGATAGGTATCTTATAGATGGGGGAATCAAGGGATATGGGGACAAGGCAGGAACCGGGTATTGATAGTAGATGATCAGCCATGATCTCAAAATGGCGGTGCAGGCTCGAAGGGCCGAATGGTCTACTTCTGCACCTATTGTCTATAAAATTACTTCCCTGATCAGAATGGATTTCTTTAGGCAACCCAAATAAAGTAAAGAATTTCAAAAGAGCCTTTGTCACAGTTTTAGCTTTTATATTCCTGAGAGGTATTTCCTCTGGAAACCTAGATGCGGTGCACATGATGGTCAGCAAATATTCATGGCCAGCTTTAGTTTTTGGCAATGGGCCTATACAATCTACAATTACTTTGGAAAACGGTTCACTAAATGCAGGAAGAGGTTGCAGTGGGGCCACTGGGGTAACTTGATTAGGTTTACCCACAGCTTGACAAATATGACAAGTTGGACAAAATTTCACCACATCTTTTTAATTATAACGAAGAGAAATAGGGAAATACTGAATAACAAGTAGCACTGGAAGCTGGGAGGGGTGAGTACCTGCAGGTAACGGGCCCACCAATAACCTCACTGCCGATCTGTTCAGAGGTCAGACTACAGCTTGGTTTGCTCCTACTCTGTAAGAACACGAGCAGGCAGTCAGTGACTGTGTACTCACTTTACCCCAGACCAACACCTTTATCACCATTCACTTAAGGCTATTTAAATGTTAAGCACTTTGTTAAAGCTGGCAAACAGCAGTGTGAGCCAGAGAATACTGAGCAGAGTTTGGACACAGAAAGCTGCTGGCACACCCAGAGCACATGTCCACACAGATAAAGAAGAGCCATGTTTGAGTGGCCTTTAAGCTGCGGTCAGATCATACCACAATACTTTCAAACATTCAATTTTCCTGATTCATTCCCATGTTTCCTTGCTAGCTATGCAGATGACAGCAGCAGAAAAGTGGTGCATTCGGACACTGCCGATTGTGGGCAGTATGTTAAACAGGAAATGGCAGGACTGATCAAAATGCCCAAGTGACTGATCAACTCATCTCCAATTACACTCCTGTCTTTAACCTGATCCTGAGCACACACAGTCAAGATTGGTGTGGAGTCCCCAACCACACCCTCCTCCTCACACTATTGAGGGCAGTAAATGAAATCCCTGAACACTACATTCTTTTATAGTTGCCTGACACTGAGATCCCAGAGAAAAGTATTGGCACCACTCACTCAAGTTGTGTGTGCCACTGTGAGAACCTTGGCAGACTGTAGCATGGTACCCTGTTCCCACCACAACTACCAACACAAGCTGTCAGAGTGACAGTTGTCAACTCCACCAAAACAGCAAACTTAACATTCAGTAAATAATCGGCTAAATTTTTTAATTTCCAATCATAAATATAGAGAGGTGGATGTTACTTTAGCAAAGTCAAGGTGAGATCACCAAACTGTTATCTGAGTAGGCTACGGTCAATTATGGAAAACCCTGAACATCCTCTACATAGCACCATCCAGAGACAGAGAAGCAGTTTCAGCGACAGGTTACTATCGATGCAATGCTCCTCAGACAGGATGAAGAGGTCAATACTCCCCAATGCCATTAGGCTTTACAATTCAACTGCCAGGACTTAAGAACTTTTTTTTTAAGCTATTATTAATGCTTTTTGAGTTAGTGATTTAGATGCATATCATATTATTACTGAGTTAAGTATTGTATGTAATTAGTTTTTGCTACAACAAGTGTATGGGACATTGGAAAAAAGGTTGAATTTCCCCATGGGGATGAATAAAGTATCTATCTATCTATCTATCTAACGCCTGCAATGCCCAAAACTCATTGCGGCTTTATAACGCATGGTATCCCCACTATATATGTCCGGATGGTCCTTTTGTGAAATATTCTAACTGCTATGCTAAAGATCTGGCTGGTCAGCTCAGCTCCAGGAAACTTGGAGAAATGTTAGATGCCAAAGTCCATTAAACCCTCTCAACCAACATTCTACTCTCCCTGTTCAGTGGTTATTGCCATATGGCATGGCTCTTCTACTTTAGAGTTACTGATATTCTGGACACAATAGCAATCTATATAGTCTAGCAACATCGGTCAGTCACAATGCTCCACCATTTCTGTAGCAAATGGGGAAGACAAAGGATTCAGAACTTTTCCAAGGCTGCAGAAGGCTTTGGGTTCAGTTGCAAATACAAAGCACACTGTCAAATGGGGATCAGAATTTAGCAATAGACCACACCAACAAATCTTCCAAGTGTTTGCATATTGCATCCTGAAAACTCTTTTGGCACAATGATTCCCGAGTTAGTTCTCGATGGCAAAATCTGGAAATTCTTTGCAAATCTCATTGATGATCAGTTTGTCCATCTGGCATGCCTGGTCATTTTCCTCCTCAGCCAAAATTCGCTGGAAGGTGCCCTGCAGATCGGAGAGGCGATGTCGGTTGCACGTGTAATCAGTTGTACGGATGATGGCGTGCATCAGTGAGAGGTACTCCATTCTGATCTTTTCTCCCAGTGAGAGGTCAGAAGTCTGCCGCACGATTATGTCGATCATCACCATCATGTCAGTTCAGTAGAAAATTCTCGCTGTATCTTTGTCTGCAAACGCATCCTGCAGAAATTTGAGAACTGAGTGTGGTGGCTGGGGCTGGTGCTTGAAGATACTAACTGGATCATCTGCTCGGTTTAACAGAAGCAATAACTTTTCAGTGAACACCTTCACATTTTCCCGTTTAGCTAGCATTTTCATGATGATATTGTTCGATGGCACAAGCATGTGGAGATTGAAAGAAAGCAGTACATTCGTGAAAAAGTCTGGAAGCTGTTCAGTGGAATCAGAGAGTAGTCCGTCCTCAATCACATCCAGGAGAAACTGAATGAAGTCTGAATTCAGATGTTCATAATGATGATATGGTAATGGCTCCCCCATGGAAAACACCATGGTCAGCAGCAATGCAGAGTAACACGGCTTCTGGTGTTCTTTGGTGTCAGATTGCATATCCCGTGCAAGTTCCATTGGTAGCACAGAGTTTGACAATGTGGAGATGATGGCTGCATCCAGATTGCCCATGGCTCCAAAGCATTTCAGTAAGAACAACCTCAATGCCACCCTGTGTTCCATCTGATGATAAGCAATGAGTGAGAGAACTGGTTCAAAGTGATTCTTCTTTATCATTCTTTTACAGACTTCTGGATCTGCATCAGTCAGAATACCCGGCAGCTCCTCCAAGTAACAGGAGATGATGCTCTCATCCTCATGCAATGCCCAGCTCCTTTGCTGGGTATCGTTCTTGTGCCTTGCCAGATCAGCAAAGATTACTTCAAGCCGCTGTTCATCTAGACAAACTTGACCCCTGGGTAATGTTGAACTAAGGTCCTTGCTCTCCACCAGCGACAGCAAGATCTGCTCCATAACATCCATCACTGCAGGGACTGAACTCTGAATGTGTCCAACCATCACACCAATTGCCACGCGTGACATCTCATAGCTGAGATTTGTGTTCTTACGAACCAGTTCAATCAGCTCGGCTCCAATAGTTTTGGGAACAGAGACAACAGGCTGGCCTGCCTCCGCTTCAGGTGATGACATTGCTGGAGTCTCTTTGCCCTGACTTGCACAGTGCACATTTTCAGCATTCAAGTCGATAAGAGTGGATGCTTGCACTGGGCCACTGGGATTGTAGGCATTGATCAAATGTCCTGGTGTAGCGTCTCCACGGGGAGGGATGCTGGTTGGATATTTAGGAGCAGAAAAAGTGCTTGGAGTTGGGAGGGGTGGAGGGGTTGTCGAAGGACTGGAAGTGACTGTGGACTGCTGCAGTTCAGGTGAGTTGGAGGAGCCAGTATACAGGGTATCAAGAGAAGCTGTACTCACAGACGAAATAGTTGACACATTCTGTGGGGAGTCTTCTACAGTCTCTTGCTTATGTGATGAGGAAGGGTACAAATCCCCAAGTTTGTCATGCTGTTGTGGAGCCACTGGAGCTGCACATCGGTGCTGAGCTGTGGTCTGGTAAACAGTGCCTTCTGGAGACTGTGACTCTGACAGAAAAGGGCAATGATCAGGCAGGATCTTGGCCTGTCTACCTGGCTGGTGATCTGTTTCTCCCTGCTTCTCAGTCATATTAGGCTTGGAGTTTACCTTCTGCTGGCTCATAATCTGGTCTTTTCGAGCAACAGTAAATTTTCGATGATGGATTAATTTCTGTAGAACTTCACGTTGTTCCAGGTTGTATTTGCCACCAGCTTTCATTGCTGCATTATGAATTGCCTCGATTGCTCGGTCAATCGACTGTAGGACCAGATCATGCTGATCTGACTCGTCCTTGTGGATGTACGATGCGGGAATATAGCCCACCTCCCCGGTGCTGCTCTTGGACGCCAGCCACCAGTGCTGGTTGCTCCGCTCCAGGATAACGAAGCTCTCGCCGGCCGTGGAGAGCAGCGAATGCAGCTCGGCCGAGTGGAAGGTGTAGAGAGCCCGGTACATGGCGGCAATGGCCTCGGTCTCTTCGTCCGTCGGGCTCGCGCTGGCTTGCTTCCGTTCTCCCTCCCTGGGGCTCGGGGGCTCGTGCTGTGCTCGGCTCGCGCTTCTTCTCCCTCCCCTTGGGCTCGGCAAACAGTCTCCCCGTCTTTTCTTAACACAGGCTAGTAAAAATGTTTAGAAATCTTGTTCACAGTTCTCTTCACACCTAGATGGCCACCCAAGGGCATACTATGAGCCAAAGTCAAAATCTCATTTCTATAAACTTTAGGAACTACTAGCTGGTGATCAGCTGCCCAATCCTCACTGGCAGGAATCATAGGTGGTTTCCACTTCCTCATTAACACTCCACTCTTGAAATAAAACCCTACTGGCACCTTCTCAATTTCTCTATCTGAGAGAGCTTGTTCTTTTAATTTGACAATCTCAGGGTCTCTACTCTACTCTGCCATAATATCCTTCCAAGACAGAGACTAATCATTATGGTCAGACTTACTACTAGAATCTTGATCAAACAAGGAAGGTAAGAAAGTTTCTGACAAATCATCAAAATTTGAATCCCGAGTTGAACGGTTATAGGTAGCAGACCCATCCTGCACAGACCCATCTGCATCAGCAATCCTTTTGGCCATAGCTCAGGTTACAACACAGGAGGATTCCATGTTAGAATTCATCTTTGGATCATCAGGGATTGGCTTAATTGTCAAATGCACTTCAGGAAAAACTTGTCCATCTGCTAGGTCATTTCCTAACGATAAAAAAAATCACTAATGGGTAAACTGGGCTGTAGCCCTACTTTAACAGGTCCTGAAACGAACCTTGACCTTAGAACTACTCTATGCAGATGTACAGGCATAAGGACACTCCCAACACCTCGCATATAATTTATCTCACCAGTGACAGACTTATTACTGAACTCTAAAACACTGTCTAATATAAGTGACTCAGAAGCCCCTGTATCCCTAAGAATTTTTATTGGCATCTGAGTGGACCCCTCTTTCAAGGATACAAATCCTTTGGTTATAAAACGATCATATCCCCTCTTAACTTGGTCAGACCCTGACAAAGCTTCTTTTGAATTTCTCGAACCCTGCAGATTTACAGGTGTTTCAGTATGTTGCACACAAGCATCTGGGACTGCCTCCTTCTCCTTCTTCTTCAATCGGAAACAGTCAGCTATTATGTGACCAGGTTTCTTACAATAATTCCAAATAGGACCAAACTGTCTTTCCTTCACTTGTTTCCCTTCATCCTTACCTTTCTCACTAACTTCTGATTTAATTTCTGGTTTACCTTGACTATCCGAGCTACTTTTTCTAAAAGTTTTACCCAGAGGAAACTTACTCTTATGGATTAAAGCATACTCATCAGCTAATTTAGCAGTTTCCTGCAATGTAGCGTTGTCCCTCTCATTTAAGTATAGTCTTATGTCAACAGGTATGCACCTTTTAAATTAGAACATAGAATAGTACAGCACATTACAGGCCCTTCGGCCCACAATGTTGTGCCGACCCTCAAACCGCGCCTCCCATATCACCCCCCACCTTAAATTCCTCCATATACCTGTCTAGTAGTCTCTTAAACTTCTCTAGTGTATCTGCCTCCACCACTGACTCAGGCAGTGCATTCCACGCATGAACCACTCTCTGAGTGAAAAACCTTCCTCTAATATCCCCCTTGAACTTCCCTCCCCTTACCTTAAAGCCATGTCCTCTTGTACTGAGCAGTGGTGCCCTGGGGAAGAGGCACTGGCTGTACACTCTGTCTATTCCTCTTAATATCTTGTACACCTCTATCAGGTCTCCTCTCATCCTCCTTCTCTCCAAAGAGTAAAGCCCTAGCTCCCTTAATCTCTGATCATAATCCATGTTCTCTAAACCAGGCAGCATCCTGGTAAATCTCCTCTGTACCCTTTCCAATGCTTCCACATCCTTCCTATACTGAGGCAACCAGAACTGGACACAGTACTCCAAGTGTGGCCTAACCAGTGTTTTATAGAGCTGCATCATTACATCCAATCTCTTAAACTCTATCCCTCGACTTATGAAAGCTAACACCCCATAAGCTTTCTTAACTACCCTACCTACCTGTGAGGCAACTTTCAGGGATCTGTGGACATGTAGCCCCAAATCCCTCTGCTCCTCCACACTCCCAAGTATCCTGCCATTTACTTTGTACTCTGCCTTGGAGTTTGTCCTTCCAAAGTGTACCACCTCACACTTCTCCGGGTTGAACTCCATCTGCCACTTCTCAGCCCATTTCTGCATCCTATCAATATCTCTCTGCAATCTTTGACAATCCTCTACACTATCTACAACACCACCAACCTTTGTGTCGTCTGCAAACTTGCCAACCCACCCTTCTACCCCCACATCCAGGTCGTTAATAAAAATCACAAAAAGTAGAGGTCCCAGAATAGATCCTTGTGGGACACCACTGGTCACAACCCTCCAATCTGAATGTACTCCCTCCACCACGACCCTCTGCCTCCTGCAGGCAAGCCAATTCTGAATCCACCCGGCCAAACTTCCCTGGATCCCATGCCTTCTGACTTTCTGAAAAAGCCTACCATGTGGAACCTTGTCAAATGCCTTACTAAAATCCATGTAGATCACATCCACTACACTACCCTCATCTATATGCCTGGTCACCTCCTCAAAGAACTCTATCAGGCTTGTTAGGCACGATCTGCCCTTCACAAAGCCATGCTGACTGTCCCTGATCAGACCATGATTCTCTAAATGCCCATAGATCCTATCTCTAAGAATCTTTTCCAACAGCTTTCCCACCACAGTCATAAGGCTCACTGATCTATAATTACCTGGACTATCCCTACTACCTTTTTTGAACAAGGGGACAACATTCGCCTCCCTCCAATCCTCCGGGACAATTCCCATGGACAACGAGGACATAAAGATCCTAGCCAGAGATCCTAGCAATCTCTTCCCTCGCCTCGTGGAGTAGCCTAGGGAATATTCCGTCAGGCCCCAGTGACTTATCCGTCCTAATGTATTTTAACAACTCCAATACCTCCTCTCCCTTGATATCAACATGCTCCAGAACATCAACCTCACTCATATTGTCCTCACCGTCATCAAGTTCCCTCTCAGTGGTGAATATTGAAGAGAAGTATTCATTGAGGACCTCGCTCACTTCCACAGCCTCCAGGCACATCTTCCCACCTTTATCTCTAATCGGTCCTACCTTCACTCCTGTCATTCTTTTGTTCTTCACATAATTGAAGAATGCCTTGGGGTTTTCCTTTACCCTACTCGCCAAGGCCTTCTCATGCCCCCTTCTTGCTCTTCTCAGCCCCTTCTTAAGCTCCTTTCTTGCTACCCTATATTCCTCAATAGACCCATCTGATCCTTGCTTCCTAAACCTCATGTACGCTGCCTTCTTCCACCTGACTAGATTTTCCACTTCACTTGTCACCCATGGTTCCTTCACCCTACCATTCTTTATCTTCCTCACCGGGACAAATTTATCCCTAACATCCTGCAAGAGATCCTTAAACATCAACCACATGTCCATATTACATTTCCCTGCAAAAACATCATCGCAATTCACACTCGCAAGGTCTAGCCTTATAGTAGCCTCATAATTTGCCCTTCCCCAATAAAAAAATTTCCTGTCTTCTCTGATTCTATCCTTTTCCATGATAATGCTAAAGGTCAGGGAGCAGTGGTCACTGTCCCCCAGATGCTCACCCACTGACAGATCTGTGACCTGATCCAGTTCGTTACCTAATACTAGATCTAGTATGGCATTCCCCCTAGTCGGCCTGTCAACATACTGTGACAGGAATCCATCCTGGACACACTTAACAAAATCTGTCCCATCTAAACCCTTGGAACTAATCAAGTGCCAATCAATATTAGGGAAGTTAAAGTCACCCATGATAACAACCCTGTTATTTTTGCACCTTTCCAAAATCTGCCTCCCAATCTGCTCCTCGGTATCTCTGCTGCTACCAGGGGGCCTATAGAATACCCCCAGTAGAGTAACTGCTCCCTTCCTGTTCCTGGCTTCCACCCATACTGACTCAAAAGAGGATCCTGCTACATTACCCACCCTTTCTGCAGCTGTAATAGTATCCCTGACCAGTAATGCCACCCCTCCTCCCCTCCCCCCCATCCCTTTTAAAGCACTGAAATCCAGGAATATTGAGAATCCATTCCTGCCCTGGTGCCAGCCAAGTCTCCGTAATGGCCACTACATCATAATTCCATGTATGTATCCAAGCTCTCAGTTCATCACCTTTGTTCCCGATGCTTCTTGCATTGAAGTACACACACTTTAGCCCTTCTTAATGTGATTTTAGCTTAATGTGAAAAAGACGAAGGAGCTGGTGGTGTACCTGAGGAGGGCTAAGGCACTGGTGACCCCTGTTTCCATCCAAGGGGTCAGTGTGGACATGGTGGAGGATTACAAATACCTGGGGATATGAATGGACAATAAACTGGACTGGTCAAAGAACACTGAGGCTGTCTACAAGAAGGGTCAGAGCCGTCTCTATTTCCTGAGGAGACTGAGGTCTTTTAACATCTGCCGGACGATGCTGAGGATGTTCTATGAGTCTATGGTGGCCAGTGCTATCATGTTTGCTGTTGTGTGCTGGGGCAGCAGGCTGAGGGTAGCAGACACCAACAGAATCAACAAACTCATTCATAAGGCCAGTGATGATGTGGGGATGGAACTGGACTCTCTGACGGTGGTGTCTGAAAAGAGGATGCTGTCCAAGTTGCATGTCATCTTGGACAATGTCTCCCATCCACTCCATAATGTACTGGTTAGGCACAGGAGTACGTTCAGCCAGAGACTCATTCCACCGAGATGCAACATTGAGCGTCATAGGAAGTCATTCCTACCTGTGGCCATCAAACTTTACGACTCCTCCCTTGGAGTGTCAGATACCCTGAGCCAATAGGCTGGTCCTGGACTAATTTCCACTTGGCATGATTAACTTATTATTATTTAATTATTTATGGGTTTATATTGCTATATTTCTTCACTATTCTTGGTGGTGTGGCTGTAACGAAACCCAATTTCCCTCGGGATCAATAAAGTATGTCTGTCTGTCTGTTTGTCTGTTCTACGTTACTACCTTTATACCTTTATTCTGCTTCTCTTTCCTCAAACCCTCTCTATATGTTAGCTCTGGCTTTACTCCATGCACTTCTTTCACTGCTCTATCGCTCCGGGTCCCATCCCCCTTGCAAATTAGTTTAAACCCTCCCGAACCATGATAGCAAACCTACCAGCAAGGATATTGCTCCATTAAGATTCCTCCATTAAAATCAACTCTTTCAAAGTCTTCCAATCCCCATTCACATTTTTAGAGGTAATCCATCACTCAAAACATACAGATTTGTCTTCGGCAAATTCCACATACACTTGGTTCACGGATTTCTTCAAATTTCTGAATCTTTCTCTATAAGCATCTGGAAGCAGTTCATAAGCTTTTAGTATATGCTGCTCAAGTCAAGTCACATCAAGACACTTTTATTGTCATTTCGACCATAACTGCTGGTACAGTGCATAGTAAAGATGAGACAGCATTTTTCAGGACCATGGTGTTACATGACACAGTACAAAAACTAGACTGAACTCCGTAAAAAAAACACACAACAACTACACAATATCATAATCAAGTGCTTGTTCAGCATTTAAAGCTGTATAAACTTGTGCTTTACCTTTAATTACACTTTGTAACAGCAATGGCCATTTCACTTTCAGCCACTCTGAAATCAGAGCAACTGTCTCAAAATGCTGGAAATATTTATCTACTTCTACCTCGTTAAATGAAGGAGCCAATTTAACTTCCTGACTAGCAACAAACAGTTTCTTAGAACCAGACACCTGCTTCTCGGACCTTAACCTTGCTATCGCTAGCTCAAATTCCCTCTGTTTCTCTTCAGCTTCTAACCGACTTCGTTCCAAATCAGCTTCTAGTTGTTCTTGTTTTAATTCAGCTTTCACTCTAAGCTTTTCTAATGCTACCTGTCCCAGATGTAACTGGATCGCCAATTTACTTACAGAAAATCTATCTAGCTCCGTTTCATCAAAATCTCCCAAATTTATATAGTGTTCTGTGATTTTCCTCTGAATTACCGGCTTCATTGTAACCGTCAATATTCCTTTAAGGTCCAACCTTCTAGCAATCTCTAATACCTCACCCTTTTCTGCCTTCACTAAAGCCACCAGGGTTGGCGATGCCAGGAAGTTGTCAATATCCATTGCAGCCACCCACAAACCAATCAAACAAAAAGGAATTGAGTATCTCCCTTTTCCAAATGAAATCGATAATTGAACAATCAAATAAGCTTCAAATTGGAACAGACCCTGACGTGCCCCCAATTTTATGTTATAAACCAGAAGCAATGAATATAAAATAGAGTTAAGTTTTATAAACAACTAACGATATTTATTAACCTCTACTCGAAAACATAGAAAAGTAAACAAGCTTAACAGGAAGTTAACTGTTATGCGGCTATATCGAACAAATAGTCATACTCAGAAACAGGTTTTAGCGAGTTCTCATTCAAGCACAGTCTTAAAGTAGTAAGTTGAAAAGTCCAAACGATTTACAATGTAAGCGAGAAGAGAGGAAGATTTCCTTAAGCACCCCTTTAAGCGATTTCTTTGAAGAAATGATGAATCTGCCGATGCAGAGTGCAGCCGAGAATTACCTTCTCTGAGGTGATCATGAAGAAGTAAAGTTTCTTAAAATAACTGACCTTCCGACGGAGTGATCATCGCACAAACCTCCCAACCTTTCAGGGGTTAATTCAAACGTGCGTGCTACTATTTCTGAACAAATCCAAAATGTCAGTAACCTCAAAGATGAACCGGAAGTTTAAGGGTAACATGAGGGGGAATTTCTTTACTCAGAGAGTGGTAGCTGTGTGGAATGAGTTTCCAGTGGAAGTGGTAGAGGCAGGTTCGGTATTGTCATTTAAAGTAATATTAGATAGGTATATGGACAGGAAAAGAATGGAGAGCTATGGGCTGAGTATGGTTCAATGGAATTAGGTGAGAGTAAGCGTTTGGCACGGACTAGAAGGGCCGAGATGGCCTGTTTCCGTGCTGTGATTGCTATATGGCTATATGATAGAGGTATACAACATTATGAGGGGTATCGATAAGGAGAATGCAAGCAGGCTTTTTCCACTGAAGTTGGGTGGGACTACAACCAGAGGTCATGGGGGTGAAAGGTGAAACGTTTAAGGGGAACTTGAGGTGAAACTCTTTTATCAGGTTTGATTCTCACAAACCTGAGTGAAGATGTTTCCCCTCATGTTCCCCTTAAGCGTTTGGCCTTTCACCCTTAACACACTCTCACGGGCAACGCAGTAGAGGGAGACAGGGTAGGAAGGCTTTGGCTCAATGGAGTTTAAGCGATAACGGGTCGAGGTGAGGTACATTACTTGTGCAGAATACAAACAGAAATTATGAGTGTGGGGCCTGTGTTCTGTGCTCGGTGTCATATGTGGGAAGTCTGGAAGACTCCCAGCCTCCCAGATGGCTACATCTGCACCAGATGCGTCGAGCTGCAGCTCCTAAAGGACATTGTTAGGGAACTGGAGATGCAGCTCGATGACCTTCGTCTGGTCAGGCAGAGTGAGGAGGTGATAAATAAGAGCTTTAGGCAGGTAGACACACTGGGGCCTCGGGAGATAGGTAAGTGGGCAACATTCAGGAGAGCAAAGGGCAAGAGTCAGATACTAGAGAGTACCCTTGTGGCTGGCCCCCTTAACAATAAGTACTCCTGTTTGAGCACTGTTGGGGGGACAGCCTACCTGGGGGAAACAACAGTGGCCGTGCCTCCAGCATAAAGTCTGGTCCTGTGGCTCAGAAGGGTAGGGAAAGGAAGAGGATGGTGGCAATAATAGGGGACTATAGTTAGGGGGTTAGACAGACGATGCTGTGGACGCTGGAAAGAAACACAGATAGTAGTTTGCCTCCCAGGTGCCAGGGTCTGGGATGTTTCTGATCACGCCCACGATATCCTGAAGTTGGAAGGTGAACTGCCAGAGGTCGTGGTACATATTGGTACCAACAATATAGGTGGAAAAAGGGAAGAGGTCCTGAAAACAGACTACAGGGAGGTAGGAAGGAGGTTGAGAAGCAGGACCTCAAAGGTAGTAATCTCGGGATTTCTGCCTGTCCAACGTGACAGTGAGAATCGGAATAGAATGAGATGGAGGAAATGCATGACTGAGGGATTGGAGCAGGGGGCAGGGATTCAGATTTCTGGATCAAAGGGACCACTTTTGGGGCAGGGGTGACCTGTACAAAAAGGACCTGCACTTGAATCCTGGGGGACCAATATCCTGGCGGGGAGGTTTGCAAAGGCTATTGGGGAGAGCATAAACTAGGATTGTTGTGGGGTGGGAACCGAAGTGAAGTGACAGAGGAAGGGGCGGTAGGCTCACAAATAGAGAAAGCTTGGAGAGTGGTTCCGGTGATGTCATCGTCGGAAATGGCAACTTATGTCAATAGCTCCTCCGGAAAAACGCATATTTTGCCCTGTTAACCCATCGAATATAGGATTTTTTTTGTAAGTATTTGAACTGATAAGAGGGGCAAGAATGGGGAAAAAGAATGGAAATAAGAAAAGCGACACTGCGGAGCCTGCAGACGAGAGGAGTGCAGCGAGCGGCTCTCCTACCCGACCGTGTTCTAGCAAGGCTGATGCTGGGCCTCGTTCAGTCGAAACGGCAAATATGATCGAAATTTTGAAAGAGATAAGGGAGTTCCAGAAAGATATAAAACAGCAGCTACATGATATTAAGTCAGAGCTCGCCAACGTCAATCAAAAAATAGCGGTGGCAGAGACTCAAATTCAGAAGGTGGAAGATCAAGTTAAAAACGTGGAACGGATACTAAGTTAGACAATAAAAAGATTAAATCAACAAGAAGGTAAACTGCTTGACCTGGAGGGAAGATCACGGCGGAAAGATATCAGAATATACAACGTTCCCGAAGGAGCGGAGGGCTTGTCTATGACGGAGTTTGTTGGAAAGTTGCTGCGGGACGCGCTGGAGCTTCCCTCGACTATGGAGCTGGAAATTGAGAGAGCGCATCGTGCGATCGTCCTGAAGCCGACCCGAGATAGAGCAGTTGAGCCACGCTCAATAATAATTAAATTCCTTCGGTACAGTACCAAGGCGGAGATTCTACGAAGGGCCTGCGGTAAGAAGAGGGTGTTTTTAGATGGTAAATTAACATATTTTGATCAAGATTACCCTCCGCGGTCCTGCAGAAACATAAAGAATACTCTGAAATAAAGCGAATACTAAAGCAAGAAAGGATTAGTTTCAAACTCCGTACCCTGCTAAACTTAAAGTGTTCTATCAAGATGGGATCCAAACGTACCAGACAGTGGAAGAGCCGACTACAGACATGATTCCAGAGGGTTGCCTGTCTGTGTGATCAAACCGAGGGAAAGCCTGGCGGAGGAATTATCCCGCTCTGCTTGGGAAATTACTCAGTTATTCTTCTTTATTCACTCACTTGCTCCTTTTTCCCCACCAAAATGAGAATATATATGTGTGTGTATGTATATGTGTGTAATGGATTTGTTCACTGACTTTTATGAATACTGCAATGGGGGCCCTCAACTCACAAGTAGGAGGGGCTATCCCCCACAGCTAGACATTTCCTCCAGCTCAACCCAGGGTCATCTACTAGAGACCTCAGCCTTGGAATCACACGTTTGTTGCCTTTTTTGTTATTATTTGCGTTTCTTGGTTCTTATTTGTTCAGGAGGCAGATCGATTAAGTTTTACTCTGCTAATTTTAATGATACATTGACAGATAAATACAGATGGCTAAGAAAAACTCATTTATTTTAATGTCAATTGGCTATTAAATCCAATCAAACATAACAGGAATTTTATCCAAAATGAAAAAAGAACATGCCCATGTAGTATATTTACAGGAAACTCATTTAAGTGATAATGAGCATAGAAGACTAAAGAGAATGGGCTTCACTAATTTGTTTTTCTCCTCATATAAATAAGGACAAAGGAGAGGAGTTGCTATTCTTATCTCAAGTAAGCTAAATTTTGAAAAAGTATTCGAAATGGGAGATAAAGAGGGCAGATATATTCTGGTAAGGGGGAATATAGACAGAAATTCAGTTACTCTATTGAATATATATGCACCCCCAGGAAGTGATATTGGTTTCTTTCAGAAGATTACTGATATTATGGTAGCGGAAACAGAAGGTCTCCTGATATGTGGGGGAGACTTAAATTTACAATTACAATCAAACTTACACTCTTCCAATAGAAAAACCTATGAAACAAAATCTTTACATAAGAAAATTAATACATTTTTTGAGGATGTTGGTTTAATTGATATATGGAGGGACCTTTTCCCTGACAGAAGGGACTACACTCATTATTCTGCTCCCCATTCTGTTTACACAAGATTAGACTATTTCATAACATTTGGAAAAGACAAAGACAAAATAAACACCTGTGGAATTGGGACAATAGATGTAAGTGACCATGCACCTATATATTTATCTGTTGATTTTGACCTACAACCAAAGAATACTATTTGGAAACTAAATGCAAGTCTACTCAATGATCCATACTTTAAGGAACAAATTAAAAAAGAAATTGATCTCTACTTAGAATTCAATGATAATGGAGAGGTTTCACCTCCCATTTCATGGGATACTCTGAAGGCGGTCTTAAGAGGGAAAATTATAGCGATATCTTCATATAAGAAAAAAATAAGGAATAAAACATTAGAGGAATTATAAAATAGGCTGAAGGAACTAGAGAAAAAACACAAATTGAATTTGGCATAGGATGCATTAGAGGAAATTTTAAAAAATTAGGAATAAAATTAATAGTTTGGCTATGCAAGAAATCAAGAAAAATTTAATGTTTCTGAAACAGAGACATTATGAAAATGGATCTAAGTCTATGAAAATACTGGTGTCGAAACTGAAAAAAAAGATAGCAGAAAATACAATTCATAGAATTAGGGATCCAAGAACAAAAATGATTTTAAAAAAAGCTAAGTGAAATTCAAGAAGCTTTTGAAGTGTTTTACAAAACTCTATATTCCAAAGTTCCAAGAGGAAGCATAACCCAAATTGACACCTTCTTGAATTCTCTAGAGTTACCCACTTTAAGCGAAGAACAAAATAGAACGATGACTGCTGACATAACTGAAGTTGAATTAAAAGCTACAATTAGTAGGCTTAAATTAAGCAAGTCACCAGGATCAGATGGGTATACGGCAGAGTGGTACAAAGAGTTTAAAAATGAGTTAATTCCTGTTTTACTCCCCACACTGAACTGGGCTCTAAAAATGGCACAAATGCCACCCATTTGGAAGGAAGCGATAATCTCAGCTATACCGAAAGAAGGCAAGGATAAAATGGAATGTGGGTAATTTAGACCAATATCCGTTCTTAATGTGGATTATAGATTATTTACGTCCATCATGGCCAAACGATTAGAGGAGTTTCTACCCTTACTGATACGTAACGATCAGACAGGTTTTATACAACAATGCCAGACACAAGACAATATACGAATTACACTTCACATTATGGATCATATACAAAAAAATAAAATCGAAGCAATAGAGATAAGCGTGAACGCTGAAAAAGCATTTGATTTGGTTAATTGGAATTTTCTTTACAGAGTTTTACGTAGATTTGGTTTCCAAGACACAATTATTAAAACTATACAGACACTATATGACAACCCTACTGCTAGGATTAAAATCAATGGATAGTTATCAAATAGTCTTACCCTAGAAAGGGGCACAAGACAGGGTTGTGCAGGGTCACCGCTACTCTTTGCATTATATCTGGAACCATTAGCTCAATACATCAGACAAAATGAAGATATCAGGGGAATTACTATTAAAGGGACAGAGCATAAATTGGCTTGTTATGCGGATGACATTTTGATCTACCTAGGGCAACAAACATACTCTTTACCTAAATTGATGTAATCCTTTGAACAATATGGTCAATTATCAGGATACAAGATCAATGTGGATAAAACCCAATTACTTTCATATAACTATAGCCCACCAAGAGAAATTGAAAGTAGATATCCCTGGGCATGGCAAACAGAGCCTTTCAAATATTTGGGTATCATTATGCCAAAAGATTTGGCAAAATTATCAGAATGTAATTATCAGCCTTTATATAAAAAATTAAGGAAGATATGGCAAGATGGAACCTGATTCCTTTTTTCAGTCTCAGTTCAAGGATTGAGTCTATTAAAATGAATATACTGCCCAGACTGTTATATCTCTTTCAGACCCTACCAATAGAGAATAATCAAAATCAATTTTGAAAAATGAATGAAACAAGATGCTATCAAGGTATATTTGGCAGGGTAAAAGGCCTAGAGTTCATCTCAAAACTTTGCAATTAGCAAAGGAAAAGGGGGGATGGGGCCTACCTTCTCTTAGAGATTATTATTTTGCAGCACAGTTGAGAGCTGTGATATGTTGGTGCAACCCATCATATGACGCTCAATGGAAAAACATTGAGGAGCGGGTACTTCCCATCCCCATACAGGTAATTTTGACTGATAACAACCTGCAAAGGTATGTAAATACTATCTATAACCCATGGGTGAAATTGACTCTTAAAATATGGAAAACTACTATAAAAGAATATAATCTAGAGGAAGCTATTACAATTCTTAAATGGTGTGCATATGACTCGGATTTTACACGGAATAAACTGGATGCTAGATTTAAGGACTGGACAGCTAAAGGAATAACAGTTCTTTGCAATGTAATGAAAGAAGGAACACTGTTCAGTTTTGAAATGCTTAAAGAGAAATACTTAATGGAAAAACAAGATTTTTATCGGTATTTACGATGCGACAATATGTTAATAGGACACTTAAAAATGTAACCAAGGCAAGTACATGCTTGATAGAGCTATTTAGAAAAGCATGTAATTCAGATAACAGTAGTAGAATCATTTCAAGTGTGTATAAGGGTTTGTCAAATCTTAAAACACATTCAATTTCATACATTAAAACAAAATGGGAGAAGGAAGGAGGGATAATTATATCTGAGGAAGAATGGACAATAATATGGAGGTATCAATGGAAGTGTAGCAGTTCACAGAAATGGAGGGAGTTTGGATGGAAAAACTTGTTAAGATATTTTATTACACCCTCTCAGAAATCCCATTGTGATAGTAACCTCCCTGTTTGCTGGAGAAATTGTGGAAATCAAAATGCAAATCATTATCATATTTATTGGGACTGCCGTGTTATCAAAGACTATTGGAAGGGGATACACAATGCCCTACAACACATCTTTAAATATGAAATACCCTTAGAGAGTAAGACCATATATTTTGGATATATACCTCAAGAATGGTAGAAAAGAGATAAATATTTAATGAATATACTGTTGGTGGCTGGTAAAAAGACTCTTACTAGGAAATGGTTATCACAGGAGAGCCCAACTTTAAATGTATGAATGGAAATTACAATGGACATTTACAAAATGGAGAAGATAACAGCATCTGTTAACCATAAGCTGGAACAATTTGATTCATACTGGGAAAAAGGGTTTAACTACATAATGCCTCATAGGCCTGATGTTATTCTCACAAATCAATGAATCTGTTGTAAAAAAAGATCACTCCCTACTTGTACATAGTTTTTTTCCTTTTGCTTTTTTCTTTCCACTCTATTCTATATACCTCAGATATATACTTTGTGGAGATTTGTGACATATACGATTATATGATATATATGTACAATGTCTGAAATACATCTTATGGAAATGTTTGTTTGATGATGGACTTCAATAAAAAAGTAAATTACAAAAAAAAGAAAAAAGCTTGGAGACAGAGCGAGAGGGAGGATAGGCAGGTGATGGAGAAGGGACACGCTCAGACTGATGGTTTGAGAGCATCACGAAAGGCCATTGTAAATCTAGTCAAGTAAAACAGAAGAGCTTACGAGTGGTTGTAGATGTGTCTTATCCTGCATGGAGAGTGGTGACCAGTGGTTTGCCTCAGGGATCTGTTCTGGGACCCCTGCTCCGTGATTTTTATAAATGACCTGGATGAGAAAGTGGAGGGATGGGTTAGTAAGTTTGCTGATGACACAAAGGTTGGAGGTCTTGTGGATAGTGTGGAGGGCTGTCAGAGGTTACAGCGGGACATTGATAGAATGCAAAACTGTGCTGAGAACTGGCAGATGGAGTTCAATCCAGATAAGTGTGAGGTGGTTCATTTTGGTAGGTCAAATATGATGACAGAATATAGTATTAACAATGAGACTCTTGGCAGTGTGGAGGATCAGAGGGATTTTGCGGTCTGAGTCCATAGGACGTTCAAAGCAGCTGCGCAGTTTGACTCTGTGGTTAAGAAGGCGTATGGTGTGTTGGCCTTCATCAATCGTGGAATTGAGTTTAGGAGCCGAGAGGTAATGTTGCAGCTATATAGGACCCTGGTCAGACCCCACTTGGAGTACTGTGCTCAGTTCCGGTCACCTCACTACAGGAAGGATGTGGAAACTATAGAAAGGGTGCAGAGGAGATTTACAAGGACGTTGCCTGGATTGGGGAGCTTGTCTTATGAGAATAGGTTGAGTGAACTCAGCCTTTTCTCCTTGGAGTGAAGGAGCTTGAGAGGTGATCTGACAGAGTTGTACAAGATGATGGGAGGTATTGATCGTGTGGATAGTCAGAGGCTTTTTACCTGGGGCTGAAATGGCCAATACAAGAGGACACAATTTTAAGGTGCTTGGAAGTAGGTATAGAGGAGATGTCAGGGTTAAGTTTTTTACTCAGAGATTGATGAGCGTGTGGAATGGGCTGCTGGTGAAGGTGGTGGAGGCAGATACGATAGGATCTTTTAAGAGACTCCTGGATGGATACGTGGAGCTTAGAAAAATAGAGGGCTATTGATATCCCTAGGTAATTTCTAAGGTAAGGACACATTCGGCACAGCATTGTGGGTCGAAGGGCTTGTATTGTGCTGTAGGTTTTCTATGTTTTTGCACTCAAATAAGGCAGATCCTTTGGAATATGAACCTAAAGTTGCTGTACTGAAGTCTAAACCTTTGGGCTGTACTTTGAAGTTGTGCATTAATTAGTCACAGCAGCACTTTTCGAGTTCTGAATATCTTAAAGGTCAAATAATCTGGCATCCACGTTAGTGCCATCACAAAGAAGGCACAACAGCACCTCCATTTCCTTAGACGTTTGCATTAATTTGCCATGTCATCTAAAGTTTCGACAAGTTCTATTGACGCTCAGTGGGGAGTATCCTGACTGGTCACATCACAGCCTGCTGTGGAAACACCAATGCTCAGGAATGGAAAGTGTTGGATACAGCCCAGTCCATCACAGGTAATGTCCTCCCCACCACTGAGTACATCTACAAGGACCCCACCATCCAGGCCATGCTCTCTACTCGCTGCAGCCATTGGGCAGGAGGTACAGGAACCTCAGGTCCCACACCACCAGGTTTTGGAGCACTTCAACCATCAGCCAGTGTGGATAACTTCACTCACCTCAACTCTGAACTGATTCCACAACCTACAGACTCTCTTTCAAGGACTCTACAAGTCATGTTCTCAGTATTATTTATTCATATTTTCATTTCCACGCTTTGCATTTCTGGTAAGATGGCAGCACATCTACATGCAGCAGCCTCTCGAGGGCCAACCAAAGGTACTTTTTTCCTTGTTCAATGTGTTTTTTTTGCATAGTAAGACTATTCTTTACTCCAATAACTACTTGTACAGCAGGTCCATTGCATCAGTGAGCTGCTCATTGTTCAGAGTAAGTCGGCCCGTCGGATCAGGCCATCCAGCCATGGAATTTAAGCTGGGCTGTTGGGCCACGGGATTCGATTCAGGCAGTTGGGCGTGAGGATTCCAGCTGGGTTGTCAGGCCACAGGAGGTTCCAGATTGGGTTTGGAGGAGCTGACCTGGGCGGAGACTGTGCTGCTGCTTGCTACTCAGAGGCACTGGATGTGGTGAACTACATTTACCTGTCTGGACACGCCCCCTGCTGACTGCTCCTGTGGCCCCTCCCACTGACTGTGGCTCCTCCCACAGACCCCGGTATAAAGGCGATTGAGGCCTGAGCCCAGCCTTCGGTCTCCAGGATGTAGTATGGTGGTCAACTACTGCTTGTTCTTTCTTCCAGTCAATAAAAGCCGATATCTCGCTTTCACATCTCCCAATGTGGTGAACTACACTGGAGCTGGTGCCTTCGAGTTGGCACGAAGGCAGCTTGTAGAGAATCTGTGAGTGACTGTCTTCGATGTTTTGTTTGCGATGCAAATCCCTGCTGTACATTGATTGCCACAGGCCTGCTTCTCTTGCTTGGTGGTACGACGAGGCGAGGCAACAGCGTCACCTTGGTTGTAGCTAGGACTAGGCCTTAGTCCTCAGGTTTGCATTGAGCCTTTTAAAAACAAATCTAAAAAAGTTTTTATTCCCTTAATTTTCCATGTTAGAAAAGCCTTATCCAAAGTTGATGGTTTAAAAAAGAAATTAGAATAAATATTACTAGAAAGTAGAAAATCATTTATTTCAAAAAATCTACGAAACTGAAACCAAATTTTTAAAGTATGTCTAATAATAGGGTTGAGAGCTTGTCTACCTATTCTGGAGAGCAAAAACGGAAGGGGAGCTCCTAATAAAGAACCTAACGAAAACCCCATTACTGAATTTTCCTCCAACTGTAACCATGAAGGGCGATCTTGGTCGTCTATATCATAAATCCAAAAAGTAATATAACGAATATTAATTGCCCAATAATAAAATCTAAAGTTTGGTAAAGCCAGTCCTCCATTTTTCTTTGGTTTTTGCAATAAAAGTTTATTCATTCTAGAGCTTTTATTATTCCAAACATAAGACAAAATCAGAGAATCTATTTTATCAAAAAATTCTTTTGGAACAAAATAGGGAAATGCTTGAAATATATATAAAAATTTCGGTAGAATAACCATTTTTATAGCATTTATTTGACCTATCAATGACATCGACATAGGTGACCATTTAGAAAACCCCTGTTGAGTATATTCAACTAAAGGGTAGAAATTATACCTATATAGGTCTTTAAAATTTTTAGTAATTTTGTTACCAAGGTAAGTGAAATGGTTTTTGGCAATATTAAAAGGTATTTGATCATAATAATCAGAATAATTATTAATAGGAAATAATTCACTTTTATGTAAATTAAGTTTATATCCAGAAAAAATACCAAATTCCATAAATATAGATAACATAGAAGGAATAGATTTCCTAGGATTTGAAATGTAAACTAATAAATCATCTGCGTATAACAAAACCTTATGTAATTTATCCCCTCTCTTAATACCCTGCACAGAATTAGAATCCCTAAGAGCAATAGCAAGTGGTTCTAAAGCCAAATTAAATAATAAAGGACTAAGGGGACAACCCTGATGGGTACCTCTATATAATCTAAAATAAGGAGACTTTTGGTTATTAGTTATAACCGCAGCTACCAGGGCATAATAAATCAATTTAATCCAGGAAATAAATCCTGGACCAAAATTAAACCTCTGTTAATGTCCTTTTCACAGTTAATGGATAAATATGATACCTCTAATACACATTTTTTCAGGTATTTACAGGTTAGGAATTTTTTACGTGATTTTTTACCGCATTACCCCTTGGCCTGCTCTTTAAATTTGGCTTATGCTATTTTTCAGCTTAAACCTTTTCAAAAACGATTAATAGCTATCATTTATAAACAGTTAATGAATGCTCGCATGTCCCCCAATGATAGGGTTCAACGCACCTGGGAAGTAGAACTTCAACATTCACTCTCAGATAATCAATGGAATAAAATTTATTATTTTCTCAATAATTCATCTATCTGCACATGCCATATCTTAATTCAGTTTAAGATAGTACACAGGACACATATGTCCAAAGATAAATTGGCGCATATTTTTCCTAATATAAGCCCTATTAGTGACAGATGTAATGCAGAAGTGGCTACTCTAACTCATATGTTTTGGTCATGTGTAAATTTAAATAATTTTTGGAGGGATGTGTTTGGAATATTATCTAAAGTTATAGATGTGGATGTCCAACCTAATTCAGTTCCAGCAATTTTTGGGATTATTCCAGAGGAAGGAAGCAAAGTGTCTGCTTCCACCCAACATGTGATAGCTTTTTCAACTTTATTGGCTAGGAGAGCTATTTTGCTATACTGGAAAGAATCTAATCCACCTACTGTTTTCTATTGGCTCTCCTCCATTACGTCATGTCTAAGCTTGGAGAAAATTAAAAGCCGGACATTTGATACATCCTTTAATTTTGAACAAGTCTGGCGACCTTTTATTCAATATTTTCACATGATTTAATTTATTTTTTATTTATTTATTTTTCTTTGTTTTCTTTGGGGAAAATCCTTATCCGTGAAGGTTCGGAGATGAACGGAAGGATGTTTTATTTTCTCTCTTTTTTTTATTTTATCCTCAATTGGACTGCCCAATCTTTCTTTTTTTTTCTTTTTTCTTTCTCTTTTTTGTTTCAGTTTAGTTAGTGGGTTTTTTTCCTTATCAAATAAAATTTCCAATTTTTTTTATGATTGCTATGAGGAGTTGTAATTTTTATTTGACCATTGTATATATAACAGCGTAACATTTTACCTTTTTTGATTTTGACATTATATACTTTCTGTTTTTATTATTGCTGTTTATATGTCTTTTATATTATCTGTTTGCTAAACTCCTCCCCTGACTTGTATATTCTTTATTTGAAAATCAATAAAAAGATTGAAAAATGAAATGAAATGCATTGTAGCATGCCCTCCAGTGGTGGATTGCTGGAATTACAGGCAGAAACCATCAATTTAAAGGACTTGTTGCTCTGGAACTTGGTCTAAAAATTTGTTTTTTTCCATGACCACGTTCTGTTTTTCTTTTCTCATTATTCTGAATGCATGTGTATGAGTTTGCACCTTGGCCCCAGAGGTAGGCTTGTCTCATGTCACTTGTACTTGATTGATTTGATTGATTTGTCTGTTTGCATATTGACTGTTTATCAGTCTCTGTTTACAGAGAAGACACGGAAGAAATTTGACTGAGTTTTCCGGGAATGAGGATCGTCGATAAACATTGAGTCTGGGATTAGCCAATTTACCACTTTCATCTAAATTTTCAGCAATTAATGTGCATGTCAAACTGGCATCCTTGCACATTTGTGGTGCTGGCTGAACAAATTCTGTTTCTCCTATTTACAACCAAAATCTTTATTCCAAGTTTTTTGCATCATATCGGAAGTATGAATAATTTTCCAATAAACTCAGTGAAAGAGAGAACATTTAACAAAAACCTGCTGAGTTTCATCTTGTACAGCTCAGGCCCACGTTCCAGACCCTGTCTCGGCACAAATATATTCTCTACAAGTGGAAGGAAATATTCTTATAAAGAAGGCACGACAGCAGCGATATTTCAGTAGGAGTTTGAGGTGATCGAGCATGTCACCAAAGAAGAAGAAATCCCTTAACTCCGAGCGGAGACATCAGGATGCCATCGTGACTACGTTTTTTTAGCAGGCTCTCATGTTTTTACGAGGTTGAGTTGCTAGCTCGATGCTCAACCCATCGCAGATGGAAAGTGTGCAAGGGACCCAGCTGGATTCGAACTCCAGAGACTTCGTTCCAAAGTCCAACGCTGATGCCACTACGCCACCAGCCAGCCAATGTCACCAAAGGCACTTGCAAATTTCTACAGATGTACCGTTGAGAGCATTCTAAATGTCTACATCACTGCCTGGTATGGTGGGGGGCGGGAGGGGGCACAGCACAGGGTCAGAAAAAGCTGCATGAAGTTTTAATTCTGTCAGCTCAATCATGGGTACGAGCCTCCCCAGCATCCAGGACATCTTCATGGAGCAATACCTCAAAAAGGAGGCAGCCATCATGAAGGACCCCCATCACCCACAACATGCCCTCTTCGCACTGCCACCATCAGGGAGGGGGTACAGGAGCCTGAAGGCACACACTCAATGATTCAGGAACAGGTTCTTCCTCTCCACCATCAGATTTCTGAAAGGGCATTGAACCCATGATCACTACCTATTTATTTTCCTCTGTTTGAAATAATATAGTTTAACTAATTCAACACACACACACACACACACACACACACACACACACACACACACACACACACACACACACACACACACACATATATATATATATATATATATATATATATATATATACACACATACACACTTCTAACTGTGATTTACAGTTTTTATTATTCTGTATTTCAATGTTCTGCTACCACAGAACAACAAATTCCACGACATATGCCGGTGATATTAAACCTGATTCTGACACTGACACCATATATCAAAATGTAAAACATTACCCCATGTGTGCCGGCTGAATTCAGCATTTTCTATGTAAAACATTACCCCGTGTGTGCCGGCTGAATTCAGCATTTTCTATGTAAAACATTACCCCATGTGTGCCGGCTGAATTCAGCATTTTCTATGTAAAACATTACCCCATGTGTGCCGGCTGAATTCAGCATTTTCTATGTAAAACATTACCCCATGTGTGCCGGCTGAATTCAGCATTTTCTATGTAAAACATTACCCCATGTGTACCGGCTGAATTCAGCATTTTCTATGTAAAACATTACCCCATGTGTGCCGGCTGAATTCAGCATTTTCTATGTAAAACATTACCCCATGTGTGCCGGCTGAATTCAGCATTTTCTATGTAAAACATTACCCCATGTGTGCCGGCTGAATTCAGCATTTTCTATGTAAAACATTACCCCATGTGTACCGGCTGAATTCAGCATTTTCTATGTAAAACATTACCCCATGTGTACCGGCTGAATTCAGCATTTTCTATGTAAAACATTACCCCATGTGTACCGGCTGAATTCAGCATTTTCTATGTAAAACATTACCCCATGTGTGCCGGCTGAATTCAGCATTTTCTATGTAAAACATTACCCCATGTGTACCGGCTGAATTCAGCATTTTCTATGTAAAACATTACCCCATGTGTGCCGGCTGAATTCAGCATTTTCTATGTAAAACATTACCCCATGTGTGCCGGCTGAATTCAGCATTTTCTATGTAAAACATTACCCCATGTGTACCGGCTGAATTCAGCATTTTCTATGTAAAACATTACCCCATGTGTGCCGGCTGAATTCAGCATTTTCTATGTAAAACATTACCCCATGTGTACCGGCTGAATTCAGCATTTTCTATGTAAAACATTACCCCATGTGTGCCGGCTGAATTCAGCATTTTCTATGTAAAACATTACCCCATGTGTGCCGGCTGAATTCAGCATTTTCTATGTAAAACATTACCCCATGTGTACCGGCTGAATTCAGCATTTTCTATGTAAAACATTACCCCATGTGTACCGGCTGAATTCAGCATTTTCTATGTAAAACATTACCCCATGTGTGCCGGCTGAATTCAGCATTTTCTATGTAAAACATTACCCCATGTGTGCCGGCTGAATTCAGCATTTTCTATGTAAAACATTACCCCCTGTGTGCCGGCTGAATTCAGCATTTTCTATGTAAAACATTACCCCATGTGTGCCGGATGAATTCAGCATTTTCTGTATAAAACATTACCCCGTGTGTGCCGGCTGAATTCAGCATTTTCTATGTAAAACATTACCCCTTGTGTGACGGCTGAATTCAGCATTTTCTATGTAAAACATTACCCCATGTGTGCCGGCTGAATTCAGCATTTTCTATGTAAAACATTACCCCGTGTGTGCCGGCTGAATTCAGCATTTTCTGTGTAAAACATTACCACGTGTGTGCCGGCTGAATTCAGCATTTTCTGTGTAAAACATTACCCCATGTGTGCCGGCTGAATTCAGCATTTTCTATGTAAAACATTACCCCATGTGTGCCGGCTGAATTCAGCATTTTCTGTGTAAAACATTACCCCATGTGTGCCGGCTGAATTCAGCATTTTCTGTGTAAAACATTACCCCATGTGTGCCGGCTGAATTCAGCATTTTCTATGTAAAACATTACCCCATGTGTGCCGGCTGAATTCAGCATTTTCTGTGTAAAACATTACCCCGTGTGTGCCGGCTGAATTCAGCATTTTCTGTGTAAAACATTACCCCATGTGTGCCGGCTGAATTCAGCATTTTCTGTGTAAAACATTAGCCCATGTGTGCCAGCTGAATTCAGCATTTTCTATGTAAAACATTACCTCATGTGTGCCGGCTGAATTCAGCATTTTCTGTGTAACTATATCTTGGATTTCAGGTCACCGTTGTTGCCGAGTCTCCAGTTCCTGCTGCAGTCATGAGTGAGGTCATTCAACTGGTGACTGTGGGCCGTCCTTTCCAGTTGGGAATGCTGTACGACTGCCGGTCAGACACTCTGATCCCAGGTACTGGAATACAATCATATCAATCAGTAGAGGTCAATACAGGGCAGTTGATTCCAGTTACCAATCTCAGGATAGTCACCAGACTCTCTGGTTATGTAAAGGAATATGGGTAGTCTGGGGAAAACATCCTGAATTGTGGCATGGCCGATTTCAACATCATTCAGAACCGCTTGACAAAAACAGATTGGTAACAGCCACTTGCAGGTAAGTCTCCATCTGACAAGTCTCCACTAGGTAAGGAGGTGAGGAGTGATGTAGATGAGGAAGGGAACATGTCAGACAGGGAACAGGCAATGGTTTAATGTGGCAATTAGACAGATTGTGGCCTGGTGTTGTCGTGGTTTTTCGTGCCTTACAAATGACCAGGAGACGCAGAAGATTCTTCAAGAAGGGTTAAACTTTAATTTGCAAATCAAAGCTGAGACAGTCATTGAGCTGGTCGCTGATCCTCGGACACAGCAGCTTTTATAGCAATCTCTAGTTGCATTTTACACGTGCTGCACGTACATTGTGCATAGCAAATAATAAACTCAGAACTGAGCAATGTTCTAATCTACATTTCTTTAGTTCTTTAGCTACCTCTCATTAACACACCATTGTCATCTTAAGACTGCAGTCTCCTACCAAATTGGGTACATGCATAGCAAATAGGAAACTCAGAACTGAGCAATGTTCTAATCTACATTTCTTTAGTTCTTTAGCTACCTCTCATTAACACACCATTGTCATCTTAAGACTGCAGTCTCCTACCAAATTGGGTACAGCATAGCAAATAGGAAACTCAGAACTGAGCAATGTTCTAATCTACATTTCTTTAGTTCTTTAGCTACCTCTACATTCCTAAGATTTCATTCTACTAAATTGAGTACATGCATAGCAAATAACTGACTTCATAGTTAAAGTTTATACTTTTATACTCCAATATATGCAAATAACTGACTTCATAGTTAAAGTTTATACTTTTATACTCCAATATATCCCCCCTTTGAGACCCAGAGGGGTCTCACACTCACACAGAGAAAGAAGACTAAGAGTCTGCGCACAAAAGCCCCAATAAACTCAAGTACTTATTCCCAAATCTCAGGTTAAACTAAAATTTTCTGCGCCAAGACCTCAAAGTATTCTCTCCCTGTTACCCTGGGCCACTGAGCCAAAAACCTGTCCCTATGTATCTGAGACAGGGAAAAAGACTCAGAAGCCCTTACAATCTACTCCCACACTGTTGTTTTGCTCCTGTTCATCCTGCAGGTGTTGTAGGCTGTAATGATACATTTTCGGTGTTTCTTTCTCCACTAAGCTTGCTTCAGTAATTGCCACGAGCATCGGAAATTGTTTGGTTGCAGCACACACTACAAGAGATTTGAGACAAGGAAGAAAACAGCACAGCAGAAGCGCACAGCTCAACAATATAATACTGACAGTTATTGCTATTTTAGTCAGCCATGCTCCCCATCCTCCGAGTCTACTTTCTAACCAATCAAAGAACTGATGTCCGAACCCTGCATTCTGTTTGACCTCCGTCCGCAGATTCCTTAACTTATCCATTGCTCTGGTGAAAGACCCTTCTGGGCTAGTATTGTTCGGTATGAAAGTACAGCATTGTTCTCCAAACATTACACACACACCCCCTTTCTCTGCCAAAAGCCAATCCAGTACCTGTCTGTGTTGCCACGCCACCCTGCTAGTTGCATCTAGCTGTTGCCTTAAGGCCTCCAGTGCATCGTCAGTGTAGTTGATGAACCTCTGTTGATTATAGTATATACAGTTTATCCATTCAACATTTTTGCTTACCCCTATCACAGGTATGATAGCTTCCCAGTGAGCATCTCGTGCGGTGTCAGGCACGTTATTCGATTAGTTTGCATGCGGTAACTCATCAATGCTAACGGTAAAGCATCGACCCAATTAAGTTTAGTGTCTGCACAAATTTTGTTTAGTTTGGCTTTCAGGGTTCCATTAATTCTCTCTACCATGCCCTGTGACTGAGGGTGGTATACACATCCAAATCTTTGCTTTATCCTCAGCGCCTGTAGTACCAGTTTGACCACTTTCTGGATAAAAGCTGAACCATTGTCTGAGCTAACTTCTGTAGGTATTCCAAAACTTGGGATCACTTCATTTGTCAGGAATTTTACCACTGTCTTTATCATGTCTACGTAATCGATCACTAAATGTTTAAATGGTCCTTCAGGTACAGGAATGTGACCTATTGGGGTTGTAATTCCCTTCCGAACATTATTTTGTGCGCATACCTCGCACTGTGACAAGACAAAGTCCACTCAAGCCTGTAAATAAGGTGACCAAAAACCATCCTTTTTTATCTTCCTTATCACTTCCCCCCTTGCACAATGGTCCATCCCATGCGCTTCTGAAATCAGAATCATCAGTAGAGGGGTGGGTGCTACCAACAAACCGTCTTCCATTCTCCACAAGCCTTCCGGGTTCTGCTTGGCCCCCCTTTTTCTCCACATTGTCTGTTCTGCCAAAGTTGCCTTACCTTGTATTTCAATTAGGTCCTCTACGTCAGGTTCTGGAGTTAGGCTTACCTGGGGGGCAATGACAGCTGACGTACATCCAGACGCTTTTCTGGCTGCCTCGTCTGCAGCTTGATTTCCCTTTGTTATTACATCGTTTCCCTTTTTATGTGCCTGGCATTTTACTATAGCCAATGCTTTAGGTTTCATTATGGCTTTTATTAAGTCTAGGATTTGCTGACAATGTTGTATGGGATCTCCGCTACTTTTTTTAAAACCTCTCTGCTTCCACACTGCCCCGAACAAATGGCATACTCCATGAGCATATGCTGAATCAGTATAGATGTCTACTTTCTCCCCTTCCATCATTTCACACGCAGCTGTCAGGGCTTTGATTTCCGCTAGTTGGGCGGAACACGGTTGGGGACAGGACTCCATCCTAATAATCTTATACCTCGACTGATCCTGCTGTACTACTGAGAATCCTGCGTGATTTCCATCATAATCCCTATAACAAGAGCCATCTACGAACAGAACCTTTTTATCTATATCCTCTAGTGGGTCTGACCGTAAATCTGCTCTCAATTTGGCAAATACCATCGTCTTCCCTACACAATCATGGGGTTCTCCTTCATAGTCTAAAGGGACAAAATCGGCTATATTACTGGTAGTGCATCTCTGTATAGTTATGTCAGGAAATGTCAATAGCATCTGATACGCTGCTATCCTGGCTGGCGTCAGCACAAATTTCCCTTTTTCCAGCAATTCTGCTACTTTGTGGTGTGTGTACAGAGTTACAGGATAGCCCAGGGTTACCAATGATGCCTTTTCATATGCATAGTACAGCGCCGCCAATCCCTGATAACAGGGTGGATACCCCTGAGCCACTTCATCTAGTCTCGTACTGTAGTATGCTATCGGCTGCTTTGCTTTTCCTGTGCCTGTCTCTTGTGTTAGAACCGCTGTAACATAACCCTCCTGTCGATTGGATACATACAAATGAAAAACCTTCTCGTAGTCAGGCAAAGCTAATGCTGGTGCTGACTACAATTCCTGCTTAATAGTATTGAAAGCTATCTCCGCCTCTCCATTCCACTGTAAGCCGTTCTTCAAATTTGTATGTCCTGCTTCTTTCATTATCTTTCTTAAAGGTGCCACAATCTCAGCATATTCTCCTATCCAATCTGAGCTGTACCCTGCCATTCCCAAAAACGTCATCATCTGCCCTACAGTCTGGGGTTTTGGGGCCTTAGTTATTGCCTCAATCTGATCTGGTGCTATCGCCTTCACTCCCTTGGATATTACCCTGCCTAAGTACTCCACTTGCTGCATGCAGAATTGCAGTTTCTTTTTGGATACTTTATGTCCTCCGTGCGCTAGCTTCTCTAACAGAGTTATAGTGTCCTGCTTACACTGTTCCTCGCTGTGGGAGCAAATCAACAGGTCATCTACATATTGTAACAATGTACTTTCCAATGGCATGCCCTCTAGGTCTGCCTTCAACACCTGATTAAAAATGTGTGGTGAATGTTTAAATCCTTGCGGCATATAGGTATACTGAGCACCTCTGTAAGTAAATGCAAACAAATACTGACACTGCTCAGCCAGAGGAATGCTGAAGAAAGCCGAACACAAATCGATCACTGAAAAGTAACTTGCTTCTGGTGGAACATTAGTCAAAAGCGTGTGTGGGTTGGGGACTACCACTGGCCAGTCCTCTACCACATCGTTTACTGCTCGCAAATCATGCACCAATCTCCACTTAGAATTATCTGCTTTTAAGACCGGCAACAACGGGGTATTGCATGGACTGTTTGTTCTTTTAAGCACTCCTATTTCAAGTAACCCCTGCACTGTCGACGCTATTCCCTCTTCCGCTTCTGGTCTTAGAGGGTATTGTGGTCTCCTGGGTGGAATTGCTCCTTTTTTCAGCTTTATTTCCACCGGACTAGCTGTTTTTATTTTCCCTACGTCCGTGTCATGCTGCGACCACAGAATAGACGGCAACTCATCTAACCTTTTATCTTTCTGCTGGCCTCTTTCCTTTCCCAGCACGGGCATGTGTGGTTGGGGAGTTATTTCGACCTCTCTCACTGTCCCTACCATATCTACACTTACCATTATTTTAATACAATTGTTGTCTTCTGATATCCACACCTCTGGCGTGATTTTCCTCCACACTGTTACGGTTTCAGCACTCTTAACTAAAGGTCCTAAGTCTTTAGACTGATATCCCTTATTTACCAACAACATTACGTGGGGCGCAGCCTCCGGTATCCTGTACCATTTTTCTTAAAAGGTGTTCCACTTAACTTGTAAAGCTGCCCCTTGCTTTCCATTTATCACAGCCTCCCCTTCCAGGTGCTGTTGGGTACATGCCTCCAGGTGCCATCTCTCCTCTAACTCCCTATTCTGAGTCTCGTCAAAAATCACTGTACAATGTAGCTCAGACTTGGGCATTACAGCCCTGGGTAATATAGCCTGCACGCCCTTTTTCCATTTTTCCCAGGTTTCCTGAATCTGGTCTGCGATGTCTCCTATCCAAAAGACATTAGCCTTCTTGTCTTCTCGCACTATCAATTGAGCCCCTGCTCTTTTCACACTCAGCCCATTTTTGGTGCATTCTAATTTTAATTCCAGTTTCAACAAGGCATCTCTGCCTAACAAATTAATCGGAGTTCCTTTAAATACTAGCACCGGCAAAACAATTCCTTTATTTCCCATTCTCAACAGCACTGGAGCCGTGCACTGTGTTAACTGTGTTTTCCCCGAGAACCCTACCGTCTTAATAAACTTTCCTGACATGGGAAGGTGAAGGGCATACTGTGGCTGTACGCAAGTGTACGTGGCTCCAGTATCTATCATCATTGGTGTCAGTTGCCCTTCTAACATAACCTGAACAATGGGTTCGTCGTCTGCCTCCCTTGTTATCATTGGGTAATGTCCCTTCCCAGTCAAGTTCTCGGGGCACCCCTAATACCTCGCATAGGGGTTCACAGGTCCGCTTGGGCCTGTGGGGGCTGGTCCTTGGCTAAACTTTAGTTCCCTTCTTATCGGTTCCTGCTGGTGTGTGACAGGCCATAGTATAAACGGACAATCTCCTCTCATGTGACCTGGCTGATTACATTCCCAGCACAATCTCTCTACCTCTTTCCCACTGTCTTCTCACTGGTCTCCTTTGCCCATAGCTCCTCTGTCCCCCTCCTTGGGACTTCCAGTCCTGTCTGGGCTGTTTGAATTTAGTCTGTTCCTGATAGAGCATTTGTGGGAATGCTCCCTCAAGGTTAATTATTGGCATGGGGTTTTCCAGCCCTTGTCTTACAGTATGATCGGTCCCTCCATATAGCAGTGCTTTGTCCAGCTCGATGGCTGTACTCGAACCGGTGGTTGTTGGCAGCATCTTTTTGTTTTTCTCTTTTTCCTTCTTTTTGAGTTCTTCGAGCTGCATTTGTATTAACTTTCTTCGCACCTCTTCCTGCTGCTCAGCCAACCTTTGTTTGTCTTTCCGGTATTTCTCAACCGCATGGACTACGTGGTCTCTAAATTCTTGTGGGGTCTTTGACGTTAGCCCAACCACCTCCTCCAGTTTGGATTTTACTTGTGGTGGCATTGCATCCAAAATGCTATGGCGGAACAGTGAGGTCATAAATAAGCTATTCTCCACCTCTTGCTCAGTCTCCAGTCTCCACCTTTTCAACTGGTTTTCTACGTAGGCTGCTGGGTTTTCAGTATCTCCCAGTGGATCCCCTTTTAAGGCTTTGGGGTCCACTTTAGGTGGATAAAGCTTTCTGAGGGCCTGCCATACCCTCTGCCTCACTCTGTCAAACCCATCTCCATCAGTTCTTGGGTCGTTCGAGTTTACTATGCCAGCCATTTCCATTAGTTCGTTAAATTTGGAGGTTCCCATCAACCTTATCAACAGTGCCTTCAAATCTCCCATAGCCAATAATCGTCCCGCCGTTTCTTCTTCAAAGGCTCCAATCCATTTCCCTGCTCCTTCATGTAAATTGGGCAGAGTGTTTTTCAGCCCTTCTAGGTCCTGGGATCCCCAAGGGATATACTGCACTTGTCCTGATCCTTTTACTAATAAAGGCATCATTCTTCCTCCTTCTTCCCACCTGCCCTGGCTCTCCTCCTCGCCTGACTCCCCATCTGTCTCAGGGTATGTCTTTACTGCCTCCCACACAAATGTCTCCGGGGTTCTGCTCTTCCCTCGGTCTCCCTGTGGAGTCCTCCCTTTCTGTCTTGGTTGGCCCCTAGAATATTTTTCGCATCTCTCCTGGCAATCCCCTTTCAGTAATTTATCTGGCTCTCTCTCTACTTCTGCAAGTCGCTCCCCTACTGCCTCCTTCTTTCCTTCTAGGCTTCTGCCTCCAACCTCTTCCCCACAAATTCTCACATCCTCTGTCCACTTAACTCTTGCTCCTCCAATGAGTCACCTTTTCTAGTCTGTTTATTTCTATGGTATAATCGATACTCCTCATATTCCTTTTCCTTTCTCAAGTATTTCATCCGTTCAATCCCTTCTTGCATTTCTCTCTGTACCTGTTCTATCTTTATCCTTTCTGCCTGTATCTCCTGCCATATCGCCGCTTTTTCCTTCTCGTATTGTTTTTTCTCCTCCTCATTATCCCAAACCTGTACTTCTCCCTGCATGTTTACTGTTCCCATCAGCAGGGGGCACTGCTTAGGGGTTCCTTCCTCATTATAGGGAGGGGGCTTTTCTGTTTCTTTCACATCCGGGTACGGAGCCGAAGCCAGCTTCTCACCATACCCTTCTCTCTCTCTCTAACAGGCTGTTTCTCCAGCACCTTAGTGTCTTCCTCGCTTGTAATCAATATTCTACCTGTCCTCCTCAGCCTTTCTCCCTCCGTTCTGAAGAGTTTTAGCACTTCCATTTCTCGTTCTCTTTTTTGCTCTCTTAGATTTATCTTTTGATTTGTAATTTTTAATTAGTCCCTCCATTTCTTCGCACAAACTTACATCAAATGTTCCTTCTTTTGGCCACTTTGTGACCAGGTTTTTGGTTCTTTTTTCCCATTTTTCTGAAGTTTTTGTGATCTCATTTTGAACTAATGGGAATTTTTTGCTCAGAATCTCTACTGCTGTTCCTTTACCTGTCATGTTATTCTCTCTTGTTAAGGTATTTCAGAGATTCACAGTTTGTTTACTGGATAATATTATTTACTCTAATTCTACACCTAGTCCTAGTCTAACACCACGTGGACTTTTTCTTCCTATAACAGCACGTGGACTTTTTCTTCCTATAACTTACTCTAATTCTACACCTAGTCTAACACCTCGCCCGTGCAGACCCTTATCTCTTAAGACGGTATCCACGAGGACTTTCTACTCTAATTCTATTCTAACACCTCGCCCGTGCAGACCCTTATCTCTTAAGACGGTATCCACGAGGACTTTCTACTCTAATTCTATTCTACTTTCCCTGCCCGTTCAGCCCGTCGTTTCATACGAAGCGGTACTCACAGGGATTTACCAACACCACGTGGACTTCTTCTTAACGTATTATCTTATTTGTACTTACCCTCACTGCAGTGTTCTTGAGCAATCCTCTGAGCCTCCTCTGTTAACCCCCAATTCTGCCAGATTCTTTGGACCGGAGAGACCCTTTGGCAGTGGTTCCACACTTCTGAGACTCCAAGACCTCCCCAAAGCCAACAGAATTCTTAGTCCAAATTGTCGCAAAAAGCGCTTTCCTTTAGTTTGGGTGCACCCTTAATTCTGTTAGCCTTGTGGGGTCCCTAGAGGACCGGGAAGCGTTCCCAATCTGCCGTTTCCCTTCCGCGGGTCTCTATCCGGTCCTGCCGCGGTCGCCAGTTATGTCGTGGTTTTTCGTGCCTTACAAATGACCAGGAGACGCAGAAGATTCTTCAAGAAGGGTTAAACTTTAATTTGCAAATCAAAGCTGAGACAGTCATTGAGCTAGTCGCTGATCCTCGGACACAGCAGCTTTTATAGCAATCTCTAGTTGCATTTTACACGTGCTGCACGTACATTGTGCATAGCAAATAATAAACTCAGAACTGAGCAATGTTCTAATCTACATTTCTTTAGTTCTTTAGCTACCTCTCATTAACACACCATTGTCATCTTAAGACTGCAGTCTCCTACCAAATTGGGTACATGCATAGCAAATAGGAAACTCAGAACTGAGCAATGTTCTAATCTACATTTCTTTAGTTCTTTAGCTACCTCTACATTCCTAAGATTTCATTCTACTAAATTGAGTACATGCATACAAATAACTGACTTCATAGTTAAAGTTTATACTTTTATACTCCAATATATGCAAATAACTGACTTCATAGTTAAAGTTTATACTTTTATACTCCAATAGTGTTACGTGTCACTCATAAGGTCCATGTGCTCCATGCAGTTGAACCTCATCAGCAGCTGATAGCAATTCCACAGAGACTTTTCCCTGAGAACAACCATCCTCAATTGCTGTGAAATGATATTCTTTCTCCCATAAGGCTAGCAGTGGGGATATTCACTGATAATGTGCATTGTTCAAATCCATTGCAACTGCAGAGCATACAGACAGACCATGTCTACACACAGCAAGACCTGGACAACTTTCAGGCACAAGCTGACGTTGCCAATGACATTCCCGCCACAGAAGGGTGGAACTGGAATCGGGTTTTGGACCAGGTGGTGAGGAAGTGTGATGCCAGTTGTCTCCGGGGTGAGGGGAAATGTTCTGGCATGAGAAGTAACCTGTTGTAAACCAGTGAAATATTTAGTTCAGTAGGTGCAAAGCATTGTACACTCAGTACAAAGTACATCCAGTGCAGATAGATGATTGGCTAAATACAAACACAAGAGACTCTGCAGATGCTGGTGTGCTGATCCACTAAATTAACATTATCCACACTGTTGACTTACACACTTTAGCTCAATTTAATGACTGTTATTGCTGTTTTATCCCTTAGGCATCACACTGTGGGATTTACAGACACTCCAAAGCAACGTCAGCTCTCGCGATCAGCCCAGCACTGAGTTTCACATCATTGCATCAGACAGCATGGAGGAGAAAGTCTCTGCACTTAACGTGTCGGGTTCGATGAAAGCAAGTCTCTTGTGTGGGCTCGTGGAAGTGAAAGAGTCTGCAAAATATCTCAGTGACACAAAGGGATCAAAGCAACAAGCACAAGTTACCCTTCAGTACAAAACAACAACCCGGTTTGAACAACTGACCATGAGCCATTTAGGGAGACAGAATATCACCTATCCAAGTGTGTTTGACGAGGGCTCAGCAACCCAAACATACAAACATAGAAACATAGAAAATAGGTGCAGGAGTAGGCCATTCGGCCCTTTGAGCCTGCACCGCCATTCAGTATGATCATGGCTGATCATCCAACTCAGAACCCTGTACCTGCTTTCTCTCCATACCCCCGATCCCTTTAGCCACAAGGGCCATATCTAACAAGATAGAGTACAAAGGTACCCAGCAGGAAGAATGGACAACACCACATAGTCCATTGCATGATCCATCAATTCATCCTCCAACTCACTCACTATTTTCACAGAAGGTACATCATCGAATATCCTGAGATAATGTCCCACTAACTTCATCTCCCTTTCCTTGTCATCCAGCCATGTGATCAGTGACTGGTGTTGGAATGGTGAATCTTCCTTGTTCTTCAGTATATTCACGAGTAACTCTTCCTCACCCATACCTCCCCGGATGATTGGAAGATCACTTGCTAAATTCTGCTGGAAAACTAGTTTGTATTCCTGACACAACTCTCGGAATTTCACTATCCTGTCCCTGACCTCGGGAAACTGAATGGCAGCTCTGTCTTTCTCCATATCATTGCATCTCATCACTGCCTCTCCGAGCTGTTCCAGGACATGCTGGCAGCGACTGATCAATCCCACATTTACCTCTCTCACCAGCTGAGTGGCTTTTGAGTCTAGTTTACTGAGAGGGTAAAGCCAGACTGTCATGGGCACCGCATGCTCCCCACCTGGTCCCAGTAAGCTTGGGAGTCTTGCATAGGTACTGACGGCATCTTGGAATGTGGTGGGGTTGCTGTTCAGTGAGAAATCCCCATAAAAGGTGCAGTTAAATTTCTCCACATTTGATTTTTGTTCTTCTGTCATTTTTAAGGAGCCCTCACCCTCAATGGCAATGTTAGGGAGATGTTTAATGGTCGTCTCCATATTACCCTGGATATCCTGCAATTTCTCTGCTGAGGAAACCATTTGATCAAACACAAAAAAAGCCTGGGCTCCATACAGCACTGCTGTGATGACATGGGTGGCTGAGCCCTCGTCAAACACACTCGGATCGGTGATATTCTGTCTCCCTAAATGGCTCATGGTCAGTTGTTCAAACTGGGTTGTTGTTTTGTACTGAAGGGTAACTCGTTCTTGTTGCTTTGATCCCTTTGTGTCACTGAGATATTTTGCAGACCCTTTCACTTCCACGAGCCCACACAAGAGACTTGCTTTCATCGAACCCGACACGTTAAGTGCAGAAACTTTCTCATCCATGCTGTCTGATGCAATGATGTGAAACTCAGTGCTCTGGATACACAAGGTAAATCCGAGTCTTTTACAATATCTGGGTTACAGCCACATCAGGAATATCATTTCCAATACCGAGCGGTGACCAAGGTAGGGGTTAGTAAGGCCAGTGATAGTTCTACACAGTTCACACTTCCTACAAGTTCACCTGGTAAACTGATCTTCCAGGATTGTTCACCAATTGCAACACTGTCCTGGGATAGACCAAGTCATATTGGAGCTGCTGTTGAAATAGTTCAGTACAGGATTGAATATAGTGAAGAAACATCAGTTACATCCAACACAGAGGCTCGATCGTGGACGGAAGTAAAGACAACAGACAGTGAATGTCGCTATAACTTAATGGGATTGAAATCTCAAACAGATTACAGAGTCCGAGTGTCTGCTGACTGTGGAGAAGCAGGTTCCAGTGTACCAAGTGAAGAGGTTTTAATAAAAATCGGAGAAGTAACGAAGGGAATACACCAGAAACATCCCACAGAAGGACGATTAATATCTCCAGGAAACCCTTCCATTTACATGCTGAACCTGCAGAAGGAGGTATTTGGTAAGTCCAAACATCTTGTGAATTGCTCCTTTGGAAATCCCAGCATAAACCACGCCATGAAGACAATTATGGTTTTGGGAGCAACAGGGTCAGGAAAGACGACCCTTATCAATGGGATGATCAATTACATATTGGGTGTGGAATGGGGTGACAACTTCAGATACATGTTAATACAGGAAGAGACAGGAAGGTCGCAGGCTGAAAATCAGACATCCACCATCACTGCCTACAAACTACACCATCAGGTGGGATTTAACATCGATTACTCACTGACTATCATTGATACACCAGGATTCGGAGATACCAGGGGAATAAGCCGAGATAAAGAGATTACTGACAACATTCGAGAGTTTTTCACTTCCCCACAGGGGGTTGATCAGATTGATGCTGTGTGTTTTGTTACTCAAGCACCTTTGGCTCGCCTGACTCCGACACAGAAATATGTCATTGATTCAATTATTTCTATTTTTGGCAAAGATATTGCAGAGAACATTCAGATTCTGGTGACTTTTGCAGATGGAAAGCACCCCACTGTTCTGGAGGCTTTGAAGGTAGCTGAGGTACAATGTCCCAAAGATAAAAGTGGGATGCCAGTTCACTTCACGTTTAACAATTCCGTTGTATTTGCCCAGCATTCAGCCTCTGGAAACGCTACCAACAAGGGATCGGATGACAGCAGTGAAGAGGAAGACGATGATAACTTTGATGCAATGTTCTGGAAGATGGGAATTAACAGTATGAAGAAATTCTTTAGAGCTCTCAACACAATGGAAACAAGAAGTTTAGTTTTCACCAAAGAGGTTTTGAGGGAACATAAGCAGCTGGAAGCTGCAGTGAAGGGATTGCAGGATCAGATCCAAGTCGGGCTGACCCAACTGGAGGAACTAAAGAAAACCAAACAGGTCCTGGAGCAGCATCAGAACAAGCTGGATGAAAATAAAGGCTTTGAGTTTGAAGTTGAGGTCACACATACAGAAAAGAAGGATCTTGGATCGAATGCTTCGAGAGTAAACGTCTGTAAGAAATGTGAATTTACTTGCCATGATCCTTGTACTTACGCTGTGTATATTTTTAAATATTGGTGTGTAGCAATGGATTTCTGGGGAAATTGCAAAGTCTGTCCTGGTAAATGTGGCGTGCTTAGTCACTCAAGGGAAAAGTACAAGTATGTCCCTGTGACAAGAAAGGAGAAGAGGACACTGGGTGATTTAAAAGAAAAGTATGAGAAAGCCTATGGTGAGCAGATGTCACAGGAGAAGATCATGGAGAAGCTTCAGCAGGAGTTTGAGGGGGTTCAGAATTCAGTGCTGGAGTTGATTATCCAATTATCTGAGAGCAATAGAAGACTTGAAGAAATAGCTCTGAGATCAAACCCGTTATCCACGCCAGCTTACATTGACCTCCTGATTCAGTCTGAGAAAGACAAAGGAAAACCAGGGTACCTGGACCGAATTCAGTCTTTGATGATGGTCAACGAACAGGCCGAGCTATTGGAGAGTTCATCAACAGGAAACAGTTATCAGGGGATAAGAAGCAAAATCCAGTGATAGTAAAAAAAGGTGTTCAACCATTGTTCAAAAAACATTTTTCTATATATTCTGACTGGGTGGTTAGCGATAAATAAGTGGCAATCAGTTCAGCTTTTCCCAATTTGGGGAGCCAAAGTTTCACCCAGCCGATGAACCATCTGCTGATTCTAATTCACCTCCATTCTCCTCTCCCATCTGCCCTCAGAGTTTGACAGTACATCTTCAATCCTCATGCTGACCTCCTTTAACAGATGGGTGGGGCACTCACATTCAGTCATCACCTCACCCCAATCCTAGCCCAGAGAACCTATCGCCATCACAACCTTTTTTCCATCTGTGTCCCTTCCCTTAGAAACCAGTCGGAAACACAGAGGTCATTTCCTTTGTCTCAGACTGTCCCCACCTCATCCCTCAGTCCCCACTCTCTCTGTCCTGTTGGATGACATATTACTCCACCATGCTGGATGAAGTGAAACCTCCTCCCAGCTCATGGTTTTGTCACGGCCCCTGTCAGAATCCAGCCCACAGGATGGTGGGAGGGCTGGATGAGTTCCATGAAATTTAAAGCAAAAAAAAGTGAAAGCGGGAAAGAAAGGGCAATATTTTCCATCTACTATTAAAAATGTTAAAGTTTATCTGACTGACACAATGCTGGCTTTCAAATCAACCCATTTCCTTGATATTCCCTGACATCTACTCCCAGTCAAATGCCAACCCACCCACTCAGTCTCCTGTAAAGGAAAGTGGGTAAAATTGCAGACATTGAAATATAAAATTAAAACAGAAAATGTTGGAACCACTCGGTGGGTCAGGTGACATCTGGGGAGAGCAAAACAGTTAATGTTTCAGATCCGTGACCTTTGTCAGAAACTTCAGAGCATTTGCTTGGAATATCTCAACATTAGAGCAAATGAAACACAGATGGTTCCTTCACAGATGCTGCCTGATCAGCTGAGTTCTTCCAGCACTTCCTGTATTTACATGAATTCTCCTTTCAAATACTTGTACTGGGTGGGGAATGGAAAATTGACAGTAACCAATTACCCTGCAATATAGACTAAAGGTCATGAATCTAAAAGAGGTTCAGGAGCACAAGCATTTGGGTATAGATGCTTCAGGAATTGGAACTGGTAGATCCAGTTTTACTGAAGGCTCAGAATAAACCTTGTCACAAAAACCTGCAGATGCTGAGAATCTGAAACAAAGACATTGAAACAATTCACACCAGAAAGACGATACCTTGAAATCAGCCACAGGAGATGCTGATGAGCAGTGAGGAGAGCAGTACTCAGAGATGCACTCCAAGGAAAGCTCTGTTCCTGCAGCTCCCACTAACCCAACAGGGTAACTGGACTTTGACCAACAGCCTTTGTGCTCAGGAAAGCTATGAATATTAATAAATGTGGGAAATTCCTGGGAATGGTGGGTTTACATCTGAAACCATCGACTGGACAGAACATCTCCATTCAGTCCCATCTATCTCTTGATCCCAGCTGTGGCCTTGACAACCTGTGCTTGAAGGAAGGAACTGTTCCCACAAGATTTATTACTGACTTCAGAGACACCACCAAGGACTCTGAGCTTGTTTCAGGGAGATTCTATTCAGAATGGAGAACGTTGGTGCCTCCAAGTCTATCTGAGTGATTCAGTCATTCCCCTTCGATGCTCAATGTCCTGTCTCAGCCTCTGAACCTCTCCACAGCCACAGCAGAACCCCACATGTTGATGTCCTCTTTATTTTCTGTCTTGGGTTTGCTTTACCTTCCTCCTCTAACATTCCTTTGGAAAGATGGAAGGAAGGCTAGTCCCACAAGGTAAACTGGAAACATTTGCAATACTGAGCACCTCAGGGCAAGTTCCAGAGGATGTATCAATCTCACCAGGACTCGGTGAGTGTGGCAAAAGTGACGGTAACCCAGAGGAACTCCTCACCTCACAGACACATTTCACTTTGAGGTCACCATCACAATGAGATGGACAAATGAACTGGGCAAGAGATCTCAGCTCCCTCCTACCCACTCCCTGTTCTCACCACTGACAGAACAGCACCTCTGACTCCTGGGCACTATCATCAGATGATTATTGAGATAATTCTCAGAGATAATCTCTATGGGGATTCTGCCTCAGAGGAAAGGACAGACAGAAGTCCCCATGTGCACTCCGTAGCATCCACAAGAGAGTCTTTAAGGGACCAGACATCAATATACAGCTGGGTGGCAAGTGTTCAGTATTTCAGTCATTGGCATGAGATTCAACTTTTAGCTGATTGCACTGGGATGTTTACAAGGGAACTGGGAAATTATGAAAAATGAAACAGGAAATTATGGGATCAGTTGTGTTGATCTTGTACAGACTCGATGGACTGAATGGCCTCCCCTACATTCTGACACTCCCGGGATACATTCTCAATCTCTGTATTTTATTTGACCCAGTAGTGGGCCTCCAATTCCATGCTTATTCCCTCTGTGAAGCCTCATTCTACTTTGGGTGGATGGGAATAAAACAATAGATGAGATACAGGCCGATGCACATCCTGACCATCGGTCATCTGGAATGGAGGCAAAGGTCTGTATCCAAGCCCGTGATAGGAGCGAGGCAACCTCACCACCCCTCACTGCACTGTTGTGGCACCGGCCTGGCCTGCAGCTCCTGTCGATTGGAACGGAGAAAGGCAGAGTTTGTCTACATCACCTGAAATAAATGTTATCCATTCTGTCATGTTCTGTAACTAACCATGGGACCATTCTTCTGATGAAATTACATTGTTATACTGCATGGTAAACCATGTAAATCTGACAGACATTGTTTTGTTAAAAATATCTCACTCACTGAAATCACAGCAAGTTTGAAAATTTCTGGTTTCTGCTTGCTCTTTTTTTTTGTTGCTCTTTTGGGCGTTTTTGACCAGGTAATGAGCGACAGAGTGCCAGATTGAACTGAACTGAATATGCTTGGACTCTTTCAGTTTTGTGTTTTATATAAAACCATAAGATTTAGGAGCAGAATTAAGCCATTTGGCCCGTCATGTCTGTTCTGCCATTTCATCATGGTGGATCCAATTTTCCTCTCAGCCCCAATCTCCTGCCTTCTCTCCGTATTCCTTCAAGTCCTGAAGAATCAATAATCTATCAACCTCTGCCTAAAGTATACATAAACATGGCTTCCACAGCTGTCTGTGGCAAAGAATTACACAGATTCTCCACTCTCTAGCTCAAGAAATTCCTCCTCATTTCTGTTTGAAAAGGACACCCTTCTATTCTGAGACTGTGTCCTCTGGTCTTAGACTCTCCCACTATAGGAAACATCCTCTCCACATCCAGTTAACAAGGTATTTCATCATTCAATAGGTTTCAATGAGATCACCCCTCACTCTTCTAAATTTCAGTGAATACAAGACCAGAGCCATCAAATGCTCTTCATATGACAAGCCATTCAATCCTGGAATCATTTTTGCAAACCTCCTTTAAACCCTCTCCAGTTTCAGCACATACTTTCTAATGGGCCCATATTTTCTCACAATCCTGGCAAGTGAGGCCTCACTAGTGCTTCATAAAGTCTTAATATTACACCCTTACCTTTATGCTCTAGTCCTCTTGTAATCCCAAGTCCTTTTGCATCTCAGTATTTTCATACTTCCACTTATCCCTTCCTAGCCTCTTACACCACAGCTGCCCCCACTCAACCCACCCACCTTGCCCCTCACCTGGTCTCACCTATTACTGGGCAGCTCGTACTCGTCCCCCTCCCCTCTCACCTTATTTTGGCTTCTGTCCCCTTCCTTTTCAGTCCCAATGAAGGGTCACAGCCTGAAACATCAACTGTTTATTTCCTTGTATAGATGCTGCCTGACCTGCTGAGTTCTTCCCGTGTTTTGTGTGTTGCTCATCAATTCGAGCATCTGCTTAATCTCTCATGCTAATGTTTGAATGGTTTACATGTGAAATTTGTGTACAATTTATGTTTATGTTTTGATTGTGAATGCTGTTTCTCTGATGCTCTGCGCCTGCGATGCTGCTGCAAGTGTTTCATTAGACTTGGGCACACACATACTTGTGTTTGACAATAAAAAGTTAATTTCTCTCCCTCTGCCCTCCCTCCCACCCACTCTCTCTCCCTCCCTCCCGTCCTCTCACCCTCTCTCCCACCCTCTCTCCCTCCCTCCTCCCCTCTCTCCCGCTCTCTCACCCTCTCTGTCACAACCACGGATTCGGCAGCGTAGCAATTGTGCTCGTGAATATGCATGTGTCAGCTGATTATTATTTCATTCTGATAGTATTCAACTCCATTCATTCCGTCGTCGTATTTGTCGAGACTTGGACAGAGCACAGCAACGCTTCGCTGCCTGTTTGCATTCGGCCTTGCCTGAGAAATTGGACTGTCGAGTCAACTGACTCTGAAGACTAATGGTATTCGTTTAATATTTAGATGTTCTTTTCAGCCACAGTGTCGGCTTTGTTTTCCATTTGAGCGTTTTAGTTAACGGCCCTGTTTGGCCTAGCGTTTATTGTTTTATTTTCCCTTTAACACTGTTCGCATTAAAGTTTGTGAACTATCATCCACTTCAATGTCTCTCACTCTGTACTTGGGTCATATCCAAACCGGGGCTGACTCCCTCCCCCTCTCCTCCATCTGAAGGCTGAGCGGAGACCTTGTAGAAGTTTGTATGATCGAAGTTCAAAATTCAAAGTAAATTTTATTATCAAAGTACATAAACATAACCACATACAACCCTGAGATTCATTTTCCTATGGGCATACTTTGCAAATCTATAGAATAGTAACTATATCAGAATCAACGAAAGATTAACCAGAGTGCAAAAGACAAACTGTGCAAATGCAAAGGTAAATAAATAGCAATAAATAACAAGAATATGAGATAACAAGATAAGGAGTCCTTTAGTGTCTCGGAGTCCCTAACTGCTGACGAGGCAACAGCCAAATTCTAACACTCCTCCCTAACTCTAACCTCATCCCCTCTGAACGCTCTGCTCTTCACTCTGTCTGCACTAATCCCAACCTCAGCACCAAACCCACAGATAAGGTGTGGTGCCGTAGCAGTTTTTGTGGACTGATCTCTACCTTGCTGAGGCCACACGACAACCTCAGACACCTCCTCTTACTTACCCCTTGAACTGGAGCCCACTAAGGAGCATCAGGCAACATCACTGACCTGATCAACTATGGGAATCTCCCATCCTTTGCCATCAACCTCATAGTTCCCTCACCTCGCACCTCCCATTTCCACCTCCTACCCAAGATCCATACATTTACCTGTCCCACCCTAGTGAATTTGTGTCTGCATACCACCACTCTGCTTTATCCCCTCTGATTCTGTCCCTTCCAACCTACATCCGTGACACCACACGCTCTTGAATATTTCAATGATTTTAAGTTCCCTGGCCCTGATCATCTAATTTTCACTATGGATGTCCAGTCCCTATACACACCACTCTTCTTGGGCACTGGTGTTTTTTTTTGTTTTTTTTTTAAATTTTTTTATTAGTTTTTCAGAACATTTTACAAAATTGAAAACCCCAAATCCCAATGAGGAGCATTAATACAGAGCAAGGTTAAGCATACAATAACAATATGCTACAGAGGAAGAGAATTTAACAAAAAAGCACCTAAATTAAAGACAAGTGAGCTTAGTGTCCTCCCCAAACCCCACAACACAAGAAAAAAAAACAATTCCAGACCAACCACCACACAATATAGAGAGTATAAGTCCAGACAGTCAAACTCCCAGACTGTGAATACACTTAGCAACAGAGGATAATAATGCCTACTACCAGAAAAAAAAGGGAGCTGAAAGCAAGGGACCGAAAAGGAAAAAAAACCCTAGTCAAGAGGAAGGTTATGAAAGTACTCGATAAAAGGTCCCCAGATCTTATGGAACTTTAAATCCGAATTGAGAACTGAATAATGAATTTTTACGAGGTCCAAGCAGGCCATAATGTCGTTAAGCCATTACGCATGAGTGGGCGGGGCAACATCTCTCCATCTAAGGAGGATCACCTAGATGGGGTCAGTGGTGCTGTGAGGATTACACTCCTGGACTTCTCTAGTGCCTTTAACACCATCCAGCCCAAGATCTTAAGGCACAAACTAACGGAGATGGGAGTAGACTCTCACATGGTGGATTGGATAGTGGACTACTTGACAGATAGACCTCAGTATGTGCGGTTGGGGGACTGTAGGTCTGACACGGTGGTCAGCAGCACAGGAGCGCCGCAGGGGACCGTGCTCTCTCCGGTCCTGTTCACCCTGTACACATCAGACTTCCAATATAACTCGGAGTCCTGCCATGTGCAGAAGTTCGCTGATGACACGGCCATAGTGGGGTGTGTCAGGAATGGACAGGAGGAGGAGTATAGGAAACTGATACAGGACTTTGTGATATGGTGCAACTCAAACTACCTGCGTCTCAATATCACCAAGACCAAGGAGATGGTGGTGGACTTTAGGAGATCTAGGCCTCATATGGAGCCAGTGATCATTAATGGAGAATGTGTGGAGCAGGTTAAGACCTACAAGTATCTGGGAGTACAGTTAGACGAGAAGCTGGACTGGACTGCCAACACAGATGCCTTGTGCAGGAAGGCACAGAGTCGACTGTACTTCCTTAGAAGGTTGGCATCATTCAATGTCTGTAGTGAGATGCTGAAGATGTTCTATAGGTCAGTTGTGGAGAGCGCCCTCTTCTTTGTGGTGGTGTGTTGGGGAGGCAGCATTAAGAAGAGGGACGCCTCACGTCTTAACAAGCTGGTAAGGAAGGCGGGCTCTGTCGTGGGCAAAGTACTGGAGAGTATAACATCGGTAGCTGAGCGAAGGGCGCTGAGTAGGCTACAGTCAATTATGGAAAACCCTGAACATCCTCTACATAGCACCATCCAGAGACAGAGAAGCAGTTTCAGCGACAGGTTGCTATCGATGCAATGCTCCTCAGACAGGATGAAGAGATCAATACTCCCCAATGCCATTCGGCTTTACAATTCAACCGCCAGGAGTAAGATATGTTAAAGTGCCGGGGTTGATTGTATTTAATGTATTTAAGTAAACTACTTAAGAACTTTTTAAAAGCTATTATTAATGCTTTTTGAGAGAGTGATTTAGATGCATATCATATTTTTACTGAGTTAAGTATTGTATGTAATTAGTCTTGCTACAACAAGTGTATGGGACATTGGAAAAAAAATGTTGAATTTCCCCATGGGGATGAATAAAGTATCTATCTATCTATCTATCTATCTATCAAGTGTCTCGCCAGGAGAGAGGCAAAGGATAGTATTCGGCATTTGGTCGGACCCAGACATAAATCTGTCTTGCCCCAAAAACCGAACAGAGCAATTAAGGGGTTAGGTTCTAGGTGCTGATTCAGAATACCCGATAGTGTAGTGAAGACATCTTTCCAGAATTTCTCCAAGCTAGGACAGAGCCAGTACATATGGATGAGAGAGGCCACGCCCCTCTTGCATTTATCACAGAGCGGACTAATGCCAGGGTAGAGTTGAGATAGTTTAGATTTAGACATATGGGCTCTATGAACAATCTTAAACTGTAAGAGACAATGGCGAGCACAAAGAGAGGTTGAGTTAACCGATTTGAGAACTGAGTCCCAGCTCTCCTCGGATAAGGAGATATTTAAATCCTTCTCCCAGGCCATTTTAATTTTATCCACAGGGGCCCGTCGTAAGGCTGCTAGATTATCTTGGATAATTGAAATTAAACCTTTACCTAGTGGATTAATGGAGAGAAATAGGTCCATAGCATTTTTCGCAGGCATTTCAGGAAAGTTAGGAATTAAAGGAGCAGTAAAGTGTCGGATTTGGAGATATCTGAAAAAGTGAGCGTTAGGCAGGTTGAACTTAACAGAGAGCTGCTGAAAAGAAGCGAAGCGGTTATCAATGAAGAGATCTTCAAAATGTCTAATGCCCTTCCTGTACCAAACATGGAATGCTGAATCGAACGTGGTAGGTAAAAAAAGGTGATTATGTGCGACAGGGCTAGAAATGGAAAACCCCTGGAAACCATAGCATTTCCTGAACTGAGCCCATATACGCAAAGTGTGTCTAACCAGAGGATTAGCTATTGATCTGGGCAGACTGCTAGGGAGTGCAGAGCCAAGAAGTGCAGATATAGATAATTCTTTAGTGGAGCTCAACTCCATTGCCACCCAGTTAGGGCACTCAGGTTGACCGTGGAAGAAAGACCAGAAGGCAGCACAACGTATATTAGCTGCCCAGTAATATAAGTGAAAGTTAGGTAAAGCCATGCCACCCTCTTTTTTAGATTTTTGGAGGTGGATTTTATTAATTCTAGAGCGCTTATTCTGCCACAGATATGACAAAATAATAGAGTCTAAGGAATCAAAAAAAGATTTAGGAATAAAAATTGGGATAGATTGAAATAAGTATAAGAATTTGGGGAGAACATACATTTTGACAACATTGAATGGGCACTGGTTTAATTGTTGCCCTTTTGAAGCAGATTGGATCTTCCGACTATAGCAGCGAGAGATAGAAAATGTCTTTGAATGCATCCGCCAGGTTGGCACAGGTTTTCAGAGCCTTACGAGGTTCTCCATTGGGACCTGCCGCCTTGTGAGGATTCACCCTCCTGAAAGACACCGTAATGTCGGCCTCTGAGACAGAGGTCACAGGGTCACCAGGTGCAGAAGGGATCCTCACAGTTGTAGTTATATTCTCCCTTTCAAGTGGGCATAAAAGGCTTTGAGCTCATCTGGTATTCATGATGTTGGCAGCATACTTTGTCCATTGAACATATTTCCAAGGAGCGCTGCCAGAAAGAAAGCAGCATCAATCATCAAGAATCCCCACCATCCAGGCCATGCTCTCTTCTCACTACAGCCATAAAGGGTTGGTAGGTCCCACACCGCCAGGTTCGGCAACAGATATAACCCTTCAACAATCAGGTTCCTGAACCAGTGTAGATAATTTCACTTACCTCAATCCCATCAACGACCAGATAGGAAGACACTCCCATGAGGGCAGAATCAGCTTCCTTCCACTCACTTTTGCATAGCATCTTTGACAGGGTGTCCAGTGCTCTGAAAGATTTGCCGAGGACAGGTTCAATCTCAAAAAAGCATTGTATAAGCCTTATTGTGAATCTTTGCAAACACAGAATCATCCAAGTTTTTCAAGCAGAGGAGGCTGACAAGTGCCATGTGGCCTGTTTCCAAGTAGGTACTTAGTGCCTATCGAGTTGCACCTGAGGTGTTCACAAGCCATCATGAGAGCCAGCGTCTCCTTTTCAATTTGGGCATAATGCTTTTCAGTAGGAGTCAGTGCTCTTAATGCATATGCTGATGGTTTCAATACCCCACTGCAGTATTGCATGAGCACTCCCCCTAGGCCAAAGGAAGAGGCAGCTGCTGAGACCTCGGTTTAGATCAAAGAATGCCATTACTGGTGGAGAGATAAGCTCTGCTTTAAGTGATGGGAATGACTTCTGTGGTGTGTCCCAGGTCCAAATGTTTCTCTGAGAGAGGAGGTCTCGTAGTAGCTTTGTTTTCTTAGCCAAAGCTGCAAGGAACTTTCCCAGATGGTTTATCATGTCAAGGAAACTGCAGATCTCTGATACACTCGTAGGTTGTTCCATGTTCAGATCTCCTGCCAGTTTGACTGAATCTGGTGGCCTAAGAACTTCCCCTCCAACTTTACAAATTAACATTTCTATTTGTTCAGGGTGATTCAATCCTGTTTCAGATTCTCCAAGGCAACTTCCTTTTGTCATGTTCCTCACTTAAGCCTCTGAAGATGAATATATTGTCCATGTAACAGACTCCTCCTTCAGTCCCTCCAAAATCTGCTTCATCCTCATCTGAAAGAGTTCAGGGTCTGATGAGATACCTCAAGGGAGTCTTGAAGGCAGAGCATCCATACGGTATGATAAAGATTGTGAGCTTCTATGACTCAGGGCTGAAACAGATCTCCCAGAACCCTGAGTTTGCATCTTGTTTAGTGAAGAATTTTGCTCCACCCAACAGACCCAATGTGTGCTCAAACTTCATCCACCTGACTGCATCATCACAGATCCTCACTGTGCCATCCGGCTTGGGAACAGGAACAATGCCTACTCACCAAAGTCAAAGTACAATTTATTATCAAAGAATGTATAAATTATATACCTTGAGATGTGTTTGCTTACGGGCAGCAACAAAGCAAGAAAGCCAAAGAACCCAATTTTAAAAAAGACAAAAACAACTGCACAGAGAAAGAGTAAGAAAATAAACGCAATAATGCACCAATAGAAGGAAGCGACAGCGTTCCAAAGCAGACCGAGTCCCCAGATCCCCTCCCTGGAGCAGCTGGAGTAGGCCCAAGCCTCGGTCTCATTCACACAGCAGCCGGAGCAGTTCACTGCGAAGAGATGAATGAACATCATGGAGAGCAAGTAAAATTAGCCCCACCCTTGCCTATGGTCCCGACACTCGGGCTGTCCAGTCTATTTGGACCGGCATTTAAATTGTCCAAGCACCAAGTGGTGTCTCGCTCTAGGACCCAGACAATGGCATAGTGATATGCTTGGGCCGCCCAGCCTGAAGCTGTTGTCTATCTCACCAAATTGGCTCAACATTTGGAGTGATCCAATGTCACACCCGGGCTTGATGGAAGGGCATCAGAACTCTTCCACACTGACCCCTCTCCAAATCGCTCACTCCAACTCCAACAGCGACACCAATTCCGTTGCGCTTCCGCTTTGCGATGCACCCGCACGGTCCATCCTTTGAATCAGTTTTGTCTCCGCTTGCTTCATTATTGTTTGCGCTGATAGTTTACCACAATTTACTTCAGAAGAGGTATTAATAGTAACATTTTTAGTTGAATTTCTCACCTTTTGAACTGCTAGTGAGCTGTCACATGCATTTGGTAGTGCCATGTTAAACCGGAAGTACAAAGTCAGTAGGTCCATTCACTATCAACTGTCTCCATTCTCTCAAGTTCAGCTTTGACTTTGTTCATCAAAGGGACTGGTATAAACCTCGCTATGGTCAGAGAGTAGGGCATCACTCCTGGCCTCAGCTGGATAAGATACTCTACTTTCAGTCCCCACAGGCCTGTGAACTCCGGGTACTTCTGATGCCACTGAACATTGTTTAGTGAGTCCAACCTTGGAATGAGGTTCAGATTCTCAATGGCATGTTGTCCCAGTAGTAGTGAGAAGAGATTCTGAACAACAGACATCCTCCTTGAACTCTTTTTCATTTTTGCAGGTGGAAGTAGTAAATATTCCTTTCACACTCAGTGTTACTTTCTCTGTTTAGTGTAATGCCTGCTTTCTTCACCAGTTTTGTGAACAGACATTCGAGGAAGGCTGTGACATCTGCCCCAGTGCCCATTTTGAACGTCACTGCCACAGTTTGCTACTGAACCGTAGTGCACCAGCCTTGTCTATTTGAACCTAGAGATCCAAGGACAGCTCTCCCTTTGTCTGAATCATGGTCTAATTTAACCTCCTGGAAAACTGTTTTTGAGTGACATTAGCTTTTATAATGGCCACTTCTATTACATTGGTGACATTTCACTTCTTCTGCTAGAAGGAGTTCTTAGACGTGGAATGGAGACTGCTGCATTTCCTGCAGTTGGACATTTTAGCTGCACTTTGTTTCACTTGTCTGTTTTGTTTGAGCTGAGCTCTATGGTCACCTCTTTCTATCGTTTTTCTGACCGCACATTGTTGATACCCTTCTTTTTGTACAGCTTTTAGCTTTGCTTCAGCATCGTTTTTGTGTATGAGTTCTGTCTTTTGCTGATGAACGTTCTCACTCTGTCTGACCATAGTAATAGCTTTCTCTAGGGTGAGATTTGCCTGCAACTGAAGTCTCTCTGACACTTTAGTTTCTGGTAGCTCAACAACAATCCTAGCACAAATGAGCTCATCTCTCAGATTTCCACATGCACAGTTATCTGAGAGGGTATACAATGCTGTGATGAAGTCATTTACACTCTCACCTAGCTTGTTTTCTGGAGTTGAACTTTGCCTCTTGTCACGTACATGCAAACCTGTAAAAGTATTAGCAGCAATAGAACACACCGGGAGTCTGGTTTTGCTGTTAACAAAACACTGTTTTATTAGTAACTATGTCAGATAGTAACTTAAACCAGCTAAATCATATGTGTTATGCATATATAGGTGTAAATATATAAATCCCCAAAACTTCTTCAAGCTCAGGTGGTAAGTGATACAGTCTTACAATGGTATGTAAGAAAGTTCAGTTCAATTCAAATGTACAGGTTAATTAATGCAAGATGTTTGTAATCCAAAGGCAAATGTCATGAGAAGGCATATTACGCCAATATTCCACAGATTCCACGATAGCAATACAAAATAAAAACAGCAGTAGGTTTTATCTCCGAAGTTGTTCCACTCCACACATGAAGTATCACCGACAGTGATCTTCAACGAATATCCTTTCAACACAAGTGGTACCACATTCAAATTCAGCTACGGGACATCTCAAAGTGGTGGCCACAGGATACTCAAACAGAATCCACGTATGGATTATCACCAACAGTAGCTTATCACGAAGAGGACCATCGTCAAGGGAACCACCACCCAGGCAAGGGTCGACACACCGGTAGATTCCACAAGGTTACCCCAATCACACACAACGTGATAGCCACTTATTCAGCTCCATGACATATGAAATAACTCCAACAGTGATTTGCCACAGGGGTGCCTTTCTTCAGTGAACTACCACACCCAAAGGGTTAACACACACGTGGTATTCTTAAGGGTTTTCCCCTCACCAGAGAACCCACTCCTGCAGATTAACTAAGTGACAATTACACTTTTGTATTCGAATGGCAACAAACTCACCCTCACGGGCTACTTAGGGAGAGAGTCCAAACAGTGATCTCTTTGTCACTAGGTTTCTTCTGTTTCAAACCTTCCTTTCCTCTCTTCTCTCTCTCTCTGCAAACTTCTTCTAGTTGCAGCAAACTTGTGAAAGTCATTTATCAATACTCTGGATTGATCTCAACTCACCCTTTTTGGGCTACTGAAAGTTTAAACCAGCGACCGACTCACTGGTGTCTTCCATTGACCGAATCCATTTTGACTCTGAGCATGTGTGTGGCTGTGTGTTTCTCTGTGTCCTTGTAAAAAGTAAACAAGCTGCAGAGAAACCATAGCATTCATTGTCCATCAAATAACTCCACCTTTCTCTCTCTCTCTCTCTCTGTCTGGAGCAGCTCAAACAGTGTCCAGAAGTCAGTCTCATTCTCTCGGCGTTTCAAAGTGACAGTCCACAGAAAAAAATAACCCTAGGGTATATAACACTCTCATATATCACATTTTGCTTTCTTGTAAAATATTCTTTCAATTTGTCCTGAACTGTTTTGTATTCCTTTTTCTGAGCATCAGTCAGTCCTAACCCGCCCATGATGTCATCAGCTTTGTCCCCTTGCAGTATATCAGTGTGCTGACTTGATGCTCGTCTAAAGCCTCAGTGAGATTGCTTCCACCCTAAATCTCTCAAAGCATCTGTGCTGCTTCTCAAAGTCCCCTGGTTTACAAAAATCAAATGTCCTGGGGGGCTTTATTAGGAATGTAGATGTAGGTACTGCAAGTATTTGCTTTATTTTCCTGGTTGTTTGTTTATTATTTTATTTACTTGGACTACAAAAAGCCTTCTTTTCTCTCCAAGAGTTTGACTGTCTTCTCTGCTGTGTCTGTGTCTGTGCACTTTCCCAGGCTAGTGGCTCACAGATATTACACTTTTGGATGCAGATTAAAGGCATTGCCGAGCAACCCTATCCAGATCTCAGCTCAGTTAGCAGACTAACATAGGCAGTTTAGGTTGACAATCTCTGCATATTTTTCATAAATATATGCAAACAAGAACAGTCTTATTGTAAATTTTGTGTGTGTTACTGTAGATTCTTTTTTGTTAGGGGTCTCAATTCTGACACCATGTTGTGTTTGATATTGAGGGAGAGTGCAGACTGCAGGATATTTAACTCAACTCTCCTTGCACAATCTGTGAACTCCTCCCATGTGGCAATGGCTGTCTGAGTGACCCATTAACTACCACAACAGTAACTACGAAGGGAGCTCAGAAACCAGGGTCGGACTTCCGGTAAGATGGTGATTGTTTAGCTGCTCCGAACTTTTGTTCCGTTACTGTCGCTATCTTTGCACTAAATGTCTCCATTTTTTAAACCTTAGGAATTTTTTCGGTATCTCTTACTTGCCTGTGAACATATCTAACTTACAATGTCTAGCAAGAGTTCTAAATCCGGGAGAAGGGAAGCTCCGGCTCCCTCAGACGAGACCCTGGCTGCGCTCGGAAAGCTCCGAGACGAAATTTTAAAGGAATTTAAAAACGCTTTCAAACAGTTGGAAGACAAACTGGATCGGATCAACGATAGAGTGGACGAACATGCCGAACACTTATCTCGCATCGATTCGACTTCTGAAGATTTAGAAAGTCGTGTTCGATACTTGGAGACTCTCTGTTCCAGCTTAGAGGAAAAATGTAACAAACTCCTTTCCAAAATGGTGGATCTCGAAAATCGCAGCAGACGCTGCAATCTTAGAATTCTTGGATTGCCAGAGGCGATCGAACATGGACCAACCGTGAAGTTTTTCGCCGAGTTTCTCTGTGAGATATTCGGGAAAGATTTGTTTCCAAACCCGCCCGAGCTCAAACGGGCACACAGAGTTTACGTTCCCCCCGGAATTCTGGGCTCCAGTCCGCGACCAGTAATCTTGTGCTTCCATCAATACCAGGTAAAACACAGTCTGATTGCAGAGGCACGTCACAGGGGTTCTTTTCCTTTCCAGGATACAACCATTCGCTTTGTGGAAGATTTTGCACCCCAGACCTTAAAGATGCGCGCTGAGTTTAAAGGCGCAATGAAAGTGCTTTTTGATCGTGGTTTTAAACCCTCTCTTCGCAATCCTGCCGATCTACGAATCAAGCTTAATACTGGAAAATACAAGTGGTTCAAATCAGTGAAGGAAGCTGAAGCATTTGTGGCAAGTCTTCCGGCTATCCAGTCATCTTCGGAATCTGATCGGACCTCCTAAAATGGTGGATAAGTACTCCTCGTAGTAAAATTACTTTTTCTGGACTCAGACTTCACTTGAATCACTCAGACATTATTCATTGAAACTCTAAGGGCTGTTGACAATCTCTCCCGGGATTTGGTGTGTGTGTAATCTATTTTTATTCTTGCATAACTTTATCTACAGAGTTCTACAACTGACTCTAACTTGTTTTGGAGGTTCGAAGTCTTTAGTGAAGGCCTCCCTGTTTGTTGGTTCACAGTTTAATTGCTGATTTATTTTTCCTTTTTTTAATATTTTTTTTCTTTTCTTCACCCCTTTTTTTAATCTCTGAATTTTTTTCTCTCCTCTCTGTAAATGGTTGATAAATACTCGTCTTGAATTTATAATTTTCCCCTTCCTCTCCTTTTTTTTTTGTTTTTTTTACCTTTTTTTCCCTTTCTTACTTTATTCTTCTATAATTTTTCGCGGGTAGGTTAGTCTTGGTTTTAACCATATAACATATAACCATATAACAATCACAGCACAGAAACAGGCCATTCCGGCCCTCCTAGTCCGTGCCGAACTCTTAATCTCACCTAGTCCCACCTACCTGCACTCAGCCCATAACCCTCCACTCCTTTCCTGTCCATATACCTATCCAATTTTACCTTAAATGACACAACTGAACTGGCCTCTACTACTTCTACAGGAAGCTCATTCCACACAGCTATCACTCTCTGAGTAAAGAAATACCCCCTCGTGTTTCCCTTAAACTTTTGCCCCCTAACTCTCAAATCATGTCCTCTCGTTTGAATCTCCCCTACTCTAAATGGAAACTGCCTATTCACGTCAACTCTATCTATCCCTCTCAACATTTTAAATACCTCGATCAAATCCCCCCTCAACCTTCTACGCTCTTTCTTCCGATTTTCTCTGTATTAAGTTTTATATTTCTGCAGAAGGTGTTCTAATCTGTAGTTATGTTTTCTAGTGCATAAACTAGTTACTATTTGCTATAGTATTTATACGGAACTGTTGTTAATGACACAGATCTGGAAGTTGTATTTGGGTTAATTTTTTTGGTAGAGCTAGCTACTTGTTTTGGTAGCCGTCTAGTTTTGGGTTGTGTGGGTGGGGTGGATTTTCCAGTTCCAACATCACTCACTGTATTTATTGTTTCTCTTTATTGCTCAGGACATGTATATGTTTTGATTTTATGAATCTATGTTTACATCTCTGCTCCCAGACTGCTATTGTACTGCTTGACTTTTTATATGCCTGCTGCCTTTTATGCATAATGGCTAGTGCACTTAAATTCGTGAGCTGAAATGTAAAGGGATTGAATCACCCTGTTAAAAGGAGGAAGGTATTCTCACATATCAAACAACTCAAAGCTGACATTGCTTTCCTTCAAGAAACTCATATTCGTTGTTTTGATAACCCCCGGCTTCTGTCAAAGTGGGCGGGTCAGCATTTTCATTCATCCTTTGCCGCTAAAGCTAGGGGAGTCTCCATTCTTATTAACTTAAATATTCCTTTTGAACTCCATAATAAAATATCTGATACAAATGGCCGTTTTATTATTGTTTCTGATAAACTATATAACACTAAAGTTGCACTAGCAAACCTGTATGCCCCCAACTTTGATGATGTTAACTTTTTTGAACGGTTTTTCTCCTCACTACCAGACTTAAACTCATACTCTCTTATACTGGGTGGTGACTTCAACTGTTGGTTGGATCCTAAACTGGATCGATCGTCCTCTGTTACCAGATCACCTACTAAATCTGCCTTAGCTATCCAATCGTTTCTCTCTAATTTTGGTATCTCTGATATATGGCGTTTCCTCCATCCTACGGAGAGAGATTATTCTTTTTTCTCACACGTTCACCATACCTTCACTAGAATTGACTATTTCTTACTCGATAACCAACTTATCCCATTTGCTCACTCTTGTGACTATACGAGCATACTGATTTCTGACCATGCCCCAATTACCCTCTGTCTGAACTTTCCTGGTCTCCCTCAGAGGAATAAACACTGGCGGTTTGATCCAACTTTATTATCGGATGATGATTTTGTAAAATTTATTAAGGATCAGATAACCTTTTATTTTAACACTAATACATCACCTGAAGTGCCATCCCAGATTGTCTGGGATGCCATGAAAGCATATCTGAGGGGTCAAATAATCTCTTACACAGCAAATCTCAACAGAAGATCCCGTGCAGATCGATCAGACCTCATTAACCAGATTAAAGATTTGGATCAAATATATGCCCAAACTAAGAACCCTGAATTATACAAGAAGCGCGTTGAACTCCAAACTAAATTTAACCTTCTGTCCACTCAACCTGTCGAACACCAACTTCTCGAAAGCAAGAGTCGCTTTTACATTCATGGGGATAAGTCTGGTAAATTCCTAGCCAATCAGCTGAGACGTTCCAAAGCCAAACAACATATTACAAAGATCCGGAAGGAGAACGGAGACTTTACATTGGATCATTTAGAAATTAATGACGCATTTAAAAATTTTTATTCTCGGCTTTATTCCTCTGAATCTCTGAATGACAATATCTCGGTTGATCAATTTTTACAGAATCTGAATATCCCCTCACTTTCATCTGATTTCAAAGCCAAACTCAATGCGCCTATATCATCAGAAGAACTATCTTTTGCAATTTCTGCACCGTCCTCAGGGAAATCTCCTGGACCTGATGGGTTCCCTGTAGAATTTTATAAATCATTCTCTTCACTTCTTTCTCCTCAGTTACTTTCAGTATTATCTGACTCATTTAATTACGGCAAATTGCCACCCTCTTTCAATGAGGCATCTATTATTCTTCTTTTAAAAAAGGGCAAAGACCCAACAGAGTGTTCCTCGTACAGGCCGATCTCTCTGCTCAATGTTGATGTAAAGATCTTAGCTAAAGTGTTGGCTCATAGATTAGAAACCGTTATTCCCTCCATTATCTCTGATGACCAAACAGGCTTTATTAAAAACCATCTCCCTTTTTTTAACATTCAGCGTCTATTTAATATCTTATACTCAGCTCCAACTGGGACTCCTGAATGTGTTATTTCCCTCGATGTGGAGAAAGCATTTGATCGTATAGAGTGGAACTACCTTTTTGCAGTCTTAGAAAAATTTGACCTCGGCCAAAGTTTCATCTGTTGGATCCAATTGCTGTACCTGTGTCCTACTGCTTCTGTTTTAACTAATTTTCAGAAATCCCAAGTATTTAATCTCAAACGTGGCACCCGTCAGGGATGCCCCTTAAGTCCCTTTCTCTTTGATTTGGCTATAGAACCTCTGGCGATAGCATTTCGAAACTGTCCTGAATTGACCGGGATTTGGAGAGGGGGTGTTGAGCATAAAGTTTCTCTCTATACTGATGACTTATTACTCTTTCTCTCAAATCCGTCTACATCCTTACCTCTAATGTTTTCACTTCTTGACCAGTTTAGCCAGATCTCTGGCTATAAACTTAATTTACATAAGAGTGAACTTTTCCCAATTAATAAAGAAGCACAAGAACTAATATTTCGTGATCTCCCTTTTAAAGTAGTCCATAATCAATTTACTTATCTTGGAATTACAGTCACAAGGAAGTTTAAAGATCTCTTTCGTGAAAACTTTGTCAACCTTTCATATGCTATAAAACAGAGTCTGGTACAATGGTCACCTCTATCTATGTCTTTGGTAGGTCGTATTAATGTTGTTAAAATGTATGTTCTCCCCAAATTTTTATACTTATTTCAATCTATCCCAATTTTTATTCCTAAATCTTTTTTTGATTCCTTAGACTCATTATTTTGTCATATCTGTGGCAGAATAAGCGCTCTAGAATTAATAAAATCCACCTCCAAAAATCTAAAAAAGAGGGTGGCATGGCTTTACCTAACTTTCGCTTATATTATTGGGCAGCTAATATACGTTGTGCTACCTTCTGGTCTTTCTTCCACGGCCAACCCGAGTGCCCTAACTGGGTGGCAATGGAGTTGAGCTCCACTAAAGAATTATCTATCTCTGCACTTCTTGGCTCTGCACTCCCTAGTAGTCTGCCCAGATCAATAGCTAATCCTCTTGTTAGACACACTTTGCGTATATGGGCTCAGTTCAGGAAATGCTATGGTTTCCGGGGGTTTTCCGTTTCTAGCCCTGTCGCACATAATCTCCTTTTTTTACCTACTACGTACGATTCAGCATTCCATGTTTGGTATAGGAAGGGCATTAGACATTTTGAAGATCTTTTCATTGATAATCGCTTCGCTTCTTTTCAGCAGCTCTCTGTTAAGTTCAACCTGCCTAACACTCATTTTTTCAGATATCTCCAAATCCGACACTTTATTGCTCCCTTAATTCCTAACTTTCCTGAAATGCCTGCAAAAAATGCTATGGACCTATTTCTTTCCATTAATCCACTAGGTAAAGGTTTAATATCAATTATCCGAGATAAACTAACAGCCTTACGAAGGGCCCCTGTGGATAAAATTAAAATGGCCTGGGAGCAGGATTTAAATATCTCCTTATCCGAGGAGAGCTGGGACTCAGTTCTCAAATCAGTTAACTCAACCTCTCTTTGTGCTCGCCATTGCCTTTTACAGTTTAAGATTGTTCATAGAGCCCATATGTCTAAATCTAAACTATCTCGATTCTACCCTGGCATTAGTCCGCTCTGTGATAAATGCAAGAGGGGCGTGGCCTCTCTCATCCATATGTACTGGCTCTGTCCTAGCTTGGAGAAATTCTGGAAAGATGTCTTCACTACATTATCGGGTATTCTGAATCAGCACCTAGAACCAAACCCCTTAATTGCTCTGTTCGGTTTTTGGGGCGAGACAGATTTATGTCTGGGTCCGACCAAATGCCAAATACTATCCTTTGCCTCTCTCCTGGCTAGACGCTTGATCCTCCTTAGATGGAGAGATGTTGCCCCGCCCACTCATGCGCAATGGCTTAACGACATTATGGCCTGGTTGGACCTCGAAAAAATTCATTATTCAGTTCTTAATTCGGATCTAAAGTTCCATAAGGTCTGGGGACCTTTTATTGAGTACTTTCACAACCTTCCTCTTGACTAGGGTTTTTTTTCTTTTTTTTTCTTCTTTTCGGTCCCTTGCTTTCAGCTCCCTTTTTTTTCTGGTAGTAGGCATTATTATCCTCTGTTGCTAAGTGTATTCACAGTCTGGGAGTTTGACTGTCCTGACTTATACTCTTTATATTGTGTTGTGGTCGGTCTGGAGTTGTTGTTGTTTTTTTTCTAAAAAAATTTTAAAAAAGAAACCAGGGTCCCAGTGTCATAGTCACAAAGTGTGATTTATAAAAGATCCCTTATATCTTATTACTATTTTATCCTATTCAATTATTTTTAAATCCCAGCAACCCAAGGTGCACTTTTGTTTTAATTTGTATCTCCTTAAAAAATAGAGAGGATTAGTTGTTGAATGTACACATTGTGTTTCATATCTCTTAACACATTTGATTAATAAATATCTATTAAAACAAGTTTAAAATTAACTATAATCAACCACCAATTCCCATCCATCCAAGATGGTTCCAAACTTGTACCTACCTTTGCACAGGCTCCACTTCAAAGAGCCGGTGCTTTAATTCAGGATACACTTTGAGCAACGGCCAATTCAGAGATCTGAAGTCTAAGAAGACATGGCTTACTCAGGTTCATCGATTGAGGCAAAATGGGAGCAACTCGCAGCAGTTTGGTGCTTTGAGCAACAACCAATCAGCATTCAGGACTGATTGACAAGAATAAATTAAAGTAAGGCGGGGCAAGAGGAGCGGCCATCGGTGGAGTGGTCAGAGTTAGAGTGGGGTTTTGAAGCTTTAGCTCTTCAAGGCTTCAGTGAGAGAAGGCTAAAGAGCTGTAAGTACAGATTTTTTTCTCCCCACAGTTTATTCTTTTTCTTTCTTTATATTTGTTTAGTTAGGAACAGTAGAGATGCCAGGCAGGATAGTGAAATGCTCCTCTTGCATGATGTGGGAAGGCAGGGTCCCTGACAAATTCACTTGGGAGGTACATCCAGCTGCAGCTTCTAACACTCCATATTAAAAAGTTGGAGCTGGAATTACAGAACTTCAGATCATTTAGAAGGCTGAGGGAGTGATAGGTAAGACATATAGAGGTAGTTACACCCAAGGTGCAGGACACAGGAAACTGGGTGACAGTCAGGAAGGGGAAAGGATTAAACAGCCAGTGAAAAATACCCTGTGGCCATCCCCCTCAACAACAGGTATATCACTTTGTCTAATGTTGGGGGGGGGGGGGGAATGACTGAGTTGAGGAAGGTCACAGTGGTCAGGTCTCTGGCACTGCGTCTGCCTCTGTGACTTAGAATGAAAGGGGAGGCAAACAGTGAGCTGTGGTGATAGGGAATTCATTCGTTAGGCAAACAGAAAGGAGGCTTTGTGGATGAGAATGAGATTCCCAGATTGTATATTGCCTTTCGGTTGCCAAGGTCTGGAACATCTTGGATTGAATCCTTGGCATTCTAAGTGGGAGGGTGAAAAGGCAGAGGTTGCAGTCCACGTGGGTACCAATGACATAGGTATGAAGAGTGACGAGGTTCTGCAAAGTAAGTTCAGGGAGTTAGGTGCTAAATTAAAAGGCAGGACCCTTCAGGGTTGTGATCTCGGGATTGTTTCCCACGTGCTAATGAGGCCAGAAATAAGAAGATTATTCAGTTTAATACATGGCTAAGAGGTTGTTATCAGGGGGTGGGGGTGGGGGGGCATAAGATTTTTGGATCATTGGGCTCTCTTCCAGGGAAGGTGGGACCTGTACAGAAGAGATGGTTTTCACCTGAACTGGAAGGGGACTGATATCCTAGCAGGAAGATTTGCTAGTTCTTAGTGCTCCATTTTGGGGTGGGGGGGTGTTTAAACCATAGAACATTACAGCACAGAAACAGGCCTTTTGGCCCTTCTTGGCTGTGCTGAACCATTTTTCTGCCTAGTCCCACTGACCTGCACCTGGACCATATCCCTCCATACACCTCTCATCCATGTACCTGTCCAAGTTTTTCTTAAATGTTAAAAGTGAGCCCGCATTTACCACTTCATCTGGCAGCTCATTCCACACTCCCACCACTCTCTGTGTGAAGAAGCATCCCCAATGTTCCCTTTAAACTTTTCCCCCTTCACCCTTAATGCATGTCCTCTGGTTTTTTTCTCCTCTAAGCTCAATGGAATACGCCTGCTTGCGTTCACTCTATCCATACCCATCATAATTTTATACACCTCTATCAAGTCTCCCCTCATTCTTCTACGCTCCAGGGAATAAAGTCCTAACCTATTCAACCTTTCTCGATAACTCAGTTTCTCAAGTCCCAGCAACATCCTTGTAAACCTTCTCTGCACTCTTTTAACCTTATTAATATCCCTCCTGTAACTCGGTGACCAAAACTGCACACAATACTCCAAATTCGGCCTCACCAATGCCTTATACAACCTCACCATAACATTCCAGCTCTTATACTCAATACTTTGATTTATAAAGGCCAATGTACCAAAAGCCCTCTTTACTACCCTATCTACCTGTGACACCACTTTTAGGGAACTTAATATCTGTATTCCTAGATCCCTCTGTTTTACTGCACTCCTCAGTGCCCTACCATTTACCTTGTATGTTCTACCTTGGTTTTTCCTTCCACAGTGCAATACCTCACACTTGTCTGTATTAAACTCCATCTGCCATTTTTCAGCCCATTTTTCCAGCTAGTCCAGATCCCTCTGCAAGCTTTGAAAAAGCAAGTATTGCAGGGGAATGGGAACCAGAATGCCAGAAAAGTTAGTGGAGATAGAGGTTGGTAAGACCTCAGACAAAAGTCAGGAGTTAGAAAGGTTGAGCATGGTGCAATGAATGTACTTACTTGCGCATATTTCAATGCAAGCTGCATCATAAGAAAGGCAGATGAACTCAGGGCATGGATTAACACCTGGAATTATGATATTGTAGCCTTTAGTGACACTTGTTGCAGGAGGGGCAGGAGTGGCAGCTCAATATTCTGGCGTTCCATTGTTTTAGTGCGACAGAATGGGAGGGATTAAAGGACAAGGAGTGGCGCTACTATCCAGGGAAAATGTTAAGGCAGTGCTCTGTCGGGACAGAATGCAGAACTCGCATTATGGATGGATATGAGAAATGAGAAAGGTATGAACACATTAATAGGGTCATATTACCGACCACCCACAGTCCGAGGGATTTAGAGGAACAAATTTGTAGAGAAGTCGCAGACAGGTGCAAGAAACATAAGGTTGTTATAGTAGGTAATTTTAACTTCCCACATATTGATTGGGACTCCCAGTCTGTAAATGGCTGGAATGGAATCGAGTTTGTCAAATGTGTTCAGGGAAGTTTTCCTTATCAGAACATATAAGTCCCAAAGAGAGAGTTGACGATACTCAATTTGCTATTAGGGAATGAGAAAGGGCTGGTGGCAGATGTTTGTGTAGGGAAACACTTTGTATCTAGAGATCATAATGCCATTAATTACCAAAGGATACGCCTGGTCCGTGGGTTGAGATTCTAAATTGGAGGAAGACATTGGCTTTGTGAGAGAAGCCAGAACGTGATAGCAGATAGTCGCCTCTCTGACTCAAGATCTGTGACTACTGGAGTGCCACAGGGATCGGTACTGGGTCTGTTGTTGTTTGTTATCCATACCAGTGATCTGGATAATACTGTGGTTGACTGGATCAGCAATTTTGCAGATGACACCAAGATTGGGGGTGTAGTGGACAGTGAGAAAGGCTATCATGGCTTGCAGCAGGATCTGGGCCAGATGGAAAACTGGCAGGTGGAATTGAATGCAGACCAGTGCGAGCTGTTGCACTTCGGTAGGACCACCAGGGTGGATCTTACTGAGTGATCGGTAGGGCACTGAGCAGTGCGGTAGAAAAATGGATTGGGGAATACAGGTCCTTAATTCGTTAAAAGTGGCATCACGGGTTGAAAGGGTCATAAAGAAAGCTTTTGACACATTGGCCTTCATAAATCAAAGTACTGAGCACAGGAGATGGGATGTTATGTTGAAGTTGTAAAAGACATTGATGAGGCCTAGTTTGGAGTATTGTGGGCAGTTTTGGTTGCCTACCTACAACAAATGTAAATAAGTTTGAGAGAGTACAGAGAAAATTTACAAGGATGTTGCTATGTCTGGAGGACCTGACTTATAAGGAAAGATTGAATAGGATAAGACTTTATTCCTTGGAATGTAGAAGATTGTGAGGAAATTTGATAAGAGGTGTTCAAAATTATGAGGGGTATAGATACGGTAAATGCAAGCAGACTTTTTCCACTGAGGTTGTGTAGAACTACAACTTGATGTTGTGGGTTAAGAGCTAAAGGTAAAATGTTTAAGGGGAACATGAGGGGGAACTTCTTTACTCAAGAGTGTCATAAGAGAGTGGAACAAGCTGCCAACACAAGTTGTGCATGTGAGCTTGATACCAACATTTAAGAGAAGTTTGAATAGGTATATGGATGGTAAGGGTATGGTGGGCTCGATGTAGATGCGGGTCGATGGGAGTAGGCAGCTTTCGATCCAGACTAGATAGGTCAAAAAGCCAGTTCCTATGCTGTACTTTTCTGGGTCTCTGTGACACTTCCCCAGAGACAGTATTCCCCCTATTGTTTAAACTTCATAATAATGATTATGACTGTGACTAAACCTTAGAGCTAATCAAAGATTTTGAAACTTTGACCAATCTGAATCTATGATAGGAACCATGAAAATGGGGAAATAGGATCGAGCATGAAAACTCTCAAAGAGCTGACATAAACACAAGTGACCAGTGGCCCTGTCCATTCTCTACTCTTCTGGGATTCCATATAATTCAGAATTTTGCACAGTCATTTACAGCAAACACTGCCATCCTCTGGAATATGCACACATAACATCTGTAAATACGTCCAAGGTTTTGGCCATTTCAGAGGTACAGTATGTGGGATCTGCATAGTTTAAATTCATATTCTTCTGATATTCTTCCTTCTTAAGGGTGATGTTTCATGCAAATGTTACAGTAGAGCATGGAAACCGGTCCTTCAGCTCATGCTAAATACCAGCAGAGTGGAGCAGAAGCCCTCTATTCATCAGGGTCAATCACTGATGTTGCATCCTACCTGTCTATGTTGTTGAAACAGCACCACAAGTTGATAAGCAAGCTAGGGCAGTAAGATATGGAGAGCAAGATGTTGCCATGCAACAGCCCCCCCTCCCCCCCCCCCCCCATGTAGCTGATGAACCCAATGGAACAGCAGAGACTGGTACAGTTTGGCACCAGTGATGTTACAGGAGTTTCCAGTCAGCGTTGAACTCAACGTAGGACTGTCTTAGAGATTTCAACTCTGGATTTTTCCTTGGGGTTTACTCTCAAAGCCTTCCCCATGAGTGGGTATAGTCGCAAGGCAGTGGAGGCTTGAGATCCGAGTTTTCTTTCTCCTAGATGAGCTGCCAAGCCCCTACTGCCCGAAGTGACTGGTTTTAAGGCACCAGTGGCCCGCCATTTCCTCTTCTGCTTGAAGTGACTGGTTCAGTAACCCACCGTTGCCCCTTCTGCCCGAAGCAACTGGTTTTAAGGCACCAGTAATCCACCATTGCCCCTTCTTCTGTCAGTACAATGGTTCCACCGGGCTTAGTAGCTAAGCCATGTGTGAAGGCCAGCAGCTGAAGTCCCAATGCCTGCAGCTCAAATAACCTGTGCTAACCATGAAAGTTCCATTTACATTAATCCCATTTTATTCTTCCTACTCATCTCTGATTCCGCTATTCATCTACACACTAAGAGCAATTTACAGTTTGGCTAATTAATCTACCAAACTTCATATCTTTGAGATGCAGGAGGATGATAAGAGCCATAGATCGAGTGGACTTACTTACTTGGGCCCTTAGCTCCCAGTGGAGTAGAGGCCATCGATGACCTACCATCTCCATCATCCTCTGAAATTGATGCCATGGTTGGAATTCATCAATACTTCTGCAATCCACTGCAAAAACTGAACAGGAGATTGGCCTACACAACTTCACCAGAGCCCTTTTGGTTGGCCTTACCCATTTCCACACTGAACCTCCACCGCTGCGGAGGTCTTTCCAAGACTATCGCTTGAACTCTCAGGACGATGCAAAGAATCTGTAAAGGGAGGAAAACAGCTTAATGAGTGGACAAGGATATGGTCCTGATGTTGGCTGCTCTTTCAGAGCTTTGTTCGATATGACACCACTTTTCACAATCCTAATAACCATGAGGAGGTTGAGCAAGCTAGGGCTTTTCTCTGTGGAGTGAAAATGAATGAGAGGAAATGATCAAGGTGTACAAGATGATAAGAGGCGTAGATCGTGTGGAGAGGCAAAGACTTTTTCCCAGGGTGGAAATGGGCTAATACGAGGGGAACAGAACTTGCTGCCCAGGATAGAATGCTGCCCACCAGTTCCAGTCAAGAAATGCCTAATCTCGACCTGGAAATACACAATGCATCCCTCATCAAAAACCCCAGAACATTAAGGATATTTTCACTCAGACATCAGCAGTTCACAAATGTGGCATTATGTGCCCACCTATTTAGGATTCATCTACAAATGAAAAAACCCAAGCAATACATTGAGTGATTTCAATGACCCTCCTAATGAACCTAGAATGCTCATGAAGGGTCTCAGCCCAAAACATCAGCTGCTTATTCCCCTCCACAGATGTTGCCTGGCCTGCTGAGTTCCTCCAGCATTTTGAGTGTGTGTTGCTCTGGATTTCCAGCACCCTCCAAATCTCATGCATGTAAATGAACTTAGAACATTATTAGTACAGCATTGTTCACTGTGCCATTTTATTTAAAGGCATTCCTTTAACTTCCCACTGCTGAGTTTCACATACCCGAGGCCTGCTACAGGGACAACACTCCCATTACCTCCACAGGTGTTGCTTGATCCACTGAGTTCCTCCAGTAGCTTGCTTCTTGCTCCAGATTCCCACATCTGCAGTTGCTTGCATCCCTTTTGGATTAGACTGTGTAATTGTTACTTTCCTTGTAGTTTAAATATCTTATGCTTGCTTGTGTTTTTATATAATTACAGGGTTGTGCAAAAGTTTTAGGCACATATATACAGCTAGGCTGCCCATGACGTATGCACGTGTTCTTGTATTGCACTGTACTGCTGCTGCAAAAAGCAAACTTCATGACATTTGCGAGTGATGATAAACCTGATTCTGATATGGGTCTCTATTGTGGACCGAGAGTGGGAAAGGGGCAGGGAGAGAGGGATCACATGGTTGGGAAAAGGGAAGGAACAGAAAAAACCAGAGACATTCTGTGATGATCCATAAACCAATTGTTTTGAATCAAATAACCTTGTCTGGTGTCTCAGGGCTGGGTGTATCTGCATCCATGCCAGCCCCTCTCCCCCGCCCTTTGCTCCTGTCAGATTTATAAATTCGCTCTTCACTCCATATTGACAAATACAGTGCAAAATTATTGGGGCACCCTAACTATATATATGTGCCCAAGACATTTGCACAGTACTGTATCTGTGTACATGTAATTGCTAAGAATTTTCCAGTGGTTGCAGTTACCAGCAACAACACAAAGGATCCCACCCACTCAGCTCATAGACCTTTAGTCCCACTCCCATCAGTAAGGAGGCTACGTAGCACCCACACCAGAACCACCAGACTCCAAAACAGTTACTTTCCCCAAGCAGTAAGGCTGATCAACACCTACACCCAATAACTCCACCACTACTTTATTTCCTGCCAGTCACCTTATGTACAGCCTAGCACCACCTTATAGACATACAATCAATATGTGTACACAAGCTATCTTATATGTTTATATTTATTGCAATTTTTAAATCATTATTGTGTTCTTTATCTTGTGTGTGTGTTCTTTGTGCTGCATCAGATCTGGAATAACAATTAATCAATCTAACAACTTGGTTGTAGTGCAAGTATTACATTATGTGAATGGAGTCTGTCTGATTGGTTAACTGCTATCTATGGATATTCATTGGAATTAGCAAACTGGTACAAGGGCAACAAACCACATTGGGTTTTTTTCTTCCCTCTGCCACTAGTTAATAGCCGGCTGGTGGTGTAGTGACATCAGCGCTGGACTTCGGGGCGAGAGATCTCGAATTCGAATCCAGCCGGCACCTTTGCACACTCTCCATCCGTGCTGGGTTAAGAGTTGGTGATCTCTTTAAAAAAACTCACCGATTCTGTATTGTGTAGTTTACTAATAAACACCTTTAGTTTTGGTACCACCAGACTCCAACGGATACTTCTGTCTTTGCTGGTCTGACACCCAGTTACAGGGTACGTAACAACGACACATGCCAGTGATATTAAACCTGTTTCTCATTCTGAAACCCATGTGGTCACGGAGAGAGTGTACAAACTCCTTACAGACAGTGGTGGCAATTCAGCCCAAAGTACTGGTGCTGTAAAGTCTTGCTTTTACTGCTCAGTTACCATGCCACCCACAAGTCCCCATCACATGTATGAGCGGGGCCTGTTGAGAATTCATTTATTAAAAAAACAGCATATCAGGATATCTTCAAATGGTTTAATTTGGTTCAAGTATTTCAACCTTGGAGATTAAAAATGATAAATAACCAATAAATGCAGTGTATCGCAATGTACTGCTGCTGCAAAACAACAAATTTCATGGCATACGTCAGTGATAATAAACCTGATTCTGATTCACTTCTGAAGAACTTTGGATCAACACCATCCTCACGTTGACACTCGGTGTTGCAAGTAGTGGTTGACAATGGGGGGGGGGGGGGGGGTGTGATTCAGCAGATAACAGGATCCTATTGGACAAAACATGCTTGATCTTTGTGTCCTGTTCCAAGCTTCACTCTTCCTTGCAGACTACTCACAAGTTTCAAGCCTCTTCAAACAGTACAGCTTGTAGGCCAGGTGAAGATCTGTAGAGATGGTCAGCCTGGAGACGAATGGCCTCTAGCGCCTCAGCGTGCAGTTAAACTGCTCTGCGAATGTTTCCAGGAAAGGCTCCACTGCCTCGGAGATGGTCACTTCCCTCTGCAGTACTTTGCTCAGGGATGTAACCCCTTTCCCCTCTATACCACAGGGGCTGATATGTGAAAACCAGAGGAGATCAGTGTTACAGTTGAGCGCTAACCCATGAGAGGTGATGTATCTGCCACAGTGAATCCCTGCGGAGAGACAGACAGAGAGAGAATATGGCAAGGGGAAGCATTCCTTTGGTACTCACTGTCCACTCCAGCTGCCTCTGCCTCAGCCTCAGCACATCATTTCCACCAGCTACACAGGATCATATCAGGCAGATCTTCCCCTCAACACACCGTAATGCAGGGACCTCTCCCTCCATGACTCCCTGTTTTCCCTTGTCCCTCCCCATCCCCGGTAATTTCCTCTGCATCCATTAGAAATGCAACACTTATCCCTGCACCACCTTCACTATCCAGGGTCTTAAACAACCCTTACAGATGAGGCAAAGATTCCTCCGACCTCATCAACTGCTTTCAGTGGCCTCCTCGACAACAGCAAGATCAAGTACAGACTAGGCGCAACACACACAGAATGCTGGAGGAACTGAGAAGGTCAAGCAGCATCTGGAGAGGGGAATGAACAGTTGATGTTTCGGGCTGAGACCCTTCATCAGGACTGGAAAGGAAGGGGGCAGAAGCCAGAATAAGGTGCGGGTGAGGTGGAGGAGTACAAACTAGCAAGTGAGACCAGGTGAGAGGGAAGGTGGGTGGAGGAGAGGGAATGCAATGAGAAGCTAGGTGGAAGAGGTAAGCGGCTGAAGTAGGAGAAATCTAATAGATGAGACCTGTGGACTAGGGGAGAAAGGGAGGGTGGAGGGGAACTGGAGGGATGTGATGGGCAGATGAGGAGAAGGGGTGAGAGGATGGTATTGGACATGGCCATAAGTGGGTATAGGTGGAGGTCAGATAAAGAGGCAGGGGAAAAAAAGAGCAGATGGAGCTAGATGTGGAGAGTGAAGGGGTCAAGCAGCGACAGATGCTGGAAAGTGATTAGTAGAGACAAGCACCCTGAAAGTGGCCACACAGGTTGATAGAGTGGTAAAGGAGGAATATGGCATGCTTGTCTTTTTTACAGTGGCATGGTAGCATAGCAGTTTGCATAATGCTATTACAGTGCCAGCCGTAAGATTGGGGTTCAATTCACACTACTGTCTATAAGGAGTTTGTACCTTCTCCACGAGACTATGTGGGTTTTCTCTGGGTACTCTGATTTCCTCCCACATCCCAAAGACGTATGGGTTATGCTGAGTGAGTTGTGGGCATGCAATGTTTCTGCTGGAAACAGGGTTACACTTGTGGGCTGCCCTCAGCACAGCCTTTGTTGATTTGATTTAACGTAAAACAATGTATTTCACTGTATGTTTCAATGTATGTGACAAATAAAATTATTCTTTCATCCACTGTTTCACTACACTGCACTTTCTCTGTCACTACAATCTGAATTCTATTATTGCTTTGTCCTCGTACCACCTTGATGCACTGATGTGATCAAAGAATCCGTATAGATGGCACACAAAACAAAGTACCTTAACATGTGCCAGAAATCGGATTCAGAATAAGCTTTAATATCACTGACATGTCATGACACTTGTTTTGCAGCAGCAGTACATTGCAATACATAACAACTATAAATTACAATAAAAACACATAAATTTAGTAAGTAGTAAAAAAGAAAGCAAGAAGAAGAAAAGGTAGTGAGGCAGTGTCAATGGGTTCAATATCCACTCAGTAACCGGATGGTGGAGGGGAAGAAGCTGTTCGTGAATTATTGAGTGTGTGTCTTCAGGCTCCTGCACCTGCTCCTTGATGGTACCAATGAGAAGAGGACAAGTCCTGGGAGATGGGGGTCCTTAATGATGGATGACGCTTGTTGGAGGCATCACCTTTTGAAGGTGTCCTCAATCCTCGGGAGACTAATATCTGTGACGGTGCTGGCTGTGGTTACAACCCTCTGCAGCTTTTTCTGATCCTGTGCAGTGGTCCCTCCATATCAGATGGTGATGCAACCAGTCAGAATGTTCTGCACAGTACCATCATGAAGCAATTTCATGATGGTAGATGTCAGAGCCACTGGACAGTTGTCATTAAAGCACTAACTTGTCATTAACACAGTAGTCATTAACTTGTTTGTCTTTGGTATTATATTTCCAGGATTTTAGGTTTTAGTTTCTAGATAGTAGTCTTCTTATCTGGTGGTAACCACAGGTTGAAGCAGGGAAAGGCTAAAAATGTCTGCAGATATTCCTACCATCTAAGAATATAGCCAGGGACATCATCTGGGCCAGATGCTTTTCACAGGTTCACTGCCCATAAAACTGATCTTGTGTCCATAACAATGTCTGGATTCAGGTGTACTGGAAGCTGTCGGGATGGGTGGTGACATGCCTGCTCCCTTCTGCTGGCTGAGTCTATGATCCTCCGCAGCTTTTTCCAATACTGTGCAGTGGCCCTTTCATACCAGATGGTGATGCAACTATTTAGAATGCCCTTCACCGCAAATCTGTTGAAATTTGCAAGTCTTTGGTGAAGTGCCAAATCTCCTAAATTCTTAATGAATTACAGCAATGTTGTGCCTTCTTTGTAATTGCATGAAAATCTTGGGCCCAGGTATAGATCTTCAGAGACGATGGCATTCAAGAATTTTTAACTGCTCACTCTTTCCACTGCCGATCCCTCGATGAGGACTCGTGTGTGTTCCCTTGACTTTCCCTTTCTGAAGTCCACTATTCATTCTTTAGTCTTACTGACGTTGAGTGCAAGGTTGTTGTTGCAACACCACTCAACTAGCTGATCTATCTTGCTCCTGGGTGCCTCTTCATCACCATCTGAAATTCTGCCAACATGTGACAATAATAAAACAATTTGCCAAAATAAATTACTTTTTACTTGCTCTTCAGTTGCTCATTTTACACAAGGATCTGTTGTAGACTCATTGATAGAAGATTGATGATTATAATTGCCTTGCCATTACCAGTGCACTGGGATGGGGCAAGATGAGAAGAACTCTGGGGTTTACTTCACTTGTCTTTCGTACTTATTCTTGAGTGGCCAAACAATTATCCAAGTCCTAACCACATACTGTCCATCTCACCATGCCTCTTGTGAGGCATCTTTGCTGTCTCCAACTAATTGAACTCTTAAAAACTTGCACTTGTTCCTCAAGCACACTCTGCACAAAGCGAACTTACAAACTCTTCAGAAGCTCTAACAGAGTAATGATATTTTTTATGCTGAAATTGACTAATTGGATACAGGTATTGAGCAACTGCAAACCTTGTGAATGTTCCAAATTAACTAGCAATGGTAATACAGGTATTATTAACCAACAGAAACTACAAACTAAAAGTCAATGATACTTTAGAGTTGGTAAAGTAATTGTTCAATATTTAGAGCATGTTTTGCATCCTTATCTAGTCTTCATATGCCAAATAGCTTGGGTCCCCTGCTGTGCAAAGGAAAGCAGCGGTCTGCAAAGAAGGACCTTTCGCATCTGGGTTGGTTGCCCCCTGTACTAAACTATCCTCACCTGCACATTATCTTTTTAAAAATTAGCTTTATTTGTATATTGAAACATACAGAGGAATGCGTCATTATGTTAAATCAAATTAGTGAGGATTGTACTGGGCAGCCACATGTATCTCCATGATTCCAGCACCAACATAGCATGCCCACAACTCACTAACTCTAACTGTGCTAAATTGAACTGAACGTTGTGTCAAGGACTCTGCGTACTATTCTCTCATTTGTTTACTGTTTTCTTGTTTTGTTCTTTTTTTTGCACATTGGCTGTTCAATGTTTTCTTTGAATGGGTTCCCTGGTGTTGCGTTGTTTTATGGTTGTCCGCAGGAAGGTAAATATCAGGGTTGTATAGTGCCTAAGTACTTTGATAATAAATGTACTTTGAATCTTTGTACTTCTATGGAATTGGGAGGAAACTGGAGAACCAGAAGCAAACCCACTGGTCACAGGAAGAACATACAAATTCCCAACAGACAGAAGCAACCAAACTGCTTCCTAAAGTGCAACATAGAACCCACAATGTTGTGTTGAATTTATAAACAACATATAGATTTATAGAAGGATGACCCTTTTGAACAGAGATGAGGACGAATTCCTTTAGCCAGAGGATGATAATTTTTAAAGAATTCATTACAACAGAAAGCTATGGAGGCAAGTCATTAGGTATATTTAAAGTGGAGGTTGAAAGGTTCTTGGTTAGTAAAGGCTTCAAAGGTTATGGGGAGAAGGCAGGAAAATGGAGATGAGAGAGATAATAAATCAAGTATGCTGGAATGGTGGAGCAGATTCAATGGATAGAATGGCCTAATTCTGCTCCTATTTCTTATGGTCTACTCTAAGAACAATCCAACCTTTCTCTCCTACATAGCCATCTATTTGACTATCATCCATGTGTCTAGCTAAGAGTCTCTTAAATGTATCTGCCTCTATCAGCACCTCTGGCAGAGCCTGGCACCATCCCTCCAGCTGCAAACACTTACCAATGGCACATATTTTGTTTTTTCCAACCCACACTCCAGTCTCAGATGAGGTCTCTGCTTTTATACCAAACTTGGAGCAGAGCTGGACAGCGGTTCTCTCCAGTTCACCCACATACCACCTCACGCTCTTTTTGAAGTGGGCCAGGTTCAGGATGGGATAGCACACCAGCTGTCCGGGGCCATGGAAGGTGATCAACCCTCCTCGGTTTGCCCGGTAGAACTCCGCACCCAGCTCTTTCAACCTCTCTTCCTCCCTGATCGGGTATGGTGCTGTCCGTATGCCAATTGTGTACACTGGAGGATGCTCGCACAGGAGCAGCGCATTCAATGGGGCCTCATCGGTGGGCAGACGGGTTAGGGCGTCAACGTGGCGCCGGATGAACTTCTGCTGAGCTTGTAATGCGTTACCATAAGAGATCCTCCCAAGGTTCACCACTTCAATCATTGGCTTTGAGAAGGTCATGGCACCAAATTCAATTTTTAGCTTTCAAGGATGAGAAAGGTGTCCTATGATGCTCTGATAATCCAAAGTTCTTAACATCCAAATTGGCACTCTGATGCTACTGCTGTAATGAGAAATAAGAGGTGGATCAAGTTCAAGATCAGTTTATTCTCAATCAAACATTCACATGTTATCTGCCAAATTAAACAATATACTTCTGCACCAAATTGCACAACACAGTACAGATAACACACACACCACATATAAAGAGTGGGTCCAGAGGAGATTCACAAGGAATGATTCCAGGAATGAAAGGGTTAACAGATGAGGAATATTTAAGATCATATGACATAGAAGCAGAATTAGGCCATTCCATCATGGCTGATCCCAGATCCCATTCAACTTCATACACCTGCCTTCTCACCAGATCCTTTCATGCCCTGACCAATCAGGAAACAATCAACTTCCACCTTAAATATACCCACAGACTTGGCCTCCACCACAGTCTGTGGCAGAGCATTCCACAAGTTTACTACTCTCTGGCTAAAAAATTCCTCCCTACCTCTGTTCTAAAGGGTCGCCCCCTCAATGTTGAGGCTGTGCCCTTTAGTTCTAGATACCCCACCATAGGAAACATCCTCTCCACATCCATCCTATCTAGTCCTTTCAACATTCAGTAGGTTTCAATGAGATTCCCCCGCACCACCACATTCTTGTAAATTCCAGTGAGTACAGGCCCAAAGCTGCCAAACGCTCCTCATTGTTAACCCCATAATTCCTGGAATCATCTCTGTGAACCTCCTGTGGACTCTCTCCAATGATAGCACATCCTTTCTAAGATATGGGGCCCAAAATATACCACAGACACTCACCCTTTGGGCCATCTAGTCCATGCCAAACTGTAATTTTGTCTAGCCTCATTGACCTGCAACCTGGACCATAGCCCTCCATACCTTCCATCCATATACTGTACCTACTAAAACTTCTCTTACATGTTGCAATCAAACACGCATCCACCACTTTTGCTGCCAGTTTGTTCCACCTTCACATGACCCTCTAATTGAAGAAGTTCCCCCTCAGATTCCCCTTAAATAGTCCACCTTTCACCCTTAACCTATGATCTCTAGTTCGAGTCTCACCCAACCTCAGTGGAAAAAGTCTGCTTGCACTTACTCTATCTATATCCCTCATAATTTTGTATAGCTTATCAAATCTCCCCTCCTCAGAACCATTACAAGACATTTTATTGTTTTTCACTGAGGGAGGAATGTTTGCCACTAAGCAGTCTTTCTAAAATGGCTCCTTTGACACTACAGAACTCCCTTGCTACTGAAGTATTCCAGGACAGCTTCTATCCCACTCTTATCAGACACTTGAGTGAGCCTCTCATACGCTAATTTTGAATACTTGATCTCCCAGTTTACCCTTCACTTTATTTGTCTACCTGCACCACATTTTCTCTGAAACTGTTACGCTGTGTTCTCCTCTCCTATCAGATTCCTTTTTTCTCCACCCTTTTGCCTTTTCCACACATCACCTCCCAGCCTCTTATTTCATACCCCTCTTCCCTGCTACCTGGCTTCACCTATCACGTTCTAGATTGTCCTCCTTCACCTCGACCCCCTCCTAACCTTTTTATTCTGGCATCTTCCCTTTTCCTTTTTAGTCCTGATGAAGGGTCTCGGCCCGAAATTTTGACTGTTGATTCATATCTATAGTTGCTGTATGAACTGCAGAGTTCCTGTAGCATTTTGGGTGTTACTCTGTGCTCTGCACTGTTTGCTTTTTACTACCTCGATAGGTGGCACAAAAGCAAAAGGTTTTCCACCATGAGACGATAATAAACCACACTCTTACCCACACTGCACCAGAATATGTGAATCCCAGATCGGCCTCTAAATCTACCCGAGGACCCATCAACAGACAACCCCTTATCAGGAGTTCCCAACCTGAGGTCCACGGACTCCTTGGTTAACGGTATTAAAAAAGGTTAGGAACCCTTGCCTTGGGAGAACATCATATTTAACCAGCTCCATCATGGGCACTAGCCTCCCGAGCATCAAGGATACCTTCGAAAGGCAATTCCTCAAAAAGGTGGCATCCATCATCAAGGATCCTCACCATCTGGGACATGCCCTCTTCTCATTGCTACCATCAAGATGGAGGTACAGGAGCCTGAAGATCCTCAATGTTTCAGGAACAGCTTCATTGGTGCATTTCTGAATGGACAATGAACCCATGAATACTACCTCATTATTATTTCTCGCTACTGTACATTCTGTTGAAAACCCTGGAAGGTAAACAAGGAACAAGGAATCTTCTCATTACTACCATGGAGGAGGTACAGGAGCCTAAAGACACATAATTAACATTTCAGGAACATCTTCTTCCCCTCTGCCATCAGATTACGAAATGGACAGTGAACCCATGAACACTATCGTAGTATTTTTTCTCTTTTTGCACCTCTGACTTATTTTTATATATACTTATTATAATTTAGTTTTTTTAAATTATGTATTGCAATGTACTGCTGTCGTAAAACAAGACATTTCATGAGATGCATCAATGACATTAAACCTTCTGATTCAAACTCAAGTGACCACACTACTAATAAACCAACAACCTTGAACAACCTACTCACTTTCTGGACTGTGGTATTACAGAACACTTCACCTGTTTATCAATAAGTGAGGGCTGTCATCAGTCCTCACTGTAAACTATCGCTGCGTTGTTCTGTGCAGATTACTGTTTTTTTTCTGCTGTAACTTCAGACATCACAAGCAAGGCTCAAAAATCACCAATCAGGACACTTGTTCACATTCCGATTCAGAAACTCGTGTATACACCTTCCTTCGGCAGTGGCTGTGAAAACTTCTCGTTGGCCTGGCGTCATAGAAATTTTCAGTAAGGGCTGTGGTTCTTGTGTGTGTAACATCAACCCAATGATAGAGAACAGTGAGTAGGAAGACCATCACACCGAGACAGTTCACAAAGTAAAGGAATTCAGTCATTCCAAGAGTCTGGGAAAGAAGAGATGAAAACTTTATTGAGATTTGCTCAACTGCTTTCAGAACTGCATCTACACTCAGCAGCCACTTTATTAAGTACACCTTAAACACAAGAGAGTGGCTGATTAGAAATTTGCATTAATGAGCAGGTGTACGGGCGTAACACATACAAAATGCTGGAGGAACTCAGCAGCTCAGACAGCATCTAGGAAATTAATAAACAGTTGATGTGTCAGGCCGAGATCATTTATCAGGACTTGGCCGAAACTGTTGATTCTATCCCTTTCCACAGATACTGAGCCGACCTGCTGAGCTCCTCCCTCAGAGTTAAGGGAAGAAGGCAGGAAAATGGGGTTGAGAAGGAAAATAAATCAGCCATGATGGAATGATAGAGCAGACTCAATTGTCCAAATGGCCTAATTCTCTCCTGTGTATTATGGTCTTCCTCTATTGTCTATGCGTTGAAATGCTAGTTTGAGGAGGGTGTCTATATTCCCATTTTAAAGAGTTAGAGAATCATCCAGTTTCCCCTGGTCCATATTTATACATGAAACAGTGAGACTCATGTCATCTAGTTGAGCTAATGACAATGTGGGAGATTGTCCTTAGCAAAGCTTGTCTTCTATTTCTTACATAAAACTCTTCAATAAGAGCATTAGAAATACAAGAGGTTCTGCAGATGAGCTTTTGGGGTGTTTTGCATCATGAAATTCTCCTCTCATTCTGTATGAAGTGCTGTAACATTGCACTGAGTTGTGAAAAGCAGGCACAGCTAAAATTCTACCCAATTCTCTCACAAACAGCATCAATCCTACCCAAGAAGTCGATGCCTCAAAAAGGCAGCATCCATCATTAAGGACACCTATTGCCCAGGGCAATCTTCTCATTGCTACCATCAAGGAGGAGGTACAGGAGCCTGAAGACACACACTCAACATTTTAAGCAAACGCAAGGAAATCTGCAGATGCTGGAAATTCAAGCAACACACACAAAATGCTGGTGGAACACAGCAGGCCAGGCAGCATCTATAGGAAGAAGCAAAGTCAACGTTTGGGGCCAAGATCCTTCGTCAGGACTAACTGAAGTAAAAGATAGCAAGAGATTTGAAAGTAGGAGGGGGAAATCCGAAATGATAGGAGAAGACCGGAAGGGGTGGGGTGAAGCCAAGAGCTGGAAAGGAGATTGGCAAAAGGGATACAGAGCTAGAGAAGGGAAAGGATCATGGGGAGGCCTTTCCCTTCTCCAGCTGTGTGTCCCTTTTGCCAATCACATTTCCAGCTCTTGGCTTCACCCCACCCCTTCCGGTCTTCTCCTATCATTTCGCATTTTCCCCCTCCCCTTTTCAAATCTCTTGCTATCTTTTATTTCAGTTAGTCCTGACGAAGGGTCTCGGCCCGAAACGTCGACATTGCTTCTTCTTATAGATGCTGCCTGGCCTGCTGCGTTCCACCAGCATTTTGTGTGTTGCGCTCAACATTTTAGGAACAGCTTCTTCCCCTCTGCCAGCAGATTACTGATTGAACTATAAACCCATGAACACTGCCTCACCTTTTTTATGCTTTTTTATACTAATTAAATATAATTTTATATATATTTCCTATGGTAATTTAGTTTTTTATTATGTATTGCAATGTACTATGCCTCAAAACAAATTTCATGATTTATGTCAGATATTAAACTTGATTGTGATTCCAAATATGTTCATTATCTTATGATAAAATTTATATCAAGATCAGTTCACTTTTCACCATGACGATATTAATCTACTTCGACTCCAGGTAAAGTAATCCCATTGGAAAGTGGTAACATGCATCTACAAGTTAATGTATTGAGCTGTAAATTCATAGTACAGTATAGCACAGAATGGGCCCTTCAGCCCACAATCACAGCCCAGTCCACCACAGGTAACACCCTCTCCACCAGTGAGCACTTCTACAAGGAGTACTACCACAGGCAAGCAGCATCCATTATAAAAGACCCTCATCATCCAGGCCATGCTTTCTTCTCACTGCTGCTACCTTTGGGACAGGAGCCTCAGGACCCACACCACCAGGTTCGAGAACAGTTATTACCTCCCAACCACCAGAGTGGATAACTTCACTCACCCAAACACTGAACTGATTTCACAACTTACAGACTCATTTTTTGGGGACTCTACGATTCATGTTCTCAATGTTATTTATTTATTTATTTATTTATTATTTTGTTTCTCTTTTTTTAATTTGCATAACTTGTCATTTTCACATTGGTTGTTTGCCTGCCTTTGTGTGTACCTTTCATTGATTCTACTGCGTTTCTTTGTATTTACTGCCAATGCCAGAATGAAAATGAATCTCAGGGTAGTGTATTGTGACGTATATGCACTTTGATAATAAATTTACTTTGTACTTTAATGTCTGTGATTAAACCTTTTATATGCACATAATCCATATTTCTCCATTCCCCCCTGCATTTGCACCTGCCTCCACCACCATCCCTGGCAACCCATTCCAGGCACCCACCAGTCTCTGTCTAAAAAAGCACTGCCTCAAAATTACAATCTAAGGGAGGAACTCATCAGTTTGAGCAGAGCAGCATCTGGGGGAGTAAAGGAAATGTCCATGTTTCAGGTTGAAACCCGACATTCTTTTACTGCACCTAGTGTAGTAAATGGCTGTTGTGTGTTCTTCATGCTGGGTGTTGAAGTCCTGGGAGACCCAGAGTCTCCTAGGGAACTACATCTGCTTGAAGTGCATCTGGCTGCAGCTCCTTGAAGACTGTGTTAGAATCTGGAGCAGCAGCTGGATGAGAGTGAGGAGAATAATCAATCAGAGGCACAGGGAAGTAGTCACCCCAAAGTTGCAGGAGGCTAGTAGCTGGATGACTATCAGGAGAAAGGGAAATGTGAATAGGACAGCATTCTGACAGGCTGCATCACTGTCTGGAACGGAAGGCAAAATCAAATGAAACTGCAGAGGGTTGTAAATTTAGTCAGCTCCATCTTGGACACTTGCCTACAAGGTACCCAGGACATCTTTAGGGAAGCGGTGTCTAAGAAAGGCAGTGTCCATTATTAAGGACCTCCAACACCCAGGGCATGCCCTTTTCTCACTGTTACCATCAGGAAAGAGGTACAGAAGCCTGAAGGCACACAATACCTCACTTTTTTAATATCTTTTCTGCCCTATGTACGATTTTTAATCTATTCAATATACATATACTGTAATTGATTTACTTATTTATTTATTTTTCTTCTATGTTATGTATCGCATTGAACTGCTGCTGCTAAGATAACAAATTTCACAACGCATGCCGGTGATAATAAACCTGATTCTGATTCTGATTCAGTTAGTGCAGAGCAACCCTCTGGCCGTTCTCCTCAAAAACAAATATACCATTTTGGATACTGTTGTAGGGCATGACCTCCTGGGGGAATGCCACGGAGACCATGTTACAGGCACTGACCATAGGTCTGTGGGGCAGAAGGGAAAGCGAGAGAAGAAAGAGGCGGTAGTGAAAGGGAACTCAGTAGTCAGGGCAAGAGACAGGAGATTCTGTGGACATGAACGGGACATCCGAATGGTATGTTGCCTCCCAGGTGCCAGAGTCAGGGACATCTCGGATTGCATCCACAGCATTTTGGGGGCGTAGGGAGAGCAGCCAGATGTCTTGGTACTCATTAGTACCAATGACATAGGAAGGAAAAGTAATGAAATCCTGAAGAGAAAATTTAGAGTAATGCAGAAAACTGAGAAGCAAGTCCTCCAGGGTAGTAATTTCTGGATTGCTGCCTGTGCTACGCGCCATTGAGAGGAGAAACTCAATGATTTGGCAGATAAATGCGTAGTTGAGAAGCAGGGCTTCACATTCTTGGATCATTGAGATCTCTTTTGGGGGAGGCATGACCTATACAAAAGTGACAGGTTGTACCTGAACCCAAGGGAGCCCAGTATTTATTTATTTTTATTCATTCATTTACAGGATGTGGGCGTCACCATCTAAGCCATCGTTACTGCCCATCCCAAGTTGGCCTTGAATATTCTCACGGGCAAGTTTGTTAGACCTGTTGGGGTGGGTTTAAACTAATTTGGCAGGGGAATGGGAACTGGAGTGAAGGAACTCAGGGCAGGTGGTAAAAAAAGCAAAGATAGCATACAGTCAGCCTGTCAGGAAAGTCAGGCAGATGATAGGACAAAATTACAGCCAGCAGGGTGAGTATCAGTGCATTAGGGATACAGAATCAAAACGGGTAGCAAATACAGTACTCAAAGTGTTGTATCTCAATGCACAGAGTATAAGAAATAAAGTGGATGATCTTGTTGCACTAATACAGATTGTCAGGTATGATGTTGTGATCGTCACTGAATCATGGCTGAAGGATGGTTGTAGTTGGGAGCTGAATATCCAAGGTGACATGCTGCATCGGAGGACAGCGGGGGTGGAGTGGCTCTCCTGGTAAAGAGTGGCATCAAATCAGTAGAAAGACGTGACATAGGATCGGAAGATGTTGAATCCTTGTGGGTTGAGTTAAGAAACTGCAAGGGTAAAAGGACCCTGATGACAGTTATATACTCCCAGCCCAACAGTAGCTGGGAGGTGGACCAAAGATTAAGATGGAAAATAGAAAAGGTAAATCAAAGGGGCAATGTTATGATAGTCAGGGGAGATTTCAACATGTAGGTTGACTGGGAAAATCAGGTTGGTAATGGATCTCAAGAGAGTGAGTTTGATGAATACCTACAAGATGGCTTTATAGAGCAGTTTCTCTTTGAACCTACTGGGAATCAGCTATACTGCATTGTGTGTTTTGAAATGAACTGGAGGTGATTAAGGATTTTAAGGTAAAAGAACCCAGGAGGCAGCAATCACAATCTGATTGAGTTCAACTTGAAATTTGATAGGGAGAAAGTAAAGACTGATGTAGCAGTATTTCAGTGGAGTAAGGGAAATTACAGTGGTATGAGAGAGGAGTTGGCCAAAGTAAATTGGAAGGAGATGCTGGCAGGGATGACAGCAATGGCTTGAGTTTCTGGGGAAAATGAGGAAGGTTTAGGACAGGTGTATTCCAAAAACAAACAAAATACTCAAATGGCAAAATAGTTCAACCGTAGCTGACAAGGGATGTCAAAACTAATGCAAAACAAAAGGGAGGGTGTACAACAAAGCTAAAATTAGTGAGTGGGAAGACAGAGGATTGGGAAGCTTTTAAAAACCTACAAAGATCAAGTAAAAGAATCAATAGGAGAGAAAAGATAAAATATAAAGCAAGCTAGCAAACAACATTAAAGCCGATTGTAGAAGCTTTTTCAAGTATGTAAAAAATAAATGAGAGATGAGAATGGATATAGGAACGCTAAAAAAAGGAGGCAGGAGAAATAATAATGGGGACAAGGAAATGGCAGATGAACTAAATGAGTATTTTGCATCAGTCTTCACTGTAGAAGACATTTGCAGAGTGCCAGATGTTGAATGGTGTGAGAGAAGAAAAATGAGTGCAGTTACTATTACAAGGGTTGAAGGAGCTCAAAAAGCTGAAAGGCCTGTGGGTATCCAAAGTCACTCAGACCAGATGAACTGCAACCTAGGGTACTGAAAGAGGTAGCAGTAGAGATTCTGGAGGTATTAGTAATAATCTTGGAAAAAACATTGGACATGGAGGAGGACTGGAGAATTGCAAATGTCACTCCACTCTTTAAGAAAGGAGGAAGGCAGCAGAAAGAAAATTATAGACCAGTTAGACTGGCCTCAGTGGTTGGGAAGATGTTGGAGTCAATTGTTAAGGATGAAGTACTTATTGACCCTGGACATGATAAAAGAGTCATCATGGTTTCCTGAAGGAAAAATCTTGTCTGACGAATCTGTTGGCATTCTTTGAGGAGATTACAAGTAGGATAGATAAAGAGGATGCAGTGCATGTTGTATATTTGGATTTTCAGAAGGCCTTTGACAAGGTGCCACACATGAGGCTGTTTACCAAGTTAAGAGCCCATGGTATTACAGGGAAGTTACTAACGTGGTTAGAGCATTGGCTGATTGGTAGGAGGGAGTGAATGGGAATAAAAGGATCCTTTTCTGGTTGGCTGCCAGTGACTAGTGGTGTTCTGCAGTAGTCAATCTGTTTCTTTTTATGCTATATGCCAATGATTTAGATGATGGAATAGATGGCTTTGTTTCCAAGTTTGCAGATGATACGAAAATTGGTGGAGGGACAGGCAGTGTTGAGGAAACATGTAGGCTGCAGAAGGACTTAGACAGATTAGCAGAATGGGCAAGAAAGTGACAAATGAAATACAACATTGGAAACTGCATGGTCATGCACCTTGGTAGTAGAAATAAATGTGCGGATATTTTCTAAACACGGAGAAAAATCCACAAATCTGAGATGCAAAGGGACTTGGGAGTCCTTGTGCATAACACCCTGAAGGTTAACTTGCAGGTTGAGTCAGTCGGTGGTGAGGAAAGCAAATGCAATATTTGCATTCATTTCAAGAGGGCTTGAATACAAGAGCAGGGTTGTGATGCTGAAGCCTTATAAGGCACTGGTGAGCTTCACCTTGATTATTTTGAACAGTTCTGGGCTCCACATCTAAGTAAAGATGTTTTGGAATTGCAGAGGGTTCAAAGGAGGTTCACAGGGATGATTCCAGGAATGAAAGGGTTATCATATGAGGAACGTTTGATGGCTCTGGGTCTGTACTTGCTGGGATTTATAAGGATGAGGGGGGATCTCATTGAAACCTTTCGAATGTTGAAAGACCTAGACAGAGTAGATGTAGAAAGGATGTTTCCCATGGTGGGGGAAGTCTAGGACAAGAGGGCACAGTGTCATGATAGAGAGGTGACCATTTAAAACAAAGACGTGGAGAAATAACTTTTGTCATAGAGTGGTGAATTTGTGGAATTTGTTACCTCAGGCATCTGTGGAGGCCAGGTCATTGGGTATACTTAAGGAAGAACTTGATAGGTTCTTGATTGGAAGCAGCATCAAAGATTACGGGGAGAAGGCCTGGGAGTGGGGCTGAGGAGAGGTAAAAAGGATCAGCCATGATTTAATGGCAGAGCAGACTTGATGGGCCAAATGGCCTAACTCTGCTCCTACGACTTATGGTCTCAGTCTAACAAATTGTACATGAAACGAGAAGTAATTCAGGCAGGTACAATGGTATCATTTAAGAAGCACGTGGATTCAAGACTGCTTAAAATTGTAAAGAACAAAATAATTGTTACTCTAGATCCAATACAGCACAAAATAAAACACAATAAGATAAAGAACATACAAAATTTAAAAAATAAATATAAATACAAAAGATAACTTCTATACACAGATGGACTGTCCATAAAGTGACTTTGACAGGAAACAATACAGTAGTGGTGGTTGGGAGTGTGGAGGTGTTGATCAGCCTCACTGCTTGGGGAAAGTAACCGATTTTGAGTCTGGTGGTCCTGGCATGGATTCTCATAGCCTCCTCCCCGATGGGAGTGGGACAAACAGTCCATAAGCAGGCTGGGTGGGTTCCTTCATGATGTTACTGGCCCTTTTCTGGCATCTATCAGTATATATGTCCTTGATGGTGCCAGTAATATGCTGGTGATGCATAGAGAGGTGGAACTTATAGGCAAATAGGCTGAATGGGACTATCTGGGTAGGCAATGTGGCCTCTCCCTTTAACTTCATGTCCTCTAGTTTTGGCCATTGCTGCCCTGGGAAAAACGGTGTTGGACTCCTTCTTCAAAGAACAGGGCTTCCCTTCCTCCACCATTGATGTTGCCCTCAGCCACATCTCCTCCATATCCAGAACATCTGCACTCACCTCACCTTTCCGCCACCTTAACAGTGATAAGAGTTCCTCTCATCCTCACCTACCACCGCATGTGCCTCCACATCCAACACATCATTCTCCATAACTTCCGTCATCTCCAAAGGGATCCTCCCACCAAACATAACTTTACCTCCCCCACTCCCCTCCATCACCACTCTATGCAAGGATCATTTCCTCCATGATTCCCTTTGTCTATTCCTCCCTCCTGGCACTTAACCCTGCAAGTGGCCAAGGTGCTACAGCTGCCCATTCACCTCCTCCCTCATCTCCAATCAGCGTCTGAAACAGTCCTTCCGGGTGAGTAAACACTTCAGTTGTCTATTGTGTTTGGTGTTCCCGATCTCGTGATAAATTGGGGAAGCATGTCATCTAGCACCTCCATTTCATCTGCCAGAAGTGGAACTTCTAATTGGCCAAACATTTTAATTCCCATTCCCATTCCAACATGTCGGCCCGTGGTCTTCTCCTGTGCCACGATGACGCCACCCTCAGGGTGAAGGAGCAACACCTTATACACTGGGTAGCTCCCAAACTGATGGCATGAATACCAATTTCTCCTTCAGGTAAAAAAAATTCTCCCACTCTGATCCCTTATCTCCTCACCTGCCTATCACCTCCCCCTGGGTCCCCTCCTCCTTCCCTTTCTCCTATAGTCCACTCTCCTCTCCCATAAGATTCCTTCCTTTCCTGCTCTTTATCTTTCCTACCCACCTGGCTTCACCTATCATCTTCCAGCTAGCCTCCTTCCTGTCCTCTCCCTTTGTATTCTGTCGTCTTCCCCCTTCCTTTCCAGTCCTGAAGAAAGGTCTCAGCCTGAAACTTTGACAATTTATTCAATTCCATAGATGCTGCCTGACACATTGTGTGTGCAATGCTTTGGATTTCCAGCACCTGCAGAATTTCTCATGTTTATTAGGTACTGGCTGTCCACGCTGTCAATTCCTTTCAGAAACATAATCAGGGTTAATATCACTGACATATGTTTTGAAATGTGTTGATTTGCAGCAGCAGTACATTGCATAAAGTATAAATTACAATATATTTTAAAAAAATCAAATTAGTGCAAAAAGCGATTTTTAAAAACTTGAGGTAGTGTTCATGGGTTGGTTCATTGTCCATTCAGAAATCTAATGACGGGGAAGAATCTGTTCTTAGAACATTGAGAGTCTCATAATATTACACACCTCAATCAGGTCACCTCCCATCCTCCCTTACTCCTAGCTATTCTATAATCCAAGCAACTGATACAAGGTTTAGACCATAAGATATAGGAACAGAATTAGGTCATTTGGCCCATCAAGTCTGCTCTGACATTTTATCATGGCTGATCCATTTTCCCTCTCAGCCCCAATCTCCTCCCTTCTCCACATATCCTTTCATGGCCTGACTCAAGCAAGAACCATCTTGTAGGTATTCCAATAAACTAATTTTCTTAAAATCCATTACCAACCTGAATTTTCCAATCAACCTGCTTGTTGAAATCTCCCATGACCATCATAAAATTGCCCTTTTGTCTTGCCTTTTCTATTTTCCATTGCTTCTAGAGTAGGTTACGTTTCAGCACAACTTTGTGGGCCGAAGGGCCTGTAATGTGCTGTAGATTTTCTATGTTTCTGTTACATTTCCCCAGACACTGCCCGACACACAGAGTTCCTCCAACAGATTGCATGGTACTTAAGTTTCCAGCATTGGCAATCTTTGGTACCCCCTTTAAACTTTATTCATGGAGTCATGAAATTATACAGCACAGAAACAGGGAGCCAGCCCAACTAGCCATGTTCACCAAGTTGTCTGAGCTAGTCTCATTTGCCCATGTTTTTTCCTTCCACGTACCTGTTCAAATATCTTTTAAACATTGTGATTGTACCCAGTTCTACAACCTCCTATGGTAGCTTGTTTCAGAGACCCATCACCCAGTGTATGAACAGCCTGCCCCTGAAGTCCTCATTAAATCATTCCTTCGAGTTTCAGACTCGCCGAGCCTGAAAAAAAACTGACCAATCACCTTAACTCCACCCCTTTTGATTTTACATACCACTGTAAAAGTGCTCGTCAGCCACCTAGGCTCCAAGTGTAAAAACAAAGTCTCATTTTTAACCCAAGACCCTTAATCACAGTAACATCCCTATGAATCTTTTCTGCACTCTTCCTAGCTTAATGACAAACTAACCAGAACTTCACAAAATACCTAAAATGCGGTCTCAGTGACATACTCCCTCTCACTTTAAAGACATGCCCGCTAATATTTGACATTTCTACCCTGGGTAAAATCATGTACCCGACCACCCTCCCTCTGCCTCTCCTAAAATTAAGAGTTCGTGTTGACCTTGATAGAATCTCAAGGAGTAGTTTGCACAACGTGACTTTAATCATATTATCCTTCAACACATTATAATAAACCACCACAAAACTATAAAACACAAAAATTATCCGCAAGCTTGGCTGTTCATTACCCTCTGCGTCACCACCTCAACTCCTGAGCGCCGCCATTTTATAACCTTTAACCCTGTCCTCCCCTCTGGAATTTAATACATTAATTTACTGCATTCAGAGTGCAATGCACTTATTTGCTGATTTAGAGTTTAAAGTGTTGCTTACAACATTTGCAGCGTTTAGCGAACTGTTGAGGGGCCTGGCGAGTGGCGGGGCTCGGTTGCCGGGGTGACGGGAAAGCCCCGCCCCTTCCCCTCACCCCGGTTTGGCGCCATGGTCGCCATGGAGGAGCTGGAGTTGTCGATGGAGAACGTCGAGGAACTGGTGATGGATGAGAACAGGATTGTGAGTGAGGGGGACGGCGGAGGAAGGGAGAGAGCACGGTTTTCAACCCCGCTTCTCCGGAAGAAAAGGAGAGGAGGGAGCCCCGGGGAAGGCGGTTCCTTGGAGAGGAGAGCAGGGAAGATGAAGTCCGAGGGGAGGAATGAAGGGGGAGGACGGAGCCCGAGGGGAGAGGAGGAATGAAGGGGGAGGACGGAGCCCCAGAAGAGAGGAGGAATGAAGGGGGAGGACGGAGCCCCAGAAGAGAGGAGGAATGAAGGGGGAGGACGGAGCCCCAGAAAAGAGGAGGAGTGAATGGGGAGCAAGTGTGGAGCCCGAGGGGGAGAATGGAACCTGTGGCAGGGGAGGGACGAGGGGGAGGAAGCAGAATAGACTGAGGGAGGGAGGGTTGGGGGTTGGACACGAAGAAGGTGTGGGGGTGAGGGAGGAGAAAGTGAGGAGTTAACAGCGGACATTGGGGGAGAGAGAGGCAGGTTAAACCTCTGGAGGCCTTGGGGGGAGAGAGAGAGAGAGAGGAGATTGGAGATTGCTTGTGTATGGGGTAGAAGGGGATAGCGGAAAGGTACAAAGCTCTTGGGTCTGCTGGGGCTGAATCTTTTGCAGGTGGTGCTTTAGAGCTAGCTGAACTGTATTAATGGGGATATGTGGGTGAATAAGGGGACATTTAAGATGTTATTCATTGTCACTTCCCACTCTTCAAATTTTTTCAAATTTTATTTTGAACTGGATATGCTAAAGGTCCTGTTTCTGTGCTGTAGTTTTCTATGACTAGAGAGTGCGAAACTGGCCCTTATGGCCCAGCGAGCCATGCCACCCAGCAAACCACCTAGTTAACCCCAGCCTAACCACAGGACAGTTTACAACGACCAATTAACCTACTAGCCTGTACGTCTTCGGAATGTGGGAGCAAACTGGAGCATCTGGAGGAAATCCACCCGGTCAAGGGAAGAACATACAAACTTTCTTGTAGAGGACACCAGAATTGAACTTCAAACTCTGACGCCGCGAGCTGTTACAATGTCGTGTTAACTGCAACGCTATCATGTTATTTCATTAAAGGCATCATGTAAATCAGAAGTGGAGAGAGTGAGCACATTCAAGTTCCTAGGTGTCAAGATCTCTGAGGTTCTAAACTGCTCCCAACATGTGGGGCTGAGGAGGGGAGAAAAGGATCAGCCACGATTGAATGGCGGAGCAGACTCGATGGGCCAAATGGCCTAATTCTGCTCCTATGACTTGTGTTCTTGAATCGATGCAGCTATAAAAAGGAAAGACGGCAACAAATTTCAAGTTTGAAGAGATTGTTTGGCACCTAAAACACTTTGAAACTTTTGTAGATGTAACGTGGAGAGCATTCTGACAGGCTGCATAACTGTCTGGAACGGTGGAGCGTGCTACTGCACAGGACTGAAAGAAGCTACAGAAAATTGTAAAATTAGCTCCATCCTGGATATGAGCCTCTGTTTTATCCAAGACATCTTCAAGGAGCAGTGCCTCAGAAATGCAACATCCATTGTTAAGGGTTCCCAGCACCCAGGACATGCCTTCTATTGTTATCAGGAAGGAGGTACAGAAGCCTGAAGGCGCACACTCAGTGATTCAGGAACAGCTTCTTCCCTTCTGTTATCTGATTAATAAATGGACATTGAACCCATTAACACTACCTCACTTTTTTATATTATTTCTGCTTTGCCCTATTTCAATCTAACTATTTATTATATACATAGTTAATGTAGTTGGTTAACTTTTTTTTTCCTCTATATTATCTTGTATTGCATTGTAACGCTGCTGCTAAGTTAACAAATTTCACTACACATGCTGGTGATAATTAACCTGATTCTGATTCTAGATGTTCCTGAGCTTCTTCAATTGCCACAACCTTAACCTGTTTTTGGCCTACTCTAAACTCTGATTTTTATATATGGGTTTTGTTTTGCAGGTTACCTACAAGATGCTGAGCCATTCCCTGGGCATTCATGTCAACCAAGCAAAACAGTAAGTCGTGGAGCTTAAATCTGTTCTAAGACCATAGAATTAGGCCAATTGCCCCATCGTCTGCTCCGCCATTTAATTATGGCTAATCCCTTTTTTCCCCTTCTCAGTGCCACTCACCCCCCCCCCCCTTCATAACATTTGATATGGTCTCCAATGAAGAACCTATCAATCTCTGCCTTAAATGCACCCAGTGACCTGGCTTCCACAGTTGCCTGTGGTAACAAATTCCACAAATTCACCAACCTCTGTCTAAAGAAACTTCTCCGCATCTCTGTTTGAAATGGATGCCGCACTATTCTAAGGCTGTGCCCTCTTGTCAAAGACTCCCCCACTATGAGAAACATCCTTTCCACATCTACTCTGTCTAGGCCTTTCAACATTTGAAATGTTTCAATAAGATTCTTCCCCTTGTCCTTCTGAATTCCGGCGAGTATAGACCTAGAGCTATCAAACATTCCTTGTATGATAACCCTTTCATTCCCAGAATTATTCTTGTGAACCTTCTCTGAACCCTCTCCAATACCAGTACATCTTTTCTTAGGTGAGAAGCCCAGAGCTGTTCTTCCTCAGCACTGACTCTCTCTGCAAGTTAACCTTTAGGGTGTTCTGCACAAGGACTCCAAGTCCCTTTGCAACTCATATTTTTGGATTTTCTCCCCATTTAGAAAATAATCTGCACATTTATTTCTTCCACCAAAGTGCATGACCGTGCATTTTCCAACATTATATTTCATTTGCCACTTTCTTGCCTAATCTGTTTAAGTCCTCTGCATCTTACCTGTTTCCTCAACACTACCTGCCCCTCCACCAATCTTCATACAATCTGCAAGCTTGGCAACAAAGCCATCGATTTCATCATCTAAATCATTGATATACAGCATAAAAAGAAGCGGTCCCAACACCGACCCCTGCGGAACACCACTAGTCACTGGCAGCCAACCAGAAAAGGATGCTTTTATTCCCACTTGCTGCCTCCTACCAATCAGCCAATGCTCTAACCATGTTAGTAACTTTCCTGTAATACCATGGGCTCTTAATTTGGTAAACAGCCTCATGTGTGGCACTTTGTCAAAGGCCTGAAAGTCCAAATATATAACATCCACTTCATCTCCTTTATCTATCCTACATGTAATCTCTTCAAAGAATTCCAACAGGTTCGTCAGGCAAGATTTTACCTTAAGGAAACCGTGCTGACTTTGTCCTGTTTTGTCCAATGTCACCAAGTACTCCATAACCTCATCCTTAACAATTGACTCCAACATCTTCCCAACCACTGAGGTCAGGCTAACTGATCTGTAATTTCCTTTCTACTGCCTTCCTCCTTCTCTTAAAGAGTGGAGTGACATTTGCAATTTTCTAGTCCTCTGGCACCATGCCAGAGTCTAATGATTTTGAAATATCATTACCAATGCCTCCACACTCTACCACTACCTCTTTTAGAACCTTAGGGTGCAGTTCATCTGGTCCAGGTGACTTGTGTACACTTGGGTCTTTTGGCTTTTTGAGCACCTTTTCCCTTGTAATAGTAACTGCATTCACTTCTTTCCCCTCACACCCTTCAATATCTGGCACACTGCTAGTATCTTCTGATGCAAAATACTCAATTAGTTCATGTGCCATCTCCTTGTCCACTGTTATTATTTCTCAGGCCTCATTTTCTAGCGGTCCTATGTACACTCTCAACTCTTATGTTTTACATACTTGAAAAAGCTTTTACAATCCACTTTGATATTGTTTGCTAGCTTGCTTTCATATTTCATCTTTTCCCTCCTAATGATTCTTTTATTTGCTCTGTAGGTTTTTAAAAGCTTCATCTATCTTCCTGCTAATTTTTGCTTTGTTGTAAGCCCTCTCTTTTGCTTTGACTTGCCTTGTCAGCCACAGTTGTACTACTTTGCCATTTGAGTATTTCTTTGTTTTTGCAATAAATCTACCTGCATTTTCCTCATTTTTCCCAGAAACTCTCACCATTGCTACTCTGCTGTCATCCCTGCCAGCAGCTCCTTCCAGCTTACATTGGCCAACTCCTCTCTCATACCGCTGTATTTTGCTTTACTCCACTGAAATACAGCTGTGTCAGACTTTACTTTCTCCCTATCAAATTTCAAGCTTAACTCAATCATACTGTGATCATTGCCTCCTGAGGGTTCTTTTACCTTAAACTCCTTAATCACCTCTGGTTCATTAAATAACACCCAGTCCACAGTAGCTGATCCCCAGTAGGCTCAATGACAAACTGAGCCGACTCGTAGGCATTGAGCAAACTCTCTCTCAAGATCCATTACCAACCTGATTTTCCAATTGACTTGCATGTTGAAATCTCCCATGACTATCGTAATATTGCCCTTTTGGTAATGCTGTTTCTATTCCTTGTTGTAATCTGTGGTCCATATCCCGGCTACTGTTGGGAGGCCTGTATATAACTGCCATCAGGGTCCTTTTACCCTTGCAGTTTCTTAACTCAACCTGCAATGATTCAACATCTTCCGATCCTATGTCACATCTTTCTACTAATTTGATGCCATTCTTTACCAGCAGAACCATACCACCCCCTCTGCCTACCTTTCTATCTCTCTGATTCAACATGTAACCTTGGATATTCAGCTCCCAACTACACAACCTTCCTTCAGCCAAGATCCAGTGATGGCCACAACATTATACCTGACAATCTGTAATAGTGCAACAAGATCATATGCCATATTTCTTATACTCCGCGCATTGCGATATAACACTTTGAGTACTGCATCTGTTACTGCTTTTGATTCTGTATCCCTAATGCACTGATGCGCCCCCTGCTGGCTGCTATTTTGTCCTATCATCTGCCTGCCTTCTTGGACAGTGACTGGATGCTTTCTTCGCTTTTTTACCATCTGTCCTATCCAGAGTCCCTTCACTGTGGTTCCCACCCCCCGCCATATTAGTTTAAAACCTCCCCAACAGTTCCAACAAACCTGCCCTCGAGAATGTTGGTCCCCCTCGCATTCAGGTGCTGAATTCCTCCATCACTGTGTGTTAATATGAGTGTAGTAAATCTGTTTTTGTATCCACATGTTACGTATGGAACCTGGAAGAAACCCAAGTGGTCATAAGGAAAACGGACAAACTCATTACAGACAGTGGGTGGAATTGAACCCTGATTGCAGGGCACAGTTAGTGTCACACTAACTCTGCTGTCGCACTGAAGATTGTTTGCAGCCAGGGGTTTGTGCCACGAACCAAACTGTTCTTCCCTTGTGTTTTGTCAGGTTGCTTTATTACTACGTGGAGAGAAAAAGGAAGGAAAACTCTGGAGCTCAGCTCCATGTGACTTATCTTGTGTCTGGAAAAGCAGTAGAAGATGGAATTACGGTATGTCTTACAATGTAATCAGGTTTTAGAGTCATATGGCTCTACAGCACAGAAACAAGCACTTTGGTCTACCGAGTCTATGCCAAGCTATTAATCTATCTTGTCCCATCAACCTGCTCCTAGACCATAGCCCTCCATGCCCCTCCTATGCATGCACCTATCCAACCTCTCTTAAATCAGGTGTTCCCAACCTTTTTTATGCCATCGAGTGCTACCACTAACCGAATGGTCCATGGATCCCAGTTTGGGAACCCTTGTTTTAAATATTGAAATCAAAGTCATATCCACCACTTCCGCTGGCAACTTGTTCCATACTCACACCAGTCTCTGAGTAAACAAGCTTCCCTCACGTCCCCTTAAATATTTCACTTCCACTCTTAACCCATGACCTTGTAGTCTCACCTGACCTCAGTGGAAAAAGCTAGCTTGCATGCCTTTCATAGTTTTGTATACCTCTATCAAATCTCCCTTCATTCTTCTACACTCCAGGGAATGAAGTCCTAACCTATTCAACCGTTCCCTGTAACTCACAAGATCACAAGACAAAGGAGCAGAAGTAGGCAATTCGGCCCATTGAGTCTGCTCCGCCACTCCACCATGAGCTAAACTATTCTCCCGTCTAGTTCCAATTTCCAGCTTTTTTCCTATATCCCTTGATACCCTGACTAATTAGGTACCTGTCAATCTCCTCCTTAAAATCCTCAATGATTAGGCCTCCACGGCTGTATGTGGCAACGAATTCCATAAATCCACGACCCTCTGGCTAAAAGAATTCCTCCTCATCTCTGTTTTAAATGGGTACCCTCTAATTCTAAGACTGGCCTCTTGTCCTGGACTCACCCACCAAGGGAAACAGCCTTTCCACATCTACTCTGTCCAACCCTTTCAACATGCGAAATGTTTCTATGAGATCCCCTGTCATTCTTATATACTTTAATGAATACAATCTGAGAGCCAACAAACGCTCCTCGTATGTTAGTCGCTGCATTCCAGGAATCATCCTTGTTAATCTCTGAACTCTCTCCAACATCAGCACATCCTTTCTAAGATAGGGAGCCCAAAACTGTACACAGTATTCCAAATGGGGTCTCACCAGTGCCCCATAGAGACTTAGCAACACCTCCTTACTCTTATACACTATTCCTCTTGAAATGAATGCCATATAGCATTTGCTTTCCTTACTGCCGATCCAACCTGGTGGTTAACCTTTAGGGTATCCTGCACTAGAACCCACAAGATCTATTAAGGTCTGTACACTCGGATATTTAAGTCCTAGCAACATCCTGTGGAATAATTTTTAAGGTTTGATTTTACTGGTGGGGCAATGGTTTAACCTGACACTAATATGTTTAAGATCGGTTGGTTTGTTTGTCCAAAGTTACTGTCAATGGAGGCTGAGGGGATATCTGATAGAGTTTATAAGACTGGGTGGCATAGATAAATAATGAAATGAAATGGTACATATTAATGGTACAAAGATATTGAAATGGTACAGATGAATGAGAGGCTGAGGTATTGGTGTAGGGGCAGGGTTTCAGATTTCTGGGGAAGATGTGACCTGTACAAAAAGGACGGGTTCCACCTGAACCCAAGAGGACTCATTATTCTTGCGGGCAGGTTTGCTACAGCTATTGAGGAATGCTTAAACTAATTTGGCAGGGGATGGGAACTGGAGTGAAAGGGCTGAGAATGGAGCAATTGGTATACAACTGGATGAGGTGTGCAGTGAGACTGTCAGGAACGACAAGCAGATGATGGGGCAAAATTACAAGTTAGTGGGATGAGTTAAAGTGTAAATGGGAGGCCAAAATCTAAAAAGGATGAATACAGGACTGAAGGTGTTATATTTGAATGCACACAGTGTACGGAATAAGGTAGGTGATCTTGTAGTGCAGTTAGAGATTGTCAGGTATGACATTGTGGGCATCACTGAGTCATGGCTGAAAGAAAATCATAGTTGAGAGCTTAACATCCACGAATGTATGGAAGGCAGGCAGTTAGGCAGAGGGAGTGGGGTGGCTCTGTTGGTTTAAAAAAAATTAAATGACATCCTATGTCACGGGATGACATAGGATCAGAAGATATAGAATCCTTGTGGGTAGAGTTATAAAACGTCAAGAGTAAAAAGACTTAAAGGGAGTTATATACAAACCTTCAAACTGTAGCCAGAATATGCGTTACAAATTACAACAGGAGATAGAAAAGGAACAATGCTGTGATGGTGATGGGGGATTTCAATATGCAGTTAAATTGGAAAAATCAGGTTGGTGCTGGATCCTAAGAGAGTAGAATTTCTACAAGGCAGCTTTTTAAGCTTGTCTGGATTGTGATAGTGTGAGCCAGCTAGCTAAACTAAATCAGTGTTGTTTTCATTCCAGTATCACAAGGTAGCGGTGGTGAGAGAAGACCAGTTGGAAGGTAAGAACCGACGTGTGCATTCTTTCCTACAATCATAACACACACAAACAGAATGAGGCCATTCGGTCCATTGAGTCTGCTCCACCATTATGTCATCGATTTATCCTCCCTCTCAACCCCATTCTGCCATCTCCCCATAACTTTTGACACCCTGACTAATCAAGAACTTATCAACCTCCATTTTAAATATACCCAATGACTTGGCCTCCACAGCCATCTGAAAATTAATTCCACAGAATTTCTACCTTCTAGTTAAAGAAATTTCTCCTCATCTGTTCTAAATTGATGTCCTTCTATTCTGAGGTATTGTCCTCTGGTTCTAGACTCCCCACTATAGAAAACATCCTCTCCAAATTCACTCTATCTAGGCCTTTCAGTATTTGATAGGTTTCAATTAGATCTCTTCCCACCACCTCCCCTCCCCCACTTTGTTCTAAACTTCAGCGAGTTCAGGTTTATCGGCTGATCTTCGTACTCTAACCCTTTCAGTCCGGAAGTCATTCTCATGAATTTCCTCTGGACACTCTCCTCACATTGGCAGATTATCCAAGTCTTCTTGGTCAATGTATATCCAGGGTGGAGTTGGTTTGTGTCTGTCTGCATCGAGAGCAGTACAGTAACATAGTGGTTAGTGTAATAACATAGGGGTTCAGCTGGTCAGCATGTCGGCGTAATGGTTAATGCTGCGTTGGTGCTGGAAGTGCGGCGGCACTAACAGGCTACCCCAGCACAATCCTCAGCCTGTGTTGGTTATTGACACGAACAGCACATTTCTCTTTTTGATGAGAATGTGAATAAGTAATCTTTAATATTTTAAAGATTAACTTTATTTATCACACGTACCTCAAAAAAATCGAAACATACTATGAAATGCATTGTTTACGTCAACAACCATCACAGTGCAAGGATTGTGCTGGGAGCAGCCCGCAAGTGCCTCCACACTTCCAGCGCCACATAGCAAGCCCACTACTGGACCAAAGTGTCTGTTTCCATGCTGTATGACACGGCAGCTTTTGTCTTTGGAATGTGGGAGGATGCCTGCAGGAATTGAATCACCAGTCAGTGATTGCTGTAAAGAGACTGTGCTAACTGCTTCATGACATATGTCATCCATCATTTCATAGCACATTAGCAAACTGGTCTGCTCTGCACGTTGTCATTCATTCTTCAAGAGACTAAAGGTGGAGACATTGACAAGTTTCAAGTTCCTTGGTGTCAGCACCTCTGAAGATGTGTCCTTCACATTGATGCAGTTACCAAGATGGCACACCACTGGCTGTATTTCATTGGGAGTTTGAAGAGTTTTGGTATAGCACTGAAAGACCAGCACATTTCCTCAGAGGTATCGTGGACAGCGTTCCAGCTGGTTGCATCATCATCTGGTATGGAGGTGCCACTGCACAAGATCAGAAAAAGCTGCAGAAAGTTATAAGCTTGACCAGCTATAACTTGGGCACTAGCCTCCCCAGCATCAAGGAATCTTCAAAAGACACTGACTCAAAAAGGCGACATCCATCATTAAGAGCCCTCATCACCCAGGACGTGTCCTCTTCTCATTATTACAATGGCACTTGTGTGGCCATTAGACACTACTTAGAGCAGTTTTTAAATAGTGTCAGTTGTGTGCGCTTGTGTTCAAAAAGCAGTGATTTTTCTTACTGAGGCCTCTGGTCAGGGGTGACCATGGATGTTATGTCTGCATTTGCAAGCCAGAGCAGAACAATATGGCGAGCAAGCTGTTGCCCATGTAGCAGGCTTCCCCTCTCCATGCAGCTGATGTATTCAAAGGAAAGGCAGAAACAGGTACAGAAGTTGCATGAGTTGCCAGTCAATGTTGAACTGAACATTGCCTTAGGGAATCCAGCTCTCATTTTTTTCCTCTGTGTTTACTCCCAAAGCCAACCCATGAGTGGTTATAGCTACAGTGCAATGGATGTTTGAAATCAGAGTTTCTTAAGGTTGTCATAGCCAGAGGATAGCATGAATAAGCTCCCCCTACCTATTAAATGCTCCCAATGCAGTGTGTCTCAAATAGTTTCTGACAACCAAGACAAGTCCAGCTCCTGGCCTTCACGTATGGCTTAGCTACTAAGCCCAGTGGAACTATTTCTGCTGACAGGAGAAGGGACACCTTAAAACCAGTTGCTTCGAGCAGATGGGGCTCATCAGAAGGAAAACTGTCACTGATAGTTGGCGAGAAGTAAGTAGTAAAACAATCAGAGCTGTTTTGCTTGCCAGGGTTTCAAGCATTCAGGCTTGGAGATGCCAGAAATGGCCGGGAGTGAAAATGAAACATTTTCACTACTTCAATAAGTTCAGACCTGTGAAGACTTTCAAGGTAGCGATAATCATCTTGAATGTTACTGAAGTGAAGATTTGGTAGATTCTATGAACATAGTCCATTATCTATACTAGGTGCCCGCTGATTTTGTTAGTTTACAGTTAATCAAAAGAGCACAGCAGCATACAGCGAATGAATTCCTCTCTTCATGACTATTAGAAACTAGTACAGTTTTATAGTACTGTAGTAGAACATCAAACAGTACAGCACAGGAACAAGCCATTCAGCCAGCAGTGTTGTGCTGAGCAGCTAACGAGCAAATCAAACACCAATCCCTCCTCCTACACCATGTCCATAGTCTTACATCTTCCTCACATCCATGTGCCTATCCACACGTCTTTTAAAAGCCTCTAATGTATTTGCCTCTACCGCCATACCAGACAGAGTCATGGATGCCGGGAATATGCTGAGTAAAAAATACTTGCCCTTTACATCCCCCTTGAACCTGCTCACCCTCCTCCCATCTTAAATGCATGCCCTAGAAAGGCCTGTTTCCATACTGTATAACACTGCACTCAACCCAAGTTTATCCAGCCTCTCCTGGTAGCACTTCCCCTCTAATTCAGTCAGCATCCTGGTAAAACTTATTTAAAAACTTAATTTATCACTCAGTTAAATGGTTTTTTTTTTAATCCTTTTTAGCTATTTCTATGAAAATTTGGCTAATTGGGCCAAAACGTACTGATCCAAATGTGTCCCAATTAACCAGACTCCACTGAATGTTTATTTGTCTTTATAATATATTCATTGTTTTTCCACTTTACTGCTGCCGCAAAGTAACGCATTTCATGATGTGTGTCAATGATGATAAATCCTGATTCGGGGGCTTTGATGCCAATGAATTATGGCAAGTTGTGGAGCTGTCCTCTGAATGTTTTTATATCTATAGCAGTGAAGCTGAAGTTGGTGGTGACTGCCAGTGTGCACGTGTACAGTATTCAGAGAGCGATGCTAAAGGACAGCAGTCCCCTTTTCAACACGGATTATGAGGCTGTGAAGGAAAACCTGCTGAGCAGCAACAAGTAAGTGCTTGAGTGAAACCATGACAATTACACAGTTTAACATGTGGCTAAGCAGTCGGTGTAGGAGGGAGGGCATAAGATTCTTAGATAATTGGGCTCTCTTCCAGAGAGGTTGGGGCTTATTGTGTGCAGTTTTGGGCTCCTTATTTTAGAAAGAATATACTGAAATTGGAGAGGGTTCAGAGAAGATTCACGAGAATGATTCCAGGAATGAAATGGTTACAGAATGAGGAATGTCTGGCAGCTCTTAGGCTGTATTCCCTGGAGTTCAGGAGAATGAGGGGGGAATCTCATTGAAACATTCTGAATGTTAAAAGGCCTGAACAGATTAGATATGGCAAAGTTATTTCCCATGGTAGGGGATTCTAGGACGAGGACACGACTTCGGGATTGAAGGAAGTCCTTTTAGAACTGAGATGCAGAGAAATTACTTTAGTCAGAGGATGGTAAATCTGTGGAATTTGTTGCCATGAGCAGCTGTGGAGGCCAAGTCGTTGGGAGTATTTAAGGCAGAGATAGATAGGTTCTTGATTAGCCAGGGCATCAAAAGGTATGGGGTGAAAGCAGGGGAGTGGGGATGACTGGAAGAATTGGATCAGTCCATGATTGAATGGCGGAGCAGACTCAGTGAGCCAAATCGCCTACTTCTGCTCCTATATCTTATGGTCTGAAAAGGATGGCTTGCACCTGAACTGGAGGGGGACTAATATCCTAGTGGGAAAATTTGTTAATGCTGCATGGTGGGATTTTAAACTAGAGTTTCAGGGGGATGGGAATCAGATTGCCAGAACTATTACTGGAGCGGTTGTGGAGACAGATGTTGGTAAGACCTCAGACAAAGTTAGGAACCAAGAGGTTGAGCATGATGCGACTAGTGTCCTGGGCTGTGTAATTTCAATGCAAGGAGAATTGACAGACAGACATACTTTATTGATCCCGAGGGAAATTGTAGGGAAGCTGGGAGCTTAGGGCATGGATCAGCATCTGGAATTATGTTAACACCATCGTTCCCACAGCTGATTGATAAGCTATAAAACCTGGGCCTCTGTACCTCCCTGTGCAATTGGATCCTCAACTTCCTAACCGGAAGACCGCAATCTATGCTGATTGGTGATAATATCTCCACTTTGCTAATAATCAACATTGGCACACCTCATGTGTGTGCTTAGCCCACTGCTTTACTCCCTCTATACACATGACTGCATAGCTAGGCATAGCTCAAATACCATCCATAAATTTGCTGCTGATACAACCATTGTGGCTAGAATCCCAAATGGAGCTGAGAGGGCGTACAGGAGCAAAATATACCAGCAATAACAAACTGCGAGTGTTGTTGCAGTAACAAACGTACACTCAATGTCAGTAACACGAAATGGCTGATTGTGGACTTCAGAAAGGGTAAGACGAAGGAACACAAACCAATCCTCATAGAGGGAACAGAAGTGGAAAGAGTGAGCAATTTCAAGTTCCTGGGTGTCAAGATGTCTGAGGATCTAACCTGGTCCCAACATATCGATGCAGCTATAAAGAAGGCAAGACAGCGACTATATTTCATTAGGAGTATGAAGAAATTTGGTTTGTAACCTAAAACACTCAAACTTCTATTGATGGACCATGGAGAGCATTCTGACATTACTGTCTGGTCTGGGGGGTGGGGGTGGGGGGGGGGGACGGGTGGCTACTGCACAGGACCAAAAGAAGCTATAGAAAGTTGTAAAATTAGTCAACTCCATCTTGGGTACTTCTCATTGTTACCATCAGGAAGGAGGTACATAAGCATGAAGGCACACACCCAGTGATTCAGGAACAGCTTCTTCCTTTCTGCTGTCTGATTTCTAAATGAACAGTGAACCCATGAACAGTACCTCACTTTTTTTATACTATTTCTGTTTTGCACTATTTTTAATATAACTATTTTATATATATATATATATATTTACCATAATTGATTTCTTATTTATTTTTTTCTTTCTATATCATTGTACTGTTGCTGCAAAGTTTAACAAATTTCACAACACGGCGACGTGCCGATAATAAATCTGATTCTTGTAGCCATTAGTGAGACTTGGTTGCAGGAGGGGCAGGACTGGCAGCTCATTATTTCGGGGTTCTATTGCTTTAGTTATGACAGAGAAGGAGGGATTAAAAGAGGAGGAGATAGCATTATTATTTGGGGAGAATGTCACACAGTGCTCAGTCAGGGCAGATGGGAGAACTGGCCTAGTGAGGTGGAACTGAGAAATAAGATGGTTATGACTATGTTAATGGGGCTGTATTACAGACCACCCAACAGTCAGAGGGATTTAGAGGAATAAAATTCTGAAGAGATTGCAGACTGTTACAAGGAACGCAACATTGTTATTGTAGATGATTTTAACTTTCCACACATTGATTGGGAATCCCATACTGTAGAAGGACTAGATGGGATGGAGTTTGTCAAATGTGTTCAGGAAAGTTTTCTTCTTCAGTACGTAGAAGTACCAAGGAGAGAGTGTGCAATACTGGATCTGCTATTGGCGAATGAGACAGGGCAAATAACAGAAGTTTGTGTGGGGGAACACTACATCCAGTGACCACAATGCCATTAGTTTCAAAGTAAATCTGCAAAAAGATAGGTTTGATCTGCGGATTGAGATTCTAAATTGGTGAAAAGCCAATTTTGATGGTATCAGAAATTGACTGGCAAGAGTGGGATTAGTACAGGCTGTTCACTGGCAAAGGTGTACTTGGTAAGTCGGTGGCCTTCGAAACAAAATTTTGAGCGTACAAAATTTGTATATGCCTGTCAGAATAAAGGGCAAAGATAACCAGAGTAGGGAACCTTGTTTTTCAAGAGATTGAGATCCTGGTTAAGAGAAAAAAGGTGAATAGCAGGTATAGGCAAGTAGGAACAAATGAGCTGCTTATGGAGTATAAGAAATGCATGAAAATCAGGAATGCTAAAAGAAGGCACGAAGTTGCTTTAGCGGACAAGGTGAAGGAGAATCCTGTGGAATTCTACAGATATGTTTAGAGCAAAAGGATTGCAAGGAACAAAATTGGTGCTCTGAAAGACCAGAATGGTAATTCATGTGTGGAACCAAAGCAGATTGGGGAGTTCTTAATTGAATTCTTCACTTCTGTATTTACTCAGGAGACTGAACAGAAAGTCTATTGAAGTGAGGCAGAGTGGCGTCAACTTCATGGACACCGCACAGATTACAGAGGAGGAATTCTTTGCTATCCTGAGGCATATCAGAGTGGATAAATCCCCAGGGCCTGACAAGGTGTTCCCTTGGACCCTGTCGGGAGTAAATGCAGAAATTGATGGGCCCCTAGCAGAGATATTTAAAATGTCCTTAGCAACAGGAGAGGTACTAGAGGATTGGAGGATAGCCAATGTTGTTCTGCTGTTTAAAAAAAGTCTCTAAACATAAACCAGGGAATTATAGGCTGGTGAGTCTGACATCGGTTGTGGGAAAGTTATTAGAAGGTATTCTAAGGGTAATACACACAAAATGTTGGAGGAACTCAGCAGGCTAGGCAGCATCTCTAAAAAAGAATAAATAGTTAATGTTTCAGGCCAAGACCTTTCATCAGGTCTTGAGAAGAAAGCTGAGAAGTTAATGCAAGAAGTTGGGGGGCTTCTTAATCGTGTCCACGGACAGTCTATACATGGCCCAGCCAGAACTGGACACATTTTTGGGCCTTGTTGAATTTAGCAAGATCTGCAACAGTACAGGGTTCCTCTAGCAATGGGCATTGCAGGAGATGTTGCATAGTTTGTGGCTCAGTTCCACATTCACAAGTTGTCGGGCTGGTTGTATATCCCCATTTGCTTAGTGACACCTTTGAACAACCTACACCAAACCTAACTACGTCTGTTAAGGCACTTCCAGGTTGCCCAGTTGCAATTAGCTCCTGGGGGAAGGCTTTCATCCGGTGGAATTTCCATTGTTGGGGGTTGTTTGAGACTGGCGAGCCGGTCTTTACACAAGGCGATGCGGGCTTCAGATGGGGTTGATTGTAATGGAACAACACTGTTCATGAAGCTCTTCCTTGACCTTAGGCGGCTGGGTGTGGGTGTATGACCACGTAGAGGGTGCCTCTCATCTGATGTTTGACAGAGTCATTCTTTCTTGCTGGCTACTGTTCTTTTTATATCGGGGGAGCAATACCCGCCAGGATATATAGGCTGTTGGTGTTTGTTGGTTTTAACCCTGTGATAGGTCGGCAGCTTGCATTCAGAATGGCATCCATCTTCTTAGCATGAGTAGATCTTTCCCATGCAGGGCAGGCATATTCAGCAGTGGAATAGCAAAGAGCAAGTGCACTGGTTCGCAATGTTTCGAGCCTATTGTATCCGCCTCTACCACCTTCACTAGCAGTGTATTCCACATACCCTCACACTCTGTATGGGGAAACTTGCCTCTGACATCCCCCTTGTACCTGCTTCTAAGCACCTTAAAACTGTGCCCCCTCATGTTAACAATTTCAGCCCTGGGAGAAAGCTGCTGGCTATCCACATGATCAATGCCTCTCACCATCTTATATACCTCTATCAGGTCATCTCTATCCTCCGTCACTCCAAGGAGAAATGGCCAAAAAGTTTTTCAAGGAAATTACCAGGAGAAGGCAAGGCAGCAGATGGTGTCTGCACAGACTTTATTAAAGCATTTGACAAGGTCCTACATGGGAGGTTGTTTGTGAAGGTTCAGTTGCTCGGCATTCATGATGAGGTGGTAAATTGGATTGGACATTGTCTTTGTGGGAGAAGCCAGAGGGTGGTTGTAGAGCATTGCCTCACTGACTGGATGTCTGTCATTAGTTGGATGCCACAGGGATCAGTGCTGGGTCCTTTGTTGTTTGTTATCTATATCAATGATATAACCATATAACAATTACAGCATGGAAACAGGCCATCTCGCCCCTTCTAGTCTGTGCCGAACGCTTACTCTCACTTAGTCCCACTGACCTGCACTCAGCCCATAACCCTCCATTCCTTTCCTGTCCATATACCTATCCAATTTTACTTTAAATAACAATACCAAACCTGCCTCTACCACTTCTACTGGAAGCTCGTTCCACACAGCTACCGCTCTCTGAGTAAGAAATTCCCCCTCATGTTACCCTTAAACTTTTGCCCCCTAAGTCTCAACTCGTGTCCTCTTGTTTGATCTGAATGATAATGTAATTAAATAGATCTGCAAATTTGGGGATGACAACAAGATTGTGGGTGTAGTTGACAGTGAAGAAGGTTATCATGGCTTGCAGAGGGATCTGCATTGGCTGGAAAATAGAAGACAAGTGTGAGGTGTTACTGTTTGGTAGGTCCAACAAGGGTAGGTCTTACACAGTGAACAGCAGGGCACTGAAGAGTGGTAGAACAAAGGGATCTGGGAATATAGGTTCATAATTCATCAAAAGTGGCATCATAGGTAGATAGGGTCATAAAGAAAGTTTTTGACACATTGGCCTTCATGAATCGAAGTATTGAGTACAGGAGTTGGGATATTATGTTGGGGAGGCCTGATTTGGAGTATTGTGTGCAATTGTGGTCACCTACCTACAGGACAGATGTAAACAAGGTCGAAAGAGTATAGAGAAAATTTACAAGAATGTTGTGGAGCCTGGAGGACCTGAATTATAAGGAAAGATTAAATTAATTAAGACTGTATTCTTTAGAACATAGAAGATTGAGAGGAGATTTAATAGAGGCATACAAAATTGAGAGGTGTCAATAGTGTAAATGCAAGTAAGCTTTTCCACTTGGGTTAGGTGGGACTACAACCAGATGTCATGGGTGAAAGGCGAGAAGTTTAAGGGGAAACTTCTTCACCCAGAGGGTTGTGAGAGTGTGGAATGAGCTGCCAGTGCAAGTCGTGCATGCAAGCTCAATTTCAACCTTTTAAGGGAAGTTTGGCTAGTAGGGGTATGGAGGGCTGTGGTCCTGGTGCAGGTCATTGGGAGTAGGCAGTTTAAATGATTTTGGCATGGACAAGATGGGATGAAGGGCCTGTTTCTGTGCTGTACTTCTCTATGACTCCATGCATGTGGAACTCCACATGGCAGTCTTTTAAAGGTTTTAAAGATTAGCTTCATTTGTCACATGCACATTGAAACATACAGTGAAATGTGTCAACACACACAAAATGCAGGAGGATCTCAGCAGGCCAGGCAGCATCTAGGAAATGAGTACAGTCGATGTTTCGAGCCAATACCCTTATGCAGGACTCTTCCAGAAAGGAACTTATAGTCATTTTTTAATGTATTGCACTGTGATTGGTAAGTTCTGTCATATCTGACAATGATGTTGTGGGAGAGTTTTTAAAAGCAGAAAAGCCGTTACAGCAGGACAGTTCCAGGAAGTCCTACTCTAGTGATAAGAATGGTTGTCACAGCTGAAGTCTATCATGGTTGCATTGATGACCATGTCTTGTCATGCCCCTTGCTCTCCATGGATCATTGCGGAACCACCTTCCTGGCCATTGGATCTCACTGTTGATCTCATCTGCCATGCTTGGACACGTCCCTGTCTCAGCGGGGTATGAGGTTTGCCAGTTACCCTGTACTGTTACAGTGTACTGATACCACAAAACAATGGCAGTTCATGGCATTTCTCAGTGATGATAAACCTGTTTCTGATTGTATCTTCACCTTCAGAGGAGATGACAGCCTGCGTCTTTACCAGCTGTAAAAATAACAGATGGAATTTGATGCAGAAAAGTGTAAAGTGTTGCACTTTGAGAAGATAGACCAGGATAGGACATGCACAGTGAGCAGTACAGGTACATAATTCCTTGAAAGTGACATCACAGGTGGATAGCATCATAAAGAGAGGTTTCATAAATAAAAGTATTGAGTACAGGAGTTGGGAAGTTATGTTGAAGTTGTATAAGATGTTGGTGAGGCCTCATATGGAGTATTGTGTACAATTCTGGTCAATTACCTATGGGAAAGATGTCAGTAAGATTAAAAGAGCGCAGAAGAAATTTAGAAGGATGTCGCCAGGACTCAAGGACCTAAGTTATAGGGAAAGGTTGAATAGGTTAAAATTTTATTTCATACAGCGTAAGAGAATGAGATGTGAAAAAGGTATACAAAATTATGAGGGATATAGATAGGGTAAATGCAAGCAAGTTTTTTCCCCACTGAATTTGGTGAGACTAGAACTGGAGTTAATGGGTTAAGGGTGACAAGTAAAATGTATATAGGAAACTGCTTCACTCACAGGGTGGTGAGTGTGTGGAATGAACTGCCAGCACAAGTGGTGGATGTGATTTCAATATAAGAGAAATTTGGATAGGTGCATGGATGGGAGGGGTATGCAGGGCTATGATCCGCTTGCTGGTCGATGGGGCCAGGCAGATAAATAGTTTTACACTGGCTAGATGGGCTGTATGGCCTGTTTCTGTACTGTTGTGTTCAATGACTAGCTTATTCTGGGGTCACCTGGCTGACTGTCTTCCTCTTTCTACCACAGGTATAGCGCCATTCAGTGTGCTGATGCTGTTCCCCGGTCAGCCGAGGAGATGGCTCAGCTTCAGAAATCCATCCAGCAGCCATCCCGCAGTTCAGCTGAGCCCCCGAACAACAAACCCATTGTGAACGGCAGCCCACCCGTGCCCAGTAAAAGCGCTGCCCCACAGCCCAAGGGAATCATGGCTATGTTTTCTGCCAAGCCTCCTGCCAAGCCGAGCGACAGAGAGGAGAAAGTGGAGCCTGCTGCAGTGAAAGACAGGGAGAATTCTGTAAGTATCGTTGGACAGCAAGCTCAATCATTCGGGGCTTTGGTTTGGATTTGGCCAAAGTATTCATTGCTTCATAGGACAGTACAGCACGGGAACAGGCAAATCAGCTTTCAATGTCTACTCCGAACATGATGCCAAATTAAACTAAATCCCTTCTGTCTCCATATAACCATATAGCAATTACAGCACGGAAACAGGCCATCTCGGCCCTTCTAGTCCGTGCCAAACGCTTACTCTCACCTAGTCCCACTTACCTGCACTCAGCCCATAACCTTCCATTCCTTTCCTGTCCATATACCTATCCATTTTTTTTAAATGACAAAATCGAACCTGCCCCTACCAGTTCTACTAGAAGCTCCTTCCACACAGCTACCACTCTCTGAGTAAAGAAGTTCCCCCCCCCGTGTTACCCCTAAACTCTTGCCCCTTAACTCTCAACTCATGTCCTCTTGTTTGAATCTCCCCTACTCTCAATGGAAAAAGCCTATCCACGTCAACTCTATCTATCCCCCTCATAATTTTAAATACCTCTATCAAGTCCCCCCTCAACCTTCTATGCTTCAAAGAATAAAGACCCATCTTGTTCAACCTTTCCCTGTAACTTAGATGCTGAAACCTAGATAACATTCTAGTAAATCTCTTCTGTACTCTCTATTTTGTTGACATCTTTCCTATAATTCGGTGACCAGAACTGTACACAATACTCCAAATGTGGCCTCACCAGTGCCTTGTACAATTTTAACATTACATCCCAACTCCTATCCTCAATGCTCTGATTTATAAAGGTCAGCATACCAGAAGCTTTCTTCACCACTTTATCTACATGAGATTCCACTTTCAGGGAACTATGCACCATTATTCCTAGATCACTCTGTTCTACTGCATTCCTCAATGCCCTACCATTTACCATGTATGTCCTATTTGGATTATTCCTACCAAAATGTAGCACCTCACAGTTATCAGCATTAAACTCCATCTACCATCGTTCAGCCCACTCTTCTAACTGGCCTAAATCTCTCTGCAAGCTTTGAAAACCTACTTCATTATTCACAATGCCACCTATCTTAGTATCATCTGCATACTTACTAATCCAATTTACCACCCCATCATCCAGATCATTAATGTATATGAGAAACAAATCCATGTCCCTCCATTACTTGCATTTTAATCCATTAGTTGCCTCTTAAACATCTGCTTCCACCACCACCCCTGGCACTCTCCACCCTGTATAAAAAGCCAACTTCCCCTCGCATCTCCTTAAACTTTCCTCCTCACCTTATTTCTACCCTAGGAGAAAGGTTCTGACTGTCTGTCCTATCTGTGTTCCTTATACTTTTATAATGTTCCCCCGAATCTCCATCACTCCAGGGAAAACAAACCAAATTAATCCTCAAGGTCATAGAAAAGTACAGCACAGAAACAGGCCTTTTGACTCTTCTTGTTCATGCCAAACCATGTAAGCTGCCTGTTCCCATCGACCTGCACCTGGACCAGGGCCCTCCATACCCCTGCCATCCATATACCTATCCAAACTTTTCTTAAGCATTGAAATCATTCGCACGCACCTCTTTTGGTAGCTCGTTCCACAGTCTCACAACCCTCTGAGTGAAGAAATTTCCCTCATGCTCCCCTTAAATTTCTCACCTTTCACCCTTTGCCCATGACTTCTAGTTGTAGTCCCACCCAACCTCAGTGAGAAAAAGCCTGCTTTCATTTACTCCATCTATACCCCTGATAATTTGTATACCTCTGTCAAATCTCTTCTCAATCTTCTACAATCCAAGAAATAAAGTCCTAACCTATTCAATCTTTCCTTTATATCTCAGATCCTCCAATCCTGGCAACATCCTTGTAAATTTTCCCCGTACTTTTTCAAACGTACTTACATCTTTCTTGCAGGTAGATGACCAAACCTGAACACAATACTGCATAATGGGCCTCACCAATGTATTTTTTTCAACTTCAACATAATATTTCATCTCATCTACTCAATACTTTGATTTATGAAAGCCAATGTGCAAAAAGCTTTCTTTATGACCCTATCTGCCTGTGTCGCCACGTTCAACGAATTACGGACCTGTTTTCCCTGATCCCTTTGTTCATCCACACTTCTCAGTGCCCTACCACTCATTGTGTAAGACCTACCCTGTTTAGTCTTACCGAAGTGCAACACCTTGCACTTGTCTGCATTAAATTTCATCTGTTATTTTCCCAGTTGGTCCAGATCCCTCTACAAGCCATGATGGTCTTCCTCGCTGTCCACTACACTCCAATCTTAATGTCATCTGCAAATCTGCTGACCCAGTTACCCACATAATCATCCAGATCATTGATATAGATGGCAAACAACAATGGACGCAGCACCAATCCCTTCAGCACTCCACTAGTCACAGGCCTCCGGTCAGAGAGGCAATCCTCTTCTACCACTCGATGGCTTTTCAGGTTGCCTCTCAATAACTTTCAGGTTTTCTGTCCACGTAGCCTCCAAGCTGATGGCATGAACATTGATTTCTTTAACTTCCTGTAATCTCTTCTCTCTCCCTCCTCTTTCCATTCACCATTCAGGTTTTCCCTCCTACCACTATTTTTCACCTGTCCTTCACCTCACTCTGGTGCCCTTCCTCTTTCCATTTCTCCCATAGTCCATAGTCCTCTCCTATCAGGTTCCTCCTTTAGCCCTTTGCTTCTTCCACCTATCACTTCCAAACTTCTTACTTCATTCCCCCCTCCTCCATGCACCTTCCTTCCCCCTTACCTGGTCTCACCTACCAGCTTGTACTCCAACCACCCACCACATTTTTCTGGTATCTTGCTTCTTCCTTTCCAGTCCTGAGGAAGGGTCTCAGATGGAAACATCGACTATTTATTCATTTCAATAGACGCTGCCTGACCTGCTGAGTTCCTCCAACATTTTGTGGGTGTTGCTCTGGACTTCCAGCATCTTCAGAATCTCTTGTGTTTAACTTAAATTCCCACCTGTCTGACTCTGACTCTTGAGTGAAGAGATTCTCCCAGATGTTTATTTTTGCTAAAGAAACAACATTTTAAAAGACAGCAGCTCACTGTTTCTCTTTTCCTCCTTTTGCAGCCTCCTTCAGGAAGTAAGATAGCGAACAAAGGAAACAGCTTCAGCCACTTTTTCCAGAAAGCCAGTTCTAGTAAGTAATCATAAACACAAGAGATTCTTCAGATGCTAGAAATCTAGAGCAATACACACCGATATCCTATGGTCCACTCTCCTCTCCTATCAGATTCTTTCTTCAGCCCTTTATCTCTTCTTCCTATCTCTTCAAGCTGCTTACTTCATTCACCCCTCCCCAAACCCACCTTTCAGCTTGTACTCCAGATAACAGCCTGGTGAATCACATGCTTCCTGTGGTGTAGTGACCAGAACTGTACACCCTACCCCATTTGCAGCCTGACCAATGGCTTGTACAACTGCAACATGAAATCCCATTACTCCTCCCTGCACCCACTCACCTTCCCCCTTACTTGGCTTCACCTATCACCTGCCAGCTTGTATTCGTCCTTTCTTCCCCCCACCTTCTTATTCTGGTGCCTTCCCCCTTCCTTTCCAGTCCTGATGAAAGGTCTCAGCCTGAAATGTCGACTGTTTATTCCCCTCCTTAATAGACACTGCCCGATCTGCTAAGTTCCTCCAGCATTTTGTGTGTGCCCCTTGTTTCCCCCTCACTCCCCCCCCCCCCCACTGTTGCCTTTTGTTTCCCCTTGTCCTTATGGCCCCATTACCCCTTTGGTGGTGGTAGAGGCAAATAAAATAGTAACATTTTGGAGATTTACAGGCATATTGATGGTAGAAAGATGGAGGACTATGTAGGAGAGACATGTTAGATTGACCGTAGAGTAGGTTAAAGGGTTGGAGCAATTTGGGCTGAAGGGCCTATACTGTGCAGTAGTAGTCTCTGTTCATTTGTGATTCCTCAACAATGGAGCTGTGAATGTGGTACAGTGGCTGAATCATAGCTAAATGTCCCCTCACCTTTTCAAATAAAAAAAGGAGAGGGCATCAGTTATTACCACTGAGGTCTAAATTTGCATCTAACCCACAGAGAAAGGGTCACCACCGTCCAAGTCCAGCAAGGAAGAGGCCTCTACCCCAGAGTGTAGAGAGAAAGCAGAGACCGCTCAGGATGGAGAGTGCCACGTCGTTGCTTCACAGGGAGTGAACGATGAGGAAATGGCGCCCACAAGTGACACCGCAGCACAAAAAGCACAAGCCAAGGCTCAGACGGGGAGAGTCCGGGCCAAGAAAGTAGGCGAAAGTGGCGACGGACAGAGGTTGGTGTCAATGGCTGTCAGTGACAGTTTTTGCTCGAGTCCACTTCTGGTTTCAAAGGTTCATTTTATTATCAAAGTATCAACACAGAATACAACTCCAAGATTTGTCTTCTCCAGATAGCCACGAGTTGCAGAAAAACTGTGGAAGTCATTGAAAGAAAAGACATCACACACACTCAGACAGGCACACTCGCTCTCCCACCCACAAAAATCAACAGATTGCCCACCTAGGCATGGCAGCAAAAACATTAAGCCCCTAACCCTCAAGCCTGTCCTAGGGGGAGAAAAAAACAGCAACATCAAACCCCCAATCTAACAGATTGCTGACACAGAAAAACACTAACAAGAACATCAAGCCTCAAATCGCCCAAATTAGTAACTTATCACCCATCCACCAAACGGCAACAAGAAATAAAACACAGAAAACTGAAGGAGACAGATATAAACTAGAGTCCACATCAATAATCACATCTGCCCTGGAATTTCAAAAGCATCTTCTCGAGGAGAATGACAGCGTGAACTTAGTCCCTCCATAGGGAGTGACCTCCGACCCGCAACCTCCCAAAATCCAGCCCAATGGGGCCTCCCGACCTCTATTCTCCATTTGGCACCGTTCTAAAGACACGGCTCAAAGGATATCCTGAGAACAACAGGGAACTGGGTGCTGCAAGTGTAAGTGAGGGAACAGTTGAGTTAGTGATCACTGTATCATAACTTTTAAGATTAGTAATGAAGAGCAAGGAATAATATAAAGTGAATCTGAAAGATTTTTTGTCAGTGGGGATGAGACATAATCCAGTCAAATGGCTCCAGAGATCTTAGGAATATTTAGTAAATGAAATTTTTGGGCCCCATAGCGAGGAATGGATGTGTTGGCATTGGAGAGGGTTCCAAGGAGTTTTATAAGATGGATCTCTGGAATTAAAGGGTTAACATGTGAATAGCATTTGATGGCACTGGACCTGTACTTGCTGAAGTTTAGAAGAATGGGGGGGGAATCTCATTGAAATCTATTGAATATTGAAAGGCCTAGGTGGAGGGGACATGGAGAGAATGGTTCTAATAGTGGGGGAGTCTCGGACCAGAGGGCACAGATAGAGTGGACATGGAGAGAATGTTTCCAATAGTGGGGGAGTCTAGGACCAGAGGGCACAGCCTCAGCTAAAAGGGACGTCTATATAGAACAGGAATGAGGAGGAATTTCTTTAGCCAGAGGGTGGTGAATCTGTGGAATTCATTGTGGAGGACAAGTATACTTAACCCCGAGATAGATAGGTTCTTGATTAGTAAAGGTGTCAAAGGCTACAGAGAGAAGTCCAGAGAATGGCATTAAGAGAGACAATAAATCAGCCGTGATGGAATGGCATAGCTGACTGATGGGTTAAATGGTGTGATTCTGCTCCTATGTCTTAGGTCTTATAGAACACGGAGAACTGGGTGGTAAAAATGGTGTCAGAATTTAGCACATTTTCAAATCCTGAGATGGTGGGGAGATGTCAGAGGATTGTAACTTGCAAAAAGCACAGAAAGACACTGCCAGTAACTGCAGGCGTGTTTAACATCAGTAGTATGGATGGTTCTAAAGACAGTAATTGAGAACAAGACCAACAGGAATTCGGGGAGTTTTCAGATAAGTAAGGAGAAACTTGTATTTGACTAATTGAATCTCTTGAAGTGATAACACAGAAGACTGAGGAATACAGATTAAGGCATCTAAATGAAATTTACGGACTAAAGATTTTTTTTAAAGATTAAAATGTATATTGAAAAATTGAAACATAATGAAACATGTCATTTGCATCAACAACCAACACAGTCCGAGGATCTGCGAGGGGGGGCAGCCCACAAATGTTGACATGCTTCCAGTGCCCACAACCCACCAACCCTAACCTGTATGTCTTTGGAATGTGGGAGGAAACCCATGTGGTCATGGGGAGAACGTACAGACACCATACAGGCGGGAATTAAAAGTTGATCTCTGGAGTTGTAAGGCATCACAATACAATGCTTCCCCCACCCACCCCCCCATATAAAGTTATAATCTACCACATAAAAGGATTTATAAAATTGTGGCTTGTGGAATAGGAGGTTCATTTTAACTTTGGCTGAGGTATCAAAGCAGTGATTGTAACTGTTACGTATTCAGGCAACAATAAATATATATGAGTTAGGCAAGGGTTTTTATAACAAATAACACGTTTATTAAACACTGAAAACAAACCCCCTCAAAAGTAAACAAACTCAAACGTAACCGGAAAACAGCAGCTGTGCGACACATTCACAGTTCTTAATAGCGCTGCAATTCAAACAGTTCTTAAAGCGGTATTGAAAAAAAACAGTTCTTTAAAGCGGTATGCCGAAAGTTCAACAGCTCACAGTCCTTTTAAAAGGAGAGACTTTTTAAAGCGATTTAAATTCTCTTCCACGTCGTTGTCCTTCGATTCCCCGGCGTCGAACTTCCCCACGAAGAATTTTATGAAATATAATGGCTTAAAAGTACTGACCTTCTTTCCACACTATTCTCAATCTCCTGCTATCCCAGCGGAGATTAACACGAGAACAGTCAACGAAATCCTTCCGAATGAGGATCAAATAAGGTCGTAACCAATCCACCGTCGAAAATCGATTCTCCTTGATTTTTATCTTCCAAACTTTTCTTCACTCTCCACCAGCAAAGAAACTGCTGGCAATGACCTTTTAAACTTTAGGCATTATATAAAACTTCATTTTTCAACTAAACTGCGTCATCACAGTGAATCACGCAGGGACATGAAGTCAGCTTGGCAAATCCCGCCACGAACTGCCCCACCTGACAGGGTGGGTCTTCCTTTTATACCCTGTAAAAAAAACCTGTCACATGACCTCTACTGGCGGGAAAATGACATCACTCCACCATCACAAGACCATTACCTCAAGTCCAGTATAACTTCAACCCCAGTCACGTGACAAGGGTACGTAACATAACACATTCAAAATGCTGGAGGAACTCAACAGGTCAGGCAGCATCTATGGTAGAAAGTGAACAGTCGATGTTTCAGGCCAAGGTCTTTCAATGAGCATGGAAAGTGAGAAAACGAGAATAAGCTCCCCTCCTCTATTCCATTCCCCATTCTGGCTCCCCTCTCACCCCTTCCTCATTTGCCTATCAGCTGCCTCTGTAACCCTCCCTTCTTCCATGGTCCACTCACATATGAGATACCTTCTGCAGTCCTTTACCTCTTCCACCTATCCCCTTCCACTTCATCCCCCCTCTCTCCCATCCTCACACCTCCCTA